>NC_065597.1:35199920-35863254 GCF_024542745.1 Macaca thibetana thibetana | reverse complement strand
ACATTATGCAGTTTTATAATTTTTAGTGTAACTGTCAAACATAATTCAGAAAACTCAAGAAAAGAAGGAAAGTCTATTGTATTTACCTGTATTTTAGCTTTTATATTTTCTTCCTGATGTTCCAAGGCTCCTTATTTTACCATTTACTTCCCATTTAGAGAACTTCATTTAGCCATTTCTTTAGGGTAAGTCTGCTGGTGATAAATTCTATTACATTTCCTTCATTTGAGAATATCTTGATTTCCCCCATTCATTCCTGAAGGATACTTTCACTGGATATAGAATTCTGGGTTGACAGTTCTTTTCTTTCAGCATTTGAAAACAAACAAACAAACAGACAAACAAACAAACAAAACTGTACTGCTTTCTTCTGGCCCCCATGATTTAAGATAAAAAAATCTGCTGTTATGTTGTTTGCTTGCTTGCTTGCTTGTTTTTCCCCTTCAGGTAAGATGTCATTCTCTAGCTGCTTTCAGGACTTTGTCTTCAATTCTCAGAAGTTCAATTATTATGAATCTTGACCTGAATTTCTTTGGATTTATCCTGTTTGTGGCTCAGTAGATTTATACCTCTTGCCAAATTTGGCAAGTTTTCAGCCATTATTTCTTTCAGTGCTTTGTCATCTTCAGTCTCTCCTGTTCTTTTGGGATTCTGAGAACATAAATGCTGGATGTTTTATTGTAGTCCCACAGGTCACTGAGATTTTTTTTTTTTTCAGTCTATTTTCTCTGTATTGTTTACATGAGTTATTTTATTGTTCTATCTTCCAGTTCACTGATCCTTCCTTTGTCACTTCTATTCTGTTAAACCTAGCCACTGAGTTTATTACTTCAATTATTTTACTTTTCATTTTTCATATAGTTCTTTATATCTTCTATTTCTTTGCTGAGATTGTCTATTTTTTTTATTTGTTTCAAGCATGTTTATACTGCACATTGAAGCATTTTTATCATGGTCACTTTAAAAATCTTTGTCAGATGTTTCTAATATCTCTGTCATTTTAGCATTGGCCTCTATTGATTGTTTTTCATTCAGTCTGAGATATTTCTGGCTCTTGGTAAGAAAAGTGATTTTTTTAATTGAATCTTGAACATTTTTTATTAAGTGATAAGACTTCATATCTCATTTAAACCTTTTGCTTTAACTTCATTTCTTTAATGCCATGTCAGCAGGGGGAGGAACAGCACTTGCTTCTTACTGGCAAATGGAGGTAAAAGGCCAGATTTCTCACTGAATCTTTCTTGACACCCAAAGTGATTATGCAGGTTGGGGGGAGAGTTCCTTGTTTCTTCCGGGCAGTGGCAGGAGCTCTGGCTCCCCAGGTGGTCTCCCTTAACACTTGGGTGGCATGGTTTTATTACTGCTGGCTGATAGTGAAAGTCCTGACTCTCCACCAGACCTCCTCCTACACCACCCTAGCAGGGAAGAAAAGAGAACCTCATTACTGCCAGATGGAGATGAAAGTCCATGCTACAAAGTTCCACAAGTGATCTTCACCAACACAAGGTTGAATGGAAGAGGAAGAGGAAGAGCTGGTCATGCAAGTTCTCAACTTGGCTCGATCTGACACTACCCTGATAAGGATGTTGGATGCCTTATTACACCCTCATGGAGGGTAGAACTCAAAGCCCCCCACTTGACCTTTGTTGACATGACTGGGGATGGGACCACAGTTTTTCCAATAATATTTGGTTGGAGTATAATAGCTACCATCTAAAAGTTTTCTGTGTTGCTAGGCTTTCCCTTTCCTGGTACTTCAGCCAGAGATAGTATGCTTTTGTTGGGGCTTAGCTTTTCTGTGCCCATTGGTGTTTCTGGCTTGTTGACTTCTTCAATTCCAAGTCTGGGATATATGACATAAAAAGAAAGCCCAGGGAACTCACCAGTATGTTAAATCTTGATTCCTGAGATCCTAAGTCTGTCTTCTTTCCACTTTTCAAAGTCTTCTTATACTTGTGTTATAAATACTGTCCAGGATTTTAGTTGTACTTATTAGGAGGAAAAGGGGAATGTGTAACTACTCCATTTGTCCAGAAGCAAAAGTCACTCACAGCCTAACTTTAAAATTTGAATTTGTTGCCAACATAAGTTTTCAAATGTGAGAATTCAGATATATGGTTTCTCTTGAAAAACTGGAATATCTGGCAATATTGGACCCACATTCCAGAATGGAAGTAAATGGCTAGAGTTGCATTGTCCAATATGGTAGCCCACTAGCCGTATATGGGCTGTAAAAGTTTAAAATTAACAAAAATTAAGTAAATAAAAATTTTAATTCCTCAGTCATACTGGCCACATATGACTAGTGATTACTGTATTAGATAGTTCCGCTACAGAACACTTCACATTTCCACCATGAAAAACAGGAAGTTCTTCGCACAGCACTGGATTTGAGTGTAATGGGAACATGCATGTCCTAGTATGCCATATCCTTACCACGTGATAATATATTAGGTCATGTCATTCATTTACCTCACCTGCTGGAAAATTTGTATTTATAATCCCTAATCTACAGAGTAAGTAGGATTTTTGACTTATGGAGATGCAGAGGTAAGCATTCCAGATGGAAAGCCCAGCGGGAACAATAAGGCAGGTGGGAGCTGTGGCCCTAGAAAATCAAGGCAGTTAGCTTTGGACAGAGATTAAGAGAGGAATAGGGAAAGAAAAGCAACGTAGATATCAAAGACTCACAGAGAGGATATAATAATAGTCCCCATTTTGCCTCCAACTAGTTGTGTGGCTGGGCTAAGAGGAGACCTTGCCAATCTCACCTTGGATCACTCGCCCTTTTGTTCTCTGAGCCCCAGCTTACACTGGCTCTCTCTCAGCTCATTGGATGTCCCAAGTAACTTCCTTCTTTAGGATCTTCACATTGCCTAAGCCTCAGCCTGGACCACTCTGCACCCCAAGTTTCAACCCTACATGCTGGGCCAACTCCATTTAACCAGCAAACTCCCCTGGCCATTTGTACTCATAGCCCCACATTCAAGTCCATGGCACTCATCACAATGTGTATTTATCATCAACTGGAGTATGTACTTATCTATTTCTCTCTACCCTGCATTTAGCTGTGAGTTTCATGAGAGCCAGGACCATGATCATCTTTGTCCACTGCTGTATTTTCTGAATAAGCAGAGTGCCTAGCACAGAGTAAACACCAGAGCAAACATTGATTGCTAAAGGTATGAAAGTTCTTCAGACCTTAGTTACTGCATCAGCAAAATGGGGGCAATAGTAACAACTGCCCTTGCATTACAAACATATTAGGAGTATAAAACAAGATAGATGATTTTTACATTTAAGACCAGAAAGCTATAAACATTTTTATTATCGAATGGAATGGTGTTAGTTAAATAGTAGCCAACTATGAGACTCTCTGGTGGCCCTGTTAGATGGACACAGTATAGAACTCAGGAGCTTAGTTGTAAGCTGAGGTCCCAGAGTTGTTAGAAAGTGGCTGGACAGCACTGCTATGAAATTTGCCCTCATAGTACCCAGTTGATTACTGGATGTTTTGTTTGGCACTAGATCTACTAGCTTTTATTTTAATCTAAAGCCTGATGGATTTCATTCCAGAAGGAGGTACATTTTAGGTCTTAGCTAATTACTTCCAAGTCAATCAAAGAGCACCAAACCTTCTGGGCCTCAGTTTCCCCATTTGTTAAATAAGAATAATAATTGCTGTTCTGTTTAACTCATACGTTTGTAAAGATCATGTGAGACAACTAATGGGAACACAGCTGACAAATTATAATGCACTGTGCAAATGTAGGGTGTTCTTATTTGGAAGTAGTATTTGGGCTTCTTGCCCTACAGTGCTGTGTTTACAGGAGGATTGGCCCAAGGCCAACAAGGGTTTTACCATTAAAGAGTATTCAATCTGAGTGACACAGAAAGAATTCTGAGTGTTGACCCCCAACAAGGCCAGAAAGATAAGAAATGCATTGCAATCTTTGCTAGCTCTATTCCAACACCTGCAGACCCTGCCTGGGGAGGCCTTGGGGCAGTGACTGACCTAATTCATAGTCAGGTATCCGGTGCTTTTCCTTCACCACCTGCAGCTAAGAACTTCAAAGGTAGAGCAGAATGATCCCAAGAGGGGTGGACCAACTGAGCCCCACAATTGGGCAAAGCCTTTTCTTTCATCTCAGCGTCCCTGCCCCGACCTGGGACAAGGTGAGGCTGGCATGTCAGCAGCATTCACCTCTCAGTACAGCAGAGGGCACTGGTGCCTTCATCTCAGTCCACACCCAGGCCCATTCTGGAGGGGCGAGTCCTCCTGTGCATGTGTGCAGGTCAGGAGCATACGCCAGGCCCTCTGATACCTGGGAAAAGCACTCCCATCCTCCTCCTCCACCCCAGTGACCACCCCCAACCCCACTGCAGCCAAAATACATACTCACATGTAGGCATAGAGACCTGCAGGCATACACATACGCATATATGCACAATTACATGCGTACACACATATACACACGAACACACATGTGGATAGACACAGTAGGGAGTTTTCAAGTGAATCCCTACAAACTACTATAGCTTAAGCCATTTAACATCTATATGGAACAACAACAACAACAAGACAATTGCCTCAGGTTGGAAAGCTTGAAATTTCTTTTTAATTACGCAAAGAGATGAGTCCATTCCACCAGACAACCAGGAGTTGGTGCAATCAAGTGACCAGGGGGCTGCAGTCTAGAGATCAAAGAACCTTTTCTAGCCCTAACCAACTGTACCACAGTCTGATGTGACCTGAGGTCAGGTACTACCTTCCTGTGCTCCAGTTGTCTCTAACATGAAATAAGGACATTGGTCTCAACATTCCATGCACACTTTAATCTCCATGGCTCTGTTCTCCCCTGCTTCCTTCATCTTCCAAATCACAGACAGGGGAGGTGTCCTGTCTCCGCTCTATTGCCCAATCCCTGAGAAACAGAAAGCACAAAGCCAGCTGAGCTAGAGGAGCTCCCTTCCTCCCTTCCAATGGTACTTAAAATGACTTTAGGCACCGATGGCGTATAGGGCATCATTTTAAGGTGTATGGGTTTATTTGACTAAATTAGAAATCAAGAAAGAGGTCAAAAATGAAGTCAGATGATGATTTTAAAGGGAACTGAGTTCATTCTGTCTTTTGCCTCGGGTAGGTGGGATCCCATAGGAACCTGAGCTTCTGGGGAGATTTGGAGCTGGGGTATTAAGCCTGTAGTTTTTTTATTCTAAGAAATAGGTTTTAGAGGGATGGGCTAGAGAACCAGCACCAAATTTCAGCAAAATTATGAGGTCAGTGACATTTCTGTTCTGTGTTCCTTCCTCCCATTGAGGGCACCTTCGTGTCCCATTTTCGAGACAGCCATCCAATGGCTTCGTGGCAGACACAACTCCCTCCTGACCACTCCCAGGCTCTCTTCCCACCCCCGGAAAACTGCCCTGGTTAAGTGCAGATCTCTAGATGTCACCTGATTTCAATGTAGGAAAGTGGATTTGTGTCCCGAAAAACCACTTCACTTCAACAAAATAGGTAATGCTATCTATGAGGGGCCAGACCTATGCTAGGAGACAAGTAGGGCAAGATCTTGCCCTCAAGGGACTCCATGAGTGACATTCAACTATGTTCCTCCCTGCCTCCATTCCCTGACAGTTCAAAGCTGTGAACATGATTCTTTTAGGTGGACTTGAGATCCCAGTTGGCTTGAGGCCTGCCCTTCAACCATCCTCAGTCATCCAGAGGAAGCATGTGTCCTGGCAATGCTCATTCTCCACCATCGCCTTCAAATATTGAACATCTGAACCCAAGAGCTCACCATGTCTTCTCCATTTCCGATCACAGAGTTCAAATGCCCAGCTTATTGATAATGCACTTGGAAATCTGTTTTCTTTCTTCTCTAAGGGAATTGTGTAAAATGTCCATTTCCTCAAATCAAAACATTTCCAAGAGAATTAGCCAATTTGTTGACTTATTAAAAATAACAGCATTATAAGGGAAGAGATGGCTTGGACTCTGCAGGAGAAAATCAGAAAATTAATTCTTCACAGATTCTTAACTTTCGAAGCACACAGTAGTCCAGTGTGACGGAGTAATTGTATGCTCCTCTGTTTTGCAACTGGGGCAACTAGAGTTCCCCCGTGTCACCCAAAAGACCCACATAGGCATATTCCATCATTGCTGAAGGTTTGAGAATGGTGCCTATCTAACAGGGTGCCTGTCCTTGATCATTACCATGGTGACTGTTTTAATATGTCTGAGTGTGTCTGGGAGGACTGGGCAGTCACACCCAGTGACTCTGTCCCATGCATGTTAAATGGGAAGAGCCTGGGGTGTCAAGCTGTTCATCTGAGCCCCCTACAGAGGACATGACCAGACATCAGGAGAGCAGGTTCTACTCCTAACAAGCTTTCTGCCAGTGGAGCTCTGGGAGCAGAGCCAAGCACCTCCCGCTCCAGGTCTCAATTTCCTCATCTGTAAAACTATGACTTTGGCTTGGAAGCAGGCTGCTGTTGAACCAATTCTGAACCATAATAAAGTTTTCCCTGAAATGAGGAAAGATGAGGCCTGCCTAGTGAGTTCCTCTCAAAGCCATACGTATTCAGTTTTAAAAACTGTCCTTTATCTTGACCACAGGTCTTGCTTACAGATAATGTTAAAATTTCACTTTAAAAAAGTAAACAATCGTGCAAATAAATGATAGTTGAATTCTGTTTTGTTTTTAATGTCTTAACTTGGCAAAATTAAAAGTTGGCCAAAAAAACAAAAACAAAAACAAAAACCAGCAAGTCCTTGTCAGTCCTCAAAATATCTTTAGAATTATACAGGTCTATGAAATTGAAAGAACTAGGAACCACTGGGTTGGATGGTCTCTAAGCTCCCTTCTGGCTGGGATTCTCACTGTGTCTGCCACACCTGTTGATGGAAAGTCCATCACGGCCCTTACTAAGAAAAGTAGTTGTCCATTTTTCAGTGTTTTAGTGGTTCTCAACTATGGCTACACCTAGGTTCACACAGCAGCCTTAAAAAGAATATTGAATCCCCAGCGTCCCTCACCCAAATAAATGGAATTGGAGTCCCTAAGAACGCAGCCCAGGAATGGGCACTTGGTTAAAATCTCTCCAGGTAGTCGCACAAATGTGCAGCTAGGAATAAGAACCACTGACTGAGGACCAGGCGCTGTGGCTCACAACTGTAATCCCAGCACTTTCGGAGGCCGAGGTGGGTGGGTCACCTGAGGTCAGGAGTTCAAGACCAGCCTGGCCAACATGATGAAACCTCGTCTGTACTAAAAATATAAAAATTAGCCAGGCGTGGTGGTGTGTGCCTGTAGTCTCAGCTACTCAGGAGACTGAGGCAGGAGAATCACTTGAACCTGGGAGGCAGAAGTTGCAGTGAACTGAAATCATCACTGTATTCTAGCCTGGGTAAAAAAAACCCACTGACTGAGATGTTCACAGGCCTGAATGTGTAACAGAATAACTTGGGGGAATTTGATAAAAATTCAGATTTCTAGGCTCTACGCCAGACTTACTAAGTCAGAAACTCAGAATCTCTAGGGCCAAGGCATCTCCATGTTTGCAAACTTCCCAAATAAGTTTATTGCAGTCAGGCCTTAGACTGATATTTATAAATCACAGGTAGCTAGTACATGTTAAGTTGGGGGGTCTCATCACTGCTCCTCTATGCTGTTTTTCTGACAAAAGGGTCAATCTGAAATATCAACATCTAGGAGTTTTTCATTTCCCCACAGCATCCTCCATTGGAATGTCTCTGTCTAGGAGTCCAATAACTTCAACCAGCCCATTTCATCTGAATGAATTTGAATTGAAAGAAGGATGAGTAGGTAATGCAGAAAGAGGTAGAAAAGTGCCAGAAATACGGGTTTCTCTGTCACTCTCTTGCCCTGCCTGGCTCTAGATATGCCACATACTTGAGCTGCTTCTCAGGAACGGTGGCCATGACATTAGACCATCCACAAACCCTCTTGCACAGATCCGCAGGTCCCCTAGCACAATACAGCTAGGCCACTGGCCATCAAGGGTAGAGGTAAACTCCCCATGAGAGCATTCATGTTAGACCATTGCTCAGCATATCCAGAAGTGAAATGTTCAGCAAAGCTTCAGCTGTCTACATTCACATTTTTATCAGCTTAAGCTTCCCTTTGAGATGCTGAGCTTTGTTTGCTATGTTCCTAAGCAAAGCCCAAAGGAGTTGGAAACCTTCACAAAATAATATTAAGCATCCAAAGGCTTTTGCATGAAAGAAATGGTTGAGACAAGATCTACTATAAAATAGACTAGTGACAAATGACAGCAAAGAAATGCATCCAGAGCATAAAGACTGTGCTTATGCCTCCAAATCTCCATGAAATGCTCATGAGAATAGTAAGGGTTGGAATCCAGGAGGAAATGCTACATCTAAAAGGCCTCCAATCTAAAGCATCAGCCCTGCATGTCTGCCCTTCCTTAGCCCAGCCTCCCAGCCCAGATTTAAGATATGATTGTTTTTAAAAGGGAGTAACAGACACTGAGCTGGCTCCTGAGAGGATAAGCATTGAACACATGCATTCATTCATTCATTCATTCCATAGTAATGGTAATAGTCAATATTTATTGAGCCCTTATTGTGTAAAAGACACTAATCACTTTTTACCTTTATTTTTATGTATTTTTAATAAAATAAAGTTTAATAAATTTATTTAATAAAACTTAATAAAATAAAGACAGGTTCTCTCTCTGTCACCAGGGCTGGAGTGCAATGGCATGATCCTAGCTCACTGCAGCCTTGAACTCCTGGGCTCAAAGGATCCTCCCACCTCAGCCTTCTGAGTGGCTGGGACTACAGGTGTGCACAACTACGCCTGGATAATTTTTTTAAAAAATTATATTTGTAGAGATGGGGGTCTCACTTTAGTGCTGAAGCTGGTCTCAAACTCCTGGGCTCAAGTGATCCTCCCACCTTGACTTTCCAAAGTGCTGGGATTACAGGTATGAGCCACTTCACCCAGTCAACACTACTCTAATCACTTTAAATGTAATAATGCATTTGCAATTCACAAAGATTCTTTAAGATGGGTACCATGATTAGCTACATTTTGTAGGTAAAGAAACTGAGACACAGATGGCTAAGTCACTTCTACAGGAACACACAAGAAGCACCTGTAGGAGTCAGGGCCCAAACCTAGACAGCCTGGCTCCAGGAACATGTACCAGGCACTGAGCCAGACATCTGGGGATACAACGGTGGGCGGCCGTGCAGAGTGCCAGGATGGTGAAAGGTTAAGTTCGAGGCCAGGAAGGCAGTGGGAGGGTTGTGGGAGGTAGATCTCCCACTGATCCACCAGTGGCTTTTCCCCTCTGTAGCCTGTTCCTCTGTCTGTAAAATGTGAGGGTGACCTAAATATTCTCTAAGACATCCTTAGATCAAAAGGGATCAGAAACATAAAGTAGTGGACTAGGCTGTGGAACACAGTGGACAGGAGTTTCTGTATGTGTAGAGAAGGAGTGGTTTAAAGAGGGAAAGCAAGCCCCTGAAGAAAGATGGAAAGATCCACTCTGTCCTGCTCTATAATCTGGGGGACGGGGGCAGGGGAGGCGGAAAAGGAACCACCCAAAGCCTCCTTCTCTATCATCTGGGAAGCTTGTGCACAACCGACGAGAGAGGGCAAAGCAAAAACAAAAAAAAAAAAAAAAAAAAAAAAAAAACAACAAGAATAGCTTTTCCTCTGCTCCCTGGTGAGTTTTCCTTTAAATGATGTATCAGCTGTCACTATAAAGGGAATTAGAGACACAGGGAGTTTGAGACAGGAACTTTGCTGGTCATTTCAGTGTACATGTTCCCAACAACCAACAGCATCAAATATTCATCCCCATCTGAAAGCAACCCTGCCAAGGCATCAGAAAAGTGCATTTGCTAAATACCTAAACATCTGGACAGCAGCCTTTCCAGAGGAATCAGAGCCAGAGAGAGCAGAGTCAGAGCTCAAAGTGACAGCGTAACTAGCTTAAGCAGATGAAAGGACAAAGGTAGCCAGCCCTGCCATTGAGTGGGGCAGGCTGGTACGAGAAGAGACTTGGCAATGAGCCCCCAGTTTACAGCAATGGCCTTGGCTAACAAACAAAATGTGTTGGTCTCTCCATTTTGCTCCAAGGTCAAAAATGAACCTCCTGTTCCATCTTTATCCCAATCAAACAATCTGATTCTAGGCCACTCTTTGAGCTTGGCAAAGCACAACCAACACCCTTCATGATGTGCTGCACTTTTGCAGATTAATTTGGATCTGTTCCCGTGACAGCAATCAGCATGGGACCTGATGCTTTTGGCTGAGCATACTTTACAGCTCCTGGTAGCACCAACACCATGAACCTCCCTCTCTTCCCCTCTCTGACTCTCTTTATTTTTGTTTCCTCTCTCTCTAATAAAGCTACCATGAATTTCTTTAAAACGAATATTTTTAAAATGCTATGTTCTAATAGGTAAGCATGGTACTATATGGCCCAGCAATTCCACTCCCAGGTATATATACCCCCCAAAATTGAAAACACACGCCCGTACAAAAACTTGTGCACAAGGGTTCATAGCAGCATTCATCTATTAAAAGAGCTCAAGAGTGGAAAAAACCCAAAAGTTCATTGATGGATGAAGAAATAACAAAATGTGGTAATTCCATACAATGGAATATTATTCAGCCATTAAAAAAATGAATTACTGATATATGCTACAACATGCATGAACCTTGAAAACATTATGCCAAGTGAAAAAAGCCAGTTCCAAAAGACCATATATTGTATGATTCCGTTTGCATGAAATGCCTAGAATAGGCAAATCTATAGAGACAGAAAGTAGATTTGTGGTTGCTTAGGGTTGGGGTGACGGTATGGGGGAGTGACTAACTGCTAATGCATATGAGGTTTCTTTTAAATGAGAGAAAGATGTTCTAAAATTAGATTGTGATAGTGGTTGCAGCACCCTGTGAATATACTAAAAAACATTAAATCATATACTTTAAATGGGTGAATTGTATGGTGCATGAATCATATCCCAATAAAGCTGTTTTAACATGAATATATTCCTTAAATATGCTTTATAATGCAATATCATAAAGCTTACAAGGCATTTAGCTGAACTACATTCTTACACAGCCCTAGAGAAAGCAGAAGTGAAAGTTCTGATTATCTCCTTCCTCCTTTTCTTACTGCAGAGAGATGTTCTCACAAAAGTGGGAAATAATTGCCTAATACATTTCACCTCACATTTCAATCTCAAGCAGATGAAAATCAGGTGTTTTTATAGCTGCAGAGGTCCAAGTAAATGATCACGGTTTAGCCAAAAAGAAGAATGATGGAAACTGGATACACCGAAGAGGTTTTTTTGACATGATATGATAAAATAGAAATATAATCAGGTACAGAAGTCTCACTCTAATGAACAATAGAAAACAGGAGACAATCTTTGGTCCTGTATTGTTAGATATTTGCCTGCAAGAGGCAGAGGAAGTGTCCTAAGACTTCAAGATTCTTCTCTTCTAGTCACACTTCCCTGAGGCAGGGACAAAGGGTTCAGCTTGCCTCCCAGAGCTACTGAGATGGACAATGCCGGGGACCTAGAAAACCCTCGGGTTCTGTCTTCATTGTGACCCCCATATTCCCTGGCAGGATCTCTTTCAGATTGCATTGGCTATTTGGTGCCATTGGTGCTATAGAGCCTTGGCTGTATGACCCTGGGAAGGTTGCTTGACTTTGGCAGTGTTCAACTTCTTAGCAGGAAATTAGTTCCTGCCATGCCACCTCTGAGGCTTGTTCTGAAAGTTAAGTGAGGCTGGGCATGGTAGGTCACACCTGTAATCCCAGCACTTTGGGAGGCCAAGGTGGATGGATCACCTGAGGTCAGGAGTTCAAGACCAGCCTGAGCAACATGCTTAAACCCCATCTTCACTAAAAATACAAAATTAGCTGGGCGTGGTGGCACATGCCTGTAATCCCAGCTACTTGGGAGGCTGAGGCAGGAGAATTGCTTGAACCAGGGAGGCAGAGGCTGCAGTGAGCCGAGATCACACCATTGCATTCCAGCCTGGGCAACAAGAGGGAAACTCCTTCTCAAAAAAAAAAAAAGGAAAGGAAATTAAGAGAAATCATGATGGGAAATGCTTTGAAGACTATAAAATACTTTTCACATGTAAAGGTTTGTTCTAACTAATCTGCATCTTGAAACAACGTGAGTTTTGGCCATAGGGCATTAACTCTCAGATGTGAGGGTATCTGTGGTCACATGCAGACCATGCCACTGCAATGTGGGAAGACCCATCAACATTCAGAAAAGCAGAGCCTCTGAGAACCAAAGAATATTGAAATCAAGAGGAACTTAGAAAGTACCTGAATCAAGGGTCCCCAAACCCTGGGCCATGGACTGGTACTGGTTTGTGGCCTGTTAGGAACTAGGCCGCATAGCAGGGGGTGAGCAGCAGGGGAGCAAGCGAAGTGGGGCTCCACCTCCAGTCAGATGAGCAGTTGCATTAGGTTCTCACAGGAGCACAAACCCTATCGTGAACTGTGCACGCGAGGGATCTAGGTTGTGCGCTCCTTTTGAGAATCTAATGCCTGATGATCTGTCACTGTCTCCCATCACCCCCAGGTAGGACCATCTAGTTGCAGGAAAACAAGCTTAGGCTCCCACTGATTCTACATTATGCTGAGTATGTAATAGTAATAGAAATAAAGTTCTCAATAAATGTAGTGCCCTTGAATCATCCCTAAACCATCCCCCACCCCCATGCCATCTGTGGAAAAATTGTCTTCCATGAAACCAGTCCCTGGTGCCAAAAATGTTGAGAACTGCTGATCTAGTAGTCCTTACTGGTACTTAAATCTTCTGCCTAACTATGTTGACAAATAATTCAGAGTCAAATCAATGGACTTTGTGTTCTGATCAACTTAAGCACCGTTTTTTCTACTTAGGAGGCAGATCCCAGCAGACCCACCTGAAAGACTCAACTAAATTAAATCCAACAAATCATTTGTGCGCAGACTTGGGCTAGAAATTGGAGGTGGATGCCTGCTGTGTTGGAGCTTCTGATCTGGTTGGAGAAATAAACTTACGTATTTGAGTCAATCAGAAGACAATTCGAGGCAGTGTTTAAGCCAAACACCAGACGGCATGTAGAGTCCCTGTATTAGTTTCCTATGGCTGTTGTAACAAATTACCACATACTTGGTGGCTTAAAACAACACAAATGTATTCTCTTACAGTTCTGGAGGCTAGGAGTATAAACCATGTTTTATAAGGCTAAAGTCAAGGAATTGGCAGGGCCGGTTCTTTCTATACGCTTTGGGGAGAGAATCTGTTCCGTGCCTCTTCCAGCTTCTCGTGGCTGCCAGCCTTCCTTGGTGTATGGAGGCACCATTCCAATCTCTGCTTCCCTAGTCACACTGCCTTCTCCTCTTCTGCAGTCACAGCTCTCTCCGCCTACCTCTTCTAAGGACATTTGTGATTACATATAGCACCACTCAGATAATCCAACATAATCTCACCATCTCAAGATTCTTAATTTAATCACATTTGCAATGTCCTTTTTGCTATATAAGGCAACATTTGCAGGTTTGGGAGATTAGGACCTAGATATTTTTGGATGCCACAATTCAGCTTATCACAGTCCTCAATAGCACCAATGGTTGGTCGGGTGCGGGGAGCAGTGGGGATAAATCAATTTTGACCAGGAAAGATGGTTTGAGGATAACGGAGTTAGGATCAACTTAAACATGGACAGAATTTGATCAGGAAGAGAGAAAGAAGAGCACTACATTGATCAATAAAAATAATGAAAATAATCAATTAGGCTGGTATTAAGCATCATTTATGAGTTCATATTTGTGCTAAGTCCTTCAATCTGTAGGGAGATCAAATTCCCGAACACTTGGTCTCTGTCTCAAGAAGCCTTTAATGTATTAGGAAATGAAACATATATGTGCATAAAGCAGTGAATATACCACTCAGTGCTTTCCACTGGGAAAAAGAGTTCAGTGTAAGCTGTGGTCAGCACAGCCTCACTAGGAGAAGGGGGCCTTACATGGGTCACCTACTCTTTCAAACAGCCAGTAGGGGTGGGGATGGGCTGAGGAGGATGAAGGCTAAGAGGGGGCAGGAAGCTTGGCAAGAGGCAGCTCACCGGAAACCTTATCCAGCACAGTTACAGTAGAACAGTGGGACTGAAGCCAGGCTCCAGCAAATCAGGAGAAAATGGATGGGTAAGAATTGGAGGCACAGCAAGAAAGAAGGGGAGAAAAATAAGAAGAAATGGGCACTCTTTCTAAAAAGAGTGACCAGTCAGAAAAAATTAGGGGGTGGAGTTTGGTTTTGTTCAAGAGAAGAGAAATCTGATCATACTTGAAAGAGAAAAAGAGGAGGAAAGGGTAAAATCAGAAATCCTGGAGAATGAGGTGATATTCGTGAACTGCAACTTGTAAAAACATCTTTGGTCTGGCACACTGTTCTCAGGATGAGGAAGGTGGCTGAGAACACAGCTCCAGGGTTAACCCTGAGGCCACCTCTCCCCTCTTCATTGGTCCATTGGTGAGGGTAGGGGGCTGCATCCTGCTGGGTCACTTTGACATTTCCCTAAAGTTTGCAGGATTTATTTAGAAACACATTTTAGCTGGCAATAGAGGTAAGGGAGGTAAGAATTATCCCTCTAACTATTTCGGGCCCCATTCCAGTACTAATGAGGTATCAAATCATTAATAGGTGGAGAAGCTTGTTAGCCTTGGCTTCGCGTTTTTGTTGATAGTGAAATACTGTCCTTAAGCCTTCTGTCTCATTTGTTAGCAATGTCCACCTTTTTCAATTCTCTCTAGGCGACAAGAAGGCATGGTATCAGAGGCAGAGAAAAAGGGAGGTGAGCTGGAGGGCAGACAGGTAGGTAGGTGTTCTATGATCTCTGCTGAAAGGATGAAACTTAAACATAGAACCCCTAAACCTTTGGCTCTCAGGTCATGAGAATATTTCAACTCAATTGAACAAGGATTTATTGGGACCTGCTGTGTGCCCGCCACTCTGCTGGATGTTGACACAACATGGTTACGATTTATTTCCTGGCCCTTATGGAGGTCACGCCTTTTGTGGGAGGTAGAATGAAAACAATTACATCCATCAAAATTTCATTCTTCTGTATGCAACACAATCCTGAAAAATAGGGAAAGGTATTCAGGGCTAGTTGGGAACACTGTCATTCTGAACAAAATCAGGATTTGTGGCATGAAGAAAGACAGGAAGGGCCGGGCATGGTGGCTCATGCCTGTAATCTCAGCACTTTGGGAAGCCAAGGTGGCCAGATCACCTGAGGTCGGGAGTTCAAGAGCAGCCTGACAAACATGGAGAAACCCTGTCTCTACTAAAAAATACAAAATTAGCTGGGTGTGGTGGTGGCGCCTGTAATCCCAGCTACTCAGGAGACTAAGGCAAGAGAATGACTTGAACACAGGAGGTGGAGGTTACAACAAGCTGAGATCGCGCCATTGCACTCCAGCCTGGGCAATAAGAGCAAAACTCTGTCTAAAAAAAAAAAAAAAAAAAAAGACAGGAATAACACAGATTTAGAGGGCACTAACCGGTCTTCCAGAGCAACCAACTCTAATACAGTTTAAGGGGGCTGTACCCAAAATAGGAATCAAGTGATATGGAAGCATAAGGAAAGGAGAGATTAATTCTCATACTGGGGTGGATAGGGGGCACCTATTATGGTTGACAGAGACATTTTTTCACCACGGAATTTAGACTTGAGCTAGATTTGAAGAATTATCAAACTTTCACCAGGTTAGGGAATAGGATGCCCCATGGATTTGGAACTAAGAGCACTGAGGTGGGGAAGTGCTTGACAGATTTAGTGAATGGCAAATACGGGAAGAGAAGAGGTATTGGAGGCTGTGGCACATGAGGGTAGAGAGGAATTTGAAGGGTATGCAATACCATGCTGAGGAGTTTTAACTTCATCCTGCATACAATAGGGAGTCGTAGAAGATTTTTTTTAAGTAAACTAAAGAGACAGTAAATATATCAGTTAGCTATTGCTGCCTAACAAATTACTCCAAAATCTCAGTAGCTTAAGGCTACTCCTAACATTTCTTTCTCGTTTACAAGACATGGCTATTTATCTTCTATCTTTGATCCTAGGGAGGATGATACTTTTTTTTTTTTTTTAGACAAAGTCTTGCTCTGTCACCCAGTCTAGAGTGCAGTGGCACGATCTTGGCTCACTGCAACCTTCGCCTCCCGGGTTCAAGCAATTCTCCTGCCTCAGCCTCCCGAGTAGCTGGGACTACAGGCACCCGTCACCACGCCCCACTAAGTTTTTGTATTTTTAGTAGAGGCGGGGTTTCGCCGTATTAGCCAGGATGGTCTCAATCTCTTGACCTAGTGATCTGCCTGCCTTGGCCTCCCAAAGTGCTGGGATTACAGGAGTGAGCCACCTCACCCAGCCGGCAGGATGATTCTTTGCTAGAAAAGAAAAGCTTAAGAGAAAAGTGGGGACCTGCAGGTGGCCACGCAGCAAGTATCATGCCAGAGCTGCCACTGAGGTCAGAGGGCATACCTCAATTCCTTTGATTCTTCCTTGATCGCTTTCACTGACAGGTGTCCATCTCAGCCATACTCTTGACATTGATTATTTTTTTCCTCATTTTCTCATTGTCTGTGGGCAAACCTGGTCTCATCAAGTAACTTAGCTTCCTCAGTTACACAGATGTCTGCTTCTCTTGTTAGACACACAGGGTAAGTACAATAAAGATTTCTTGCCTTGATTATCATCTTTTTTTCCAGTTACTTTGCCTGTATCATAACGTCGAGTGTTATTTACTAATTTCTCCCACCTATGGAGCACCTGTTAGGAATTAGATTCAGCAGCCAGGACATCTTGGAGAAACAGCAACAGGCTGCTCCTATGCTCTCTGGGAACACCGTGTTCATCAGGCTGTCTTGGTGTTTCTGAGCCCCAGTGTTTAATTTATTAACTACTCTTCAGTTTGGTGATGGGGAAGAGACCTAAAATTAATAGGTCCATGCCCTATAATTGATTTTACACCATTCTAAATGGGTTGGGATCAGTTTAAAGAAGGTTTGGAGATGGGTTCTAATCCTTACCAGGCCACTTACTAGCAATAAGTTACCGAAGTCACTTAATATTATTGAACTAGCTTTTTGTGTGTGTAAAATGGGGATAATGATAATTTGCACTACACAGTGGCTGTTGGGGTCAAATAAGATAAAGTGATATAAATGTTTTGTAAATAGTACTATGCACAGGCACATTATAAAAGTTTTCCAGGAAGCCTACTACCTTTCCTTATATCCTAATTCCTTACCCCTTAAATCTCAATCAGAACGATCGTCATCAAAGAGGTCTTCTCAACAAGTCGAATCCAATCTAGTCTGACTTCAAAGTACTAATATTTCTTGTTCTTTCTAAAGCAAGAAAAAATATGATTTCAGGTTATGCTTCTTTCAAAAAGAGAAGTTTATATTTTATATGGCTTTCCATTCCCAACACCACCACATATGAGAGGGATATTGACAGACAGCCAATTTAGAGGAGAGGGTTCAAGATGGCATAGGTAGGTGATTTGAAAGAGCAAAGAAAAAACAGGAAAAACGAAGACTATTTTGCAACTAGAGGTATGATGATAGCTAAGGTCAGTTTTTGAAAGGACCACTGTGAACCTGAAGGGTCAGGTTTATTTGTTTTTGTTTCAATTTGTTTTGTTTTCTATAGGCCCTTGTCTTAACTCAAGTTTCCTAGGAAACAGAGAGCCTGAGGTAAGGTTTAAGGGTTGAGATTCTATTTGAGAGGTGCAATCCCAAGGCAATGAGAGAGGGGGAAAGAGGAAGTGATTGCTGCGTGACATGTTAATATACTGTGTGATTAATGTCATGTGTTAACATATATCATGAGCCATGGAGAGACACAGCTGATCATTGTTCAGTCCACATGCTTCATCACGCAGGTTCTCTTCAAACAGAGACAACGGTAAAAGTGTGCCTTGGAACAGTCTGTGAAACGAAGCAACAAAAGGATATTTACCCTCCTATCATCTTTGCATTGGTCAAAATTTGACCACTCAGGGAATGAACTCCCCTGCATGCCCAGGTGGCCCCTCAGCAGCTATTTGGGATGTCAGATCTCACTCCTTATGGTAGAGCATTTCATCTATGTCTGGAAGCAGTAGGAGTAGCCAAAAACTCCAGATGCATAACTGGTTGGCCAGGCTACAAAGCAACAGCAAAAGGAGATGTGGCCGCTTTCTGGACAAGTGACTGGTGGGCCCCAGGAAATGAAACCATACAGACTCACGCTAACTCAGCGTCTGTAGCTGTCATTCTCAGAGTGGCCTCTACTATGAGCGGTCTCTCAAAGAAGGGCAGACATGGTGGTGGCTGAGATGGACAAGCAGCTGAGGGTGCAGAGATTAGGGTGCCAAGCAGATAAGAAGAGGTACATAAGAGACATTCTATACAGGCTCCTTTGTTCAGTATCTTTTGGTGCCAACTAGGTACCAGGCACTTGCCTGACCATGAGACTACAAAATAAATTAATAAATCTCACTAAGTCACAGCCACTTCCTCAAAGGCATGCACAGCTCTGTAGATGCAACAGAGACATGGGCAAATTATTGCAATATAAAATGATAAAATGATAAGCACCATATATAGAAGGCATAATACAGAGGCATGCTAGAATGCTATTGCTCAAGCAGAAGGGGAAACAGCCTTAAGAGCTGTACAGATGTGGATTGGGCTGCTTCACAAAGTAGTGGATTTCCTGTCTCTGAAGTGTTCAAGCACCAGCTGCCAGCCACCAAACTAATATGCCATATGGAAGACAAAAGCATCCAGTAGATGAACTAAATGAGGCTTGAGACCACTCCAGTTCTGGACTGCTATATTCTTATGATGGATTTATACTTGACATCCACAGCCAGATAGCTCCATTGATTAGAAATTTTCATTAAATATCTACATTTGAGGGTCCCATATAAGCTGGTAGTTTTGTTTCAGTTTTGTCCAGACCATACCCTGAACCCCATCTGCTTGTGTCGTAAACACATGTCTTTGGTCACCAAGAGGGCAGGATGAGAGAGTATGACAGATTGCCTTACTGCTTCTAGCACAGAAAAAATAGTTTATACCAGGAACAGCCAACTGGAAAATATACTAGAACATACAATAGCCGATATAGCAACAAAATTATAAATATCTCTAAACTAATCCCACAAAGAACACATATAATACATAGAATTTTCATGTATTCAAAAAATTTGAACAATTAAAAGGCATTAAAGAAGATGTGAAAAAAGTAAAGGGCCATTCCATGTTATTAGATGGAGCAACTTAGTGTAGAAATGTCATTTCTCACTAAATTAATCCATAAATCCAACGCAATTCCAATAAACATTCCAGCAGAATATTCTGAGGGACTTGAAGACTTGACTCTAAAATTTATATGAAACAATAATGGTACAAAAATAGCAAAATCTATTTTGAGAGCAAAGAGAAGGTATCTGTTCTATATGATAGTAAGATACACTACAAGTCAAAATATATTTTTATGAAGGATGCTAGTGACACAGTTGCAGAGAAGGAGATCAATAGAGCAAAATAAAGAGCTCTGAAAAAAATAGTATAAAATAGGGAAGGATCACAAACCAGTGAGAAAAGGATGGGATGTTTGTTCAATGTAGTTGAGGAAACTGACTGACTCTATGAAGAAAAATCAAGTTAGGTCCTTGCTTCAGACCATACATAAAAATAGTCCCATACATAAAAATAGTCTTCAGACCATACATAAAAATATGTTAAGGACCTAAATGTGAAAAGTAAAATTATTAAAATAATACAAATGAATGTAGATAACGTCTTTGTGACTTTGGAGTAGAAAAGGACTTTTTGAACAAAATGCCCAAATTGTAAAACATATTTAAATTTGATCCATCTGACTACATCAATGAAATTATGCTTGACTAACAACCCCACAAAGCTGATAAATAGGTGGCAAATTGGAAGAAGATTTTTCATCATTTAAACAAACAGATGGATATCTACACCATAATAGGAATCTTAGAAATAAAGAAAAAAATAGAAAATGCAATAAAAAACAAAGAATATAGATATGTTATAGAAGAGTGGGGTGGCCATATCATTTATTAACTTAACCGGGACACCTTAACAGTGAAAAAAGACACTTCGAATAACTTCACCAGGGCAACAGCCAAAAACCTGGACTGTACCAAGAAAACCAGGACTTGTAGTCACTAGATAGAAGGGGAAACTGTAATAGCTAATAGAAGAGATGAAGAGATGCTTAGCCTTATTAGTAATAATATAATTAAATAAATGCAAAATACAATAACAATGAGATACCGCTTTCTACCCCTTAAGGCTGCAAAAATTAGAAAACTGTGTAATACCAAGTTTTGGCTAAATGGGTACCATTGGCAAGTGTTAAATGATGTAATTTCTCTAGCAAACAATCTGACAATACCAAATGGGATTAAGTAGATTTACACTCTAAGGTCCAGTAATTCCATTCTTGCATATATACCCTGGAAACATGCATAAAAGACCACAAGTAGAGATGTGCAAGGATGTTTTTTTGCAGCACTGTGTTAACAGGCTGCTAGAGGCAACCTAAGTGTCCATCACAAGGGGAGCAGGTAACAAAAAGCAATAGGCGCGTATGACGGAATCAGATACTTCGACTGAAGCCATGACCTGGATGTGTATACAGCAGCACAGATGTCAAAACCATAATGTTGAGGGAAACATAGTCCATACAGAACGAGATTAACACAAGGCCATTTGTGGAAATAAAAGTACATACATAAACAAAACAACACTGTGTGTTTTCAAGGATAAAAGCGTATTCCAGGTCATATATAAAACACATTACAGTGGTTGCCTAGGATGAAGAAAGGATGAGGAAGTATGGGAATGTGAATTGGAAATAAAAAGGTGAAAATACTAAAAGAAAAAAGAAGAGGAACTTTGATCTTTACTCATCATAAACTGATGAGTATGATTAACTCAACAATGAGCTGCTGAGTTAAATAACCAGCCAACAAAAACAAAAATGTTTCTCCCCCATTGAGGATAGGTCCAGCGTGTCACTTTCTAAGATGAAGTCCCTCGGACCCCAGTTAATCTTATCTTCTTTAAACCCTCATTAGTCAGAACCTAATTCCCCAATTTCTTTTTCTCAATCATAGTTCTTTGTCTGCATAGGGGGTCAATCCTCTCAGTCTAGATTAAGAAAAATATGACAGCTTATGAGAAGTTTACAGGAGATCTATCTCACCAAACTCAAGGGCATGCAAATGCCAGACAGGCTCACGAATGACAGTGGCATGGGGCCTACGTTATTCTGCACAGGACCATGTAGTCAAGCTCCCTGTCTACACAGTTGCCTTATTTGCTCTTTGCAGCTGGTTTTCTTTGCCCCTCAAAGACATGTACGTGTCTTTGCTATGGCTTCCACATGTACATGTTCTCCCTTCAAGGGACCAACTAGGTATGCCATCAATATTATGCCTTGAGGTCCATGACATATTCGGAGAGTCCATCAAGTTTATATATAGTTCACCTAGTCTGGTGAACTAAAAAAATTCAGCTAATGCTTTGGCTGAATCCCGGTCAAGGTGATTATAATCACCCACCCTCCAGGCCCAGAAGAGCCTCTCCTGTGTGCATCCCCTTTTCTCTAATCATGTGCTTCCTTCCCACCCTGTGACTGAGGGAACCTTCACTAACAGGTGCAGTAGGTGCAATGTTACAGTTGGAACATTTTAGAGCTGCAGTTTTAGAGTTGGGAGAATACTTAGCAGTCATCACTCAAGCCATCTGAATTTTACAGATGGTGAAATTGAGGTTCAAACAAAAAGGATGAGAGGTCCAATGGCAGAGGACTGTGGGAGCATAAGAAAAATTCATCATTTCTCTATGGTGCCATTTCCATGACTGCACCCAAGCTGTTTCTCTCCTATTTCGGCAGTTAATTCCCTTATCAGCAGCTGAGGACCAAATGAGTAAAAGCAAAACTATGGGGGCCTGAGTAGTTTCAGGTGATCCACAAATTTGACACAAAAACAAAACCAAAAAAGTTCATAAATGAAGGCCACTGTGTGGCAGATGCTGTTAGTTCCCCACCCTCCCAATACCCTTCAGAATGCACCAGCCTACGTCCGGTTGCCAGGATCTGTACCTTTCTCTAGCTGCCTTACTCCAAGGCACCATCAGCCTCCAGTGCTGGGGAGGTAAACGCTCACTCCCAACAGCTCTCAAACAATGACTGATAGAAGGTGGTGTATACATACCCCAGCCCCCTCTCCCTTCAATGGGATAACTTGGAGGCATGTTTCTACACCAGTTCAGTTTCCTCACAGGATCAAGTTCCTCATTCACAGTGGCAGCTGTTCTGATAAACACCCTGTACTGGCTCATTTCCTTTTCCATCTCACTCTGTCTCTCCTGCTGGTGTTTCCTACACCTCCCAAACAACTACTTGTACTTGATTCCTTGTCTCGGGGTCTGTTTCTAGGGAACCCAAACTAAGAAAGCTTCATAAGAGATGTGCATTCTTGGCTGGGCATGGTGTCTCACACCTGTAATCCCAGCACTTTGGGAGACTAAGGCAGGAGGATTGCTTGAGTAGTTCAAGACCAGCCTAGGAAACATAGTAAAACCCCATCTCTCCAAAAACTTTAAAAGCTAGTCAGGTGTGGTGGTGCAGGCTGACCTAGGAAGCTGAGGCAGGGATTAGAGATTACAGTGAGCCATGATCACACCACTGCACTCCAGCCTGGACAACAGAGTACGACCTCATCTCTAAATAAATAAGTACTTACATAGATAGACAGGTAAAGTGCATTCTCTCTGGCCTTGAGAACAAAGTGCATTGTCAGAATAGGCTAGGTTATATTACTGTAACAAAAATAATTTCAGTGACTTAAAGTTTATTTCTCCAGTCAAAGAAGATATTATGACTCTTCTCAGGTAGCTCTCCTTCCAGTGGCCACTCAGGGATCTCTGCCTGGTCCATGTGTGGCTCTAGTATCTTGGGGGCCTTCTTTTCCAGCCTTGTGGAGGATGGAAAGAGGGAGGATGGAAAATTACAAGATGTTTTAAGGGGCAAGCTTGGAAGTATTCTACATCATTTCCACCCACATTGAGAATTCAGTCACATGATTTTACCTGAATGCCTTTTGTGTGTCCAGGGGGAAAGTAAAGGGGTCAATGAAAGCATCCCATTGTCTTTTCCAAATAGATATACAGGGCATCCGGCTGGAGCCTAGAATGGGAGAATCCTGACTTCCAGGCAATAGCCCTGGTCAAGGAAAAGGTTTTGGCCATCAGCAGCAACCTCTTTTTGGCCTTTGTCTTCCCTAACTCCTGAAGCTACATCTCCTACTGATCCCACCTGCAGATCTTGGCTGGTGTCAGTCATTCATTTAACACACAGTGTATGAGCACCTACTGTGTGCCAGACGTTATGCTAGGCATGGGAGATAAGCTGGTTTCTGAAGCACTGGTTTTGGCCACAGCAATAAGTGTTTCAATAGCCATCACACACCATTCAGTGGGAACTTAGCATCTTTGTTATTGCTGAAGCACTGGTTTTGGCCACAGCAATAGGTGTTTAATAGCCATCACACACCGTTCAGTGGGAACTTAGCATCTTTGTTATTCAACTGGTTTCCCCGGAGCCAGCCCTTACAGGGCAGGTCTAAGTTTCCAGGGAGTCTCCAGCACTGCACATTGCCTCACCCCACCAGGTCTCTAAATCAGGCTGTTCATGAGCCTAGACCTCTGCTGAGTTTCCCTCTCTGGGGTTTGCCAATTTCCCCCAGTCTCCCCTAAGATGGCAGTTCTTAGTCTGGGGCCTACGAACCTGGATGGTAAACAAAGGCTGCATTTTTATTCTCTCTACCCCCTAACTCATGGGTTGGCACATTATGGCCCACAGGCCAAAACTGGTTGGCTCACCACCTATTTTTTCATAGCCTGTGAGCTCTGATCGTCTTTTACATTTTCAATGGTTGGAAAACATAATCAAAAGAGTAATAATATTTCATGACTTGTAAAACTTACATGAAATTCAACTTTCACTGTCCATAAATAAAGTTTTATGGGAACACAGCCATGCTCATTCATTTACATATTATCTATGGCTGCTTTCAAGCTATATCAGCAGAGTTGAATAGTTGCCAACAGAGACCATATGGCTCACAAAACCTAAAATATTTACTATCTGGCCCTTTACAGAAAAGTTTGCTGACCTCTGCTGTAACTGAAAGTTAGCATTTTCTTCGATTATGAATAAAGGCAATAACCAGAGTGGTCACAGTACCTGTGACTTTGTCACCAATAGAATTCACAGATATTTTCATAGCATTGCATTGTTACATATTTTGAAATATCATATATACTTATCATTATTTCAGAATTAAAGCAATTATTAGACCCATCATTTTATCTTGTCATTTTAAAGTATTAAAAAAGAAACACATACTATTATTATATCACATAATTGTAGAGTTTTTAAATTTTTCATAGCTATATTTCATTACAATTGTGATCTTACGTATTTTGGTTTAGGTATTTTAAAACATTATTGTAAAAAGGGATCTGTGGGCTTTGCCAAACTGCCAGAAGGTTTATGGCACAAAAAGGGTGAAAGTTCCAGTTCTAGGAGAAAGAGGACTCATCTGGCAAAGTCCTGATTTCCCATCCAGCTCTGGTTAGTTCTCTTGTGCAGAGGGCTAAAGCCATCTCCCTGTATCCCATCAGCTCACTGGGAATGGAGAGCTCCCAGACGAACAGGGAGTTTGTGTTGCCTTCCTGGCCCCATGTTAGCACTTGACGCTTGAATCCTTGGCAGCACTCATTTCTTTCCCCAGTATTGCCTGACCACCAGTGCCCTTGCCATGCCCATGGGGCCTGCATCTTGAGCTGCCCAGCCACTCTTACCCAGCCAGCCTCAGGACGGCTTCGACGTCAGGGCCCATGGACTCTGTTAGAGACTTTGGAGGTTCAGTTTCAGGATGGGGGCTGGGAAGGGATGGCAATGCCAGGGCCCAGGGACTGATAGCCCAAGAGGACCCTCTTGCCCTTTCCTGCTCCTGTTTCCTGCAAGAATGTCATCTTTACTAAGTTAGGTCCAGGTTCCCTGCCCATCCAAGAAAGATGGGGGCTCATGTTGCTTCACACAGGAAGCACCACATTGGACTTTGTATGGAGAGGCCACATTTACTGCCCCTAAGGTCCCAGCATCTACAGGACCTAGATTCAATAGAGACATTGAATCTAAAATTCCCACTTGGCAATTTGGGAGACTTTAAGGTACTATCCTGAAAAGGTCACATGACTTTTGACTAAGCTATATATACATGGAAACCTCTAGAATAAATATGGAGGACAGGACAGGGTTGCTCCAATTGGCAATATGGTTAAGATCTTCAAATTTATGTTTCTTATTAAATTGTACCTGAACTTTCCTAGCAAGAGAACATGATCACATAACTACGTGTGTGTGGCCCACGTGGGTTTTTAGAGCCAGTGAAGGTAGGACAAGGCTGCTGGGTGCAGCCAGGGCCCTGAAGGAGATATCTGAAAGCAGACACTGTCAACCTGAGGAAAGTAAGTTGTTGTTGAAGACTAATTTCCCAACCCCCTCATTCCTCAGGAAATCTCCTCACAGAGCCTACAAAGTTCTCCTTCTCAGGGCCTTTCTGAAAAGGAAAAGCTCCCACAATGGTCTCGGTGATGGAAAGATAGGCTCACCAAGGATTCCAATATTCAGACATCATCTGCTAAACATTAACCAAGAATCTCCTGGTGAACCCATTAGTGAACCAGGCCTGAGAAAGCTATCCACAGTTTGCCTGGGCTTGCTCAGTCCAGGGAGGGTGCAGACATGAAGCATCAGTCTCGGAGATGGGTGACCAGCCACCTTAGTTTTCCAAGAAAGCCCCAGGAAAACTGGGACAAGTTGGCCACCCTACAAGAGACCTTCAATTCTGCCTTCTAGACCTTGCCAGTTGTCTCACTAGGTGACTTCGAGCAAGTCTTAATTTCTTCATGTATGACATGGCAGCCTGTCATCTTATTAAAACCAACCAGCTAAACATACTATTGAGTCTGTTGGTTGGTACTCCAGGGTCAATATTTATGAAGAACAAAGCTGGTCTAATATCACTGCTTTGATACACACCATCATTATTGCCTCTTGCATTCTCTACTGCATTTCCTTCCAAAGGATATTCACAGCTATAGTCTCATTTTATCCTAACAACTCTGTAAAAGAGAAAAGATAAGCAGGAGAGACCGAAATTATAGTTATCCCCATTCTGCAGATGCACAGACAGGATCTCAGAAAGAAGTGACTTTCTCAAGGTCACCCAGTAAGTAGGCAGGTGGCTCTGTTCTCTGGATTGCTCCTCAGTGCCTTTGCTTAGAGTCTTCACATTTGAGCAACTCTGCATGCTGATGATATTCAACCCCACCATATCTCGTGTGCCACCTACCCTAGTTCTTGCCTCTCTGTGAGAACAGGTCCAGTGTGTCACAGGTAACACAGACTTACAATCACAAAATGGGATACTGCTATGAGGGATATTGATGAGACTTTAAAGATGGAGTAATTGGCTGATAAGATAATGAGCCCTAAAGTAGATAATAATATTGAGCTCTAAAGGGGATATTAGTATTGATCTGCCTCATCAGGCCTGTTGGGAGGATTAGCTCACTGGCAATTGTAAGAAACTTTGCAATGAAGGAGCACAAATGATAGCACATTTGAGACTCACCTTATCCCCTTTGCGACGCGTCTCCCTAGAGTGATTTAAGTAGTAATCTGGATGCCATAGCAACTAAGACCTGCCTGATGGAACCCTTCATCCCTCTGCTCCCTGTGCACTTCTGTATTCTTTAACTCAGCCATAAGGTGAAGACTTCCCTTTCCTAATAAAACAAAAGTGCAGCAAAAAGCACTTGATTTTTGGCTCCTAAAAGCAGCAGGGGCATGGCAAAAATGTAGGATGCTTTTAAGAATTCCAACTAGATGCAATACTCTTATCTGTGGCCACAGAAGTCATGGGTGGAAGAGTCATGCTTAGAAAAATCAAAGATGGTCAAAGGGGCTCTGCCAAGTAGGGGCTCAAGAGGGACCATATAGGAGGCATTGATTTTGTGGTTCTGATCTGGAGTTCTCTTTACTGCCATTACAGAAACATTAGCTCTCTCTCACACCCGCTCCCACAGCTAGCCCATGTGGAAAGAGTTCTCTGGGTGTTTTCATAATGTCATTATTGTAGTAATATTGGTTTCAGAGTAAGTGTTTAATAAATGCTGACTGATCGATGTTCCGGTGTTTGTGTGTGCATTATGTGCTTACTCACAAGCAAGCTTTTCCAATTTTGCCTTTGTTTTGCACTGAACCACATGTTTTTTTTCCCGAGCCCCTTGTGAAAAAAAGAAATGAATGAAGAAGTGATTTGCACAGTTATGCAGCTTAAAAATGACAGAACCAAGATGTTCCCAGAGCTTTTGACACCAAACCTAGAGCTTCTTCTATTCTGCCCTCCTGCTCTCCATAACCATGCTGCAATCCAATCACAAACCCTCAAGGGGACTTATGTCCCATGTTTGTTTTTATTTTCTCTGTGCTCTAACCAGCTAAGTGTTCACTCAGCAACAGTCATTCATCAAGGGAGGCCATTGAGCAGGGGGTTCTGTTGACTGTGCTAGGGGCAGCCCAGCCTCCCCACTGCCCCAAGGATACCTCTAGGGGACACCTGCAACCCTTCTTTTGCACAGAAAAGTAGTGAAGTTCATGTTGGTATTCAAGATGCCTGCATTTTCTCCCCATCCTCTCAATTTCTTCCCTCTCAAAAGTATTTTAAAGAAAAAGATTTAAAATTGCTTGGAAATTGTAGCAAGATTGCCTGGTTATTGATTCAAATTCTGGCAGGCCTGACTTGAAGCTGTCTCACTTGTTACTGTCACCAATTCCGATTGCTAAAGAGGAATCCTGAGGATTTGGGCTGAAGCCAAATGATCCAGGAATCCCTCCATCCCCCACCCCACCTCCATGCAGGAGAATTTCATATTTCCATTCCAGCTGAGGTCTGTTGCAGGATATTAATTGGGATTTCGGTTGGTGCCTCTCATTCTGGGGTTTTGCTTAAACTAATATTTTTGGTTCTTTGTTCCTGTATCTTAACAGCAGACAACAACCAACCTCTGATTAGCCACAGAATGACAAGAGCTGGGTTTATACAGCAATTTGGCAGATAAACACAATAACAGTAGCCTTCGAAGCACTGCTATTGGGAATGTGATAGGGAATGTGTTGTGGCAAAGAAATCCTAGACTTTGTGTCATCCTCTGCATAGAAAAAGAATCTGGGTCTATTGCATATTATAAGAAAAAAGGATATTAAAGAGACAATAAGATAATAGTAATAACAGTCTGCTTATATGCTAAAAAGGTTTGAGACACAATCATACAGACCTGAACCTACTTACTTTGTAGGCTGCCTTTAGCAAATTTTCTTTGCTTGGTTTCTATGGAAACTGGAGGCTGCACATGAGCTAGAGACACTCAGTAGTCTTTCCTGGCAGATGTGTCCATTTCAGATATCTCTGATTTAAGTGATGTCATGCTTTAACCACAAAGATTAAAAGAAAAAGTAATACTAATCCATTTGCTGTGCTCACATAATTACTGCTGAGAAAGTCTATGTTGATAGCTACTATTTATTGAGCACTTGCTGTGTGCCAGGACATATTCTAAGCAACCGTATATCTTTGCTCATTTAATCTTCCCAGTAGCCCCATTGGTTTAGTATCTGTAATAATCAAGGTCCAGCCAGGAAAACAGAAACCACTCTAGGTCTCTCAAATACAAGGAATTGAATACAAGGAATTAGTTATGAATGCAGTGAAATTGCTGAGAGGCCAAACAAGGGGCTGTGAGGCAGCTCAGAGAGTAGCAAATGTAAGAACCCACTCTAAACCCTGGGGCTGGAGAGACAATGGGAAGAGGTCATGTTTCCTGTGCCAAGTTGAGATGGAGTGGCATGAACTAGAACTATCATGAGAACTCCATGTAGGAGCTGAGACCAAGTTTCCAGTTAAGCTTGTTTTTAGAGTTCTACTGGTAGAGGTTGAGAAAGCTGACACCAGATTTTCTTTCCCTATTTCAGGAAAAGAGAAACATGCTCACTAGCTTAGTGGGGTGTCAAGGCTCTTTCTGGAGGGTAAGGAAATCCCATAACAGCAGAACACTAACCTCTGTTTACCCAACCCCGTGTCATGGTCACCAAGCCCAGGGCATGGGTCAGTGGTTGAGAGGACACTGGAGCTGCAGCCTGGAGCCTCCTCCTGAGGGGTAGGAGCTATCTGGTGGGCACTGGACCTACAAGACTACTACCAGCACATCATAGGAAGCAAAAAGAGAAAGAGGGAGGAATACCCTGTCTTCTCTCTGTCTCCTGCCCTCAGACCTTCTGTCAAGTTCTCCTATTGGCTTGAATCTGGGGCCAGAAGTCAAAGGATTCTGGGAAATGAGTTCCCCTGTGATACAGAGAAGAGTGGAGGAAATGCAAAGATGAACCTGAGAGCAAACTAGTAGTTGATTCGTGGAGTATTTCTATACCCATTTTATGAGTAAGAAAACTGAGGCACAGAAAGATTATTTTCCAAAGACAAACATTAGCAAGTAAAATGACTTGTTATCTGGTTAAATCCACCCCCTTAACTGCTTCATAATATCTTCTGTGGAGGGAAAAAGGATGTCACATACATAAAAATCCTTTATCACATGCCCTTCACCCAAGTAGCCCAGTTGATTATGAAAACATGTAATTGTGGGAGCCTGCCCATCTTAAATTTGCCCATCTGGGGGTTCTGGATATTTATTTAATGTATGCCTATAATTCCAGATGATTCAGCCTGGCTACATACTCATGCCTTGAGTCATAAAAATATGAAAAGGGCATGTCCTGACTAGTAACATGGACCTGGGAGTAAGGGGAGACTGCACTGAGGAGGAACCTCATTTTTCTCATATTGGCTTTGATTCCATTTGGTTAGAGTGTCACAAAGAGGTGAGGGGGAAAGTAGGCAAAAATTCCCAGTTCCTGTTTCCTTCCTTAATGTTTGACCATCTGCTGCTGCTCAAGTTGTTAGAGAAATCTATCAGTGGAAAGCTAAATGTCTACCTGAAAGCTTCATCTTTTCTCTGAATTGGAAGAAGACTGTTTAGCTGAGGGACACCTTGGCAAAACTTGAAGAGAATTGTTTCATCTCATAGCCAGGGCAGACCCTTCCTAGAGGCAGTCATGTCTTCAGAGAGCTTACTTGAAAACCAAGAAATGTTGCAATATAAGGATTTTCAGTGGCTAGCAAGAAGAGAACATTTTTGGTGAGCTTATTTTCCTTGTTTCCGTTTAAAGGTATGCTTTATGTGAAGGAACTTCTGTATTTGTAAGGCTAGTCCTGCTTACATTAGCAGACAAATCCATGGAAACGTGCGGATGCTTATCTTCCTTCCCAAAGGGTCTGAAGTGCTTCCCTGGTTAAGGACCGCTGAAGGGGGATGCTTTTCTCCCACTGAATCCCCAAGACCAGCCAGGGAAACTAGTGGACTCTGTTTCTTGCAGGACAGCACGGTTCTGGCCTACCCCTGACCTTAATCCCAGGGAGAAAGCAATTTATGGAAATCGAAGCAAGCAGAGTATAATCCCTTCTGTCCCCCTCAAAAGATTTTTTCCAGAACTAATGAAACTTAAGGCCAGGTAGGGTGGCTTATGCCTGTAATTCCAGCATTTTGGGAGGCTGAGGCAGGAGGATCCCTTGAGGCAGCGAGTTCAAGACCAGCCTGGACAGCATAGCAAAATCTACAAAAAAATACAAAAATTAGCCAGATGTGGTGGCATGTGCTTGTAGTCCCAGCTACTCAGGAGACTGAGGTGGGAGGATCACTTGAGCCCAGGAATTTGAAGCTGTAGTGAGCTATGATCACACCACTGCACTCCAGCCTGGGTGACAGACAGAGTGAGACCCTGTCCCTGAAAAAAATAAAATAAAAATAACTTAAAATAGCTTTGCCATTGACAGCAATAGATATTTAATGGCCAGGAAGTCTTAATACCTACTTTCTCATTACTGATATGAGATGAGATACATTTGCATAACAAAGAGTACCTGTTAATTTTGCCAGATGCCCAGCTAAAGACAAGAAAGAAAAATCCTATATCCTGTGACCTCCATGAGTTTCCTTTAAGTCTGGATCCAGGCTATGTGGGGCCTGATACAGTCCTAGGGGCCCTCCTTAAGAAAAAGAATGTAGAATTAGGACCATTGACTTAGGTATAAAAATGTTTATTCATTTAGAATGAGAAAAGAGATCACAACACATTAGGAAACTGTTAAAAGCCAAGAAATGCCAAAAACTTACAAAATCTAGAATGTAATGCTTTTGTGTTAATACTTTTCTGACTTTTTTACACTTTGTGATTATCCCTTCATACAATAATTCTGTGATATCTTCTATCAAGAGACTAGAAAAATAAATCAGCATTTTCTTCAACATAGTTGACCAAATTTACCTTTTTATTTTTCATAGTTCAGAAAAATTTATTTTGGCTTTACAACTCATTATTTATAGTGAGATGCCCATTTTTAGGACTGTAGTCAAATATGGAAAAAAACTTCTAAGTGTTTTCTATATATGAGCTAAGACTTAAGGGTATTTCAGGTTTTCTCATGAGGTGATTAATCTTAAACATACACTTTGAAAGGACAGCAGTCACTAACCACTTGTTGTCAATGTCCTTGTTTCTTTATACTAAGTGACTTGGCCTAGAGGACATTGGGAGTGTCCCTAAATGCCACTACTTAACTAGATTATGAAGTGACTGAATGAAGCAGATGCACACCCACTGAACCCAACATCCCCAATTCAGCTTCCCATTAGGTATTCCCTAAAGATTCCCATAGCTATTACAAAGCCACATAATACAAGGGGATAATGACAGAAGGGAAGCTGGCATGAAAAGAGAGAGCAGTCTTAATTGATTGCTGTCAAAGAATTTTTCTGGTTGGCCATGGTGGTGCACACCTGTGGTCCCAGCTACTTGTGAAGCTGAGGCAGGAGGATCACTTGAGCCCAGGAGTTGGAGGCTGCAGTGAGCTACGATCACACCAATGCACTCTAGCCTGAGCAACAGAGTGAGATCCTGTCTCCGAGAGAGAGAGAGAGAATCTTTTCAGGTCCTTGAATGGGGATTATGTGAAGGAGGTACCCTGAAATTTACAATCTAAGCTTTCTTAGTTTGTGATAAATCTGCCTCTGGTTTTATCATCATTATCATCATCATTATTATTATTACTCCTGCAACATGGGGGCTTTCTGGGGATTCCAACAAGATAATGCATACAGATGTGGAACATAACAGGTTGTCAACTGATTGTATTTATCATCATCATCATCATCATCACTGTACTTGGCTCTCAACAAGAGATAAGGAAGGAAAGGGTGTCATGGCCAAGAGGCTTTCTGGAGGAGATGACCCTCCTGCTGGGTCTCAGAGGCTCTCCTTTTACTTTAACACCTGTAGTGCTCAATTCTTTTCAGGTAAGGGCTTGCAAGTAACCAATTTCCAGGATACAACAATCTAGACAGAGCAGAGGATATTCAATGGGTTCATATTTGCTGCCATTTTTTCAGTCTGGACTAAAGTAAGAGTATTTGATTATTCAAGTCATTTTAAAATTGATTTTATCATCTTATTGAAACTCTAGGAGTAGCAGAGTTTAAAAAAGGAAGGAAAGAAAGAATGACAAACAACCTCAAATCTCTATTTGTTCGGGATGTTTTAGTTTTGAAAGATGTTGGTAAGGTGATCTACCTGTATCAAATTATTCTATAGAGAAAAGCTTTATGGAGAGACACACAGGCTGGATCTTTCCTCTCCAGAACCAGCTAAAAATAGTTCTCTTCCTTATCTCATGGGAATCTGACCCATCTCAGCCCATTGAATTGGTACCAACAAGTGGTACTGATAGGGGAGAGCCATGCTTCTGTCTTCCCATGGAAAATTACATTTGGTGGAAGAGGTGGGGCAGAGAGTAGGTTCCTGCAGGAGGTGGCACACAAGGCTCCCAGGAAGGTAGGCAGCCTGCCAACCACCTCCTTCAGCAAGCAGAGACACTCTGCCTTCACCCAAGACCCTGCCAAGCACAGCCACAGAGGCAATGCCTGCCTTGGCGTGGATGGAGTACTGTGCCATGAGCCCTGTGCATGGCAGTGGTGGCAAGTCTCCTGAGTCCCCAAATCAACAAATCCACCCATCTACCCAGGCCTGAAACTACTCCTGTAGTCAGCCCCTTGGGTTAAGGATGGACAGCCCTCCATACGACTAAGATACAAATGTGTAAAGCCCTCCTCCAGCCAGGCGCTAGCTCTAGAGCTGAGAGTGAACTACTGGATGGCCCAGCTGGCCAGCATGGCCATGAAAGGAAGGGCTGTTCTAGCACCTTGTTCGGGACTCCCCACAGCGCTTTGCAGGTCTAGGCTGCCACTGTGATTCTCCAGACCTCTCTTTCCTGGAGCTGCCACAGCCGCCACGAAGCTCACACACTTTCCTTCCATTCCGTTGTCCAAATCCCACCTCTCTGCCCATCTACAGCTCCCACAGAGCCTTTCCAGACCCCACCCATAATGGTCACTCTTTCCCCTGACCTCTCATAGCTTTTCATTTATTTTAAGAAGTGAATTGCTTTTTACATTGACTCATAGTTAGGCATGTCTTTATTTCCATTCTACTGGTTGCTGTGTTTCCACCACGCTTATAAATGCTTGCTGAATAAATGAACAGATGACAGTCTGGAATCAGAGAAGAAGGTCCAGGCATAGATCTCTGGAGAGTGTGCCTGAGGAGGCTCAGCAAGAGTGCTGGGGAGCTTGGAGGGTGACTCAGGATGCTGCGTGTTCTGGGGGTACCAAAGGCCTTAGCAGGGAGAAGGAGGGGTTTCATAAGCAAATCCTGACATCCGATAATGCCTGTGGGCAGTCAGGACCTTTTGGGTTGCAAGAGACTAGAGTTAGTTCAAACCAGCTTCAGCAAGAAGGGTATTCTTGGCTTTCTTGGATGGGAAGGATAGTGAAGTGGCTCACAGAATGGAAGGAAGGGTTCCAGGAACCAAACCCAGGATAGGAAGTGAAACCCACTAAGGACCCAGGAGATGCCTCTCCTCTCCTCTCTTCCCTCTCTTTTTCCTTCTCCTCTGTCCCCTCCTAGATCCTTTTTCCCCTCTCCCCTCATCTCTCTCCCTCTCTTCCTTCTCTTTCTCTCTCTCCATCTCATTTTCACTGTCTCTATTTTAATAGCACTCTCTTTTACATCAGAAAAGTTCTCTCCACATGCCAGAGAAAATAGCTCCTAGCAACTCCAGATATAAATCCTTAATGATTTAAAACTAAGAAAAACTAGCTTTCCACCTCCAATCAGAAGATTCCATGGGAGGCCCCCAAGTGGCCTGGATTCTGTGCGTTCACCCCTTGGACGAGTCACTGTGTCCAGGGATATGACACCATTCTTGGCCCAACTGTGTGAAGAAGGAGGCCAGGCAAAGTGATTGACAGCTCCACTAGGGCCACACGGAGGCGTAAAACAAGAATGTCAGAGTCTCGCTACACTAGCAGACAAGGGCTTGGGGATGGGCTCTTGGAAGGGATGATGGGGAGGACTCAGAAGTAACTTCAGGCCAGGGTGATGATATCAAGACCAGGGATGTTTTTCCAGGCAGGAAAAGAGAGGCCCTCTGAAACTTTGGATTTTTGTCTCTTAAGGACACCCTATTTAAAAAGATCTCAATCCAGCAGCTCCTTTGAACTCTACCTCTAGCCTGAGAGCTGAACCTCAAATGGCAACTCCAATTGTTTGGGTTTTGTTTTAGAGACAGGCTCTCACTCTGTCACCCAGGCTGGAGTGCAGTGGCACAAACATGGCTCACTGCAGCCTTGACCTCCTGGGATCAAGCAATCCTCCTGCTTCAGCCTCCCACATAGCTGGGACCACAGGCATGCACCACCACGCCTGGTTAATTTTAAAAAAATTTTTTGTAGAGATGGAGTCTCACTTTGTTGCCCAGGCTGGTCTCGAACTCCTAGGCTCAAGAAATCCTCCCACGTTGGCCTCCCAAAGTGCTGGGATTACAGACGTGAGCCATCACGTCCAGCCTGTAACTCTGCTTCTTGTGACAATCAGCCTTCTGTCAATGCGTCTCAGAGCCTTGCTGCGACGCATAAGAACCTCCAACCTTTCTCACCTATCAAGCCGCACTGGATTAGGACTCAAGCACCTGATTTTGAGCCGTGGCTCACTTTCTCATTTATAAACTGAATTGTGGATAATATCTGTACTCCCTTCTCTTAGAAGTTGTTGTGAAGATCACGTAATGGAATGTGTGAAAAGGGCACACAGCAAACTATAAATTACCACACAAATTTAAGAACTTGCTATTTCAAAGTCATTCACCTCACCTCGCACTTGAGGCTCTATATCACTCTCATTAAACTTTCTTTCATTTGCCTCTTCTGCCTGAATAAAAATAAAATTATGCTTTCTAATTATTTTTTAATTAATTATGGTCCTTTGTAAAAGTGATACACACACATAGTTTTCAAAGGCACTTAGTTTGACAAATGCATGATTAAAACAGTAGCCTTCTGGTCACCTATAGAAATCCCAGATATTTAGCCAGGTGTGGTGTTGCACACCCATAGTCCCAGCTACTCTGGGAGGCTGAGGTGGGAGGATCACTAGAGCCCGGACATTGGAGGCTGCAGTGAGGTATCTATGATAGTGCCACTGTACACCAGCCTGGGCAACAGACAAGATCCTGTCTCAAAAACAAACAGAAAATCAAAAAACAGATATGCTCATCTCACACCACATTGATGCAAACATCTTAAAATAGCATTCATGCTCATCATTACTTCAAAATTACAGTCATTCTGTCCTTGTTATTTAATGTGCTCATTAAAAAGCACATACATTGCTATATCCCTATTTTGTTTTCTGACATTTTGACAACTCTATTTCAATGTGATCAGTTTCCTTTGTACTCCTATGTGTTTTATGTGCTTTAAAATATTATTGTCTTCATTCCTCTCTTCCTCCTTCTCCCCAATTTTCTATAAACCTTAAACTGCTCTAAAAATAAAGTCTATTAATAAAATAATTTTGTTTCACTTTTTAAAACAACATTATTCTAAGAAGAGATCCATAGGCCTCATCTGATTGTGGGTCCACAGCATAAAAAAAAATACTTCGTATCCTTGTTTCAGTTCAATGTCAGGTGCTAGACCTCCTGGTTTAATCCTCTCATTGTGAAATCATATTCTGTATTTTTGTGCTTTTGTTCTACTTTCTGCATAATTTCCTCAGTTTGATCTTCTGACCCCATCCATGACTATTTTATTGCTGCTGCATTCCCTTTGATAATATCCTGGTCTTATTCCATAGCTGTTCTATCCTCTCATCTTGCTTAGGCCATCAAGTCTGGGGTGTGATTTATCCCTGCTGATCTCAGACTGTCTGTTTGCATGTGGAAAAGTACTATAAGGTGATTGGGAGTTCTGTATCTAAGTGCAGGGCTTGCTGGCTGCTTGCTTCCCTGGGGGGTTATTGATCCGTCACTAGGCATTTCATTGTGGGACCCCCACATGGCAGAATCTGTGGATCTTTCCTCTTGGGGAAGTCCATGTCTTCAGGGAGAAATCTCCTAATTCCCTGCTTGGAGGGACTGGGGATGTACAAGTCAACATCTGGGAATCACCCAGCAGGAGAGACTTGGACCTTATCCCTTGTTTTTCATCTAGCTCAGTGCTGTTCACAACTGTTCCTGGCTATTCCCTCAATCTGAACTCTCTCTCATTCAATTATCCAGGGATTAAATCTCCTATTTCCTGCTGGAGCAAGGGAGAAATAGTTGGGGGTTGTTTGGACTGGGGAAGGAGATCCCCTGAGACAGATCTTCGACCCATCTGCCTGTGTTTCTCCCGACCCTCTCCTGGCTTTGATCATTGGTTGGAACCTTCAATTCCTGAGCCCTTCCGAGGTTCTTGGATGCGAGCTGGCCTGCTGCCTCTCAGCTTTCCCCTCTGCCAAGACAGCACTCAGCCTTCCACTTTTCACATTCCCAAGTTCTGCTGATCTTTCTTGTCCAATATCTTTTTCTCTCCATTTTTCTTCATTCTTGTAAGTTTATACCTTTTCTTTGCCATCATGTTAGTGGGGTTTGGGGTAGGAGCTGAGACTACAGAGCATACTCAGCCTGTCGCATTTATCAGCATGTCTTCTAGCCTTCCAGTTTCTCACTTTAGCCCAAAGAATAATAAAAGGCGCCATCAGTCTTTTACTGATACTTGTGGGGACTTTTATATCCAACTTGACGTTGGTGCAACGTGATTTGACAGCAAGAAAACAGTGCTCTTGAATCTTGGCTGCCAGCCACGGGACCCGAAATGTCAGCACCCATCCTTAACAATAATTAACCTGCAACTACAGGAGATGAACTAAAATATGATAAAGAAAGCAGAGGGCCAGGCGCGGTGGCTCTCTCCTGTAATCCCAGCACTTTGGGAGGCCAAGGTGGGCAGATCACGAGGTCAAGAGATCGAGACCATCCTGGCCAACATGGTGAAACCTTGTCTCTACTAAAAATACAAAAATTAGCCAGGCATGGTGGCGGGCACCTGTAATTCCAGCTACTTGGGAGCCTGAGGCAGGAGAATCGCTTGAACCTGGGAGGCAAAGGTTGCACACTCCCGCCTGGTGACAGAGCGAGACTCCGTCTAAAAAAAAAAAGAAAGAAAGAAAAGAGAAGTATCCAGCATCCAAAATGGTGATCTTCAGATGGAGTTGGAAATGTCCACCTCCTCCAGACAGATGACCAGGCTAAGGGAACAGAAAGGTATGAGTCCTTCTCTGCCCCTCAGTCTCCACCCAATGCTGGGATTTAAGAGATGAAAGATGGACTGAACGAAGCAAGGTGAGGGAGACTGAGCCCAGACACAGTTCCTGTTAAGAGAGAAGAAAACAATATTTCTAATTTGCCAGGACTCTAATTGGATAGGATTTCTATATATAGGCATGATTATATTTTCTGGGGTCTGATGAAAAATCAGAGGTGAGGTTTGGGTTCAAGAGCACTTTTATAAATAATAGCCTAAGGTCCAAGATTGAAAAATGAAAATGTCCTGGCTATAGCTCCCTACTCTACTGATGAGAAAGTCTAGCACTGGCCAAATCTAATCTGAGCCACAGGCCTACCACTACACGACTGGAGCAAAATTCAGCAGAACTGGCCACACTGTTGTGGAGAATGGCCAAGTTAATTACTCGGCCACACGCTAGTGCATCAGGACCATTCTGAGAATGCTTTGCCCTAAAACAGAGACCCAAGTGGAAAGAATCATGGGAGGTCTGTTTGCCCTAAAACAGAGACCCACAGTGGACAGAGCAGTGACCAGAGGTGGAAATTCCCATGGGGGTGATATGGTTGGGATGTGTGTCCCCTCCAAATCTCATTTGAAATGTGACCCCCAGTCTTGCAGGTGGGGCCTAGTAGGAGGTGTTTAGGTCATGGGGGCGAATCCCTCATGAATGACTTAGTGCCCTTCCCAGTGGTAATGAGTGAGCTCTCACTCTGTTAGTTCACACAAGAGCTGGTCGTTTAAAAGAGCCTGGCATCTCTCTTGCCGTGTGATGGCACCTGTTCCCCATTTCCCTTCCATCATGATTGAAAGCTTCCTGAGGCCCTCACCAGAAGCAGACACCAGCACAATGCTTCTTGTACAGCCTGCAGAATCATGAGCCAAATAAACATTTTTCTCACTCAGCCTCAGGTATTCTTCCTTTATAGTAATGCAAAATGGACCAATTCAGAGGGCAAAGTGTCTCAACTGAGAGATCAATTATAGGCTAAATTATTATAAAATTCCCTGCCTCCAAGAAATTCACTCCAAACACAAATTACACAAATAGTTGGCTACTACTCATTGATGTGATTTGAAAGCAGAAGAAGGAGAAAAAACGTGGGTATTACATTTCTCTTTTCTATATTTAGGTTTCTTTATCAAACTTCCACCCAAAATATAGGAAGAAGTTCCCACAGGACCAGAGCTGCCATGTAAAGATGTGTACCTTGTGCCCTGGAGAGCTCCAGAGCATCCTCAGGTCGCAGGCTGTGGCCATATATGGAACGCCCCAGCGTTTTCCCACTTCCAGATGCTATGGTCACACAACACCAGATAAAGCTTTCACAGTGAACAACCAGGCCACACACAAACGACAGACTGAGGCTCCACCCTCTGGGTCTCCGATTAACCACCATTCTAGATCAAGTTATTTTTGCCAGAAGTAGGAACTAAGTACTGTGGATTCTGCAGGGTCTCTCCTAGCAGGCATGTTTCTACTTTTCGTCAAGGTCTACAACTTCCGCGGCCCTCTCTGGGGACAGCCCAGTCAGATTCTGGATGCTTCCTTCCTTATCTAACTGGATACATTCTTTTTTTTTTTTTTTTTTTTTGAGACAGAGTCTCACTCTGTCACCCAGGTTAGAGTACAGTAGCGGGATCTCGGCTCACTGCAACCTCCGCTTCTCAGGTTCAAGCGATCCTCCCACCTTAGCCTCCTAAGTAGCTGGGATTACAGGCGCATGCCACCATGCCAGGCGAATTTTTTTTGTATTTTTGTAGAGATTGGGTTTCACTATATTGCCCATCCTGGTCTCAAACTCCAGAGCTCAAGTGATCTGCCCACCTTGGCCTCCCAAAGTGCTAGGATTACAGGTGTGAGCCACTGCATCCAGCCTAGGATACATTCTAACCACCACCACAACCCAAAGGGCACGGTTCCCTCCTTAGTACCACTTCCATAAGAGAGCAGCTGACCATACTTGGCCTCTGAAGATACGGGAGAAGAACCTGGAGTCTCCTCAGAGTTCCTCCCTACCTATCCCATTGTATAAGGTTAGCCACCACTTCTGGCTCCATAGTTTAATACATGGACTAATCTTGTTCCTCCTGGTATCTGTCCAGACCTTGTCACCAAAACTATAGGGAACTTGTCCTCGAAGAAGTACACCCCATTCTTCATACAATAACAGACCATCCACATGGCTTCCCAAACCTCTCCCTTGAGCACAGAGGGGCTTTAGGAACACTGAATGCTCACAGTCCCAGTAGGCTTCATGCAGAAATGATATAATGACCATGTAAATACACATTTACAGTGACAGTCATTATACAGCAGAGCCAAGCCTTAAAGTCACTAAAACGGAATATTCGGATCAAAGTCTTTCAGATTCCAACCTCTCCTTTTTTTGGTTGTAATCTCCCTCCCGCCATGCTACCTGTGGTATTCCATTTTCTTTCCCCCATCTTTGTTTTTGTGAAGATAAAAGCAGTTTGAAATGAGGACTTGAAGTCACCTACCGCTCTGCTAGAAGTTGAAATCTCCTGTTTTTTTCCCTCTCTATGTACAAATATATACTTGTCTTTTATGATCAAAGGTAATGGTGATGCTTCACCAAAAGACAAGTGAGAGTGAAGGTAATAATAATCTATTCACGATCACAGTGAGTCTTTGTACTATTTTGGTCAGGACAGCCTTACCCAATGTCTGAGTACCTCTCTTAGGTAGCTAAAAGTGCTGAAATCTGCCTAGCCCTGTCCCTGAAATCTGCTCCTCACTGCCATACAGTGGAGTACTTCAAAATAATTAATAATAATAATACACAGTTCATTTATTTCACCATTTGCTGTGTGCAAGCACTGCTCTCAGTTGTTCCGGTGTATTATGTCATTTAATCCTCCTGAAATCCCTCCGAAGTAGGTGTTACTAACAATGCCCATTTTACAGATGGAGAAACTAAAACACAAGAGATTGAGTCACTTGCCTCAGGTTACACAGCTGGTAAGGATTTGGACCTAAACAGTCTAGCTCCAGAGCAGACAGGCGGAGCTCCAACACTCTGCCACACCGTGAGACCGTATGAATAGCTACAGCTCTGCTAAACTGGAGGAAAGCAATGAACAGTTCTTCACAGTTTATCCACAGATATCTCTTTAAAGAGGTAGGGTGTGTTCTTCCATTTAGGCTGCTATAATAAAATACAGACTGGGTGGTTTAAAACACAACAGAATTTTTTTTAACCGCAGTTCTGGAGGCTGGGGAGCCCCGGATAAAGGTGCTGGCAGAGTTGATGTCTCGTAAGAGCCCACTTCCTGGTTGATAGATGGTATCTTTTCACTTTGTCCTCATTTGGCAGAAGCGGCAAGGGAGCTATCTCATGCCTCTTTTATAAATGCACTAATTTCCCTCATGAAGGCTCTACCTTCATATCCTCATCACCTCCCAAAGACCCTACTTCCAAATATCATTACATTGGGACTTGGGTTTTAACATAAAAATTTTGGAAGGTCACAGGCATTCAGTCCATAGCATTCCACCCCTGACTCCCAAAATTCATGTCCTTCTCACACACAAAACACATTCATTCTATCCCAGTAGCCCCAAAAGTTAATTCATTCCAGCATCAACTCAAAAGTCCAAAGTCCAACATCTCATCTAAATGTCATCTAAATCAGATATGAGACCCAAAGTGTGATTCATCTGAAGGTAAATTCCCCTCCAGCTATAAACTGTTAAACCAAAGAAATTATATGCTTCCAAAATGCACTAGTGGGACAGACATAGGATAGACAGTTCCATAGCAAAAGAGAGAAATAGGAAGGAGGGTAGGAGTAACAGGTTCCGAGCAAGTCAAAACAGTGGCGCAAATTCCATTACACATTAACACTCAAGAATAATCCTATCTGGCTTGATTCTCTGTTCTCCAGGCCCTCTAGGGTGGGGGTCTCACCCCTGGGACCCATTGGGGTTATGTTCCTGCCCCCAAAGTTCTTCCAGACAAGGGTTGGACCCCCAAGGTTCTGGGCAGCCCCACCCCCAGGGTGGCTCTGTGCATGGGCCCTACCCCCGTAGTGGTTCTCTGCCTGGGCCTTGTGGCTCCCTAGGGCTGGGGTCCCAAGCCAGAGGCTCCGCTTAGCACACCCACACCATGCTGGAGCCTGTCAGAGTCACATCTGGGGTGGCCAAGGAGCATGGCACCAGAGTGTGGGGAGTGGAGCCCATGATGTGAGGCAGTGCCAGGTAGGGTGTGCCAAGGTCCAGCAGGTACTGGTGGCTTCCACTTTGAAACTGTTCTGCCCCTGGTACCCTTACACTCTGGGCCTGTGATAGGAAGTGGTAGTGGGGGGGTGGCAGCTGATGATTTTTGCATTGCTTTTGGGCTCATTCTTCCATTGTCTTGAACAATAGCTCGTGGATTCTGTTGAGATGGCTGATCCATACTAATCTCATCAAATGGTCATTTGTCCACACTCTTAGGGAGTTCTTGTCTGACTATACGTTTTCATTTTAAACAATATAGATAGGCTGAGAATTTTCCAAATCTTCAAGTTCTGATTTCCTTTTTTTTTTTTTTTAAATTTATTTATTATTATTATACTTTAAGTTGTAGGGTACATGTGCATAACGTGCAGGTTTGTTACATATGTATACTTGTGCCATGTTGGTGTGCTACACCCATCAACTCATCATTTACATCAGGTATAACTCCCAATGCAATCCCTCCTCCCTCCCCCCTCCCCATGATAGGCCCCGGTGTGTGATGTTCCCCTTCCTGAGTCCAATAGCAAAGACTTGGAATCAACCCAAATGTCCATCAGTGACAGATTGGATTAAGAAAATGTGGCACATATACACCATGGAATACTATGCAGCCATCAAAAAGGATGAGTTTGCGTCCTTTGTAGGGACATGGATGCAGCTGGAAACCATCATTCTTAGCAAACTATCACAAGAACAGAAAACCAAACACCGCATGTTCTCACTCATAGGTGGGAACTGAACAATGAGATCACTTGGAGCTGATTTCCTTTTTATTAATTATTCCATTTTAAAACCATTTTTTATGTCTTGCATTTTACTATAAGCAGTCAAGAGAAGCCAGGCCATGCTTTTGACACTTTGCTTAGGAATTTCTTCAGCCAAATATTCTATGTCATTGCTCACAAGTTCTACCTTCCACAAAACGCTAGGACACAAATACAATTCGGCCAAGCTCTTTGCCACTTTATAACAAGAATGGTCTTTTCTCCATTATCCAATAATGGAGAAACATCTTATTGATGTTCCTCATTTCCATCTGAGGTCTCATGAGAATGGTCCTTACTGTCTCTATTTCTACCGATATTATGTATAGGGTTACTTACATATTCTCCAAGAAGATTGAGATATTCCCTAAGGCTCTCCTTTTTCTTTTCTAAGCCTTCACCAGAATTTCCCTTAATGGTCCATTCATGGCAATGTAATCTTTTTGTAGGATGCGTCTTAAAACTCTTCCAGCCTGTACCCATTATCCAGTTCCAGATCCAATTCCACAATCTTAGGTATTGGTTACATAAGCACCTCACTCCCAGTACCAATTTCTGTCATAGTATGTTTGGGCAGCCATAACAAAATATCATAAACCAGGTGGCTTATAAATAACACAAACTTATTTCTCACAGTTTTTTCTCACAGAGACTGCAAAATCCAAGATCAAGGGGCCAGAAGATTTGGTGGCTGGTGAGGGCCCACTTCCTGGTTCATAGACAGCATCTTCTCACTGCATCCTTACATGGTGGAAGGAAGAAGGGAGCTCTCTCAAGCCTCTTTCCTATGGGTACTAACCTCATTCATGAGGGCTCTGACCTCATGACCTAATCACCTTCCAAAGGCCTGACCTTCAAATACCATCATACTGGGCATTAGGACTTCACATAGAAATTCTGGAGGGACACAAACATTCAATCTACAGGATAGGGTCTCAGAAAAAAAGTTCCGAACTTCACTGGGTTCCCCCTGCCACCGGCCATGGTGGCACTCTGCTGCTCGCCATGTTAGCACACCTTCAGATGATTCTCAAGTGAAATGTCCCTCTGGGATGTCCCAGTTTTCTCTGTGTAGTGCCCCCTCCACACCCTTCATTCCCACCTACTGATCTGTGAAACTTGGTTTGCTCATTGGATATCATGTTTCCAGGCAGCCCTGCAAGTTTTGACAATCCATTGCCACTCTCTCCTCTCCATTCCACGATCTTCACATTCTCAACCAGTCCACATGTTCCTATGCTAGTTGCCCTTTCCAAAGTTAACATTTCCAAATGGCAAGATAAGTTCGGAGTTATTTAAAAAAAAAATACATGCACTTGAAACATACCATGAAAATGGTGGGCTTTCTTTCTCTCTTTCTTTTTCTCTTTCTTCTTTATTTTTTCTTTCTTTCTTTCTTTCTTTCCTTCTTTTTCTTTCTTTCCTTCTTTTTCTTTCTTTCCTTCTTCTTAAATATCATCCTTATCCTCCCTGCAGATGCAGTGAGCTCAAGCAGCCTCCTATTTATTGGTTTTCCCAGGGAAGCCAATTTCAGTTCAGTTCCCACTGTTTCATAACACAAGAGCTCAACTTACACACTTCCAAGCAGAGGGATGGGTGCTCAGTTTTGTTTTCTTCTTCCCTCAAGAAAATGCCTCAATCTCAGTTTCAGGCTTAAATAGACTTAACAGCCATGAGCTTTATAAACTCTGGCATGCCATAAATAGTCCTTTTCATCAAAATCTGCAAATCACAATTCTACTGTAAAAACCAGAGCTACTCAGATAGCTGCCCACAGCACTGAGCATGGTGCCTTGCATTTAGTGGCTTTTAATAAAGATTTGTTGATAGACTGATTGATCCAGGTCTTTCATATCAGGTGTAGCCTGAGTTTCTTAGATATTTTTCAGGGGATATAAAGTAAGATTTTTTATTTTTTTTTTTTATTTTTTTGAGATGGAGTCTCCCTCCTGTTACCCAGGCTGGAGTGCAATGGCACAATCTCCGCTCACTGCAACCTCAGCCTCCTGGGTTCAAGTGATTCTCCTGTCTCAGCCTCCTGAGTAGCTGGGACTACAGGCATGCACCACCATGCCCAGCTAATTTTTGTATTTTTAGTAGAGACGGGGTTTCACCATGTTGGCCAGGATGGTTTCAATCTCTTGACCTCGTGATGCGACCGCCTCAGCCTCCCAAAGTCCTGGGATTATAGGAATGAGCCACTGTGCCCGGCCTAAAGTAAGATTTTAAACCAATTCTTTATGCACCAGCCTCTCAGTTCTTATAATCCTTGAGCCCAGAATCTTAGAACCTATTTATAATGTATGAGTTTCAAAGCCCCTATGGGGACCAGAGGGCAAAAGCAAAGGAAAGGCAAACTAGTAAAAGCTTCTACACTCTCTGGACCATGTCACAGTGATAAGTGGGGGTCCTCATAACTCCCTGGAGGAACTAAGAAAGACTGAGGGGCCTTCTGGATCTTAAGAAAAAGGCAAACCAGGAATTTCATTATGACAGTTGAAAGTTTTGGAGTCAAAAATCCTGATGTGACAATGTACCAGCCCTGTGGCCTTATGCAGGTTACTTAGCTTCTCTGGGTCTGTGGTTTACGCACCCAAATCAAGTTGTAGAATATCTGTCAGGATGAAAGGCGGAAACATGTTAAGCCCTTCAGACAGTACCTGGCATGTAGAAAGCATCAAGAGTGTTTTAGGCCGGGCACGGTGGCTCACACCTGCAATCCCAGCACTTTAGGAGGCTGAGGCGGGTGGATTGCTTGAGCTCAGGAGTTCGATACCAGCCCGGGCAACACGGTGAAACCTCATCTTTACTAAAATACAAAATAAATTAGCCAGGTGTGGCGGCATGTGCCTGTAGTCCCAGCTACTCGGAATGCTGAGGCAGGAGAATTGCTTGAACCTGGGAAGCGGCGTGAGCTGAGATCGCGTCACTGCACTCCAGCCTGGGTGACGGAGTGAGACTCGGTCTCAAAAAAAACAAAAAAGGGCCGGGCGCGGTGGCTCAAGCCTGTAATCCCAGCACTTTGGGAGGCCGAGACGGGCAGATCACAAGGTCAGGAGATCAAGACCATCCTGGCTAATAACACGGTGAAACCCCGTCTCTACTAAAAAAATACAAAAAACTAGCCGGGCGAGGTGGCGGGCGCCTGGGAGGCGGAGCTTGTAGTGAGCTGAGATCCCGCCACTGCACTCCAGCCTGGGCAACAGAGCGAGACTCCGTCTCAAAAAAAAAAAAAATTGTGTTTTAAACAATTAGCGTAGCAATATAGTGAGGGAAAGTGTACTGTACTTTTAACTTTATGAAAATTGGGAGTCCATGCATACCAATTACAGTAACTCAGCTAACCAGAATATTCAAGTAATCAGAACACCCTACTCTCCCAACATGCCACGTAGATTGGAGCTCACAGTACAAATGAAAGCGTTGAACGGTGAAGAAACAAAGTGGGGATCTGTAATTCATGGATTTAAACAGGATTATAAAACACCGGCAGTGCTAAAATAAAATCATATGATAAATTTTTTAAACAAAATTATGACTTTGGGAACCGGTATCCCATAGGAGCTATTCCAAAATTGCAAGAGGGAGGAGAGGAAGCTGAATTACTACATGCTTATTTTAGTCATCAGACTTTAGTAAGAAAAACGATGGGAGAGGGGCAAACAAATACAACTAAAAAAGTAATTAAGGCCTTGGAAACAGCTGTTGATAAAAACACAGGTAAGGGGATTTTTAGAAAAATTATGTGTAACAAATCTGCAGGTGGAATGAAATGGGTCCCCAGGCAGTGAAGAAACTTGTTCAAAAAAAAAAAAAAAAAAAAAAAAGCTTGCTGAATCATGAACAAATCACAAAAGTAATAGTAATAACAGGAAATTTTGCATTAAGTCTTATAGGGAGCTTGGGAGAGGGAGGCGTTTTGGGCAGCTCAGTTGCTTCTAGGTAAAGAGGCACAGCGAGATGACAAAGATAGTAGTGCAAGGCGTGTCCCCTACTCGACCCCCCTCAGTGGCTGGCCATCATATTTAGAGGATGGATTATGGTCAGAATCAGAATGACCAAGACTATAAGGAGAATCAAGGCCGGGCACGGTGGCTCACGCCTGTAAACCTAGCACTTTGGGAGGCCAAGGCCGGCAGATCATTTGAGGTCAGGAGTTTGAGAACAGCCAGGCCAACATGGTGAAACCCCATCTCTACTAAAAATACAGAAATTGGCCAGGTGTGGTGGCAGGCACCTGTAATCCCAGCTACTCAGGAGGTTGAGGCAGGAGAATTGCTTGAACCCGGGAGGCGGAGGTTGCAGTGAGCCAGGATCATGCCACTGCATTCCGGCCCGGGCGACAGGGCAAGACTCTGTCCAAAAAAAAAAAAAAGAAAAAAAGAAAAGAAATCAAGTCTGCAAGTGTTCTTTATGCTCTTCTTATGTCCAAGGCAACAAGCCAAGTGGGAGATATAAAGATGATCAAGACTGGCTCTGGATCTCAGGAAACATTGGGACCATAAAGACAACAGCTATAAACACAATAACCCAAGGAAAAGGCCATCAATACTGGGACAGAATTTGCCCTAAGAGTATCAAGAAAGGCTTCCTGTGGGAGGCAGCATTTGAGCTGACCTTGAAGGGATAGAAAAAAAGAATAGGAAAAGTGTTTCAGGCAGGAAAATGGCATTCATCCATCCAAGTATCCATCTGATTAACAAATAGTTATTGGGCACTCACTTGCCGTTAGACACTGTGCTAGTAGCTGACAAGAGACTTTCCAGTAAAAAGAGATAAAGTCCCGGCCCTTGAGGAGCTACATGGGAGGCAGATGTTAACCAAAGCGTCAAACCTTCAGATGTAACTTGCATGTAGCCAATGCCATAAGGGGCACTCTGAGGTTCTGTCCAAGGCTCTAATAGCGACATCTAGCCCAGTAGAAAATTCAAAGTGGGCCCTTGCTGAGGATAGCAGAATGAGATCCGAAGGGTGAGTCAAAAACATCCATGCAGAAAGAGGAGACCGCAGCATTCCCGACATGGGCAGCAACATGCTTTAAGATGAGAAAGAAGCGTAAGAGTAAGAGTCTGAAATAGGCCCAGAGGCTGGAATGTGGCAAGTGGGAAATAGTGCATGAGAAACAGGGCCACGGAGGCAGGTGGGGTCTTGAGGGTCTTGGTGAGAAGCCACCATCATTTATTCTAAGAACAATGGATAGTATTGGAAATATTTTTATTGGTGTCCTTGTGTGGTGAGAAGATAGGAGGTGGCAAGGTGAGAGTTTTATCTTGGAAAGATGATCTAACTGAAGTGTGGAGACTAGATGAGGGCCAGAGTGGACGAACCTGTCTGGCAGGAGATAGGGTGGAGGTCAGGACTGGGAGGGCAGCAGGAGTAATGGGGAGAAATGATGCCAAGAGATATTTGGGGTAGGTCAACCAGACTGGAAGGTAGATTTGGGGACTTTGGTAAGGAAAAGGGAAGAGTTAATGATACTCCTGGCACTCAGGACCACACAGATGGTGGTGCCAATCCCTAGGTAAGGAAAGGAGCTATTATGGTAGACAGAGATGCACTGTGTGAAGACACATGTGTGAAAATCTGGCTAATATTGTGTCTCCCCCAGTAGACTACAAGTTCCTTTAAGGCAGGAACGGAGACCCTGTTTCTTTTTGCTCAAAATTGTGACCTCGGCAAGTAATACAATGTCTGACAAACAGCAAGTGCTCCGTAACTGCTTGTTAATTGATAGGATGTTGGATGAACGATTCTGGTTTTGGACATGTATAGTCTGAGGTGTTTTAAGGCATCCACAAGGAGATGTGAGGTAAAAAGCTAGATATATGAGCTGCAGCTCAGGGGAGAAGTCAGGATGGGAGGTACAGATGCGTGATGGGCCAAGGTCAGCAGAAAGAGGGAAAAGCTCAACAGGCTCTGGAATCAGCCTTGAGGAATTCTAGCATGTCAGGTCCAGGAGTAGAGCGAAAGAGCATAAAGAAGAAAGAGAAACAGCAGCCCAAGTCAGAGGGAGTGTTTCAGGAAGGATAGAGTGGTCAACGGTGTCAATTGCAAGTAAGATGAGAACTGAAGAATGTCCTTTGGGCTTAGCAACACTGAGGTCATCAGTGACCTTTGTGGGAGCTGTTTTTGTGGAGCGATGGGGTGGAAGCCAGACTGGAGGCGGTGAGGAGTGGGAGGTGATGAAACGCTGACAGGGAGTAGACGCAAACCTTAGGAGGAGAGGTGGGGCAGATGTTGAGCAAAGGCAGGAGTATGCCGGGCACATTTGAGCAGTAAGAACAGGCTAGTGTGGCTAGAACAGAGAGTTCCTTGTGCATTTTTTCCTGCCCCAACATCCCCTGATGGACAGACACTCCAGGTCATTAATGAAGATCAGAGTATGAGGAGGAGTTGATTTCACTGAAGTGATGAGCTTGAGTTTTAGAGATGTTCATTTTGCAGGGGGCTTGTGCAGCAGACAAGGGTAAAGAGATGTCTGCAGGGTAGCTGGAAATACAGGTCTGGGGTGGCATCTGCAAACTACAGCCACCAGCCAAATACAGCCTGCCACCTGTTTTTGTACGGCCAGCCCACCAGCTAAGAATGGCTTTTACATTTTTAAATGGTTGGAAAAATCAAAAGAAAAATAATACTTGGTGACATGTAAATCGTATATGAAATTTGAATTTCAGTGTCCATAAATAAAGTTTTATTGGAACACAGCCACACTCATTCATTTCCATATTGTCTATGGCTGCTTCTGCACTACTACAGCAGTTGAAGAGTTGGGACAGAGACCATTGGCCTGCACAGCCTAAAATATTTACTATCTGGCTCTGCGCAGTAAAAGTTTGCCAATCCTTGGTCTAGGGCATAGAAGAGCAACCAGAGCAACTCCTGTCAGTCTACATTTCAGAAAAGAATTAAGTTAAAAAGACCAGACCACGCTGCGCATTAAGGAACACAGGTGGCTGGCCATTTGTGGGGTGTGAAGGGGGTGGCAACGGCCTGATCCTTCTGGGTCTGTGATGGACATCTGCTATCCCTCAACGTGTCCCCCTCTTGCTGATGTAATGAGCAGGTCCCCCACAATGCTCGGCGTAAAGGGTACATCTTCACAGAAACATTTCCCTTCCTTAAGTGAGCTCTCTGCTGTCTTAAACAAAGCTTCTTTCCCTTCTCCTTATGGCACTTGTCACCATGGTAATTAAATAATTATTTGTAGAATTCTTGGTTTAATGCCTGTCTCGCCCACTGGACTAAGAAGCACTATGGTAATGACTTAAGACAGCAGGCTCTAAAAACGGGCTGCTTGATTCCATCCTGGCTCTGGTTACACTGGCTGGGTAACTGTGACTTACTTACCTCTCCTGGTCTCAGTTTCCTCATTGGTAAAATGTAGACAGTGAGATTCTGTACCTTTCGGGGTTGTGAGGATTAAATGAGATAATAGAGGCAAAGTGCTCAGGGTGGTGCCTGTGATAGCCTAAGTGCTCAGTAAGGGTGTTACCATCAGTAGCCATTCGGATGCGGGGAGCATGGGAAAGGAGTGGGAGAAAACAAGGATGAAACCTGCATTTCATGGCAGCTGGCAGATGGTGATGCCATTTCCCGAGTCAAGGAACATGAGAAGAGGAGTGGGCTTGGGGGACTTGCCACGTCCAAGGTGCCTGGAGACACCCAAGTGGCAATGCAAGGTAGACAGGTGGGAACGGAGCTCAGAGGGTTGTTGGGTGCAGTAGAGGATCGTAGATGTGTGAAGATGGCTTGAAATCGCTGAGGGGGAAACAAAAGATTGTTGGGCTGTGTTTTTGGTGTAGGTAAAAATGCTCTAGCATTTGTCGTAAGTACTCTGTCCACACCTCAATGAACATAAGCTATTATGATGTTATGTTCCTTGGGAACTGGGACTAGCTTGTCCTGTTGACTGCTGGATCCCCAGTACTAGTACTTCAGGCACAGCAGCTAGCATATAACAGATGTTCGACAAATATTTATCAAATAATAAGTAAAGGAATGAAGGAAAAGAGACACACTACATATTAAGTTGATAACCAGGTTGGAGGTTACTGCAAATGTGTGACCTACCCTGGACCATCATCAGCAATCCTCACACATGACGACAGCTTCCTACTTCAAACACCTGTGTCTTACTGCCTAAGGAATTCCCTGGTGACAGGAGCAGGCTGACCCATGCCTGGGGCAAACTGGAAGTGCTAGGGAGTTAACATCTCAGAAGGAGCAAATCTCACCCACTAAGGGATGGCCCTTGGTGGAAAATAGCCAGCACTCTCAGCCCTCAGTTGGACATTCTGTGAGCTGTGCTCTTGCCAAGGAATTGGCTCACATGTGTCCCCAGTGGATCCATGATCACCACAGAGCAGCCAGAATTCAGGATCACAGGAGGGTGAAAGCTATGGTCAACTAGTCAAAGGGATCCCTAAACATCTGAATCACAGGTCCTCAAAACAAGATGAAAATGAGGAAATCAGCATTTGGGGCTTCTGCTAGGACCATAGTCATCTGACCCTTCGTGTCTGGACCCCACAGCTTCCTGGAAGCAGGCTGGCAGCTGACCAAGCACTGATGAAGGTGTGAGGCAGCTCTATAACGAAAGACCTGGTCACCATGGACAAATGACATCAGAGTCAGTCTCCTTATCTGGCCAAAAGGAGGTAATTACCTATCTGCTTGCCTCAGAGGTCAAAAGAGCAAACTATTGCAAGAACAGAAAACCAAACACCGCATGTTCTCACTCATAGGTGGGAATTGAATAATGAGATCACTTCGACACAGGAAGGGGAACATCACACACCGGGGCCTATTGTGGGGAGCGGGGAGGAGGGAGGGATAGCATTAGGAAATATGTATAACGTAAATGACGAGTTAATGGGTGCAGCACACCAACATGGCACATGTATACATATGTAACAAACCTGCACGTTGTGCACATGTACCCTAGAACTTAAAGTATAATAATAAATAAATAAATAAATAATTTAAAAAAGAGAGAGTAGAAGAGACAGTGCTTTTTAAGGTCAGAGATCTGAAGACACAGTGGGGAAGATGTTACCAAAGCATCCCTGGGTTCAATTTCCCCAAAAGCCTGCCAGTGGACAAATCCAAGTTGCTTCCTGGGTTTGCCACTTGCCCTGGCTCACCTGTCCCACCTGAGAAGCACTGAGGAAGTGGAGACTGCACAGGTACCACTGTTACCCCCTGACCCCACCAAGAATCTTCTTTCTTGTGTAGTTTTAGGAGTGAAGGGAACAAAACCGTACAAGGAAGGAGCCAATAAATGTGCACATATCCTGCATCAGCAGTTGGCCCTTTTCACATTCCTCTTTTGACCTTCCTAACGGCACTAAGAAGTAAAACGTCCCCACTTCAGGTGAGGAATCTGGGGTCCGAGGAGATTAAATAACTCATCCAAGAGCACACAGATAATAAGTGGCAGAGTGGGGATTTGAAAACAGGAATTTCTGTGTGGCTCCCAAGCCCATGGGCTTTCTACTGTAGCACATCCAGTTCTGCCTGCATCTGGAAAATCCTCTCCAGTGATGTCATAAAATGTTACTGGGCCTCAAAGGTCCTTCCCAGAAGGCTCCAGCCAGTATATTAAGAACATATGAATTTCCTTTTTTTTTTTTTGAGACGGAGTTTTGCTCTCATTGCCCAGGCTGGAGGGCAATGGTGTGATCTCGGCTCACTGCAACCTCCGCCTCCCTGGTTCAAGTGATTTGCTTGCCTCAGCCTCCTGAGTAGCTGGGATTACAGGTATTTGCCACCATGCCCAGCTACTTTTGTATTTTTAGTAGAGACAGGGTTTCTCCATGTTTGCCAGGCTGGTCTCCAACTCCTGACCTCAGGTGATCTGCCTGCCTCAGACTTCCAAGTGCTGGGATTACAGGTGTAAGCCACAGTGCCCGGCCAGAACATATGAATTTTCTCTATCAGTTAAATACAAATAGTCTAACCCAGCTCTTGTGATTCCTTCTTTGATTCAACCCAACTTCTCCCTACCCTAACTCTGAACATACTCTCACTGTTTCTAGGGGGCAACTGAGAAGCCCGGACATTCAGATCATTCAGACCACAGGGAGGTAAAACCAGGGTGAGGAGAGGAAAATGAAACTTGCAAAGATGCAGAGAGAAAAGGATGCAGCCATGGAAACCACAAGGGGAGGCATGGCCTGTTTGGTTCCTTTCCTAATCACACAGAAATATATGTGTGCCAACATTATCTTTCACTGAAGACACCACAAATTGTCAGTGCCTGGTAAATTACAGGCATTCAAATTATGTAATGAATGAACCAACATGCTCATCCCTCCTTCCTTCTCTCTGTTCGACTTTTGAGCTATGAAGTCTTCCTGGGTTGGGTAATCATCTCCCACATCCTTTGCCCCTATCTTTCTATATCCAATGTATTTCACTCCTGTTAGCATATTGGCCCAGCTGACCCTGGGCTTTCTGCTGGATTGCTGAGCCATTCGTGACCTGTAGTTAGAATAAATTCAGAGACCAGTTACTCCTGAGGACAGACAACCACATGGCAGTGACTGGAGTCACCATACACTTGGCCCTATGTGCACCAGTTATGATGGTTTCTAGACACAGTGATTAAGTCTTTGGCCTTGGAGTTGACAGAGAAGACCTTATAGGTGTGACAGTCTATTTCCAAAGGAAGAGGTCCAGTCTCTCTAGGGCTTTGATTCTTCAAAAAAAAAAATCCTGTCCCAATGTCATGTTCTGTCCTAGAATATCAGCAGAACATCAGAGGTGGGCAGACCCATGAGATTTCCCTAATTCTGTTTTGTGCTCAGTGCATAGTTTAAAAAAGGACAAATAGAGAAGTTTGTAAAGTGGCTCCTAGAATTCTGCTTCTGACCATGATGAAATCACTGGTATCAACTGGTTTTGCTATTACAAATGTTTATGATGCTAAACAAAATGTATGAAACAACTATTAATGCTTTCAGATATTGTCAACACATATCACAGGCTTGTCATGCTTGTGAAAATATAAACAATTGAGGTGAGACCCTGGATTTCTGCCTATAACCCAGAACAGAGGAGGAACACAATCAGATAGGAACCTTCCTGAGATGAAGAGACAGGGATCAAAGTTAAGGGAGGTTGAGGTGGCTGGAATGTGAGGGACACAGTACCAAAGAAGAAGCAGCTACAAGGAGAAAGAGCTCCAGACATCCTCGTTGGGTGCCCTAGAGTATTTGTCTAAACATTAAGCTGCATATTTGTAGGATAGGGCTCCAAAAGATCACACAGAGAACAATTATCAGAAAAAGAACAATTCCCAGTGAGCTGTAAACTGAACAACTATGAGAATTTACACGTGGTCCAAGGCGTGGTGGCCCACGTCTGTAATCCCAGTGACTCTAGAGGCTGAGGTGGGAAAATCAATAACAACATTCACAATGTTCTGCATGAAAATAATCAGGAAAATGTAAGCTCTAACAGAAAAATCAATCTTTGCAAGCAGATCAGAAATGACAGAGATGTCGGAATTGGCAGATAAGGAATCGAAAACAGCTATAATAGTTTCAAGGAGCTAAAGGAAAACATGAACCAAATGAGAAGAGAAATGGAAACTACTTTTAAAAATCCAAATAGAACTTCTAGAGCTCAAAATACAGCATCTGCAATAAAAATATTAACTGGATAGGACTAAGATCAGATTAGATAATGCAGAATAAAATATCAGTGAATTTGAACACAAGACAGTAAAAACTATTCAGTCTGACACACATAGCGGGAAGAAGGCTGAATAGACAAAGAAAGACTAAGAGGACATGGCTGTATCAGTCACGGTTCTGCAGAGGGACAGAACCAATGGGATATATATATATGAATTTATTAGGGAGAACTGACTCACATGATTACAAAGGCAAAGTCCCATGGTATGCTGTCTGCAGGCTGGAGAATGAGAAAACCTAGTTGCGTGGCTCAGTCCAAGTCTAAAAGCTTCAAAATTCAGAAAGCCAACAGTGCAGTCTGCAGCCTGAGGCTCTGGGTCTGAGAACCCCAGGGGAGCCACTGGTGCAAGTCCCGGAGTCCAAAGGCTAAAGAACCTGGAATCTGATGCCCAAGGGCAGAAGAAAAGGCATCCCACTCTGGAAGAGAGAGAGAGAGAGGAGCTAGGTTAGCTCTTCATCTAACTTACTTGTGCTTTCAGGGCCTGCTCAGTCCAATCACGTATATACCACTTCCATTCGATAATGGAATGCTGCTGTGCATGCCTGACTTTGTGGCTAGATGGGTCAGATAACACCTACTCCATGATAGGCAGCTCAGGTCATAAGGAAACTTGGTGGCCCATGATCAAGCATTCAGTTTCTATTATATTAAGGCCCAGTAGCAGACCGACTAGGTTTTCTGTGTCTCAAAAAGAGAGTAGTAGGCCAAGCGCGGTGGCTCATGCCTGTAATCCCAGCACTTTGGGAGGCCCAGGCAGGCAGATCACCTGGGATCGGGAGTTCAAGACCAGCCTGACCAACATGGAGAAACTCCATCTCTACTAAAAATACAAAATTAGCTGGGCATGGTGGCAAATGCCTGTAATCCCAGCTACTCAGGAGGCTGAGGCAGGGGAATCGTTTGAACCCAAGAGACGGAGGTTGTGGTGAGCGGTGAGCTGACATTGTGCCACTGCACTCCAGCCTGGGCAACAAGAGAGAAACTCCATCTCAAAAAAAAAAAAAAAAAAAAAAAAAAGTAGTCATCTGCAGATGCAAGCAGGACCTCGCTCCAAACCCTCAAGGCCTCCTTTATGATTCACCTATAGGGACCTGCCAATGCTCCAGACAGCATCCCTATCTGACACTGACACCTCAAGCACCATGGAATCTGCTGGATCATGTGGTCCAAGAACCAGAGCAGCTTGTGCAGCAGCCTGGATCTGTTGCAGAGCCTTCCCCCGTTCTGGGCCCCACTTAAAACTAGTAGCTTTTCAGTCACCTCATCAAGGGACCAGAGCAGCACATCCAAATGAGGAATGTGTTGCCTCCACAATCCAAATAGGCCCACTAGGTGTTGTGACTATTTCCTGGTTGTAGGGAGGACCAGATACAACTTATCCTTCACCTTAGAAGGGATATCCCGACAGCCCCACATCACTATACCCCCAGAACTTCACTGAAGTAGAAGACACCTGAATTTTATTTGGATTTATTTCCCACCCTCTGTTATGCAAATATTTTACCAATAAGTCCACAGTGGTTGCTACTTCTCATTCACTAGGTCCAGTCAGCTTAATGTCATCAACGTAATGGACCAGTGTGATAGCTTGTGGAAGGTAAAAGCAATCAAGATCCGTGGGAGCTAGATTATGACATACAGCTGGAGAGTTGACATACCCATGAGGTAGGACAGTGAAGGTGTATTACTAACCTTGTCACCTGAGGGCAAACTGCTTCTGGTGGGCCTTATGGACAGGTATGGAGAAAAAGCCATATGCTAGATCAACAGTTGCATACCAGGTACCAGGATATGTGTTAATTTGCTTAAGTAAGGAAGCTACATCTGGTACAGCAGCTGCAATTGAAATCACCACTTTATTAAGCTTACAATAATCCACTGTCATTCTCCAAGATCCATCTGTCTTCTGCACAGGCCAAATAGGACACTTGAATGGGGATGTGATGAGAGTCACCACCCCTGCATCTTTCAAGTCCTTGATGGTGGCACTAATATCTGTAAACTCTCCAAGGATGTGATATTGTTTTTGATTTACTATTTTCCTAGGTAGAGGCAGCTCTAATGGCTTCCATTTGGCTTTTCCCACCATAATATCCTTCACTCCCACAGGTTGGGGGACCAATGTGGAAATTCTGCCAGCCATGTCTATTCCAATTATGCCTATTCTAATTATGCATTCTAGAACTGGGAAAATACCTACAGGATAGGTCCAGGGACCTACTGGACCCACTGTAAATTGGAACTGAGCTGAAACTCCATTGATTAACCTAGCCCACATAATCCCCTACTCTAACTGGAGGGCCACAATGACGTTTTGTGTCTCATTTAAAAAATTCCGGCCGGGCGCGGTGGCTCAAGCCTGTAATCCCAGCACTTCGGGAGGCCAAGACGGGTGGATCACGAGGTCAGGAGATCGAGACCATCCTGGCTAACACGGTGAAACCCCGTCTCTACTAAAAAATACAAAAAACTAGCCAGGTGAGGTGGCGGGCGCCTGTAGTCCCAGCTACTCGGGAGGCTGAGGCAGGAGAATGGCTTGAACCCGGGAGGCGGAGCTTGCAGTGAGCTGAGATCCGGCCACTGCACTCCAGCCTGGGCGACAGAGCAAGACTCCGTCTCAAAAAACAAACAAAAAAAATTCCTTTAAGTGATCATTGTCTAAAGCAAAGATAATAACAATGTATTGTGGGATTTATAACATATGTAGAAATTAAATATGTAACAATAATAGCACACAGCATGGCAGGAGAAATGGAAGCATACTGTTTTAAGGGTCTAATATGCAAAGTAGCATAGTTTTTGGAGATATACTTTGGTAGTTAAAGACACATATTGCAATCCCTAGAATAAACACACACAGAAAAAGAAGAAATAAAATGAAATAATAGTAATATAAACAATAAAATGTATTAATAATAAAATGAAAAATAGTAAAATAAAATGGAATACAAAAAACATTCAATTATTATCATTCAAGAAAAGACAGGAAAAGAACAAAAAATAAATGAAACAAATAGCAAGTTAGTAGACTTAAAGCCAACCATTTCAATAATTGCATTACAGGTAAGTGGACTAAATGAAGAAATTATAATGCAGAAATTGTCAAACTGGACAAAAAAGTAAGACCCAGCTATATTACTCAAGAAATTAACATTATATATACAAACATAGTTTAAAGGTGAAAGTATAGGGAAATGATACACCATGCACACACTATAGCTGGAAGAGCTATATTCATATCAAAATAGACTTCAAGGCAAGGAATATCATCAGAGATAAAGGGAAACATTTCTCTTTTTTTGAGATGGAGTCTCAGTCTGTCACCCAGGCTGGAGTGCAATGGTGCAATCTTGGCTCAATGCAACCTCTGCCTCCCGGGTTCAAGTGATTCTCCTGACTCAGCCTCCTGAGTACTTGGGATTACAGGCACATGCCACCATGCCCGCCTAATTTTTGTATTTTTAGTAGAGACAGGGTTTCACCATGTTGGTCAGACTGGTATCGAACTCCTGACCTCGTGATCCGCTTGCCTCAGCCTCCCAAAGTGTTGGGATTACAGGGGGCAGATAAAGATTTCATAGACAGGACAGAAAATATACTAACCATAAAGAAAAAAATTGATTAAAATTGATAAATTGAATTGCATCAAAATTTAAAACTTCTTGTCTTCAAAAGACAAGTGAAAAGACACTAAGAAAGCGAAAAGACAATCCACAGTCCAGAAGAAAATACTCATACATATATCTGGTAGGACTTATATACAAATATAAAAAGAACTCATAATGCAATAATTAAAAAGACAAATTGAAAATTTTAAAGATAAATTTTTCAGCAGACATTTCGAAAAGAAAATACACAAGTGTCCAGTGAGCACATCATCAGGGAAATGCAAAGTAAAACCATAATGAGATGTGACTACATACCCACTAAAATTTAAAACACTGACAGCATTGAGAGTTGGTGAGGATGCGAAACAACTGGAACTTTCATACACTGCTGATAGGGGTGTGAAATGGAATCATCACTTTGGAAAACAGTTTGGCAGTGTCAAAGTTGAACATCTTATATTTACTATATGACCTAAAAGTTTCACTCGGAGGTATGCAAATAAGAGAAATGAAAACACATTCACAAAAGGCTTGTGTGTAAACATTCATAGCTACTTTATTCACAATAGCCAAAAATGTGAAACAGCCCCAAATTTAGTCAACATGGACAATCAAGTTGTAGTATAGTCTCTATCATAGAATACCACTCAGCAACAAAAAAATAATAAACAGTAAGGAGGAATCTTTAAAACATCATGCTAACCAAAATAGACTGACACAAAAGACTACAACCTTTATGACTGCACTTTTGTGGAGTTCAAGGGCAGGCAAAACTAATCTATATGAATAGAAATCCAGCAAGCGGCTGCCTGGGTCGGGGGGTGGAAGAATTTACTACAAAGGGGCTCAGAGGTATTTCTGGGGTGATAGAAATGTTCTATATCTTGGTTGTGATGGTGGTTACATGGGTGTATACATCTGTCAAACCTTATCAAAATGAACACTTAAAAAAACAGGCGCATTTTGGTGTATGTATGTTATACCTCAATAAAGTTGACTCTTTTAACAAGAGGTTTTTGTCCTTCAGGAGGTGTCATTCCAGATGGGGAAACCATATTAGAAACGCAGGGGACTCCCCTGTGGTTCCACATAAGCCAGAAGGGCATTCTACATTACTTTATGCTTTGCATACCTAGGTGCCATGAAGATCCAAGGAGAGGGAGGTGGGTGGCGGACTAGTCAGTGTAAGTTTCATGAGGAATCTGATGCTTGGAGAGAAGGTTTGGAAAATAAATAGACTATAGGGTCTTGGTAAGGTAAAGGATTTATAAGGTAAAGGTAAAGGATTTACCTTATTTATAAGGTAAAGCAAGGTAAAGGATTTATAAGGCTGAAAATGGGCATTCTTGGGATCCTGAGTTGGGCGATGGCAGTGTGAGAGTTCTATGGGTGGGGAATCCGAGGGCAAGAGTCCAGGAAGGAGGCTCTGGAAGGTGGGTAAACACCGACTGATGGAGGTCTGCTCTAGTGAGGTGACCTGGGGATACAAAGGAAGGAGTGGACCTGAGATCCATTCCAATGAGCACAAGCCCTTGGGGGATGCTGGTTGTCTCTTATAGAACCTTCTAAACCATGGAGAGGATGGAGCTGAGACTCTGAAGTCTATTGCCCTAGCTCCAAGCTGGCTCCACCACAAAAAAACTTTGGGAAAATTTCTTAAGCACCCACACCTTAGGTTTCTCATTTGTAATATGGGATGAATAATTCTTAACGTGCAAGGTCATTGAGATGATTAGAGGTGAGGTAGATAAAATAGCTGGCATAAAGTAATAATAAATGAAAGACATTATAATTAGTCCTAAGGTTCATCAGAGATTCCTGAGACCCCCTGTGAGGTGTCTCCTTCCTTTAGGTCTCAGGGGTGGGGTCACAACTATGCCGGATTAGTGAAAAGCAAAACACTAATAAATACATCAATGTACAAGTGTACTCATCATCAAGGACAAGGAACAATAGGTACACATGTCCTTTACATGTGTGTGGCATGTGGTCAGCAAAAAGAGAAGGAGGTGGGTCCCTTTGTCTCTTTCACTAAAAAACAATGGGTCAGGGCGCCCAACTATGGAAATCTTGGCAAAGGGGTTCATAATTCAGTTTCTCCACTGGGAGAAAGATGCATTTTTAATCTGCAAATTGATGGAAAGTAGCCTACTTACCCTAACATTTCTGTCATTAAGTGGCCTCCTTGATACTTTGATGCAGGTAACTGTGACTTTCAGGGAATCCTAGGAGACCAATTGTTCCAGACTCTCTTCTCCAGGTAGGGGCATGTGTTGCAGGTGTCGGACAAGCACAAACTTAATACAGTTGCTCAGATCCAGGGAAGATTATTTTTCCTACATTGAAAAAGACAAGCATTTACTGAGCATCCACTGTTTACAAGGCAGGTAGTGTATTAAAGGCCTTACCTGAAGTGCCTGGTATAACCATTCATTTATTCAGCAATTATTTATTGAGTTGCAACAAGAAACTGCGTAAGATGTCAGGGTTGCACTGGGGTCAGGGAGACAAGCAAACAGATCACAACCACAGGGTGGTAAATATCACAACAGAGTAGGACCAGGGCAGAGAGGCAACACTTAATCTGGTCTCGGCAGAGGAAGGTGCAAGAAATCTTCCCGGAAGGAGTGAGACCTAAGCAGAACACTGAAGCCCAACTGAAAAGTAAGTTAATCGGGTGAAGGGGAGGTGTGGATGGGAGGTTGTGGGGGAGTGGAACATTTCAGGCGAAGGAAAGAGCAAGCCCTAAGGCCTGGCAGTAAGAGAGACAGAGAGTAGTTCATTAGAGGAATTATTAGCAGTTCACTATGGTTGGAGCAGAAAAATGGCTGCAGCAGTAAGCAAAGGTCTGAGCATGAAAGACTGACAGGCCTGGAATCGAGTTACAGATTTAGCAAATGAAAATACAGTTGCTAAACCTGATGAACACTACCTTAGCCAGGTGATCAAGGTCTGCATCGACAGTGGTAAGTCATATGGACAGTACAGACCCTTAATGAGATGTGCTGAGAATGGCTCTTGACCTCTGTGGTCTTCCTCCCAAAAAAACAATACCCCAGCCTAATCACGAGAAAAACATCCGACAGGCTGAAGTGAGGGGCATTCTACAAAACCCAAGACCAGTGCTCCTCAGAACGGTCAAGGTCATCAAAAACAAGAGAAGTCTTAAAAACTGTCACAGCCAAGAGGAACTAAGGAGACTTGACAACTAAATGTGATATGGTGTCCTGGACAGGATCCTGGAATAGAAAAGGACATTGGGGGAAAACTAAGGAAATCTAATGAAGTATGGACTTTAGTTAAAGATAATATATAAATCTTAGTTCATTAATTGTGACAAATGTATCATACTGGCATAAGCTTTTTTTTTTTTTTTTTTTTTTTTTTTTTTAGAGATGGCGTCTTACTCTGTCACTCAGGCTGGAGTGCAATGGCACAATCATGGCTCACTGCAGCCTCGAATTCCTGGGCTCAAGTGATCCTCCCACCTCAGCCTCCTGAGCAGCTAGGATTACAAACGTGCGCCACTGCACCAACTTGACGTAAGATATTAGTTATAGGGGAAACCGGGTGCGGGGTGTGTGGTAACTCTGTACTATCTTTATATTTTTTTCTGTAAATCTAAAATGATTCTAAAATTAAAAGTTTATTTAAAAATGCAGGTTGCCCAGTTAAATCTGAATTTCAGATAAACAATGATTTTTTTTTAGTGTTAAGTATATCCCATGCAGTATTTGAAGCATCATTATACTAAAAAATTATTCAGTGTTTATCTGAAATTCAAATTTTACTGGGTGTCTTGGCAACTCTGCCTTGAAAGGGGTTTACCCTGAGAACAGTAAGAAGGGCAGTGATGAGCTACCGAAGGTCACAGCCAGGACGGCACATGATGTGCCACTTCTACAGCAGATGTACAGGTGAGGAAACTGAGGCTCGGTGATTTAGCCAGTCTCCCCACTAGTTCAGTGGGGAAGCAAGGATCTGAACATGGGCCTGCGTCACCCTAGGCCCGTGTCTGTCCATTACACCTCCAGACTTCACAAAATTTTTCTTTTCTTTTTTTTTTTCAACTTTTAAGTTCGGGATACACTTGCAGGATATCCAGGTTTGTTACATAGGTAAATGTGTGCCACGGTGGTTTGCTGCACAGATCATCCTATCACCTAGATATTAAGCACAGCATCCTTAGCCATTCTTCCTGCTTCTCTCCCTCTCCCCACCACCCCTCGGCCCCGACACGCCCCAGTGTGTGTCATTTTCCTGTATGTGTCCAAGTGTTCTCATCGTTCAGCTCCCACGTATAAGTAAGAACATGCAGTGTTTGGTTTTCTGTTCCTGCATTAGTTTGCTGAGGATAAGGGCTTCCAAATCCATCTATGTCCCTGCAAAGGACATCACAAAACTTCTTCCAGAAACATCCACCTCCATGAAGAAGAGCATAAATTCGCCCTTGTTGGCCAAAAAAAAAATGAAGTCGGGGGTCAAGAGCACATATTGAGCCTGGAGGACTCCAGTAAAAGCAGGCAAGTACTCCTGAGTACTAAAACACAGGGCCACACTTCCTGCTGGCCACCAGCTCTCCGCGGAGGTCTCCCTCTCCCTCTTCTCTGCCTTCACCATCACAGTCAAACCAAGGATACTCAGAGCCATGAACTGAAATGTTGGAAGGGGCCTTAGGAGCCATTCATTCATCCAATATCCCACTTAGGGCAGGATTCCCATCCACAGTTGTCACCATGAATGTCACCTCCCTGGCTTGGCTCTTAGCTCTTGGCTCCTGTTTGTGGCAGTCTTTTCTCACCTTCAGTTCCCTGCTTCCAGTCTGTTCAGGTGTCAGAAAGCAGTTCACCAAGCAAACTAGACCTATGTGTTAAGTAAAAGTCAGAGGTCTCAAGCAAGGGCCCAGAAGACTCTTCCGTGTAGAAAGAGAAACTTTGTAATGTGTATTCCTGCTGCTCAGGGATGTTTGGGGCTTACCTCCTCCCCACCTTGTTCCAAATAGATGTTGCTGCTTTAGACCTGGGTTCCATAGCGATGAAGTTAAATAACTGCATTTAGCTCAGCACAGCCCAGGAGTTACATTAGCGTATTTTAGTAGCACAAGGGAGAATACAGAGGATCAACAGAAGGGTGACGTGTGCTCGGCCGGCAGAGTCTCCTGCAGGAAATTACTGACGCCAGCCAGCTGCTCCAGGCCCCTGTCGGGCTGTTTCTCCTCCTCTCCTATCTCTCAGGGGATGGCCGTCCTGCTATGGCTTGTCAGCTCTGGAAGACAAAGAGGGTAAAACTCTCAGTCTGCTGAGTGCCTGTCTCCAGCACGTCCCCTCCAGAAGCCACCGCTAAACACAGCCCTGCCAGGGGTGGGGGTGGGAGGAAGTGTCCAGCAATCCTCTTTTCTCTAGAAATGGGATTGGAAATGGGGTAATCGTCTAAATGGGCAGTCCTGATGAGTCGATAAGCATAACTCCCATTTTATTACGGTGATGAGGCTGCCTGGGCGGGCGTAATCCCTCTGCTGGGCTCCAGGCGATTGCCAGGCAGCCAGCCACTACCCCGCCTCTCCACCGCAGCTGCATTAGTCTGATGGGAAGAGGCTGAGCTCTCCACTGGACTGCATTTCATAATGGCATTTAAAAGTATGGATCCCGGGTCACGCCAGAGTCCAGGACACTGTTGGCCAAACTGCCTCTCCCCCTTCATACATGGTCAAAATGCAGGGCTATGCTCAGCCAGGTAAGATGAAAAAAATGTCAGGGAAGATCCCAACTTAAAATGGATCAAGAAAATATGATATTAGGTTGGTGCAAAAGTAATTGTGGTTTTTGCCATTAAAAGTATTAGCAAAAACCACAATTACTTTTGCCCTAACCTAATATAATGGAAAAACTGTGGATTCTAGCACCCAGCAGTCCCACTAACTCTCTGGGACCTCTATTTCGTCATCTGCATTATGTGATTTGCATGGTTCTTTCCTGCTCTCCCACATAAATTCATAGATTCATGACTCTCCAACCCAGCCAGGAATTCCACCCTTATAGACTAATTCCTTTGTGTTGTAAAGGCGGTTTTATCTTTCATACCTCCCTATTGAAATTATAATTTTCTACTTTATTAATGCACACTTTGTGGGAGAGGAAAACCTGTTAGTAGCTGGAAGCGAGGACCTGAGGGAACAGGACAGGCAAAGGAGGAGTAACCAGGAAGATGCAAGGGGTTCAGGAAGGGAGGTGCAGAGACACCCAAGGCCATGTCATCTGAGAATGGGTAAGGTCTGGGTAAAGGGCTGCAGATTAGGGCAGCTGGTTCTACCAGTGGAGCTCAGGGGCCTACAAAATAAATCATATCATGTGTGTATATCTCACTCCTGAAATGAGGCTTCATCTTTACCCTATTCACTCAGGTACTCACTCACCCATTAGCCAGGAGGCAAAGAGGTACAGAAAAATTAAGACTGCTTTTAGGGCCAAGTGTGGTGGTTCACACTTGAAAGCCCAGCACTATGGGAAGCCAAGGTGGGAGGATCACTTGAGACCATGAGTTCAAAACCAACTTGGGCAACATAATAAGACCTCGTCTACACAAGAATTAAATAAATGAAAATTACCGGGGTTTGGGGTGGGTACCCATAGTCACAGCTACCCAGGTGGCTGTGAGGTTGGAAGATGGCTTGAGCCCAGGAGGTTGATGCTGCAGTGAGCTATGATCATGCCACTGCACTCTAGCCTGAGTGACAGAGAAAGACCCTGTCTCTAGAAACACAGACAGACAAACAAACAAACAAAAAACTAGACTTGGATCCTAAAGCTGGGCCCTAGCAGCAGTGCCAGTATTTAATTGTCATATGACACTGAATAAGTCATTTGCTATTCTAAGCCAGCAAAATAAGGCTAATGCCCACCTTGCACACTCCATGGGCAGGGTTGCCACCTTGCACAACTCCGGGGGGTGCCATGCCCACAGGAGTCTACATGAACTGAGCTCACCAGACCTAGGCAATTCGCAACTTGCACAGCCAAATGTAGCAGTTCGACTTGTAGTTAAAATGTCAAACGACATAAGCTACATTAGCCATGAACACTATTAACACAGCAGTATTATTATATCGGTCACATTCTAGAAGAGGGTGCTAGATATATAAAACACATATCCTTGAAAAGCTGAAATTTAGTAGCATCAAGTTTTACATTCTGTCCAATTCAACGATTATATTACCCTAGTGTTATCTTTGTCATTCAGACTATAGGAAGCATTAAAAAGAATAGGAAAATAGGTGTGGCTCCAAACCTAGGGTGAGGCAAATATTCGTCCTTATGCACAATGTATCTCCCTGGTCCCAAGCCCACTTTGCCCTTGGTACTATCAGCCTCTCGAAATATTCTGAGACACTCAGGGGATCTCAGGGAAGACCAGCCACCATGATGGACATCTCAGATCAGGTTAGGAGGACCAGAAATGTCCAACCCAAGAGGAATTTCCTTGGATGCCACAGCCTCTCACACACCAACTCACCATCAGGTCAGGGCAGCATGTCCTGAAAGCACCCTCTCCTACTGTTATGCACTGAATGTCTGTGTCCCCTCCAAATTTATATGCTGAAATCTAACCCCCAATGTGATGGTGTTTGGAGGCAGGACCTCTTTGGGAGGTATTCAGGTCATGAGGGTGGAGCCTTCATGAATGAGATTAATGCCCTTCGAAGAAGGGGTCAGAGAGCTAGCTTGCTCTCTTTCTGCCAGGTGAGGATACAATGAGAGTCAACTGCTTGCAACCCAGAGAAGCCCTCACCAGAACCTGATCATGCTCTCAGACTTCCCAGCCTCCAGAACTGTGAGAAATAGGTGTCTGCCATTCATAAGTCACTCGGTCCAAGATACTTAGTTATAGCAGCCCAAATGGACTCAGATACCTCCCAACCTTCCACAGGCCACTTTTGCCTGAGAAAGGAAAAAAACCACAGATTTGTGACTCTCCAACTGCCCACTACTCCACTGACTCCAAATCCCCTCTGATTTTTCCTCTGCCCATTGGTGAGGTTCAAGTCAGGCAGGTTAAAAATGTTAAAATAATGTAAAGTTCCTTGATCCCTTGCTGCCCTTCCAGGAGGGGGAAAATGGAAATGGAGAATACTTAAATGCATTTGTTCCCATTTCTCCATTCTCATTCACTGTCCTGATTCCCATCATCTGCATCAGATGCCTCCTAATGTGTCTCCCTGGTCCCAAGACGCGTTACCCTCCACACCTCCACCCCACACGCCTCTCAGAGCTTCTGCTCTAAAACACAGCTCTTGGCCAGTCATGTCCTGGGTTGCAGGCTGCACAGTGCCCCTGTACCCAGAGGGCACCATCTCAGCCACAGGCTTGTTCCCAACCTCACCTCTACCTGCTTCCTCTCACATAACCAACATGGCAGCCCCAAGGAGTGGCTCTCTGTTTCTAAACAACCCTCATGTATCTATTCATTCAATGCATGTTTACTTGAGAGTCTAAGGTGCATGGAGCCCTGCACTGGGCACTGGAAATGTAGCAAAGGCAAACCCAGCCAGGATCCTGGAGCTCCCAACCTTCCAGGGAAAACAGACATCAGTCAGATAACCACAAAAATAAATGTGTGACTACAAACCGTGATAATTGATAAGGAAATGTGCTCTGAGATGTACTAGGCAGAAGGGCTGAAGCAGTCAGGGGGATCCAGGGAGGTTTCCCTGAAGAAATGATATTTGAGCTTACACCTGAAAAATGAGAAAGGATGAATTAGGTAACGGGGGTGGGAGGGGAGAGTGGCAGCAATAGGAGAAAGCTTTCCAGGCTGAGGGGCTGCCTGGGCTGGGGGCCTGTGAGCAGACTGCTGCCACTCGGGACAGGGCTGGGGGCACTGGGAAGGTCTCCAGGGGCCAGATGATGAGAGGCCTTAGATGCCCTGCTGAGGATTTGAGTCTTTATCCTAAGAGAAATTAGAAGGCATTAAGAGGTTTTAAGCATTGGGAGGGAGGTAGTTTGGGGACCGTGTGACATGAGCAGATTCCAGCTGCAGTGAGAAGGGGCTGGAGGGCTCAGGGTGGATGTGGGAGGTCCATTGAGGAGGTAGGTATTGCCTCCAGTCCAGGCAAGACACACGGATGCCAACTTGGACTGGGAGCTGAGAACGGAGCAAATGAACTGACCAAGTCAGTTTACCAAAGTAGATGGATGGGTGGTGCCATCTGGAAAGATGGAGCACCAGCAGATGATTGGATTTGGGTGAAAAGATCCTGAGGTCTGTTTGGGACAGAATGGGTCTAGGGAGCCTTTAAAGCTCCCAAGTGGAAATAACAGTGGCGGATGGGTCTGGGATGGAGACACACATTTTGAGAGTCATCTGCACACAGACTGCAATGGAAGATATGGACATGAACCAGATTTCTTTATATCACACTTAAAGCCACCTCCTCTTTCCAGTCACTCCACCTGTACCTGCCCCCATGCAGGGAGACAGGTCTCTGCTGCCTCACAGTGACCCCATAGGCCTCTGTATGAGCTCTTGCTGCTATAGTGCCTCTTATATATTGTTTTATGGCCACTCGCTTACATGTCTGTTTTCCCCACTTATGATCCAGGAACTCCGTGAGGACACAGACACATGGCTCTCCTCCTGATGTCCTCAGCACACAGAGCACGGCCTGACCCTTTTGTGAGCAGTAAGTTTTACAGGCCCACTTTTCTGACCCACCACAAAGCCCCAGTACAATGTTGTTCTAGAAAGAGGTGAAAATGCTGGCCCAGACCCAAGAGCCTCATCTAAAACCCAGTCTCAGAGTCCTCAGAGGGGAAACTATCTCACTTCCACATAGAAACCAAGATAGGCATTGAAGAATTTTTAAAAAAGAATGGTATTGATGTTTCCCCACTGTTACTACAGATAAGCAAGCACTCAGGGAATTTAAGGGGGATGGATTGGCAGGTAGAGAAATGGGTAAGCTCGGTCCTCAAGGAGCTTCCAGTACCATCTCTTACTCAGAACTCGCTGTGCTCATTATAAGTCAAAACAAAGTTATGTGTATTTCATGCTCAATATCTACAAAAAATCAAAGCCTCAGTCCTCAAGGAGCATATAATTTCAAGAAAATATAGAACAAACATAGATGAAAAGTTCACTCTGTCAATACACACAGAGCCACCCCTACCCTCTCCAGTGCCTTTTTCTAATTAGAAAAAGGTACCTTTCCACTAGGCAGACACAGCACCTCAGTCAGCAGGATATATGACTGGGCTGGATTCTGGATTTAAGCCCATGTCCCCCTACACTGACCTGACATCTTTGTGCAGTGCACAACCTGCACAACACATATATGACAGGAGTAGCAAGTGCTGATAACAAGGAGGGATCCATATAGGATGGATGAACAGAGACTAGCTAGAATTGATTGGGTAAGAACAGAAGAAACTACTACAAGGAATGCCAGAGGTATATCCAGTGACAAATCAGATTTGACCAAGGCAAAGGGTACACTTGATGGAGTAAGGAAATGAGATTGGGAAGCTTAGTTGGGGAGTAATCAGGGAAGGCCTCAAACACCAAGCTAAGGAGTTTGCACCTGACCTTGCAGGAATTGACCCCGCCTAGGGTCATTATCCTCCTTTCACCAAAGTAGTGCCATGGAGCCTTGGCTGCCAGGATCAATTGTCACCAAAGAAAGTGCCCACTTTCACCCTGAAGGTCATGAAAGATACCACGTAACAAGAAAACAACTGAATATCTTTGTGCTGACACAGAACCCCTAATAAGGTCCAATCCCTTGCATTTGTAGTCTGCATAAAAATGTATGTTTTATGTCCAATATATTTATTGTTACAATAGTCTCCTTTGATTAATAGGATAAGAAAGCAGGGCAATTAAGGACCGTGGTGAAGGTCAAAGAAAAAATCCACGGGGGCAAAGCCGTGACTTGAACCCAGGTCTTTCAATCAGAATCTGATGCTCAAGGGCACTCAGCCTCCCTGCACTTGCCTCGGCAGAGTCCCTCTCTCACCAGTCACCACGCTGACTACTTGAGTTTGCCAGCCCTGGGTCCTTTCCAAGAAAAGACAATGCTTCCAAACAAGCAGTAGTGACATTGATTATTCCAAGCCAAAGGCAGGGGATTCTGGATCATTTCCTTAAAGTACTTGCTCAGCAGCACCCGGGTCCTCACCCTCACTGCCCCTGGTCCCAGGAAAGATATGTACAGTGCTTCATTTACATGAAGGGGAAAAGAATTCCCTGTGGATTTTTGCAGTCTCATTTCCCTAGCTTGTCAAATGCCAGCAGCAAGCCAGTCTGGCTGCATTGTTAGCTTGGTTGCATCTTATTTTTGTAGTGTTTTGCAGATTGCAGCAGCTTTTTTTTTCCAGCTGGGTGAAAACATGTCACCTTTAAGCTTCCTGGTGTATCACTCAAAAGATTTTCCTATTCTCCTTGGACTTCATAATACAGAATTCTCTTCTGCTATCACAAGCCATTTTTTTTTCTCCAGGAAAGAACATAACATTTATTTTTAACACCATCCTCCAAGATATGTGATCAAAATGTAATTTTTTAAAAAACAAATAAATAAAAGACTTTCCAATATGTCATGCAAAGCATAAAAGACATGCTGTTCAAAAGCTAAATTTCAGTCATTGCATTTACATTCCCTTTTTTTTCTGCTTCACCCTTTTGTTACTAAGGAAGTCGGAATGAAAGGGGATTTGTCTCTTTTTCTCAAAAACCCATCTCTCGCTGCTAAGTTTCTCCACACCTGAATTCACACATCTCCCACATCATGATAATTACCTCCATGGTAACCACTCATGACATCACAAACACAATGTGATAGCAGAAGAAATAAGAGCTCCTGAGATCCTGTTGGATACAAATGCCCTGTACGACCTAAGGGCCTCCACAGCAGGAACAAAAGGAATTTTGTCTTGAGATTTTAGCAGAAAAGTAATTTTTGAAATCTATTCTTGGATTTGGACGTTTATTGGATTTCAAAGCTTCTTGCTGCCCAGGAGCTCGTGAATATGGTCAAAGGTCTGTGAAATTTCCAAAGCAGTACCACAGCAGATGAACCTGAAAGCAAACTGGAGGGACCAACAGAGTCCAGCCTATAGACATAAATCCTTAACTACACCTAGACCTCACTGTCCTTTCCAATGGTCAAAAGAAGGGCTCTTGAAATGGCTCCACTGTTTTATAGAAAACAAGGTGTTCCTAAGAAGTCTTTTTCTCCTATCTTTTTCTTACCCAAAATAAAGGAATGGCCCAAACCTCAAGCCAGGCTTACCAGCTATAAACAACTTGGTGGTCAGCAGCCAAAAGAAGAGTGGACACGTCATGGTCATGTGGCACGTACACTCTACAAGTTTCACAGAGAAGAATGGAAGCACTTGATTGTTCGACAGAGTGGGGAGATGTGAGAGGAATATTAACATTCACTTTCCACAGGCATTTTTTTCTGCAAATGGCACTGCTTTGGGACTTAAAATTTTATTCCAAATACTATTTAGATGCATCAGGGCTCTCAAAATATGGATTTCAAGTTGGAGACATCAAAGTGCATTATTTACTAAAACCACTGCAGCTTTTCCCCCCTCTCCTTTCACAAGATGCTATTGTAAATTCAAGCTGCTTTAATCTCGGTGATTAAAAAAAAAAAAAGAAAAGGAAGAAAGAAAAAAAAAGTGCAGCTTGAAGAGGAACTGAACTCACAATCTGGGAGCTAGAAAGTAAATATTACCCAGAGAGTACCTCACTTTAATTACTGGCCCGAACATTGGTTTCAATTTACATGTGTCTTAATTAGCCACGGAAGGGTTCACCTATTATTCTCTAAATACAAAACTTAAAAAGCAAACAGAAAATAGGGAAAGAAAGGCTTATTTAAGGGTCTCCAAGGATTAATCTTTGCATTCTTCTCATTTTTTCCCCGAATTTGGGGATAAAATTTGTCGCAGGGAATTTGATCTTATGGAAACATAGAGTTTGGTTTGTGAACACAATCTACTTCTGAACACTATTTTAGCAAACAGAACTTTAGAAGCATAAGGCTCTAGCAGAGGGCTATACAGAATTTTGCATAAACTAAATAACGACTGTTTCCTCCTGAAATGCAGGAAATCAAGCTTCACGGATACGTTTGCTGATTGGGTGAGTGAATGAGTGAGTGAATGAGTGAAAACTCCAGGCTCCTTTACTCTTCCTACCTTTCTTTAACATCCTTAAACTTTTATTTGAATTTTTTAAAGTTTGTAAATTGTTTTGCTTGTCCATCTTGGACTGTCAGTTTCTGCCACCAAAAAAAAAAAAAAGAGTAAAATTAATTGTAATTGACTTTAAGTTCAAAACTGTGTCACACCAGATTTCGAAAAAGTTGCATTCTCAAAACAACTAGGCATTAACAACTAGGCTTAAAGAAGCCTTAGAATGGCTGTAACTAGAGAAAGATGTGTGGCTGACTGATTTACCGAGGACTAACAATGACACTTGGGGATTAAGCATTTCTGGATTATGAAGACATAACCTTTTTTATTAAGTCTTGAGCCCCTGACTCCAACTCCACCAACCAGCCAACAGTTATTCAAGCAGGTCCAACGGAGTTTCTGCACTGGGCAAGGAACTCTGTTAAATGCTTTGGGGGATAAAAAGAGGTCCAGTGGTGTGGTGGCTCACACCTATAATCCCAGCACTTTGGGAGGCCAAGGCAGGTGGATCACTTGAGCCCAGGAGTTCGACACCAGCCTGGGCAACATGGCAGAACCCTATCTCTATAAAAAGTACAAAAATTAGCCAGGCATGGTGGTACATGCCTGTAGGAGCTATGAGGGAGGTTGAGGATCACTTGAGCCCATGAGGTCAAGGTTGCAGTGAGCTGTGAGCATGCCACTGTACTCCAACCTGGGTGACAGAGCAAGACCCTGTCTCCAAAAAAAAAAAGAGGTCGAGTACATGGTTGTTAAGAAGTTAAGAAGTTTGTTAAGGGAGGTAGAACCTCTATAGACCTATAGCAAGTACTTGTTCTAAGGACCGGGAGACCACTTCTAAGTTGGGGGACAATTATGGGCTCTACAGAAATGATAATAGTCAATCTGTGAGGACTGAGCAAGAATCAATGGAGAGGTGTAATATATGCACTGTCCCCAAGCCAAAAGCCTGGTATATATTTAGAATAATGAGTACAGGACTGGTTTTGTAGAGTGTCTGCTGTGGCCAGAGTGTGGAACAGAAAGGGGACCTTGCAGGTCAAAGCCATGTACCCAAGAGTGGATAATATGGTCAGCCTGTGATCTCAGAATCTGTGTAGAAGTGAGAGGAGAAGAGGAAAGGAGTGACAATGGTGTATAATGAGAGTTCAAAAGGAGACTTCTATAGCTTAAGATAGAGATAATGTTACTCTAAGTGTCTCTGGCAGGAGCCAAGAAAGAGAAAGAAGAAACATAGCCTACTATTAAGCTGTTGGGCTCTAGAGCTTACCAAACCTTGCCCTGTTGGCCTGGAATGAGTTTACTGGGTGCTCCGTAGATGCAGTGGCTCTCACCCAGTAGCATCTCAAAGGTACTGCTCTGCTTCTAGTAGTTATGCCAATCATGACATAGTAGAAAGCACTGGCAGCTGCTTCTCAGATGGCCACAACCCCAAGACAGCATGTTAGGAACCACTCACCTATCAATCCCAAAGTCCTTAGGTCTTCAGCAAAGCTTGGACCACTTGGCAAAGTCTTCTGTCTCCAGAGGAATGATGGGAAAAGCTATGGGACAAAAATCAGGAGAGTGGTGCTGGCTGATCCTGGCCTGGATATTGACTCCCTGGGGACTTCAGGTGAGTCTCTTCCTTTCTCTGAGACCCAATTTCATTTGTTAAATGAGGAGGTTGGAACAAATACTTGCTTCTATGTCTTGTATTCTATGAGTTGGGATCAAGTGACTGTCCCAAGTTCATGAAGCTACATGGAAGTGAGATCCTAGAACAGATCCTGTGTCTCCTGACCCATCAATCTAAAGTTCTTTCCATAATGCTGGGCTGCATGAGCAGATGTTAAGGGTAAGAGGTAACATTCATTGAGTGGATACCACATGCCAAGTGCTCTCTCTTGTGTGTCTGTACTATATCTAGTTAGTTCTTCCATCGTCATTTGTGTTAGATAAAATTTTCAAATCATTTTACAGATAGGAAACAAACAGAAAGATTAAGTCAATTACCCATAATCACACCATTAGTAAATGCAGAGCTAGGATTTAAAGTCAGTCCAATTCCAGAACCCATTGTCTTCATCTCTACTCTCTACACAGTAGAATAAGAAGGAGTAGCTCAGTGACATAAAGGACATGGAACCTTAAAACAGAAAATATGGCAGTCTTTCAGACGTGAATTCACATTGGAAGTATGCGAGCTTTCTGAAGAAATATTTTGGTTAGTGTTGCTTGCCTGCACACCTCCCCACTGATGACCACATGAATAGTCCCTGAGGGATCATTTGAGATCCAGTGGCTTTTAATGTGGTCTGAATGGAGTATGGATAATGACCATATAGAAAATCAGGAGGCAGTGGCCTCCTGGCTGACTCCTCTAGCTTATAAAACAAGGAAAACCAAAACCACCACAGATTATTTTTACTACAGAATAAAACCCAAGAGGAATCATCCCATTGAAATCTTTAGGGAGCCACGCTGACATCACCCTGAGGCACACACACAGGCTCACCCAGCAGAATACAACTTGGATTCACAACTATGCCAAGACAGACATTGTTTTAAGTAAAATAAGGGGAGGGAGGACTTAAAACTTCTTTCAGAGGCCTATATGACATGATCTCTATACTTTCTTTTACCTGTAATATCTAAGATCTTTCTTCTAGGAGAGTGAGTTATTTTTGAGCAGATTTTTCTATTGCTAATAAATATGTGTTAGTATGACAGAAAGAACCTTGGATGAAGACTAGTGACTGTTTCTAGGCCAGCTCTTTCACCAGTGGCCTCTTGACCTTGGCTGGTCGCTAGACTCTCTGGAGCCCTAGTTCCTCACCTGTAGAGAAGGGATTGATCTCTCTGAGTCAGCCAAGGACCAGGAGCCCTTGAATTGTGAATTTTGCTAGATAGATCCACCAAACAAAATTGTGATCCATGGAGATTAAATTCAAGTAAGAACAAGAGGCAGTGCTCCTCTGGAAAAGAAATTAAGTTCAGATAAAAAGCTATGCCTTTCTCTGGTTCTGGAAGCTTGGCTGGGCCTGACCTGCTGCCAAGCCTTGGGGGCTCCTCAATCTATCCACACAGCAGGGAGAGCAAAAGCTCCCTCCCTGGGAAGCTGTTTGCATGAAGCAAAGCAGTGCAATCCTCCTTGACCTCCCTGGAGGGAAGGTTTGCCTCCTTCTCAGGGAGAGTTTCCACAGTAGAGATAGTAGAATACAGGACAAAATGAGCTGGACTGGATAGACAAGGCTGAGAGGAAAGCCACATATGAGACCACTGGATCCCTCTGGGATGGGGACACAAGCCTCCTTCATGATTCTGCCTCTTCAGAAAGTGGGTTTTCCCATAGCTCTGCCAGAAAAGCCTTTGTCACATTCTTGATGCTCACACACCCAGATGATGACTGTTTCTCCCTATTCTTCCATTCATGGTTGCATTTACCAAAATTTATATTTTTTCTGAGCCTCTAGGACCTTTCCCATGCTGTCCTACAGAAGCAGATAAGCTTTATTCAGTATTATCTGCATTGTGTAGAGTTGGGTACTTCAAAAGGAACTTCACATTTCCAGCTACCCTGTTGTGTCTCAGGATAATCAAAAGTATTCTGGAATTTTTTCTATGCATTTAAATTTTTCGAGTAAGGTGAAATTGTCAAACCCATTCTAAGGTGGGAAAATGAAGCATGGAAGAGTTGGGATTTATCCACAATTACACACGTAGTATGTGTCATGCCAGGATTTGAAGACAGTCAGTGTGACTCCAGAACTCATTCTTTTTTTTTTTTTTTTTTTTTTTTTTTTTTTTTGAGACGGAGTCTCGCTCTGTCGCCCAGGCTGGAGTGCAGTGGCCGGATCTCAGCTCACTGCAAGCTCCGCCTCCCGGGTTCATGCCATTCTCCTGCCTCAGCCTCCCGAGTAGCTGGGACTACAGGTGCCCACCACCTCGACCAGCTAGTTTTTTGTATTTTTTAGTAGAGACGGGGTTTTACCGGGTTAGCCAGGATGGTCTCAATCTCCTGACCTCGTGATCCGCCCATCTCGGCCTCCCACAGAACTCATTCTTAACCTCAACTCTCCACACTACATAATACAATAAGAGAGGGAAGCTCAATGACATAGGGACACTGCAAATTTACATACAAATGTATTCACATATATAGGTGTGGCTTTGTTTCCTTTCTGTGTGGGGTTTGCATTTTTTTTTAGGATAAATGGGATCATACACTAGGTACTGTTTAATGAATTGCTTTCTCATATAACATATGTCTTGAAGATATTTCCATGCAGTTTTAGAATACATCAACCTTATTTGTTTATAATCTCAGTATATTCTACTATATGGATATTTATTTAACTTTCTTCCTACTGATAGAAAATTAAGTTTCTATTTAATTAAGTTTCCAGTTTTTCAATTGCAATGCTTCAGTTAATATCTGGTACTGTATGCAGACATATGAATATTTCTGTAGTATAGATTTTTAGTAGTGAAATTGTTTGGTCAAGGAAAAATGCACATTTTTGTAGTAGATTTCTGATAGGGTTTTGCCACCTTGGCTAAGGTCACAGTTAAAGACACCAAGCTGATGTGGACTCCAGAGACAGACATTATGGATGAGTATCCCTATAGCTTACACATAGTACCTCACATATTCCAAGGAGCCTTTACATATATTAGCTCATTTACTCGATAATAAGTTATGAGAGGCGGCCATTCTCATCTTCAGATAAAGAAACTGAGACCAAGCAAAACTAGAGAGATTTGTCCAGGGTCAGTCTGTGAATTAAAATCAGAGTTAGAACTAGAAAAAAAAGTCTCATTTGTATTAAGGCTATTTCATTAAAACCACATTGGTATAATAAATTGCATACAATAAAATGTTTGGTTTGTGCTTGGCTATTAGCATATCCATATATACAAGTTTTTAAAAGTAGACAACATGAGCACAGTTGAGCATTGCAAGTTGTGAGGATAGAAATGTACAAGAGAAGATGGGAGTTGTTTTCCAGTTTGAAAGTACTATGATCTTATGATCCTAGAGAAGTAAATAAATAAAATGAAGAGAAGAACTCAGAAAGAAAAAGTAAAAGATACCAAAAAGGGTGGTTGGGATGGGAGAGTCTTACAAAAACTGATCCCAGGAATCCTCACAGAGAGTTGCAAAAAAGAAGCCCTCAGGACATACTAATGTCTTGTGAAAGCCAGAGTAACCCAGGCTCAGGCTTCTTGCCTAAAAACAGTATATAACCTAGAAATTTCTTCTCCAAACCCACAACAGGAAAAATGACAATTACTTAATCAACAGAGAATCTTTAGTAGAATCCACCTCAAAGATAATTTACTCCAAGTAAAAGATTTTACAGTTAAATATTTCTTATGATTGAACAATAGGTATCATTAGATAAAAGAATTTTGAAGAGGAATGAGTAAGCTTCTCTGCAGAAATGAATACAGAAATCTGTTCTTGATCATCTTGATCAGAATAATGACAGAAGGAGGAGGAAACTGTAATGATGTTTTGATAAACTTGCTCAGTCAGGTGCCCTAACATTTACATGTACATTTCAAATAAGGATTCTACAAGGACTTAAGATACCTCCTCTCAATAGCTATAAAGACAGCCTGCCCAGTCTCAGCTCCTTTCACTTAGTTAGTATGCAATTTATCTAGAAATTGTAACTCCCCTCTAGTTCTGACTATATAACTTGCAAATGAGATAAATTAGGACACAAAGACAAAGACTCATACTGAGTAGTGTCTTCAAAGATGATTGTCTATCAGTACCAACAAATGCTTTTGAAAACATAAGCTTTCTCTACTAACTGCTCGTTAAGAAAGAGAGTGAGCGACACACACACACAAGAGAGAGAGGGAATGAGTCCATTTAAGAAACATATATTCTGAAATCTATGTGGTTCTTAAGGAGAAGGTCTTGGATTATGAGAAATAGTTGGCAAGAGATTGCACCCTATTACTGCATACCACTGGGAGTTTGGGCTAGAATTTACAATTTTGGCTTTACACAGGATACTCAGTGTCCTGGCCACCCTGCATAAAAGATTGGCTGTGGATTTTGCCAAGGACTTATTCACATTTCAGCTGACCAAGATCTTCAATAATCGTCTGACTTCTAAACTACTCATTCTGAGGTCTTCTGCAGCAGTCCACGGGAAACAAAAGCCTTCATTTTCATTTAGATTTCTCCGTTGACTGGCTCCAGCAAAGAATCTCTTCTCTCTTTCCCTCTCTCTCTCTCTCTCTCTCTCTCTCTCTCGGGATTCTTGATAAATATGTAGCTCATAAGGAGAGCAAGCAAGGGGTTCAATCTGTGACAGGAAGGAGAGGAACTATGACACCTTTGTAGGACTCTCAACAGATGCTCACTGCACAGAGGGCTTGAAGGAACTATGAGATTGTTGTTGCTGTGGCAACCACGCATGCCTAAATGAACAACAAAATTAATAGTCTTAACAGCCTTCGGTGGCATCAACAGGATGACAGCACTTCCTTTACTGGGAAATGTGTACCCTCAATAGTGACCCCACTTAGGTATGGTGCTCATATAAAGAAAAATAATGTTTCATAATAGCAAACAAATAGAACAACCATCATGTGTATGTGCCACACAAACTTCTCTAAGCCACAGACAGCAGCCATGTTACTCTGTTTCCCTGCTGAAGTTAAGAGGCACTTTTCAAATTCCCAGGCCTTTTTGTGGCATTCTATTTAATTTCATCATGCTGCTGCTAGTCTCCTGTTGAGCTTTTGTTGTGAGCCAAGAAGGCTAATGGAGAGCTAAGGGAAACCAGAACTAGACACAAAGAGAAAAAAAGGTAAAATTAGCTGAAGCCCATAATTGGACTCTGCCTGACCTTGAGGAAGGCACAATACATGTTAATTAAGCAGACTAATATGTTGCTAGCTGGAGGGGCTATTCTAGACAGCAGAAACAAAGTTTAAAACAGGTAAGAAGTTTTTTTTTCTTTCTTTTCCTGGGTTGAGGTTAGTATTCTGGATTTTTCTATATATTTAAAATAATTAGATAAATTTTATCCTTGGGTAGAAATAGGAAATAGGAAAAGAAGCTTTCTTAAGATGTTAGATATTATTAAAAATCTGCTGGGCCAAGAAACATTTTTAGATCATGAGAACTTTTTGAGAAATTGCCCAGTTACTGCTCTATTAATTGAACTGTACAATGAACATATTTGTACCTTTCAAATGAGTGTAACATTCGGATTCAATTTTAGGCAGAAGTTTCACTCCCCAAATGTTTATTATTATTATGACAGAATTAGAAAGAAGAAAATATTTCAGGTTAAATAATTTGTCCAAAGTTCTGGGCAATGCCTACATTGGGAATTGAAACCTTTGTTGGAAAATGTGGACTTGGACATTAAAGCCTGTACTAATTGAACGGGGTCAAATGAATGGGGTAGCTGGCTTAGAACAGAGACAGGGCAGCTCCAGGGTCAGACATCCTAATGCCAGTCAGTCCACTCAGAAATACACTCAAGTTTGCCAAAAAGAATAAGCAAAAATATATAATAAGCTCCATGCAAACCCATCACAGCTCAGCGTATACACAAGACTGATAACAGATTTGAGATTTCACCTTCCTTCAAAAAGAATGAAGTGCACACCTATGCTTACAAATCCCACGTAGCGAATTATCAAAAAATGTTCTAAGTAGATTTTTGAGCACTATAGAATATGAGTTAGAGTCACACAAGTATTGCTGTTTATGATGCTACAATATCAGCCTGATGACATGTTAATTTTGCAAACAAATAGGCAATAGTAAACTGCATCTTTATTACACAAAATCTAAGGAATTTATGCCTTAAACACTGTCTTATGAAGTTGTGAGAGTTGTACATGGGAATGAAACTGTCATCTCAAAAGTTCCCTCTCCTCCTCACCCCCCAATAATGACCTCCTACTATTATAAACCTATAGTAAGTTTTATAGAACAGATTTAGGTGAGAATACATTATTAAAAGTAATTATGTATTCAATACTAAAAATCTCCCTTTGACAATGTCCTATTTCTGAACTTGAGTGCTGGTTACATGGGTGCATTCACTTTATAAAAATTCATCAGAGCCAGGCACAGTGGCTCACACTTGTTGTCCCAGAGCTTTGGGAGGCTGAGGTGAAAGGATCGCTTAAGGCTAGGAGTTTGAGACCAGTGTAGGCAACATGGCAAGACCCCATCTCTACAAAACAAAAGAAAAAATTAGCCAGATGTTGTGGCACCTGCCTGTAGTCCTAGCTACTTGGGAGGCTGAGGTGGGAGGATCCCTTGAGCTCAGGAGGTCAAGGCTGCTGTGAGCTACAGTCACACCACTGCACTCCAACCCGGCTGACAGAATGACACTCTGTCTCCAAAAAAAAAAAGAAAAAAAAAAAAAAAGAAAGAAAAAGTCATCAAGCACCGCACTATACAATCTTCTGAATGTTAGACTTCAACAAAAAGTTTTTTTAAAAACCTTCTCTTGTTTCTGCACTGCTGATCTCAGATGAATTATACACAGTTAGATGTTGCTTTAGAAACAACACATTTATTCCTATCAATGTGAAGGTTAAAAAAATGTTTTGTAAAGTAATCATATTGTGAAAGTGCATCAAATAAGCTCATTATTTAAATGAATGAAAGATGTGAATTGTATCTCTGACTTGGCCACTAACTGGTGGATGAATTTGAGCCTCTCTATAGGCTTCAATTTTCTCTCAATTAAAAAGGGCTGGGTGAGCTACCGTCCAGTGTCTCTTCCAACTTCAATATACGGTATTAGGTAGGTGCAAAAGTAATCATAGTTTTGCAATTACTTTTTGTTTGTTTGCTTGTTTTTGTTTTGTTTTGAGGAGTCTCACTCTGTTGCCCAGGCTTGAGTGCAGTGGCAGGATCCCAGCTCACTGCAACCTCTGCCTCCCGGGTTCAAGCAATTCTCCTGCCTCAACCTCCTGAGTAGCTGGGATTACAGGCATCTGCCACCACGCCCAGCTAATTTTTGTATTTTTAGTAGAGACAGAGTTTCGCCATGTTAGCCAGGCTGGTCTCGAACTCCTGACCTCAAGAGATATGCCTGCCTTGGCCTCCCAAAATGCTGGGATTACAAGCATGAGCCACCACACCTGGCCTTGCAATTACTTTTCACGGCAAAAACTGCAATTACTTTTGCACCAACCTAATATTAGGTAGTAGGACAAATGACAAATGAGAATCCTTTAGGTGAATCTCTCTGTAAAACAACAAACCACTTCCTGGTTTATCTCAAGAATTTAAGAGGGAAGAAGGGTAGTTGGAGTGAGCAAAAGTCTGATTGTGTGATAACCTTGACTCATATGACTAGGCCTTGTTAACCACAAGAAAGCCTCAGTCTAGTCACATAATTCTGTAGTCCCCGCAAAAAGGAGAAGTTGTAAATTATTTCCTCCATTAAAGTCTGGAATCAGTAAGACTAGAATTAACCTTTTCCTGCCAAAAGAATTGTGCAGGGTTTTCAGTGGATCTAAGTTTAGTCAAAGGATCTCCTATTCCCCAAACACGTACTGAGCTCCTACTGAATGCCAAGCTTCCCAGTAGACACTGGGGATAAGATGGCAAGAGGGGCAGACTGGGTCCTCCCCTAGGAGCCTCTGAAGCTTGTGGAGGATACAGACAAGTAAGCAAGCAGTTACAGAGGTATTATATTGTACATGCTGTAAAGAGCGAAATAAAAGGCACAGGAGGGGCACATAAAGTTTTCTGGAGCAAGTGATGTCTAAATAATGGGTAAGAGTTAGCCACATAACTATGTGTAGCTCAATGCTAGGAGGCACCGCAGCCTGGAGCTGGCTCTGAAGTCAGGCTACTTAGCTTCAACTCCCTGTACTTAATAGCTGTATGAGCCTGGGTAGGGCTCTTAAGCTTGCTGAGCCTCAGTTTCCTTATTTGTGAAACGGGAATAATTACAGTGCTCATAGGTTGTTGTAAAGATTCAATGAAAGGATCCATGCAAGCCTTCCTTAGCACAGAGCATAACTACTATTACCATCATTACTGATAGTGAGACAGATGTGGGGAGAGGACAGGTAATATTCCAGGCAGAAGGCCTGTGCATAGACAAGCCCAAAGGGGACAAAGAATATGGCCATTTGGCATCCTGAAAGTCATCCAGTCCAGATGGAGAAAAGAGTGGGAGGAAGTGGTGTGATGAGGTTGGAGTGGAAGGTGGAAGGCAGGCACTGGAGGGTGAAAGGCCCTCTATGCTGTGTGAAGGGGTTTGGACTTCATCCTGAAGAAATGAGAAGCACTGAAGTCTTCTCAAAGGAGAGGCTCATGATGTTCACTCTCCAATTTATTAGTAGGGGAGAAGTGGGCTGCCCATGTAAAAAGTATTTTTATTTTACCCCAAAGCATTAAGACTCTGCATCCACTAGCCAGTTTCCTCTATAGAGGATAAGGTTCTGTTGGTCACTAACATCCAGGGATTCCCTTCTTTTGGTGCATTCAAGATGTTGGATGCTCGAATAACTGCAGTTAATTCAGGAGAGACATTACAAAAATAATGTAATTCAGCCTCAGAGATCCAGTTCAGAAAATTAACATACTATATCTTTTCATGAGCTATGAGTTGCAATATACAGTAGGCCTCTCTTGAGTCATTAAACTTGCTCTATTAGATTACAGAAAATCCCAGACAACTCACCCTGCCCTGGCTGGATTTTTGTAGAATGCAGATCTCTTTTTTCTGACAGGAAAAGCAAGCATGAAACATAGGAAGAGAGCTTTGTGTAGTATGGGGTGCAAGATACACACTTTCTGCCCTTTCTGTTTCTTTAAACCTGACCTCTAACGGAAACTTGAATAAGAACAAATCAAGGCTTCTTGAGATGAGTAAGTATTAGAGTGAAGTCCATATGGGATGGATGTGAGCACTGACATGATTCAACACTTATAAATGATCTGGAAGAACAAGCAAGCAATAAATCTCTGATGCAGTCAACCCTAAGCGCTTCTGGGTAGTTTAATGCCAAGTCAGCATGAACCAACTCAGAGCAGCAGTGGAGAAGAGAATGGCAGGTGTGATGTAAGTGTATTTGGAAGAGAACGGTCCACAGCTCACCTGTAAATGAACTACCAGTTACAACCCAAAAACAACACCTGGAATTATGGTGTGGTCCCTGTTAGTCTATTAAGGCCAGAAAAATTAGAGTATCATCGTGACAGTCACTAAAAGCAAAAGAGGAAGCAAACCACCATTCTTCAGCCCTCTTAACCAAAATGGAGGCACACCCACTCCTAAAATGCCATGTGGCTTTATGGCCATGCACAAAGAAACAGAAAGCAGAAACTGCTGGCACTTTCGCACATCTCCTGTTTGTCCACCACACTAGCTATAGTGTTTTGCACTCAACAACGAGACTTAAGTATCAGTAATGAATACTAGTTTGCTCATGCATTTAATATTTATTGCAAACCGGCTAAATGCAAGGCACCATCTTAATGCCTGGGAGCAATATTTAAAAAGGCGAAATATGCACACTCACCCTGAGTGGCTTAGTCTCTGGTAGATGTGATGAGACTTGGACATTATAACACAGGGCACAAAGTAATAAAAAGCCACAATAGAGGAGCAGATGAAGTGTTATAGGACTATCCTACACATATTTAAAGAATATTATTACGTCAATACATCATATATATATATATATATATATATACACACATATATATATATATGGTCTATTTTTATTAAGCACATTTGTTTTAAAGTTTGACCTGGACAGCGATGATCATTGTGATTATACTAACTGACAATTCTATTAATGCCCAGAGCCAGCAGCTGATATTGACTAGCAGGTCACAGTGGCAACAGGAAGATGAGAAGTTTCTGAATGGAGCTGCATTCCGAGGCTGCTAACAATAGTGGATATTAAGACAACTGACTTTTCTCTAATGGAGGAAGGTGGAAGGGAGAGTTTATGTAGCTTCCGAGTGAGATCCACCATCGTTTCTCCTGCCTATGCCCACAGGGCACTTGGTTTATCCTGCAATTGCTGCAAGGTGCAAGAGCCCTGCCCTAAAATACTCTTTAAAGGAGGGGAATAAAAAATAGTCTCAGGATGAAGTAGCTGACATCCTGTCTCTTCCCAAGTCAGCTTAGAGAAGGCATTTACTATATTAATACCAACAACACTGTCTTCCCCTTCCCCATACCACTCCAGAAGGTACACATTGGATTTATTTAGGAGATTAATTTTGTCTGTAGAAATACTAGTTCTCCCTAACCCTCATAATCAGAGTTCAAGGGAGAAATCAATAATACTGTAGTAAGGCTTGAGAGATAAATGTCTTTGGGAGCATGACATTTTCATACCTCCTAAATATTCATACCTCTAAGCCAAGGAAACTAGAAAAAGGAGTTTCAATTTTGCCGCTTAACAATGGCAACAAAAGCCAAAATTGACACATGGGATCTAATTAAACTAAAGAGCTTCTGCACAGCAAAAGAAACTACCATCAGAGTGAACAGGCAACCTACAGAATGGGAGAAAATTTTTGCAATCTGCTCATCTGACAAAGGGCTAATATCCAGAACCTACAAAGAACTCAAACAAATTTACAAGAAAAAAACAACCCCATCAAAAAGTGGGCAAAGGATATGAACAGACACTTCTCAAAAGAAGACATTTATGCAGCCAACAGACACATGAAAAAATGCTCATTATCACTGGTCATCAGAGAAATGCAAATCAAAACCACAATGAGATACCATCTCACACCAGTTAGAATGACAATCATTAAAAAGTCAGGAAACAACAGGTGCTGGAGAGGATGTGGAAAAATAGGAACACTTTCACACTGTTGGTGGGACTGTAAACTAGTTCAACGATTGTGGAAGACAGTGTGGTGATTCCTCAAGGATCTAGAACTAGAAATACCATTTGATCCAGCCATCCCATTACTGAGTATATACCCAAAGGATTATAAATCATGCTACTATAAAGACACATGCACACGTATGTTTATTGCGGCATTATTCACAATAGCAAAGACTTGGAACCAACCCAAATGTCTATCAATGACAGACTGAATTAAGAAAATGTGGCACATATACACCATTGAATACTATGCAGCCATCAAAAAGGATGAATTCATGTCCTTTGTAGGGACATGGATGCAGCTGGAAACCATCATTCTCAGCACACTATCGCAAGAACAGAAAATCAAACACCGCATGTTCTCACTCATAGGTGGGAATTGAACAATAGGAACACTTGGACACAGGAAGGGGAACATCACACACCAGGGCCTGTTGTGGGGTGTGGGGAGGGGGAAGGGATAGCATTTGGAGATATACCTAATGTAAATGACGAGTTAATGGGTGCAGCACACCAACATGGTACATGTATACATATGTAACAAACCTGCACATAGTGCACATGTACCCTAGAACTTAAAGTATAATAAAAAAGGAAAAAAAAAATTTTCACTGCCTAAAATACAAGCCCTCCTACCCCCCCCCGTTTTTTTTTTTTTTTTTTTTTTTTTTTGAGACAGGGTCTCGCTCTGTCAGCCTGGCTGGAGTGCAGTGGCTCAGTCACGGCTCACTGTAGCCTCAAACTCAGGGGCTCAAGTGATCCTCTCACCTCAGCTGCCCATGTAGCTGGGACCACAGGCACTCACAACCACACCCAGCTAATTTTTTTATTTTTTTCTGTAGAGATAGGGTCTCTCTGTGTTGCCCAGGCTGGTCTTGAACTCCTAGGCTCAAGCGATTCTCCCACCTCAGCCTCCCAAGTAACTGTGACTACAGGCATGTGCCACCACACCCAGCTAATTTTTGTATTTTTTATAGAAACTGGGTCTTGCTATGCTGCCCAGGCTAGCTTTGAACTCCTGGGCTCAATCCATCTGCCCACTTTAGCTTCCCAAAATGCTAAGATTACACGCATAAGCCACTGTGCCCAGCCAGCTCTCTTACTCTTCTCTGTATGCTCTGACACGGAAAACAAGCTTATGTTGCTAGCTACCTGTGCAGTTATCAATGTCCACCTCTTCATGAAACCTCTTTAATTCATGCAAATAAGAGATAGGCTTTCCCCATTCTCCATCATTTCCACCATTACATTTGCTTTTGCCTCTGCATGTGTTAGTGGCGGGAAGGGCATATTTATACAGCTGTCTCTCAGTTAATAGAACACATTTAACTGGGAATAGAGTTCCTAAATGTAATGCAATCACATTTCAGAATAATGCAAACTTCTTAAGATCATACAAATAATAATAATACAAAAATTTAAATAATACAAAAATTTTCAAGTATATAATGTTATTTTAAATGTTAGCAATGAAATTGATGAAGTAGTATCTATCTGCTAGGTTTCTAATGTACTAAGGTATATTTTTAGATGCTGCACAAGTTTTTTTTAAGTTGAAGATATAGATCCTATTTTTAAGAGGCTTATAATCTAGTTGGGAAGATAAGTTTTAAAATATACTCAAATTAAGTGTAAGAATTAAATATTAGAACAGTACCAAGATGTCTACTAAGTCCAGAGAGTTTAAGGGATGGAAAATAATGAGTGTAAATGTTAGACTTTATTTCAAAAGTGCTTGGGGTTGTTGGAAAATCACCAAGGCTTTAGGAATTTCTACCTTTCAGCTAGAATCACTGTGATAAAGGGTAAAGTTGATGGCACTACTGTCAAGAGTTTCAGTTACTGTGTTATGTTTGCAGTATTTTTAATTTTGTGCTTTATTCTAAACATAGTATGACTTATTAAAATATTATATTCTTCCTTATCCAAGTCCCAAAAGGGTTTCCACTAATTAATTAAAGAATTTCAACTAATTAAGGAATATCTGTACTGTTCAATTGTATTTCATCTGGTTTCTTTTATTTTAAGAATAGTTGACATGATTATTGCCTTCTCTGGGTTCTCTAAAGTCTATAGTAGGTGCTAAAGAATCACAAACACATTCTGTACCTAATAAATGAATAAAGACGTTGTTTGGGAGAAGTAGAGATTCCATTTTGTGGATGCTTTAATTAACAACTGAACTTGTAACTTTCGTTCAAACAAAATAGAAATCTTAATTGCTAACCAAATTAACTCTTAAACTTGAGTTTTAAAACGGCATAGTTTGGGATTCTTCGTTCTCTTTCCCTTCATCTCTAATATACAAAGAACCCAAAAAGGTATAACACCTAGAAAAGACAAAAATTGGCCGGGTGCGGTGGCTTACGCCTGTAATCCCAGCACGCCTGTAATCCCAGCACGCCTGTAATCCCAGCACTTTGGGAGGCTGAGGCCGGAGAACGGCTTGAACCGGGAGGCGGATCTTGCAGGGAGGCGCAGCTTGCAGTGAGCCGACATTCCGCCACTGCACTCCAGCCTGGGCGACAAAGCGAGACTCCGTCTCAAAAAAAAAAAAAAAAGACAAAAATCAAAGTTGAACATTTGGATTCAAATTGCAGAGGAAGAAAGGGAATATTTTAGAAAATCGCAAGGGATATGCCTGCTGTTATTGCTTTAAATCAGTTCGAGCACACACTGCATTTTAAGTAGTTGTTTGCCTGGTTTGTGTTTTTTTTTTTTATAAATAAACATAAAACTATAATCTTAAATGCACGGTGAGAACCCAGATAATTGCTTTTAGTTTTATAATTGGGAGTCGGCTGTGACTCAAAACAGAGAATCTGAAAGCTGCTTCTGGAGATGACACTATATGCATTCAAAATGATGCGGGTGAAGGACTTCCTGAGTGAAGCAACAGAGCACCTGTGGTCACTCCAGCCGTCTTTCCAAGCTTTTGTTTCATCCTTTGAGAGCTTCTAGAAACAGGGATTCAGATGTTTATATGTTTAGAAAATGCAGGATCAATTCTTTTGTTGCTAACTATAAAACTAAATTGTCCCCAAACTATTCAACTTCACACTTACATACATAAATTATAACATCATAGTTGAAAGCTTCTAAGCCTAATTACTGTGCCCATATGAAGATTATAATGCACCCCATTCTTGATTATTCGAAGACTAATTATCTAGGCCAGGCACTTAAGCTTGTCCTTATTCCCTTGGTTTTCTGCCATTTGGTTATTTTAAGGTTCACTGGCCTCTTCACATGCAGGGCAGAGGAAATAAAAAAAAAAACATGAAACTCAAATCGGTAAAATTTAACTTCCCACGTGATCTACTAAAACTTCTGGGATAGAGAAGGCAGATGAAATTAATGGTTAACATGAAGATGGAAGTTCTCAATGTATTTGATTTATTCACAGCGCTCTCTCGCGCGCTCTGTCTCCAGTAATAAGCTGACCAGATGTCTTGAATTAAGTACAGGTAAAATAGAACTTGATGTTGACTTTTTGACCTTCCTGTTTTTTCACTTGGTTGATGGATTATGTCTCTCAGCTCTTCCTCCCTTTGTCCTTCCTTCTCCCTTTCCTTTCTCACTGTTAGCAGGAGTTACATTCATTCACTAAATGACATTCCTTTTATTTTTGCCTTTGAAGGGGGGAATCCCTGGGATTTCCAGGCCTTTTCTATCACACTTTAGTAGCTTTGCTAAGCCAAACCCCAGTTCTATATGCTTATATGCTACCCCTAGTAGAGAACTGGTTACAGTCCTGTGACCCCTCCTGGGCTGCAAGTTTTATCATTTCTTTAATCCCCTATCTGAAATCTTGTCACATTAGCTATTTATGTAGATATTAAAATGACCCAATATCCAGCCACCCAGCTCTCTCTAACCCCGCTCCCACCATGTTCCTCTGTACATGACAAAATTCTTAGCCAACAGGATATAAATCAAAGCATTACTTGTTTCAGTTCTGCCTCCCACTCCATGGGTTGTTCATCAGCCAAAGCTACAACAGTTTCCTGCGGCTTAAACTGTTAAAAATTCTATCAAAAGCTCAGACCACAGAAAGGAAGGATCCCCAGGGAACAGTATGCCTATGAATAAGATCCCCCAAACTCATAGGATTCATCTTCCATTAGCTCTGTGGGGGCACTAAAACCCCTGTTAAGCTTGTAATTTTGTGCCCAATATTAGAAACCACCGGATCCTAGATGCAGCCCTAAACCTGAAGGGTAGTGACCAGCTGTTCTCTCCACCTCCTACCAAAGCCTGAAAGGTTCATCATGGTTCCAGGATAATGAAGGAAGAGTAGAAGAATTCGAGTTACAGGTCACAGGCTTATGTTCAATTACAGCCTTTTCTAGTCTGATCTATGTGATGTGATGTTTTATGTTATATTGTGACTCCCATATCTTAGGTCTATATTGTTATCTACGTCCAACAGACTCTAAGCGTTTCATGTGCACCATCTCTAATCATCACAGCAACCCTGAGGTAAGTACTATTAATATCTATCAGACATTAGAAACTGAGGATAGCCCTGCCAGGAAATAGCAGAGTTGGATTCAAACCCAGACTGACTCCAAAGTCCATGCTCATTCTACTACATTATTTCACCACCCTAGTCCTGACCTATTTATCTAGTCTCATTCTCCCACTTTCTCAAATCTCAAGCTGCCACCAATTGAATCTTGTTATGAGCTAGTCTACAAAGAAGCCCAATCTGTGTTCTTAGTAAGGCCTCATTCCTGTGTAACTAACCAGGCCTTTCACTTAAGACTATTGTAACTTCATCCCAGCCCTGCCAGGGAGGTTATAGCTCCTGCCCAGGATTCCCCAACCAAGGCCAGTGTCCCCATTAAGACTCTTTTCCATGTGGACTTTTTACAAAATCTACCATGAAGAGCAAGGAGGATGAAAATGAAATTGTATGAACTATAGAAATGTAAATGGCATATGGGAGCATAGATTACTAAGAAATGGAAATAAGGATTAAGATAATCTGGAAAGTTAACACCCATCTAATACGAGGTTGATAAATAATAAAATATACCAACAATTGACACATAAATTAAAATCAGTAAAATAAAATAGCATACATTCCTGAAAGACACAAGGTAGACTTGAACACAAGCAAAAATATCCTCTATTCTTGGATAGGATGATTCAGCATCACATATATATTGGCTCTTCCTAAGTTAATTTATAATTGAACTCAGTTCCAATAAAAATAACAACAAGCCTTTCTAAGGAGTTAGACAAATTGAAACTACAGTTCATATGGAAAAACAAACCTTTAAGAATAGCCAGAAAAATGGTGAAAAAGAGAAACTATGAGGGTGGAGTGGGGAGGGAGAAAGAGCCCCATCAGACAGTCAAACATACTATAAAGCTTCCAAGTTCCCATTTAATCTACAAGTTAAAGAAAGGCTCTTAACTATGATTCAAAACCCAGCAGCAATAAAAGATTAATAATTGTGACTACATAAAACTTTTTGTATGGCAAAATTAAAAAAAACCCACCCTAAGCAAATCAAAAGACTCTGACAAACTAGGAGAAAATATTTGCAGCATATACCACAGACAAGGTGCTAATATCCCTAATAAATAAAGAACTATTAAAAATCAGGAGACAAAGGACCAAAAGTTGAGCAGAAAAATGGAAGGACAACATGAGCAACCACACACACACACACACACACACACACACACACACACACACACATGCACGCATGCACAATCTAAAATGGCTCTTAAATGTATGAAAAATAAACTCATAGAGAAATGCAAATTAAAACAACACTGAAATACCATTTCTCATTTATTAGATTGGTAAAAAAATTTTAAAAGCATGGCAACACATTCTCTTGGGAAGGTTGTGGGGAAACAAGCACTCCCATATACTGGTGGTAGGAAGGCAAGCTGATGCCACCCTTCTGGAATAGAATTTGGACATTATCTAACAAAACCACACATGCACAAAACTTTTGATTGAGTAATTCCACTTCTGGGAATCTAATCTGAACATATACCTCCAATAAGACAAAAATACATATTCTCAAGATTATTCATTGCAATATTGTAATTACTAAATGTTGAAGACACTCTATCTGCCCATTCACAGGACAGTAGTTGAAAAAACTATCATGAAATACTGTATTATATATAGCTGCAAAAAAAAGAATAAGGAAGATCTCTATAAATTGATATAGAGTAATTTCAAACAACAACAAAAGTGCAAAAAGAGTATAGGAAGAGCATAGGAAAGAAAGGGATTTAAGAAAATATCTGTTATTTTGTGCAGAAGAAATACAGGAAGGATAAACTGGTAGCTAATGAACATGGTTACTTTACAGTTGTAGGTGGGAGTAAGGGGAAAAAAGCCATGAGAAATAGTAGTAAGAATAGGGGAGCAACATTCCTCTGAATATACCTTTTTTTTTTTTTTTTTTTTTTTTTGAGATGGAGTTTTGCTCTTGTTGCCCGGGCTAGAATGCAGTGGTGTGATCTCAGCTCACTGCAACCTCCACCTCCCGGGTTCAAGCGATTCTCCTGCCTCAGCCTCCCAAAAAGCTGGGAGTGCCCACGGCCATGCCCAGCTAATTTTTGTATTTTTAGTAAAGATGGGGTTTCACTATGTTGGCCAGACTAGTTTCCAACTCCTGACCTCAGATGACCCGCCCGCCTCAGCCTCCCTAAGTGCTTGGATTACAGGCGTGAGCCACCGTGCCCGGCCTGAATACACCTTTTGTACACCTCGGACTCTTAGAACCATGGTAAAGCTTCATGGTAATACACAGTTTGGAGATCACAAGAACCAGGCTTTCCACTGTCTAAGAAAGAAGTTACAAATGAGGAAAGGAAGCTGGGTGTGGTGGCACACGCCTGTAAGCCTTAACACTTTGGGAGGCCAAAGCATGAGGATTTCCTGAGGCCAGGAGTTTGAGATCAGCCTGGGCAACATAGCTTGACTGCATCTGCCTCTCTACAAAAAAATTTAAAAATAGCTGGGTATGGTGGCACACGCTTGTAGCCTCAGCTACTTGGAAGACTAAAGCAGGAGGATCACTTGAGCCCAGTAGTTCGAGGCTGCAGTGAGTTGTGATTGCACCACCGCCCTCTAGCCAAGGTGATAGAGAGACTGACTCTAAAAACAGAGATAAAATAAAAAACAAATTATGAAAGGAGAATGGCTAGAACAAACCCTGTGGTGTTAAATTAGAATTAGAGGCATCACAAAAACTCATGAATTGTAAGATAGATATATATATACACAGATGGATACATATATCTATATGTATATGCATGCATTTGAATGCATACATGTTTCCTTGTTCTGTCCACTTTGAGAAAGCCTAGAAAAAGGGACACCAGTAGCAATAAGAATATCTGGTGCCCAAATCTTGGTCTCTAAATAACATTTTCCAGTGAAAAGTACAAGGGTTCCTTGGAGAAGTGGCTGGTTCTAGAGCTGGGGGAAACGTACAAATGAGCCTGGAATATCTTGGGGTGCCAGAGAGTAAAGAAGTGCTCAGAAAAATGATGGGCCTGTTGAAAGGACACAGAAGCCAACTTGAAGGAGCTCCCCATAGCTGAGTAATGGCCAAAGCTGACAATCTGAGTAACAATAAAGATGATAATAATAGTATTAGATTATAATCCACAGAATAAAATAGTCATGAGTCCATGTTGATCTAAATAATTAATTAAATAAATAGGGTATAACCCCATCACAAAAAGATAAACATTGAATGATTCCTCTTATATGCAGTATCTGGAGTAGTCCAATTCATAGAAACAAAAAGTAGAATGGTGGTTTCCAGGGACTAGGGGAGGGAGAAATAGCAAGTTAGTGTTTAATGGGTATGGATTCTCAGCTGGGGAAGATGAAAAAGTTCTGGAGATGGATGGTGGTGATAGTTGCACAACAATGTGAATGTACTTAATGCCACTGATCCATACACTTAAAAATGGTTAGAATGGCAAAAGTTATGTTATATATATTTTACCATAATAAATTTTAACAATATTTACAAACAAATAATACACAGGGGGAGGAAATAGCTCTTACTTATAGTAGAATTCTAACTAATAAATACAGAGAAAATAAGGCAAAAATATCAAATCTCCAGTAGGCAAACATCAGAGTACTAATTGCTGCAGCAAAAACTACTGATGGATGTTAAAATTATTGGGCATATGATAAGAAACAGGATATTTGCATAGAGTCAAAGTCTCTCCCCCAAAGGTACTTACTAATTACAAAGGGAAAAATCATAATTTTTAAGTAGAGAAACTTTGCAGACATCTTAGCTATGTGATGAAATTTGCCACTGGTAAGACATTTTGACATGATTGACACAGCATTAATTCTGTGATACTCCTGCTAAAAGGCATCACCTAAACCCAATCATAAGGAAACATTAGACAAACCCAAACTGGGAAACATTCTACAAAATAACTGGTCTACAAATCTTCAGACACATCAAGATCATTAGAGTTAAAAAAAAAATCTTTCATACTGAAGGGGATTAAAGAGATTTGACGACTAAACACAACACATGTTTCTGAACTGGATCTATTTTCTATAATGGACATTATTGGGACAATCAGTGAAGCTGTAACAAGATCGGAGGATTAGGTGGTAGCAATATATCCGTGTTAATTTCTTTATTTTGATGATTGTATTGCAATCGTGTAGGAGAAATGTACGTGCTGGAAATATACACTAAAGTATTCTGTGGTAGCAGGGCAACAGATCAGCAACTTATTCTCAAATTGTTTGGGAAAGGGAAGTTACTTGTACATAACTTGCACACAAAAATTCGAGAATGTTTCAAAATTAAAACATAATAATTATTATAAAAAGATAGAGGGCCAGAAAATATAAAAGAATGGGAAGAGCTCCAACATATATCTTATGTAATTCCAGAAGCAGAGAATAGAGGAAGGGTCAGAGAGGCACCATCAAGAGAAATAATGGCTGAGAATGGCCAAAAATTTTCCAGGCTGAGGAATAAAGAAAGACATGAGCCCTCAGACTGAATGTTTATATCAGTTGCTGAGACAGAAAAACAAAAATAAATCCACCTCTAAGCATATCATATTGAAAATTCAGAACAGCAGGGATAAAGAGAAAATCCTAAATACTACCAGGAGGGAAGACAGATTACCTACAAAGAGCCAGTCATTAGACTGAAAGCTTACTTCTCATTGGTAAATTGACACCAGCAGACAGTGGGGAAATAGCTCCCAAGTAATAAGGGAAATAACAAGAATTGTATATGGAGCAAAACCAGTGTTTTTCTGACTGTAGTAAGTCATGAAAGGATATACTTCAGCAAGAAGAAAAATGAACCCAGAAGGAAGGAGTGGGATATAAGGAGCATAATTAGCAAATAAATTAACAAAATATATCAGTATATCTCTTTATGTATTGGTTATTAATAATAACAACTGATTTTGTGCCTTCTAAAATAGGTAAAACTAAATTCTACATAACAATAAAATGGCAGATTAAAGAAGGGACTCTGGATAACTTAAGTTTGGTAACTGGTAAATTCCTTGTTTTGTTCAAAAGAAGAATAGAGAAACTAAAAAAACTATAGATAAAGTAGAAAGCTTAGAGTATATGTTAAAAATGTGAAGAAATAAAAAAATAGAATCTAAAGTTGTCAAACCACTGGGGTAGAGGCAAGGGAAGGGATAATAAAAATGTATAAATCCAAAACAAAGGAAGAAAGAGTGAAAAAAGAAGTAGGTAAAAAGCTTGATAAATAGAAAATAACATAAGATTGTAGAAATAAGCCTAACTATGTCATTAATCATAATCAATGGACACAGATTAAACTCAGTTAATCCAGAAAGTTCCCATAACTATGGATAAAAAAGCAAACACCAGTGACGGGCTACTTTCAAGAGACACCCCTAAAACAAATACGGAAAGATTGAAAATAAAAAGATGAAAAAATATAGACCAGGCAATACCAGCCCAAAGAATTCTAGTGAGCAATATTAACAGCAGATTAAATGGAATTTAAGGCTAAAAGCATTATCAGAGATAAAGAGCTGCACTTTGAAATGATTTTTAAAAGTCTACAAGAAATATAACTATCATTAACTTGTATGAATCTGCTAATACAGCTTAAGCATACCTAAATGAAAAACTGATAGAATTACAAGGAAAATTGGATAAATTCACATTCGCAGTGAGAGATTTTAAGACAACTTTCTCAGACAATGATAAATAAATCAGATGAAGAATCAGAAACACAATTAACAAACATGATCTATTGGGCTTATACATCAAAAGAATACTACACCCCCCAAAATAGAGAATATACGTTTTTCATATGTATGTGGCATAATTACAAATATTAATTGCTAAGTAGCAAAGTAAGTCTCAACAAAATTCAAAAAATCAATAGCATACAGTTTGCATACTCTGCTTATCACAATCTAGTTAAATTAGGACCAAACAAGAAAAGAGGGTAAAAATGAAAACACCCCTATGTTTGGAAATAAAAATTGCATTTTTATACAATCAAGAATTAAAGAGGAAATGATAATGGGATTGTAAAAGATTTAGAACTGAATTAACAGTGAAAATGCTCATTCTGAAAGTGTTCTTTTAAAACTTGTAGTATGCAGCAATGCCAGCCCTGGACTTTTCCCCAACCTATCACCCAACCCACTGACCTGGAGCCAAGGCTAACAAATTTCCTTTCTGCCTATCTTCAGAATAGAAGAGGGGTAGATATTTTTTCCAATTTAATCACTGTATGGGTCATTTTTCAAGGTCCTGTACTTATCCTGAAGATCTTCAATCCAATTTCCCACTTTGCTGGCGACCTCAGCTTTGTCTCCTGCTCCCCATTTAAGGTCTATGAAAATTGAAGCTCAAAGGATGAAAACAAGGGGATCTGAGGCTTTCCTCAACTTTCTCTCCAGGTTCACCATTTATTTTAAGATTAAAAAAAAAATTTATTCAGCATTTTAGAAGTTTCAAATTGGGAGGCTTTCTTGGGATAACTAGTCTACCATTTTGTCCAAAATGGAGTGCCACCCTTAGGCATATTACCTATCCCCTCTGTGTCTTAGTTTCTTCCTTATACAATGAGGATAAGAATAAAATCTATAAGTTTGGTGGGGGTAGTCAATGAGGGACTGCATGAAAGCCCCTGGCGCTAGTAAGTACTCAATAAATGCTGATTATTAGAAGCAGCAGTTGTAGTGAACTTAATGCCAATAAGGAGAGTACCAAAAAAATCAATATTATAGAACAATCTCATCTACGAATATAAATGGGAAATTCCTAAGAAAAGTTAAGCCAATGAAACCCAGCAGGGTATAAAGAATACAAAATGGCTAGGTAAGTTTATCCCAGGATGCCAAGATAGTTCCTCATCAACATATATTTGTGTGTGTGTGTATATATATATACACATACACACACACACACACACACACACACACATATATATATATATTTGACCATACTAAAATTAAAGGAAAATACTACATGGCAAGATCATCCTAATAGTCGATGCATAGAATTTAATCTTCATTCATTGTAATTACTCTTATGAAAGTAGGAGTAACAGAGACCTCCTCAATCTAATAGAGTAACTACATAACACCAAAAGCAAACCTCAGAAATACAGATGAATCTGCAGAAGGATTTCCACTGTAGTCACAAAACACAGAAATCTACTTTCACCATGATTATTCAACATTATACTGGAATTTCTAACCCCGTGCTATCCAATAGAAGTGTATTAAGAGTTAAGAACTGCATAGGCATTTTTAAATTTGCTAGTAGGCAGATTTTAAAAAGTAAAAAGTACCAGAAGTTAATCATAATAATTTATTTTATTTAACCTGATATATCCAAATTATCATTTCAACATACAATCAATTTCAAAATTATTAATGAGATATTTTACTTTTTTTTCATTTTAAATCTTAAAAATCTGGTGTGCATTTTATACTTCCAGCACAACTCAAAGCAGCTACATTTCAGATGCTCAGTAGGCACATAAGAAAATGTACTGAACTTCATATGTAGTCAGGGAAAAGCATCAGGTTGGCAAGCATTAAAAAGTCTGAGAATGTCAAGTATTGGTAAGAAGGAAGATTCTATATTGTGGGTAGGAGCACCCTACCATTTGGAGAACAATATGTAATAAATTTGATGTAGACAATATTCAGTCCAATAATTCCACATCTAGATATATACTTTAGGAAAATTCTTCCCCAAGTGTGTAAATAAATACTTTTGATGGATGTCCTCATAAGCTTTGTTTGTAATAGGAAAAGTTATTGGAAACTCTAAATATCCATAGGTAGAAGAAGGAAAGAGAACTTGAGGTGAACACACACAACGGAATAATACACCACAGTTAAAGTGAACTAAATGTATATGCACTAAGATGGATCAAGCTCAAAAAAAAAGGAGAATTTGTATATTATGATAGAATTTATGTCAAATTTTTAAAATGTATAAAAGCTACATATATTTTAGGCATATTCTATAACTAGTAAAAATATAAACGATATAGTGGATGGCTACACAGCATAATAATCATAGTGGTGCCTCTCAGAAAGAACAGAGGGAAGGAAATGAAAATGAGAAAGGATGGGATCAAAGATTTATCAGTAAAATATTACTTTCTTGATTAAAAAAATGAAGCAAATGTAACATGTCATCTGGAAATTTTATTTGATGGCTACATAAGTGGTACACTGTATTGTCCCTAGCACTTTTCTGTATTTTTTAACATTTCACGATTATAATCATATAATGCTTCTTGCTATCTGAGTATCATGGATGAAAAATTCTTACTTGCTACACAGACTGAGTCTTTTCCATTGAAAGGAAATTTAGAGGAAATGAAGTCCTACACATGAATGATCTGTGTGTATACCAACATATGGATGCACATGCGTGAGTGACAGGTCCAGTCTAGTATCTAGATACTTGATCTGTGTCTAGAAGAGTGTCTGGAACATAGCAGTGCCTTAATCAGCACTGAGTCCATGAATGCATGAAGTGTGTTGCACTGGTAGACGGGACCTTCAAGAGTCAATTTGCACCAAGGGAGGTTTGCCACGCTTGTGCTGTGATTAATTAAAACCATGCACTTGGTTTTCCAGATACATTCAAAGGATTAAACTGGCCATGGGAGGCAGAATGCGATACCTGACCCAGATATTGATTTTTGGTCCAACTGGGGTCTTGGCTTTATGGAAGGAGAAAGGGTATCTAGGCTACAGAGGAAGTGCCTTTTTCCCCATGTTACTCTGAACACAGCAATTCCACTTTGGTAGCCAAGTGACAAAGCATGTCACAAGCTGTCATGAGCAGGAGAGAGTTGGAGGAAGGATTTTTCCCTAAGTCCGCAGACACAGCATGGCTTTAGTTCAGCAAGGACTCCAGGAGACTCTGAATTATGGATTTGCCACAGAAAGCTGTTATGTATCTCTACTAATGAAGCTCCATGGTAACTTGACCTACCATTATATAGGTTTCCATGTCTCCAGATCAAACCACTTTCCCACATAAAACACGTATGTACCACTAACGCTGATCTAACAGCAATTTATAGGAAGACAGATGAATAGATGAAAGATAACATTAGATTAAGATAGATAGATAGATAGATAGATAGATAGATAGATAGATAGATAGAACTCCTTTTCCCTGAGAGTTTCACTCTATTAGATAAATTTAGCTGCAAAAGGATTGAACAAATATGCCAAAACTCATGAGAATTCTCTGTTTTAAAAAAAGTAAGATCTTCAGGAATGTTTTTGCAATTAACTATGCTCCATGTATAACAAACCTAAATACAAGAATTGGCAACCAGACCTACAGATACTGTAAAGAAGGGAGTGCTGAGCACTTCACATTGTCTTTTGGCACCAAGTTAAAAAGACCAGGATGTGGTTTCAATTTTGGATGTACTAATTATGTTTGTCAATTGTGAGTTTTGCTTAATTAATTAGTCATACAAATTTAGCTTGAGTTTTTTTTTTTTTCACATCTAAATCATTACTATAGCAATTAAAAAGCTGCTTTGATTAGCTCCTTTCACAGTATGTAGCACAGCATACTCTTGTCAACTTCCTTTTGACAATCTAGCATTTGGGTACTGTTTGGAGAAAATATATTCTATATGTTTGGGGAAAAATAAAAACCAAGGCAGGAAAGAAGAAAAGTGGCCCAGCAGAAGATAAGTCAACAACTATTGCCACCATAAAATCAGTGAATACAGACTGGAAATTGTAATAACACATGTTCAGGAGGAATACCCAGGGGTGGAGTGAGAGAGTGCTGAATAAACCAGGGACATGTTTCTTTTGGAAAATTAAGATGGGGAGACGGTAACAAAGATAAGTCTTTGACTCCCAATCAATGTCAAAACCTATAAAATACTATAGGAACCAAGCTTGTCTTTGTCTGGGACACCTAGCCTGATTCTCATAATCACAAATAAAGGCTATGGGTAGGGGGCTTCTGCCACACGAATCTCTCCCCATGGCCATTTCATACACTAACAAGCCCAACTGTCAGGGACATTGTGTGATACTAGGTTGAATTTCCTCTTAATTGATACATAGGCGTTACCTTCCCTATGAACCACCCGTGGATGCTGTATCACTCTCTTTTCTGCAGAGTGAGAACTTGACACATAGTGGGATTTAATATATTCCCCCATACCACACTGAAAATTAGAAGCAAATTCAAGAACAAATACAGGATTTTAACTTCCATTCAGAACAATCTGTCAACCAAACCTTCCCATGCTTGCTCCTCACCATTAGCCCTGCAGGCAGGATGATAGCAGGCAACAGCTAATAGGTTATTATATACCCATGATGTTTATAAAACACAGAACCAACAGCAATTATTTAGAGAATATAATGCCATTTCTCATTTTAAAGTCATCCCTAAGGGTAATAACTTTACGCATGTGGTATGTCTCAAAGGGTCGCCAACATCTTTAATAGAATCCAACTGTGGAATAGAAAAAATATTTCATCTAAGAAGTGGATCCTAGCTGTCAAATAAAAAGTCGCTGTTGAATGCTGTAAAGTACATTTTTACACCCATGGAACTCAAGGAAAAAAATAGAGTTAACATGGATAAAGGGATTTTAAAAGGCGAGAGAGGGAAGAGTTTCTTCAGGAGTCTCCAATGACAAAAATGTGTGCATTTTCTGAGACCTCCAGAATGAATTACTAAGGTATCCTCAAACAAAAGTGGTTTTGCTATTCAGAAATGCATATGTTCGAAATAAAGAAAATTAAAAATTAAAAAGACATGATTCAGATTTTGCAGTTTTTTTGATACCCAAAATCCTACAGCACTCTAAAAAAATTGAAATTAATTTTCAAACTTTACTCAATAAATTTGTCCCCCAAAATATCCCAAATAAGTGCATATTTGGATACATGTACATATATATATGCTGAATATATTCCTATTAAATTCTCATATATTTAGGATTTCTCAATATGACTGGTGCTGGATGAGTCCTGAGATCCGGCCCACATCTTCAGGGATCTCCTTTAGCAATTATGTGCACACACACACACACACAAACACACACACACACTCTCTCTCTCTCTCTCTCTCTTTTTCAATTTTCTGTCCTTCTGGATCCCTCCCCTGTGCATATTGATAAACTCATGCCTCCCACTTCAGCATTTTCTCAAGCAATCATGCTCTCCCTCCTTCTGCCTTCACAGCCATTCTCCTAAAGGAGATATCTATTCTCACCATCTCCACTTCCTCGCCACTTACTCACTTCTCAGCCCACTGCAATCTGGCTTCCACTGAAACTGATCCTGCTGAAGTCACCCAAGCCTCTCGATTTGCCAAATCAAGTGAAAACTTCCCCCCGTCTATTTTACAAAGTCTCCCTGAATCGTAGACACTACTGATCTCTACCTTCTTGAAACTCTGCCATCGAGATAACACTCTTCTCTGTCTCTCTTGCACTCTCTCACTGTCTCTCACTGTCACCCCGGCTCCCTCTTTTCAGTTTCCATCACTGCCTCTTCCTCCTCCAATATCTCCCTAATTGTTGAATGTCCCAGAGGTTCTTCCTTACCCTCCTCTCTTTCTCCTAGATTCCTTATGGCAGATGCATTCACACAAGCCAGAAGCCTGGGACTTATCCTAACACAATGTCATCTTCATCTCCATATTCACCTCAAGTCTTATTGATTTTGTACTTTCATTTTCTGCCCAGCCTCTCTGCTCTTGAGCCTACTGTCCACACTGCAAACGGAGAGAGATTAAGAAGTAAATCTGGTCATATCACTCTCCTGCTTACCACCTTCCAGTGTTTCTCCCTCACCTATTATTGTGGATTTATAAGTTTTTTAAAAAGGAATCTTTAGGCCTGGTCTGTAGCTCATACTTTTGATCAGAGCACTTTGGGAGGTCAAGGCAGGAGGATTGCTCGAGCCCAGGAATTGGAGACCAGTGTGGGCAACACAGTGAAATCTCATTTCTACAAAAAAAAAAACAAAAAACAAAAAACAAAAACCTTAAAAATTAGCCCAGCATGGTGGCGCTTGCCTGTAGTCCCAGCTACTTCGGAGGCTGAGGCAGGAGGATTGCCTGAGTCTAGGAGGTCGAAGCTGCCATGAGCCATGATTGTGCCACTGCACTCCAGTCTGGGTGACAGAGCAAGCCTCTGTCTCAAATTTTAAAAAAGGAATTTTTTTTTTTGCACTGGGAGGTAAGCTCTGTGCAGGTTATGCCCGCAAAATGCTTGGCACCTAGTATGTGCTCAATAGACCACTGTTGGGTAAAATGAAATCTTACAATGAAGTCCAACTTGAAGCATGCACACAGTAAAACTGAGAAATTCCCATTAAGACAAGGGTAGGAGCAGAATCCTCCCTGCTTGCCCTGAACATACCCCACCAGTACCCCAGGTACCTCTGTGAACCCGCTACTGATCTACGGCATATCTGGAAAACCAGAAACCCATGTGATAAAGTGTAAGCTTCCTAGTATGGGATAGAGACCCTTGACAAACTAATTTCTACCTACCCTCCAACATCATTTCTGATTGATCTCCGTCTTTGCCCTTCACTCCAGCCTTGATAGGCTGAATTACTGCCACGCCTGGACATGCAGGGCTTTGCACATGTGGTTCTTTTCTGCCTAGAATACTCTAACCCTCCTTGACAGCCTAGAAAACTCCAACTTACTCCTCAAAAGCAGCTCAAAGGTGAAGATTTTTCTGATTCCACAAGCAAAATGTATTACTCCCTTAGTGCCATAAATATACCTCATACATATCTTTATTATAAGTCTTTTCACACTCTGTATCATTTTTTGTTTACAGGTTTACTAACTCTACTGGGCTATAAAGGCACGAACTCTTTCTTATTTATTTTTGAAACCCAGGGATTAGCTAATGCCTAGTACCCAGGAGATACTCATTATATGTTTGTGTAATAAATGCAATTCTACTGGACTGAATCTTTTTTTTATCTCATATCCTTTTGGTAATGTCATTTTGCATGTCACAGTGTCCCATGTTAAAAACTGACCAGTTAATCTTCTACTATCTATGTTTTAGCAGAAATGAATAGGGATGAAGACTTATAGATTCAAATAAATATTTAGAGATAATGTCTTTTTAAAATTTTACTTTAAGTTCCGGGATACATGTGCTGAACGTACGGGTTTGTTACACAGGTATACACATGCTATGGTAGTTTGCTGCGTCTATCAACCCATCATCTAGGTTTTAAACTCCACATGCATTAGGTATTTGTCCTAATGCTCTCTCTCCCCTTTCCCCCACTTCCTGACAAGCCCCAGTGTGTAATGTTCCCCTCCTTGTGTCCATGTGTTATCATTGTTCAATTCCCACTTATGAGTGAGAACATGCCATGCTTGGTTTTCCATTCCTGTGTTAGTTTGCTGAGGATGATGGTTTCCAGCTTCATCCATGTCCCTGCAAAGGACATGAACTCATTCTTTTGTATGGCTGCATAGTATTCCATGGTGTGTATGTGCAACATTTTCTTTATCCAGTCTATCACTGATGGGCATTTGGGTTGGTTCCAAGTCTTTGCTATTGTAAATAGTGCTTGTGAGTCTTTTTAATTGAAATTGAGATGTCTGAGATCTAATGGGTTATTACAACTGTTCTTCTCCTGGGCACTGCTGAAATAATGTCTTGCTTCTTAGGTTTTATATAATAAGATAAATAAGATAGGAAAAACATGTGGGTCATATTTATTCAATATGAGTGAGATCAATAGAGTATAAGAATGTGATCCCTTAGCAGGTTCAGAAGGGGGCCATCTCTTTAATGATATAAAATCGAAAATGAGAAACATCAGATGCAGAAAAGAAAATTTTAGTTAAAGAAAATTTGATAGCAAATTTAACTCAAGCTATGTAAATGAGACTTCCCAGGGAATGAAAAAATATCTTCTCATTCTCTCCAGCTGGTCTCCAGAGTCGATGTTTCTACAACAATAGTTGCATCAGTTTCCTCACAATTCTGTAACATTTGGGTGCTAAATGCAAACCAGAAAATAAAACTCGGTGTGTTGGTCTCCTGGTAGATGATTTTTGTTTTCCACTTCCAGGGCAGTTTTGCAAATCATGTAGTGAAGAATCATATTCATCTTTGATATATATATCTCAATCAGATTATGGTAACCAGTAATTTACCTACCATCTTATTAGCCAAAAATATCTGGTATTACTTAAGACTTCTTTCTGTATGTACCAATGTAATATTCTTGATGTTCACAAAGATGGTATTGCGGGACCCTGAAGTACCCACTAAATCCTGGAAGAACAATGAAATCCCTTGAGTTTCAAATCCAAGTGTACCTTATTGTATGTATTCTAATTCTCTGAAAAATAGGGACTCATGTAGAGCATATATGGTTGTTTGTGTGTGTGTATGTACCTGTGTGTGTATGTATGTAGAATATTTGTTTGTAACACACCCAGTCCACCACCCATAACCCATAATAAAAAACTTACACTAAATCAGTGGTCCCAGCTGGTCACAATGCCTCACACCTATAATCCCAGATATTCAGTAGGCTGAGGAAGGAGGATCACTTGAAGCCAGGAGTTTGAGACCAGTCTGGACAACATAGTGAGACCCAACTCTAAAAATTTTTTAAAATTAGCTGATCATGGTGGTGTGTATCTATCGTCCCACCTACTTGGAAAGCTGACATAGGAGGATTGCTTCAGCCCAGGAGTTCAGGGCTGCAGTGAGCTATGATTGCACCACTGCACTCCAGCCTGGGGAACAAAGCAAGACCTAATCTCTAAAAAAATTTTTTTAAATAAATACGTAAATCAGTGGTCCTTCAAGTATGGTCTAAAGACCCTTGAGGAACCTGGAGAATTTGTCAAGAGTTACACAAGGCCAAAACCATATTTATAATAATGCTAAGACATAATTTGTCTTTTTCATTCTCATTCTCTTGCAGATTTGAGTTTTCCAAAGGTTATATGACATGTGATATTGGAACAGGTTGAATGCAAAAACATATATGAGAATCCAACAGTATTCTACTAAACTAGACATTAAAGAGGTTAACAAAAATGTAAAACACCACCACTCTTCTCATTAAAAGTTTGTTTTGGGAAATATAGTTATATTTCATTAAAATGTCTGATGTATGCTGAAATGCAGTGGGAGAATTTGAGATTTATTGTGCTTCCTGAATCTAAGGATTCATGTCTTCTACCTATTCTGGAAAATTCTCACCAATTACCTCTTTAAATATTTTTCATATCCCCTCATTCTCTTTCATCCATCTAGAATATCAGTACAACATATATGTGTTCTTCAAATGCTCACATATTCAATGTTTTTTATATTTTTCCATTCTTGCAACTCTGTGCTGCACTTTAGGTACTTCCCTCAGATCTTTCCAGTTCGCTAATTCTTTTTACAACTGAATCTATTTTGGTTATTTAAGTATTCCATTGTATTCTAAAATTTGATTATCATTTTTTTATTTTTGGAAGTTCTACTTTGTTTTATAAAATCATCAGGTCATATTTATGTGTGTGTTCTTATTTACAGTTATTCCTGATATTGTTTCCTTAAACCCTTTAAAAATATAAAACTCGTTCTATATTCTCTATCTGATTGCTCAGTTATCTGAAGTTCCTGGAAGTCTAATAAAGCTGTTTTTACTGCTTGCATTCATGCATGGAAATCTGTTTCTTTTGGTATGCAATTTTGGATTGTGAATTTATGTTCAATCAAACCTTTTATCCGTGGGAATTATCTTAAGTCTGTTTTCTGTTGCTTATCACAGAATACTGAACCTAGGTAATTTATAAAGAATAGGACTTATTTCTTACAGTAATGGAGGCTGGGAAGTTTTAGGTCAGGGGGCCACATCAGCTGAGGGACTTCTTGCTGGTGGGGACTCTGAAGAGTCCAAAGGTGGTGCAGGGCATCACATGGTAAGGGGACTGAGTATGCTAGCTCAGGTCTCTTTTCTTCTTATAAAGCCACCAGTCCCTCTCCTGTGATAACCCATTAATCCATTAATCTATGAATGGATTCATCCATTCATGAGGGCAGATCCCTTATGACCCAATCACTTCTTAAAGGCCCCACCTCTCAATATGACCACATTGGGGATTAAATTCAACAGGAGTTTTGGAGGGAAGAATATTCAAACCATAGCAGAATCTTAAGTAGCCTAGGATGAAGACAGGAGTCTTTGGAGAGGATTTGCATTTGCCTCTGTTAGGCACCCAAGGTGTCCCAAGGTACTATGTATTAGAACTCCTATCCCACTTGAGGGCAGGCCTGAGGTTATAAATTCTCAGGACATACTTTTCGTTTTTACTCTGTATGCCCAAGCCAAGCCAGACAATTTGCCTTATTATCTCCTTTTGCTAGTTATTTTTTTCTATCCATCTTTTAGGGCTTGAGGGTTCCAGATTATTGTGAGGATCCTAGCTCCTCTCTACACCTTGCTGGGTCCAAGGTCTTATCTTCATGCGGCTGTTGAACACCAAGCATCTTGATTACCTGCAACTATAAATGCCCCAGGGCATCAGTGGCTTCAATGTCTGCTCCTCCCTTGGTTTTCAGCTTCTTCATTTTTTGATCCCTGGAGATTTGCCTTGCTTTTTTGCAAGCTTAGTTCTATATATGAGATATTTGTTACATATTGTTTAATATTTTAGGTGTCTTTTTAAGGAGATTTCCAGGTTATCTTGTTTGCCATATTGCTCAGGAATATAAACTGATACAAATTTCTGAAAGATGAAATCCATATACCATGCAACCAAGCAATTTTACACAAAGAAATTTATCCTTTGCATGGAAATTTGGCAACATCTGTCAAAATTTAAAATGTACATAATTTTTAATCCAGCATGTCTACTTTCTAGAAATTTATCCTACATATATACTCACACTTATACAAAATGCCATATGAATAATGTTATTTGTTGCAGCAGGCTTTGTGAAAGAATAGAAATTGTCAAATGTCCATCATTAGAAGACTAGCTGAGTAAATTAAACTACTTCCCACAATATTCTGCAATTGTTAAAAAAAATGAAAAACTTCCATATGACCTGATATGGAAAGATGTTTACGGTGTAAGTTGCATGACTTCTTTACATAAAAAATATAAAATATGAGAAGATGTGCTTGTATATTCATTAAAAGCTGAAAAGATACACAATGGTTAAGGTAGTTTCCTATAGGGATCAGGACTAGGCCATTGTTATACAAAACACTGTACCTAAATGAGAAATTTGCTAACTTGAAATTACTTTTACCCATTTATTAATGAGTAAGAAGTACCTTACTACATTATTAGTAGTAGTGTTACTAAAGGCTTTTAAAAATAAAGTCCTTCTCCCCAAAGTGTTCTGCAACTCTTATCATCTACTACCTGCCTGTCATTCCTTACCTGTCATTTAACCTACCTGTCCTCTGCTGACTTTACTAGGACATTCATTACCTAATGCTCTAAATATAATTTTATAGACTGAAATAGATAGATTTCATACTTCCATCTGTCCTGAGAAGGAATGGTTTACAGTGTACATAAAGGAGTTATATTTTAAATGCCACACCACTGCAGAGGGAAAGGAAGGGCTCACTGAGAATTAACCGAAAAGCCAGCCCTATTGCTTTGGCTACGTCACAGTTTGATCAGCAGGAGAGACTGATTTCAACATCTGAGCCCAGCTGTAGCTTCTGGCTGGAACCTTTGAATTTTCAATGAGCTGCTTAATGTCCAAGGACTAGAAGCTGAGTTAGGCATTTATACAGCTGGGGACATCTTCTGGCATGAGTTTGAAGGTTTTCTTTTGAACATCTTCATTCCTTCATATGATGAACTCCTGGAGATGACAGTGCACAGCTTGAGTTATCTGATTTCCCATTAGATTTAGATGTGCAAATATAACAAAGCCCATGTAATTTCATATACATTCATAGCCTTTCACATACTAAATTGCAACTCTCTTTGCTTCATTCTCCTTGAAATAGGCTTCATATTAGTGCTGTGATGAAAGCCAGCCCAGATATTATTCTAAATTTTGGATTATAATTTTCACCATATTGTAAGGTTAGGGCATAAGTTACTTCAGATATCTTTGTAGTAATTGGTTGCTTTGTAGATATGGACTTTTTGTGTTTGTTTGAAAAAATGAAGAAGAAGATCAGAAGAAGAGAGAAATTTTCCTTTTAGAAAAATAATTATGTCCTTTTTGAGTTTTTATTCCCATCAAAGTCCATAAGAGTTGACACTGAGGCCGGGCGCGGTGGCTCAAGCCTGTAATCCCAGCACTTTGGGAGGCCGAGGCGGGTGGATCACGAGGTCAGGAGATCGAGACTATCCTGGCTAACATGGTGAAACCCCGTCTCTACTAAAAATACAAAAAACTAGCCGGGCGTGGTGGCGGGCGCCTGTAGTCTCAGCTACTTGGGAGGCTGAGGCGGGAGAATGGCGTGAACCCGGGAGGCGGAGCTTGCAGTGAGCCAAGATCACGCCACTGCACTCCAGCCTGGGAGACACAGTGAGACTCCGTCTCAAAAAAAAAAAAAAAAAAAAGAGTTGACACTGAGCTCTTTGGAAAATGTAGATATACATAAATAGAAATAGCAAAGATGGCAGTTTCTGAAATAATGTAATCTACAGGCACCAGAACGGAATATTTCTTCATTATTGGCACCCCAAAGTATCTTTCTTTTTTTATTATACTTTAAGTTTTAGGGTACGTGTGCACAACGTGCAGGTTTGTTACATATGTATACATGTGCCATATTGGTGTGCTGCACCCATTAACTCGTCATTTACCTCAAAGTATCTTTCATAACAGTCCTCTTCAATGCCATGAGTTTCCTCATTCTTTGTATTTCTCAATCCTCTAATAAAACGCAAACATTTTAGAAAAGACGATCTTTGGAGGCCATGTTCGGTCATTAAATTCTATATCCATCATATCACTTTCCAGTGTGAGAAGCTGAGAAGGACTTAAACACAAGATAGGTAACAAGAAGGTAGTAGACAAGTATGACAGGGAGGTCCATCAGGGTGGCAAAGGAGGAAGGACATTTAGCAATAATGGACCAATACCTATGCATTGAAAAGTGCTTCACTGAAAAACAGTGAAAATAGAGTTACGAAATAATAGTATCCAGCTATTTAATTTCCTAAATATGGCCAAAGGTATAGTGCAACTGGAAATCATATTAGGAATAAAAACAAATGGGTTTCGTAAAGGAGGTTAGGATTCCAATTCTGCACATACGATGCTCTAAATAAATATGAAACTGTTTCTTACATGACACACATATGAATTCTGGGTAAAATATTAATCCTCCCAAAATTTAACAAATAGCTAAGCTTAAAAGAAAGTGAGAACTCCCCCAGGTGATGGGAATACAATGGGAACATAAAGCCAGGGCAGTAGGGGAGTGCATGGGTAGGCGATTTAAAACCTAGGAACAGGTTCTGGAGCCTGGGAGCTGGGATTTCACCACCCACAAAAGGCTGCTTCGGGATAGAACAGGCTTGTCCAACCCATGGCCTGCAGGCCACATGCAGCCCAACACAAATTTGTAAACTTTCTTAAAACATTATGAGACATTTTTGTGATTTTTTTTTTCAGCTCTTCAGCTATCGTTAGTGTTAGTATATTTTGTGTGTGACCCAAGACAATTCTTTTTCCAATTTGACCCAGGGAAGCCAAAAGATTGGACACCCGTGGGGTAGAAGGAGGAGAGGCGCTGGAACTGAGGCTTCCACATAAAGCCAAGGCCCTTGAAGGGCTGCTCAGACTGGCAATTATCTGCTGTCAGCTGTGAAAATGCCACCCACCAGCTCAGCAAAGCAGTAAGGCAGTTTTTACCTGCCTGAAACGTTGAATAGAGAAAATGCCCCTGTGAGACAGCAAGCCATTCAGATACCTTGGCTGGAAGAACTACCTGAAGGTACACTTCAGGAAAATAGGTAACTGAACCCAGAGCAAAGATGAAGTGTGAGAAACAATGAGGAGGTAAGAAACTGGTAAAACACCAACACCAAAATCATTAAGATATGATTCATTTCATGGATATTAAAACAAGAAAGAACTTCAATACTGGACATGTGAGACTCAGGTTGGATTTCCAAATAAAATCCAGCTATATGCTAATTCTAAGAGCTACAATTAAACCAGAATGACACAGAAAGTTTAAGAATAAATGATGGGGAATTTTGCATCAGAAAAAATGCTAACCAAGGTGCATTTATATTAATATCAAGCAGAAAAAAACTCTAAAGAAAAAACAGTACAGTATCATTAGGAATACATAATGGTAAAAGAGTAATTTACTGAAAGACATAATAATTCTGAATTTATATAAACCTAGCAACATAGCCCCAAAATATATGCAAGGAAAATAGAATTAAAAAGATAAAGAGAAAGATCCACAACCATATTAGATTTTTTTAACATGCCACTTTCATCACAGATAGATCAAAAGACCAGAAATAAGTGAGACTATAAATGATTTGCTAACCCAATTAAGAGACTCCATGCAATGACAATAATTATATAGAATACGACATCCAACATTTTGAGAACTAATATTCTTTTTTCAAGCAAAAATGGAACACATATTAGCACAAAGAAAAATTTCAAAAACTACCAAACAAAATATCACACAAACCAAGATGTCTACTCAAAATATAATAAATTTAGGAAACAATAACAAAAGGTTATTTAAGAATTTTTCATTTTGAAAATTTTAATGTATTTCTAAATAATCTGAGTCAAAGAAGAAATCGCAATAAAAATTATAAAATATTTAGAACTGATTCACAAAGAAAACACTATATTTCAAAATGTGTGCAGCTAAATGAACTAATCCTAAAACTGAAAATTAATGATGTAGGTGACTCAAAATAATAGGAGAAAGTTGATGAAATGAAAAACTAAATATTGGAGCAGAAGTTAATGAAATGAGAAACAACAGAAACAAATCTTGAAGTCGCTTTTTAAAAGAAATTAACTATTTTGTTATCAGGGCTAATCATGGGGGAAAAACACAAAACATAAACAAAACAGATCTGAAAGTAAAGGGTGAGCTAATCACAGATAGAATAGACATTTTTTTTTTATATCACAAGAGAACAGGCTGAGTAACTTGATACCAATAACTGGAAACAAAAAATTGAATAATTCTCTAGAAAAATATAACTTACCAAAACAGACTCATGACAAATTGAGAAGTTGAACAGCTCTATATCCATTAAAGAATTGGAATTGATCATTAAAAATCTATATCACCCTCTATAATAAAAAAAAATCACACCATGCTGGATGGTTTTATTGGAGAACATGTCAAACTTCCAACAATCATCATTTTAAAGTTTTTGAGAGAGTACATAAACACGGAAACTTCACTAACTGATTTTAATAAGACTGACATAACTTGGCACCATAACTGAAAAAGTACCGTATTAGAAAGGAAATTTGGCCAGGTGCAGGGGCTCACACCTGTAATCCCAGCACTTTGGGAGGCCGAGGCAGGGGCACTGCTTGAGCCGAGGAGTTCAAGAAAAGCCGGGGCAACATGGCAAAACCCTGACTCTACAAAAAATACAAAAGTTAGCTGGGCGTGGTGGCAGTAGCCTGTAACCGCACCTACTCAGGAGGCTGAGGTGGGAGGATTGCTTGAGCCCAGGAGTTTGAGGCTGTAGTGAGCTGTAATTGTGCCACTGCACTCCAGTCTGGGTGACAGAGTAAGATACTGTCTCAAAAAAAAAAAAAAAAAAAAAGGAAATTTGTAACTCAGCTCATTTATGATCATATTTGCAAAAGGGCTAAATAAGATACTAGCAGAGCAAAACCAAAAATTTATACTTAAAAAAAAATATGTATCATTACCAAGTAGAGTTTATCCCAAGGATTCAAGGCTGTGCTAACATTAGAAAATATTTTAATGTAATTTAACATATTTATAAAGGAAAAAAATTATCTTATTGCATGTACAAAAAGTATTATTAAATGTATATGTATTTATAATTTTTTAAACCCTCAGAAAATCAAGGATAAAAGGAAATTTCCTCAACCTGACAAAAGCATACTTTTAAACCCTATAGAAAATATCATCATAATAATGAAACTTTATTAGCATTTCCTTCAAGACAAGAAAGAAGAGAAAAAAAATGTTTGCCATCAGCACAACTATTCGACAATGTGCTGATAGTCTTAACCAGTGGAATAAGACAGAAAAATAAATAAACAAAACTTAATAACAAAGTAATCATTGCTTTGTAGGCAATGATTTGTAGGCAGGTTCGAACTATTTTTAAGGCCTTTGGCGAATTTTGACATTTCTGCACAAAGTCTACCTTTCTAAATTAGAATCCCAAAAACTACAATTTCCAGGTTCCTTTGCTGTTTGGTGTAGATTTGTAATTTTGATTTTCCCACCAGAGGCACCTATTGGAGGCTTTGATCCAAAACTGGGTTGTAAGTCAGATGTTGTTATAATTATTAAAAACACTCTCTTTCAGACTCAAAAGAGTCCTGAGTTGAACAATAAATTGTGCATTTGCTCCATTACGTAGACAAAAAGGCAACATGTAGAGATATATTTGACTGATGGAAATCATGACAGAAGCGGCATGGATCTGGAACTCTTAGCAGTGGAAGCCTGGATTTAGCAGCTTCTGTATTACGGTAAAGGACGTGTAGTCCTGGTGCCAGCAACCAGTGTTTCAATAAGCATTGAAGGTGACTCTGATGCATGCCTAAGTTTGAGAACTAATGCTCTAGAAAAATTCTTGCCCGTGTGTACAAGAATAAATACATAAGGATGTTTACTACAGCACTATTTGTAATACAAAAATAAGTGGGAACAACTTTAGCATCATCAGTAAGGGAAGGGAATTAAGTAAACTGGCTTAGTTGTACAATAGATTCTATATAGTTCTAGTTCAAATGAATGAACTAATCTCCATAGATAAATTTCAAAAACCTAATGCTGAACGGTAAAAACAAATTGCAAAAGGATATGTATGGCGTGATAACATTTATTTAAAATTTTGAAACACATAACACCAGAAATTATATATTTACGATATTTACATGTGCTTTTTTAAAACACAAAAACATTGAAGGGATCACACATATCAATTTCAAGACAGTAGTTACTTCCCAGAAGGAAGGTGAAAAATGTCTTGGGGGCATCCTTTAATATTTTATAGAGCAAATATGATAGCATTTTGGACAAAGATTCATCAATTTTTGCCATTTCTCTATGCTTTTCTTCATATTTGAAAAATCACAAGTTAAATGGTAAGATACAGGTTTGTTCTTTAAGCTCACTTTCACTTGGTAAATTTGGCAGATAAAATGGTTTTATAAAACATCTGGTAATGTTGCAGTGCTTCATTTCCAGAGGCCTATTGCCAGATAGAAACTCGGTCTATAATCAAAGGTGAATACTGTAAACACCTCAGTAAATATATATTTTTTGGTTCAGTTTATATTCAACTAAATCCCTGGAATTGCTGGCATTCATCAATATAGGGAAGACAAAATACATCAATCCCAAATGAAAACTACAGGAGTAACACATCTTCAGGACTATCTATATATGAAATACTGAGATCTAACGTTCCTTAAATGAGGAGTCTGGGCAAATCTCTCTGTAAAATAAATAATTGTTTTTGAACCTATTTGTAAGTTTCCATTTTCTTTTTTTTTTTTTTTTTTTTTTTTTTTTTTTTTTTTTTTTTTTTGAGACGGAGTCTTGCTCTGTCACCCAGGCTGGAGTGCAGTGGCTGGATCTCAGCTCACTGCAAGCTCCGCCTCCCGGGTTTACACCATTCTCCTGCCTCAGCCTCCCGAGTAGCTGGGACTACAGGCGCCCGCCACCGCGCCCAGCCAATTTTTTTTGTATTTTTAGTAGAGACGGGGTTTCACCGTGTTAGCCAGGATGGTCTCGATCTCCTGACCTCGTGATCCGCCCGCCTCAGCCTCCCAAAGTGCTGGGATTACAGGCTTGAGCCACCACGCCCGGCCGTAAGTTTCCATTTTCAAATGTTTTATTTTCCCGGTAAGTTATATACCTATAACAGTTCAAAAGTAGAGAACTCAGTTCTCCAGCATCGTTACCTTTCCACAATACTGAAAGAGTAACTCAAGCATGCTTTGGAGGAGTAGAGTTGAAATCTAAGACTAATCTGTCTACCCATCTATTTGCTCACATATCTACTATTTTTTTCCATCCATCTGATGCTCAGGTAATCCTCTGAGATGGCTTTCACGTGTCCATTCCAGACTGTTCCAGCATTTTGTGTTCAAGTGAAAACCCATGACTGTTAATTTATAAACACTGCATTGACAAATGACAGGTAAGAAATAACAATTTGTAAGAATTGCATTATGTCTAGGATTTTATTAATCTTAAAAAAATCAACTTAGAATTTCTACTAGGTAACATTAAAATGTATCTGCACACTTACTAAGAACCAGGTTAAAAACAAAAATAAATAAATAAAGTATCACCCATGTGAACTTAAAACACAAAAGCATTTTTACTAATTTTATGTGTATTAAAATTTTATGTATTGCTAATATTTAGCTATTAATACCTACTCAAATATATCAACATTTTGAAGAAATGCAAAAGCTGCTGAAGTGTTAAGAACTCTGAGAAATTGTAGGAAAAATGCAAATGAGACATCAGAGAAGAACTCACAAAGACTAGGAGATTGAAATGGAGCCTTGGCAAAGGATACGAACAGACATTTCTCAAAAGAAGACATTCATACAGCCAACAGACACATGAAAAAATGCTCATCATCACTGGCCATCAGAGAAATGCAAATCAAAACCACAATGAGATACCATCTCACACCAGTTAGAAAGGCGATCATTAAAAAGTCAGGAAACAACAGGTGCTGGAGAGGATGTGGAGAAATAGGAACACTTTTACACTGTTGGTGGGATTGTAAACTAGTTCAACCATTATGGAAAACAGTATGGCGATTCCTCAAGGATCTAGAACTAGATGTACCATATGACCCAGCCATCCCATTACTGGGTATATACCCAAAGGATTATAAATCATGCTGCTATAAAGACACATGCACATGTATGTTTATTGCGGCACTATTCACAATAGCAAAGACTTGGAATCAACCCAAATGTCCATCAGTGACAGATTGGATTAAGAAAATGTGGCACATATACACCATGGAATACCATGCAGCCATAAAAAAGGATGAGTTTGTGTCCTTTGTAGGGACATGGATGCAGCTGGAAACCATCATTCTTAGCAAACTATCACAAGAACAGAAAACCAAACACCGCATGTTCTCACTCATAGGTGGGAACTGAACAATGAGATCACTTGGACTCGGGAAGGGGAACATCACACACTGGGGCCTATCATGGGGAGGGGGGAGGGATTGTATTGGGAGTTATACCTGATGTAAATGACGAGTTGATGGGTGCTGACGAGTTGATGGGTGCAGCACAGCAACATGGCACAAGTATACATATGTAACAAACCTGCACGTTATGCACATGTACCCTAGAACTTAAAGTATAATAATAATAAATAAATAAATAAGTAAAATAAAAATAAAAAAAAGAAATGGAGCCTTAGGAAAAAAGAAGTCAGAGAAGGAAGAAAAAAAGGAGCTTCTGAAAATGAGAAGAGTAACGTGCTGAAGGGCTCATCAAAGAAAAGTCCCAGATACAAATGCTTCACTAGCTGTAAACGATGAGGACCAGTTTATCATGTAAAATGAGAGTACTAACCTGTAGACTGCATTTCATGGTACTGGGAACCAAAGTTAAGCGCATCAAATAAATATATTAAATGTCACGGTGGAATATTTCACTGAAACATCTACTCAGTTATGAGAGCTGTTTTTATTGCACACACGAGAAGCAAAAAAATGTGAAACAATTTATATACAAGAGGGCACAAATATGAAATCATTGTCTGTATTTAACAATAAACCATGTAACTATTTTGAGTTTAACAATCATACCAATTATGTGTTGTATCTAAGATAGCTGATTGTTTATCATGAAATATAAATGAATATGAATAAAATGTGTTGCTATATTATGAATAACAGAAACTGCTAGAACTACATATGTTCAGTAGTTTATGTCACTAATCTCTAGATATATCAAAAATCATAATGCAAACTTCCACAGAGTATCACAGATTTGAGGCATAAACAGAGCTTCCCAAAACTTAAAAGTAGAAGGAAGATGGTATCATAACAAGCTGAAAATCAATGTCTATTAGTAGTTGCTTTTCAGCCCTAAACAGATTCATATGTCAGTTTCACTGAGGATATTGACTATGGCATAACCTCATAGGTTTGACTACGTAAAAACCTTCTCTCCCTGAGTTTCTTCCAAAATTAGATGGGAAGCAAATGTGAGAAGTCTTGAACCAAGTGAAATATTAATTAGGTTCATATACAGTTTGAAGTGTTTGGGGTTTGCTTGCTTTTGTTTTTTGCTAGTGTAATCCTTTAAATACATACACATTTGTTTCTAAACAAACTGATTTATTAGGTGAATTTTAGTTTTATTTTTGTTGGAGACAGAATGTTATTAGAAAAAAAAAAGCACACACAAAAAAAGTTGAGGTTACATTCCACTCCCCAGAGGAAAACATTTTCAAATATTTTAGCTGTTTCTCTTTGTGGTTATCTTCATATTTCTAAATAATATGTTTAAACTTCTGTATCTTGATTCATCAATTCTGGGTGTTTAACTATTGACTTACCATACCATTTTCCACTTACATCCATTTCCTATCCCCATTTTTCCAACATAAATATATCTATTTTCTTTTTTAATTAAAGCAATATTCAATTTGTATTTGCTGGATATTTAAATATCACTCAGTGCTGAGTTAAGTGGTTAACTATGATTACCTCTCCTTTTTGTGCAACTGGTTTTTTTTTGAGTTAACAATTGTTCCTCCTTAAAATCTGCTGAGACTTCTAGACCCTACTACCATTAATAGCAATTCAATTCACTTTCCACATGTTAAAACCAATCAGAAGATTATTTTGCCCTAGAGTCCTCCATCCCCCACTTCCAGTTGGGACTAGTTGCTCTCTAGGCCTAAAGTATAGTTGTCATCCTGGGGTTTTCCTTCAGCATCATCCTGAGAATTTGCTACACACCTTTTTTCCTTCCTGAATCCCGTGCCTCCTTTTTGTTGTTTAGTCCCTCATTGTGGTGGAGCATATCATTCTTCAGCTTCCTGAGAAAAGACAAATGGATAAGGAAGGGAGCTGAAGGGTGTCACCATTCAAAATGCACACTTTAACTGAACCCTCCTATTTCCAGTCCAACATCTCACTCCCTTTCCTTCTTCCTCAGTTTTTAACCTCTTCATGATAGGCTCTGAAATAAAAATTATTTCAGAGAAAGTAATTGTCAAAACTAAAATATATTTCATTTGCAAAAGATAGGATTTGTTGTAGGAAAAATGAATTTATAGGTCCAAAGCTTGGAGTAGTCAGAGTAAAGGGTCTTTACCATAAGTCATACAGTAGGAAGGATATAAGTTACGAAGTAAGGGCATTTCTCAATACATAGGGTGAAAGTAAAAGCCCTGTCTGAGTTCCAGGAGGGCATCTTGGGCAGGGGGAGGGAAACAAAAAACAAAACAAAACAAAAAACAAAAAGCAAAACAAACAAACAAAAAAGAGAGTAAGAGAGTGGAGACGCAACAAGAGCCTACTTTCTCCCCTGCCATCTTGGAATCAAAAATCTCAGGGAATGATGGAGACTCACAGACAGGCATTACAAAACAAGTGGGCATGCTTGTGCTCCACTTCTCAGAGCATAGCCCAAGAAGCCGCAATACAGCAGAGTGGCAAGGCAAAACATGCTGAAAGGAAGAGAGTGTGTCATGGCAGGATATCACTACATGATACTTATGACTATGGATCCCAGTTACACCCAGAAGATGCCAACACACAATGCCCAAGGCAGAAGGGAAGTCAGCTGGACTGCTATACTGCAATTGCGCGTCAGAACACAAAAACTAGATACTCTTCCCCAGGAAGTATCAGAAACCACCTAGGAACTCAGATCATCCTGTAGGTACTCAGGAGACAGGTGAGGAGATGGGAGGAGTTTCTCCTCCAAAGAGTCTGAGTTAAACTGAAAGAAACAGTTTTAATCCAGAATGACTATGTTACCATGAATGGAGAGTTACAAGTGCAGAAATGCAGGTTAATGCACAAATTGAGTTAAGCTATAGAAAAAAGAGAGGATAACATTTCTGCACATCCATCTGGTAGTGTGTAAATTGCAAGCTGCTAATTAACATTAGTGGTTTGGTCTAGGGTTTAGCAAGAAGTCATGCTCACTTTAATTTATACCCCTGGTTGATGGTCACAGGCTATTTCCTTGTAGCAGTTCTCTGCCTTTGAGCATGGGACTTTTATGTCACACACAGAAAGCCACAATGCAGTGACGGGACAGCATCCTCTCACCTCTATTTCTGTACACACTGCATGTTAGCCATATCTACAATAACTCAAAAATGGCTGTATTTCTTACAGAGCCCTTCCAAACTGAGACGATTACCCAGAACTTGGGTTTATTGGCAAAGGGAGAGGCTGGTGGCTGGCCACTATCTTAGGGGAAGAAGGAAGAATTGCTTCACAGTGAAAGTTTTAAGACCACAGATCTCAAGCCTTAGTTAGCATGAAAATCACCTGGCAGGCTTGGTAAAACACAGATTATTGGATCACATTCCCAGAATTTCTGATTCAACAGGTCTGGGGTGGGGACCTGAGAGTCTGTACTTGTAATAAGTTCCCAGGCAATATTGATGCTGCTTGTCTGGGGACCACACTTTGACAGAACGACTGCCTTTAAAATATACTAGAGGCTCAGGTCAAAATCTCCCTTACCTATCAGACTACTAAAGCAAAATAAGTATGGTGTATCTGTCCCTTCCCCCTTTCTGTGCCCAACTAAGCTACCTGTAGCAGTTAGGAATGCATTCAGCTGCAGCTAACAGAAAACCCTTCTACCACTGTTAATCAGGATGGAAGAGCACAGTGTGTCATAGCAGGATGTCACTGTATTATATTTATGACTAGGGATCCCAGTTACACCCAACGGATGCCAACACATAATACCCCAAGGCAGAAGAGGCTGGCTGGACAACTTCACTGCAATTGGGAGTCAGTGCACAAGGACCTGATATTTCTCCCCAGGAACTAATAAGGACATAAAGAATTATATGGCAATGGACAATGCAAGGATGGCACAGTTTCTCAGGGAGATCATAAAGGCCCCATGTTCCTGCTAAACTCTGCTCTGCCAATGGCGTTTTGCTATGTCTAAGAACTAGCTCTCTAGAAAGAGTGGGAAAAACCTGATCTGCAGCATTTGCCAATTTCCATGGTGAAAATATTCCACCATGGTGATGTCACTGAAGGTAGAGTTAGAGAGAAGTGGGCACAATACCAGCTCCAGCAGCAGCTCTACCCTCTTTAGGATATAGCTTTGATTCTCGAGGTCTCCATTTCATCTCTCAAGATGGCTGCAGCAGGTCTTGTTATTAAGAAAATCAAAGGTTTTCCAGCAGCCTAACCCACCAAATTACTGCCTATGTCTTATCAACCAAAAGATAGCTGATGGCTTGTTAGCTGGAAGATGACTAAAGGGAGGGAGGTTGGAGCAGCTAACAAACAGTGTCTGTCCCCACTTCTCTGATACAATTTTCTCTTCAAGGTTGCCCTTAATATAAATCTGACTTCACTTATATAAAGAGGGAGGAAAACACACAGTGATACGCTCTGCTCTCTATTCCTCCCAGAAGTGGCCTGGAGTTACACACCACCTCGGGATAGCGTAGTTACAAGCAGTATTTTATGGAAGTAGTGTCAGGCTGAGCCAAAGCCGGGAAGTGTACCTGATTTGTTGGTCAGTGCTGTGAAGGCGTGGTGAGCTCTTCCAGGCTGACAACACATAGCTGACGTGGCTGAGGATGTAGAAGCTGAGTATGATATAAGACTGTCCATGAAGGGCCATTTTCCTGTTCAGATGATCCCTTTTTACTGTACCTCACTGAAGTGAAACTGAGTTATTCTAGAACACAGTGGACCAAGAGCAAAACTGTCAGCAGGACTCAGGCAAACAAACTCCTGGCATCCTCCTCAATAAGTCAGACATCTATTCTTTTCCCAGAGCCCATATGAAAGGTCTGAGACTCTGAGTGTGGCACCTATTGATTATCTGGTAGCAGAAAAAAGAGTTGGACTGAAGCTTGCAAGAGTGGATATTAATCCCATTCTTTCAATAACTATCTCTGTGACCTCGAACCCGTCACATCTCTCCTCTCAGCTTCAGTTAGCTCATCTGTAATTGAAGGAGTTGAACTGTGTGCTTTTGTCCTATGGGTCATCTGAGCATTTAAGCAGGAAAAGCAGCTAAATATTTTTAGGAGGGTGACAGGGATAAAAATTAAATTTCAACCACACTGCTGTTAATACTAAATGGCTACCTAATCAGACCTCTCCTCCAAATTAATCTGTAATGATTTCGATCATAACTTACAGTTTGTGAAGTGCTTGCTTCTATATTTTTCTCCCATCAACCAATTTGATGTAAGTAGGGCAGGCATTTTTATCTCCATTATTTTCCTCCTCAGGGTAATGTACAATTCTCACTCTAGGATTCCCATAGTCTACAGCAGCAATTCTCCAAGCATGGTCATAGGCCACTTGCATAAAATCTCTGCGGGACACCTATTACAAATTCCTCTTCCTGGACTCTATTCCAGATCCACTAAATCAGAATCTCTAAGGTTGAGGCCCTGAGATTTGTTTGCACTTTTGACATAACATCTCCATGTGATTTTTATATAACCCAAATTTGAAAATCACTAGTTTAAAAAATGTATTTGGGGGTACAAGTGCAGGTTCCTTGCATGCATATATTGTGTGGTGGTGAAGTCTGGGCTTTTAGTGCACCCATCACCTGAATAGTGAACCCAATAGGTAGTCTTTCAATCCTCATACCCCTCCCACCTGTCCACTGTTTAGAGTCTCCAATGTGTAAAGGAAGCTAGCATTTGAGGCCTATTATGTGTCAGGCACTATACTGGCTGCTTCATATGAGCTCTTTCATTCAATACTCATAACAACTCAATAAAGTGCATATATATATACGTATATACTACATATCTATATACAGTTTGTCAATAAACTATTTTGGAGTACTTTTATATTTATGGAAAAGTTGCAAAGACAGCAGTGGTAACATACCCCTCACCCAGTTTCATTGTCCCTGTTGTTATTACCTTATGTTACCTTGGTTAGTTTGTCAAAATTAAGAAATCAACACAACATTGGTACATTACTGTCAATTAAACTCTCAATTTTATTCAAATTTCACCAGCTTTTTCATTAATGTATTTTTGTATGTTCTATAATCTAGTCCAGGATACTACATTACTTTAGTTGTCCTGTCTCCTTTGTCTCCTCTGATCTGTGACAGTTTCTCATTCTTTTCTTGTTTTTCAACACCTTGACGGTTTTGAGGAGTCCTGGTCAAAGTAGTACAAAATAGTAGAATGTTCCTCATGTTTGGTTTGTCCGATGGTTTTCTCATGATTAGACTGGGGTTATGGGTTTTTAGAGAGAATACAACAAAGGAAAAGTGTCTTTCTCATCACCTAATATCAAGGGGTACATAATATCTATATGATATCACCTGATGATATTAATAAAATCTATGCTTGTAATCCCAATTCAAATAGGAAACAAGTTTATCAAGCATAGTGTTCTATAACTGCTAAATGGCAGAACCAGGATAAAGTTTAATTTCTTTTCTCTGCCATTTTGGTTGCAAGTGACCACTCTAGTTTTATTCTCTTCCCATAAAACCCTCCATTTCAGCTCAATTTGCCATTCTCTGTGTTTCTTGCTCTACTCAACTCCCCTATGTTTTCCAAGTCTTTTTCAGTGTTCAGCTCAAATCCAATCTGCTCATTGAAATCCTCCATGATCCCCAACACACTCTTCTTTCATGAAATTATAGATGCTCCTCTAATTTTCCACTTAGCACATATTGTCTTAACCGCTGTCTTTCCAAGCCAAAATGAAACAATGGGGAGAGACCAGCCTATATGTGAATCCATTTGCTCCTGAGCTGAATAACATTGGTGTCTTACCTTCTGTAGTCTTTCACACTGTATTCAGAGGAATGCTTCTGTTAAAACAAACTAAATATGGCCTGAGAAGGGCTCTGTACTTCTATATTTGAGTCCTTGTGGATGAACTGCAGGCTAACTTAACAGGCAGACAAGACTGAAAACCTAACTTAGGAGTATGTGCCTCTAACAATCGCTGAGTCTTGGCCAATCCCAGCAGCCATACTTCAACCAGTCAGACTGCTGAGTGTTTAAACTGTGTTCAAACTGTGTTCAAATAAGGCAGACATCAAGCTGTAACCAATCCATCTGTTTCTGTACCTCACTTCCAATTTCTGTATGTCACTTTACCTTTTTTGTCTATAAATTTGTTCTGACTACGAGGCATCCCTAGAGTGCTTTGAATCTGCTGTGATTCTGGGGGCTGGCCGATTCACCGATCGTTCATTGCTCAATTAAACTTCTTTAAATTTGATTCGGCTGAAGTTTTTCTTCTAACATTTCTAAATTGCAAATCTATACCATTACCATGCTTAAGACTTTTCAATGACTCCCTATTATTTACAAAACCCAAATGTCTACCCTTAACATATAAGGCTCTTATGAGTTAAGCCTTGCCCATTATTTCATTTTTATCTCTAGCCATCACATCACACTCCACTCCACAATATCCTGCATTCCAGTCATGATGAACTACTGGCGATTTCTAAGTGCCCTGTGACTCTTCTGAGCCCTATGCCTCTACACATGCTCTATTATCAGTGAAGAGACCATTATAGAAGACTCCAGTTCACCCTGGCTGATACAACAGGGACAACGATAACATTATGTCATAGGAACGTGAAAAGTAGGGAAGTTGTCCAGCAACTCAACAATGCCATCAAAGACCCAGAGTCTTTGTATCCTTTTGCTTTGCCATCCTCAGAAAATGTGATTTGTCCTCAGGTTGGCTCCCTTCATAGTCACAACATGGCTATGGTAGGTTTAAGCATTCCTTCCAAGCACAGCAATGCCTACAGACAAAAATAAAAAATAAAAATAAAAGAGCTACCTCTTCCAATGTTTCCCTCTTAAGGTCAAGAGACATTTCCAAAGCCCTCCCAGCAGACTTTTTCTTATATCTCATTGGCCAGAACTGGTTCATATGCCTACTCCCCTAAGGTAATCAAACAAAAGGAATGGGCCTACCATAATTATCTTAGACCAATTAGCGCTTATTCCTAAAGGCAGGGATAGAGTCACTCTCCCTTGGGTCAAGTAGAGGAGGGGACACTTGAGCAAAATCTCAACTCTGCCGAAAGGAAGGTAATTGGTATTTGGTGGGCAGCCAGAAGTATCTGCCACACTGCTGTTACTGCCTTATCCTTCTTATCTACTAGGCAAACTCCTTCTTATCCTTTAAGACTCAGCTCAAATATTACCTCTTGCAGGAAGCATTCTCTGATATAACCAAGCAGAACTGAATGCTACTTCTTCTGATCCCCCATATTACTGGGTTCGTAACTCTGTGATAGCACTTATTACATACCTATAATTCTGCTACCTTTAGAAAAAGTGAAACCTTGGAAGAAAGCACCATTTTCTATTCATGTTTGAGTCCAACTTTGTTGAAGGAAAGAGAAGGGAAAAGAGGAAGAAATGAAGGCAAGAAAAAAGGAAAAGAAACTCTCAGGCTGTTCATCCGTAAAATAGGGATAATTTTACTTTCTAATTGTTGTAAAGATTAAATAGAATAATATACAGAAAGCATTCAATAGAGTTCTAACACACAGAGTCCTATATATATTTTTAACAACATGGACCTCATTTTGTATTTTTTAATACTATCCTCCCACCCTTTACACACATTTCCTAGCACAACGCTTTGTATAAGTATAGTTGCTCAATAAATATGTTAATAGTTTACCGCAATCTAAAAATAAATTGCAGATTACTGAACAAATTAAGCAACCAGCTCAGTTTCCATATCTTGCTTTCCTTTATTAGATTGCCTTAAAATTTTTTAATAACATTTCCTAAATATTCTATTAACAGAACTCTTAACAGAAGCTTTCCTGCAACCATCCAAAACCTTAGATCTGCACTCCCCCCTTGGGCAACCTTTCACTAGACACTCTTTTGTTTTACAGTCTACTCTCATCAGTATTCTGGGCTTCATTTCATATCTGTCCTTCTGAGGTATGCTTCCCTCCCCTTCCTAACACTTCTTTGTTGCTAAAAATAAGTGATGTCCCTTCAGAGCAAAAACACTTGGCAAATCAGTTAGCTTTTATAGGTACAGCTTTATACTGGTCTCTGTGAGATTGGGGAATGGATGAATTAAATAAAGGAAGAAGCTCACCACCATCTTCTTCTCTCCATGTACTCCTGCATTCCTCAAAGGACTTTACAAAACCCATGTAAAAATAGCAATGCCACACTCATCAAAAATGCAAAAGCTAAAGGATGCTAACTGAGATTTTGCATAATGCTAAAGAGTAAATAAAATAGCCAGTTCATAAGATCGCCAGAAAACATTTTGAGGAAGCATTTAATTAAAGGGCCCCAGGCCCAACTCAACAAAGTAGAGCTGTTGGTGATGATGATTTAACAACCACGCTTTTCCAAGGAAAACCGTAGCATATAACATAGCCAATTTCCTTTAGATTACAATGAATATCTTTTGGACTTCTCTTACCTAGATTATCTCTTGGTATGACACTGTCAGCTTGTGTTCTGCCTGTACTCAGTTCCTTATATATCCTGTGTTGCTTTTTGACATTAACCCTGAAAGTAGCATTGATATATTACCTAAAATATCCTTTTCACCTATTACATATTCAACTACTTGAGATACTCTATTTCCCTACAAGTGAAAATTTTCTATTAAATATGTTTAATAATCCTTACATCTGGTATATGTATAAACATATTCATGTGGATGGATCCATATGTTCATGAGTATCAAGGCATGAACATGTTGCATACATGTATATACTCAAGCACAAATTTGTATATGTACATACCCGAAAGCGAATGTACCTGAAAACGAAATGTGGTTTGACCACTTTGAACTTCTGAAACTCATCTCTGGAGTTGCATTGTCCTAATTTCTTTGAATGAAAGTAGTGAAATTGCAGCACAAACTAAAATTGCTTAGAGGCCTAAATTTAAAGGTAACCAGCTCAATTTAGTACTCAATTAAATCCTATTCTGTTTAATCTGTTGGCAGTTGTGTCAACCTGCTTGTCAACTACTATCTTCTGATTTTTTTTAACCTCACCTCAAAAATCATTCTACCTTCTCTTTATTTTCTTGAGTTCATACCAAGTTCCCTACCTGCTATTCAGTATTTCATACATATCCTTAGGGCCATGGTTCTCAAAACCTGATTTCTAGGCCTCTGGTTATTAGCCTTGGTGGCGGGTGCCTGTAATCCCAGCTACTCGGGAGGCTGAGGCAGAAGAATGGTGTAAACCCGGGAGGCGGAGCTTGTAGTGAGCCGAGATGGCGCCACTGCACTCCAGCCTTGGTGACAGAGCAAGACTCCATCTCAAAAAAAAAAAAAAAAAGCTTCTTTAGATGTATAAATAATTCAAAGAGTGAGTCACACAAAAATGGAGATGGGGGGTGGTGAAGAATTAGAAGTATTCTCTAGTGTAGATGGATATTATCACAGAATCATAGAACAGAAAGAGCACATCAAAATCCTAACAAAGTTATAATTGATGGGGTATCCAGCTATTAACTTAGTATCTTCAGTGTTGGGAAACTGATAGCCATCCAAAAGCATGCCTTCCAATCATAACAATGCTGTCTCATACATCAAGGTACTAACTGTCTTCTTGCAGTTTCTACCATTCAAATATTTATCATAAGCCTAGTAGAGTGATTAATCTACAGTAGCATTGAGCCACTGACCCCTTTGGGAATCTAATAAAAATGATGGGCCCTCTTCATAGAAAACTACACATGAAAAATAATTTTTCTCACAATTTCAGAAAGCTTACAAGTTATGTGAAGCCCCTTCATCCACGGACCCCCAGGTAAAGACTCCCTCACTCCTGTTTTTTACTGAGTAGAGAAATGGAGGAGAAATAAGCCATGGTTTCCTCCTTCAAGGACCTTACTTTCTGATAGCAAATGCATGTGAAACAGTTAATAGTAATAAGGCAGGATATGGTTAAGTACTAATCATACACTGAGAGACAGAAAATTCTACTTCTGACAACACAGCAAGATAAAATCCTTGCAAATGGCCATTGTACACTCACATTCCATAATGGAGATAAAGTTTTTGTTGAGTTCTCGTCTGATAGCACAGCACCAGGGAGCAGAAGAAGGTTCTGGTCATGGTCTGGTACATGATACTCAACAAATTTTTAATGAATAAATAAACCACCATTTACTTATCAGTTGTTTAAAATGCTCCCTGACCTTCCTGAGAAGAAAGTTGAAAAAAACAATAAAATAATTTCACTACCTCCAAGCTTCTTTAGGAATAGCATTTCCATTCATCCCACCTCTTAATTCAAAAATGTCAGTCTTTCTAAACTCAAAATAAAACTCTATGAGACATGTTTTAGGTGAGTTGGGAAAGGTTAAAAGAAATGTGTCCAAAGTTACAAAAACGACACTACAGAATAGAATCCAGAAGGTTCTCATTCCAATAGGATCTCAAGAAGGAAGCACTGGTACTTCCATTTTAATGTCTTAGTAATAATATCTTCTAACAGAGTAATTGGACAGCTTTAACAAGTGGTTAATTTTCTCTGAAATCCAGATGTTACCCTGCTTTCTTTATATGGGGAGACCTTGAAGATCGGGTAAGGAAATACCATCAAATAAGGTAACAGGAAAAATGGCCAGTTTATAATCATTTCTTTTTTTTTTTTTTTTTTTTTTTTTTTTTTGAGATAGAGTCTCGCTCTATTGCCCAGGCTGGAGTACAGTGGTGCAATCTCGGCTCACTACAAGCTCTGCCTCCCGGATTCACACCATTCTCCTGCCTCAGCCTCCCAAGTAGCTGGTACTACAGGCGCCTGCCACCACACCCAGCTGATTATTTTGTATTTTTAGCAGAGATGGGGTTTCACCGTGTCAGCCAGGATGGTCTCGATGTCCTGACCTCATGATCCGCCCATGTTGGCCTCTGAAAGTGAGCCACCACGCCCGGCCCATAATCATTTCTATTTGCTCTCAGAATTGCTCTGTAATGAAACACAAAATATTTTTTTCTAACCAGGATTGTTGTTCTTTTGTTCTTCACATGCATATTATGTATTATAAGGATGGTTTTGTTTGGTGTCATTTTGTTTAATTAAAAGGATTTTAACTGAAGGCAAAATCTTGCAAGAGAGTCAAAGGAGTTAACACTCTACCAACTATAAATGAAATACATAGCTTCATTTAACTCCTTATACTGTTTTTTCCCAGATAAATCAAATAATTAATGTAATATAAAGAGGGATCAGAATGTATGCATTCAGGTCCCACCTTTACCATCCAATCATTACATGGTCTCAAATCAAATCAAATCAAATCAGACTGAGGTCAGTCTGAGCCTCAGTTTTGCCACCAGTAAAATAAAACTGATAGGATAATAAGACTTGCCTCGTTGACCTCCATGGTTGAATTGAGGTTTTTGTGAGATTATTCACATGAAGACAGTCCTTTAAAACTCTGTATCAGTGTTGAGACAATACAGTTTCAACCAGAAGAGATGCTTAGTTGGTTAAGTTGGATCTACTGGCGATAGTTGGATCTACCTCCACTTGTGTAGTGTCAGAGCCTTAGGGGTCAAACTGGAGTAGTGGGTATAGGAGTTAAGATCACTGCCATACATACTTTTCCTTCACCTTCAACTGTACCTCAGCCCAGTACTACTAGGATTCTAACTAGCTAAATAGCATCTGAGTTGCCCCTAATTTCATGAACATTCAAAGCTATTTTGGGGAAAGGTAAGACACATTTAATTACTTTTCCAAAGCCTGATGGCAGACTAAAAACAACAAGTGAATTCAGCAACTCCAGGGTTCCAGTTTGTTATTCAATTGCCACTTAATTGTTATTAATGTATACTACAATATAAGTATATCCTTATGACACAGTTGATAAATGAACGTGATAAAAGGGGAAAACAGTCCTTATTTTTTAAATTAACATTTACAGAGTCAGGAGAGTTCAGAAAAACAGCAGTTCAAAAGTGTCATCCTGAACAGATGGCTGCTCTCTACATGCTATCTCTGAAGGGGATTTTTTTCAAAGTAAATAGAAACAAATGTTTTGGTGCATTGTATACCAAAATACGTATCTTACGAGAAGCATTTTCCAGAATGAGATGAGTTTCTTATTAATCACATTTTTACGACAGAGACAAAAACTGATTTTGGAGCTAGTTTAAGACATTCACTGTTATTCTATGATTAAATTACTATTAATAGATAATATGTTTAGTTACTTCTAAGATATTTAACACATTTCATTTTAAATCTGCCCATTCTATCCTCTTGTCCCCTCCTCCACCCCCATTTAGTTTCCAACAACCTTAAGCCAAAAAGGGAGTTTGTCTCTCTTTAAAATATACCTTTAACATCCAATAAAATATGAATGTCTTTAAGAGAACAATACAGATTGTTCTTTCATTAACTCATTTATTCAATAAACATATTTCAAGGATCAACATTGTGAAAGGGAAAAGTACTTACGAGCCCCAATTCTGTCACTGATAATATGACATTAAAGACATCTCATAATTATTCCTTGCCTCAGTCAGCCATTACAATATTTGACCTGCCCACCTGGCAAACCCTTATATGAATGCTCATTCATTCATTCAGCAAATATTCACTGAGCCCCTACTCTGTGCTGCTCACTGGCATGGTGCTGCAGATCTGGTAGTAAACAAAACAGACACGGGCCTGACTTCATGAGTTCAGTTTAAGAGAATTAACAAACGGAAACAAAAACAAAAGGTTCTACTTGAACAGGAAGAGTCAGAGAAAGACATTCTAACTTGGAGTCTTGAGGATGTAGCCTCCTTTTGCCCAAGCTACTGGTGAGTAGAGAAATGGTATAGATTACAAGAGAAAAACGTCATTATTGTGCAAAAAGGAACCACCTCATCACTGCTTCATATCCATGTTGGCTCAAAGTATGAGCTAAAAATACAATCCAGAAGTTTCTTCCTTCCTCTAGGTGTGCTTTTTCGCCCTATAATAGCTCACAGTGACTTTTTTTTGAAGGGAGGTATTATGCTATAAATGTAAAGATATGACTTTAAACACAAATGCACAAATAAAAGCAGCATTCTAAATAACACAGGAAAATGTGACATCTTCTCTAGTCCAGTATTTCCCCAAATATGGTATGTAGACCACTGAAAGACATGAAATTATTTTAGGTGGTACATAGATAAAGCTTTCTTAATAGTTATGTGTTCATTTTAATGTGTATCAGAAAAAAAAATATACCCTGAATATAAAAAACATTATTTCACTGACATTTGGGTTTAGTATGAGGCTGAAGTAGGTAGCACTGTAATCATTTACTTTACGTAGCCTACATGAATTACAGGGGCAGGGCTCAGGCATGCCTATGAATGTTTTCAGCCTTCTGCCATAATTTTAGAGACACAGACAGCATAAGTGCTATTAGTACAAGTATACTAGCAATTGAATCTCACATCCTCTTCCATGTGTATTGCTGCAATCTTGTCTGGGATAGGCCATTTGTTACTGGAAATAACAATAGTTCCAGAAACAGACTTGGGAAAGGCCTCACTGGCTCAGTTTAGGTCATGTTCCCATTAAAGCAAACATTGTGGCCAGTGGGATGAGTTTCTTAAATTGGCCAGGCCTCAGCTTCGTTGCCCTCTCTGCAATCTGGGGTTGGGGGTAACCCTACCTAAGCCATATGGATAAACAATAGAGGAGATGTGGTTCCACAAAAGAAAACAGAGGGACTGCTCCACATTTGTATAATGAGGATAGTATCTCTTAAATCATAGTACTGAGGTGAGGATTAAATGAAATAAAGTATATATTGCCTGATGGATACAATGAGTGGCCCAAAATAAGTGCTCAACAAACGGTGGTACTAGGAGTAATAATAATTTTTATTATTGTTTGTAAATAGGATGATTTTTGTTGCTGTTATAGTAGTAATTTTCTGAAACAGTTTTAGGGTCATATTTGTTATCTTAATTATTTTATTTGCCTATAAGTGAAGGATAATTATTTGAATATAATCTTTGCAGAGCTATTATGTAAAGGTGGCACTTCCTCCAATTATATGCTTAATTTGTTTATTATCTCCATGCCTAATCAAGGTACTCTGAATTACCACAATAAAATTTTCTATATCTCACCAAACAGCTTTTTGCTTCACTCTTAAGTGACACATAGTTTAATCATGACATCATCTTAAATAATTACTGAACCAATAGTGTTAATAATACTATATTTGCAACAATAAATTGCAATATATTTTTCATAGAACCCATATGATTTTGTGAGTTAATTTAGTATGAAACTTACATGAGTTTCAAAATTAAAAGTGGTGATATTAAAAAAACAACAATATCAGCAGGAACTTACTAATGTTGCTAGAATCTTTATTTTTTAAAAGTATATAATGTGATTAGGAAGAAGAGTTAAAACAAACATGAAGACTAAAACATAACAAAATAAAATCATTTATTCCTCTTTGGATCAAGAATTTTACTGTGTGTATCCTTTAAATAACACGGTTAGTTGAAGATTTATGATAGACTAGCATAAAATCAAAAGTTAACCAAAATATTTACAGTAAAACAATATATGAATAACATATATTTGTTTCATAATATTACGAGTAAAGATTATCATCAGCCGGGCGTGGTGGCTCATGCCTGTAATCCCAGCACTTTTAAAGGCTGAAGTGGGTGGATCACCTGATGTCAGGAGTTCAAGACCAGCCTGGCCAACATGGTGAAATTCCGCCTCTAGTAAAAAAAAAAAAAAAAAAAAAAAAAAAAAAAAAAAAAAAAAAAATTAGCCGGGCATGGTGGAGGCTGAGGCAAGAGAATCACTTGAACCTGGGAAGTAGAGATTGCAGTGAGCCAAGATCACACCATTGTACTCCAGCCTGGGTGACAAGAGCGAAACTCCATTTCAAAACAAACAAAAAAAATTCATCTATTATGATTATTGCTGAGTGTGGTGGCTCACGCCTGTAATCTCAGCACTCTGGAGGCTGAGGCGGGCAGGTTGCCTGAGGTCAGGAGTTCAAGACCAGCCTGGCCAACATGGTGAAACTCCATCTCTACTAAAAACACAAAAATTGGCCAGGTGTGGTGGCACACACCTGTAATCCTAGCTACTTGGGAAGTTGAGGCAGGAGAATCGCTTGAACCCAGGAGGCAGAGGTTGCAGTGAGCCGAGATCGCACCATTGCACTCCAGCCTGGGCAACAAGAGTGAAACTCCATCTTAAAAAAAAAATTATTATGAAAAATTCATAGGCAATATAAAGCACTGAATAAGTTTCTTCAATATATTGAGTCCTCAGCAAGATATAAAATATAAACCATATCAATTTTAAAATGTAGATATGGTATATTTATTTTACCTTCATTTGTATAAAACTTAACAAGAGTTCGAGAGAAATAAGACAAAGGTAAGTGAAATATTGTCTAAATATCATAAATTTAAAATATTCTAGTTTACAGTCCCACCAACAGTGTAGAAGTGCTCCTATTTCTCCACATCCTCTCCAGCACCTGTGTGTACATGTACCCTAGAACTTAAAGAATAATAAAAAATATATATATATACACACATATATATATATATACACACACAGTCTAGAATAGTCACAGAGGAATTTAAAATCCTAGGACTAAGTGAGGTAATAACCTCTGATATTACAAAATATAAAAGTGATTGCCAAAAGAAACAAAGAATTGAGTTTACCTTAAAGTTAAATCCTATTCAGACTGTCAAATAAATTAAATGATATATTAGCAGAAATGACCAGATTCCTATCTACACATAGTGAAGGCAGCTGAAAAAGCTCCCTGGGGACAAAGCCATTTCTGTTTGTGGCTTTTTTATGTTCTAGTGCTTCCTTACACTGAATCAGTTTCTTACAAAAACATCAAAGACCAAAATGCATATCTATAGTATATACTTTAGTAGAAATATAAATGCATGTGGCTTTCTACCAAAAACCTCAAATGAATTAAGAGAGGCATTGGGGTTTGCTTTTAGTAAAGAACTATGAGTTCCTTTTTCTTAGATTTTTTTGCATCTATATTCATGAGGAATATTAGTCTGTAATTTTCTTTTATTATAATGTCTTTGTCTGGTTCTGGTATCAGGGTAATGCTGGCCTTATAGAATGAAGTCAGAAGTATTTCCTTCTCTTCAATTTTCTAGAAGAGAAATGTTATTACTTCTTCCTTAAAAGGTTAGTAGAATTCCCAGTGAAGTCACCTGGGCCTGTCATTCTCTTCATGGAAAGTTTTTTAACTATAAATTCAATGTCTTTAATAAATATAGGATTATTCAGGCTATCTATTTCTTCTCGACTAAGCTTTGTTAGTTTGAGTCTTTTAGAATGAATTTGTCCATTTAATCTAAGTTGTTGAATTTATTGGCATAAAGTTATTCAAAATATTCCCTCATTATCCTTATTAATATCAGTGTAATCTGTAGCAGTGTAACTTCTCTCATTATTGATATTGGTAATTTGTGACTTATATTTTTTTCCTTATCATTCTGGCTAGAGATTTAGCAGTTTTACTTATCTTCTTAAAAACCAGTTTTTTGTTTCATTGATTTCTCTCTACCGTTTTGTTTAATATTTCACTGATACCTGTTCTGAAACATTCTGGTATGTTATTATTTCCTCCCTTTTTCATACTTTGAGATTCACTTACTCCTCTAGTTTCCTTTCTTTCCTCCTCCTCCTTTCTTCTTCTTCCTTCTCTTTTCCTTTTTTTAAGAGACAGGGTCTCACTGTACTGCCCAGGCTGCAGTGCAGTGGCTATTCACAGGCATGATCACATGGTGGCCTCAAACTCCTGGGCTCAAGTGATCCGCTTTCCTGAGCCTCCTAGGTAGCTGAGATTACAAGCATGCACGACTGCACCTAGCTTCCTCCAGTTTCTTAAAATGGAAAGTTAGGCTATTGATTTGAGACCTTTCTTTAATGCTGTAAATTTTCCTGTAAGTACTGCTTTATCAGCATCTCACAAATTTTAGTATATTTTCACTTTCATTTAGTTCAAAATATTTTCTGCATTCTCGTTTGATTTCTTCTTTGATTATAGTGACTTAGAAGTATGCTATTTAGTTTTTTAAAATTTGGAGATCTTCCATACATCTTTCTGTTGCTTATTTCTCATTTAATACCATTGTGGTTAGAGAATATACTTTGTATTGTTTTAATTTTTAAATGTGTAAAAGTGTGTTTTATGGCCTAGAATATATGCTTGAAAAGAACATGTATTCTGTACCTCATGAGTAAGGTGTTCTATAAATGTCATTTAGGGAAGTCTAGTTGATAGTGGTTTTCAAGTCATTTATATTTTTACTAATTTTCCATTTACTTGTTTTATGAATCACTGGGAAAGCAGTGTTGATCATTCCAAATATAATTGTGGATTTCTCCTTTAACTTCTGCAGTTTTTGTTTTATTCATTTTGAGGCTGTGTAACTAGGTGCATAAATGTTTGAATTGTTATTTCTTCTTGATGAATTTCTCCTTCCATCATTATGAAATTACATTCTTCATCCTTGGTGATAGTCTTTGCTCTGAAATTTACTTTCTCTGATATTAGCCACTCCAGCTTTCTTTTGATAAGCGTTAGCATGGTATATCTTTTTTCATCCTTCTACTTTTAAACTCAACTGTGTTTCTTGTAGACAGCATATATTTTTTATTGTTTTTTATTCAATCTGATAATATCTTCCTTTTAATTGGAGTGTTTATCCCATGTGCATTTAAGGTTAACCATTGATATGGTTAAATAAGTCTAACATCATGCTATTTGTTTGCTATTTTTCCTATTCTTGTATCTCTTCTCCGCTTTTTCAGCATACTTTTGGATTATTTTTATTATTCCACTTTATCTCCTTTGTTTATTATCTATAACTTTTGTTTTGCTATTTTAGTAGTTGCTTTAGGGTTTATAGTATACATCTTTAACCTATCACAGTGTAACTTCAAGTGATACTAGTTTATATAGAAGATCCCTAAATTATATACTTCCATTTCTCCCCTCCTATATTTTTTGGTCATATATTTACTTATGATATGCTGTAAACTCCATTTTGTCATATATTTTACTTATAATATTCACTCCACAGCATATTATATGGTTGATGCAAAAGTAATTGCAGCTTTTACTAACAAAAGTGATGGCAAAACCTAAAAACTGAAATTGCTTTTGCACTAACCTAACATTATTTGTTGTCTTTTAAAGAGGTTTCAATAATAAGAAATGTAGTTGTCATTTCTGGTGTTATTTCTTTCGGTAGGTACCTATTTCCACTGGTGCTATTTTACTTCTGCCTGAAAGACTTTCTTTAGAATTTCTAGTAGTGTAGGTCTAATGTCGATAAATAATTCTGTCTTCTATGTGTGAAAAAGTGATTATTTTGTCTAGATTTTTGAGAGAGATTTTCTCTGGGTATAGAATTCTAGGTTGATAGTATTTTTCTTTTGGTATTTTTCAGATATTGATCCGTCTTATCTGTAGCATTTCCAAAGAGAAATTGGTATGAATCCTTATCTTTTTTCTCTGTACATAATGCATCCTTATTCCATAGCTGTTTGTAAGATTTACTCTTTATCATTGGTTTTGAGCAGTTTCATTATAATGACACTTAGTGTAGTTTTCTTCAAATTTCTTGTGATTGGGGTTCACCATTGATATGGTTTGGCTCTGTGTCCCCACCCAAATCTCACCTTGAATTGTAATAATCCCCACATGTCACGGTAGGGACCTGGTGAAAAGTAATTGAATCATGGAGGTGGGTCTTTCGCATGCTGTGCTCATGATAGTAAGTCTCATGAGATCTGATTGTTTTATGAAAGGGAGTTCCCCCGCATGAGTTCTCTCTTGCCTGCTGCCATGTAAGACATGACTTTGCTCCTCATTTGCCTTCTGTCATGATTGTGAGGCCTCCCCAGCCATGTGGAACTGTGAGTCAATTAAACCTATTTCCTTTATAAATTAACTAGTCTCAGGTATGTCTTTATTAGTAGCTTGAGAACAGACTAATGCAACCATGATCTTTGGATCTATGGATTTGTAGTTTTCATCAAAATTCAAAATTTTTATTATTATTTCTTTATTGACCCTTATTTTTTTCCTGATTTCCCTTTGTGAACTCTAATTATATATACATTAGCTGGCTTAAAGTTTTCCCTCGCTGCTCTTTATTTTTAAGCAGCTTTATCAAGATGTAATTCGCATACCATGAAATTCATTCACTTAAAGTATACATATTAATGGTTTTTAGCATATTCAGAAAATTATGCAACCATTACTACTACATAATTTTAGAATGTTTTCATCACTGAGAAATCCCATACTTATTTCATTAGTTTTCCATGGATACCACAACAAATTACTGCAAACTTAGTCGCTAAAGCAATACAAATGTATTATCTTAGACTTCTAGAGTCAGAAGTCTGAAATGGTCCCACTGGGCAAATAGCAAAGTGTCTGCAAGGCTGCATTCCTTTCTGGAGGCTGTTTAGAAAGACTCATTTCTTTGCCTTTCCTAGTTTCTAGAAGGCACCCACATTTCTGGGCTGATGACCCCCCTTCCTGCATCTGCAAAGCCAGAAACACTGTATCTAATTATTAACATTTCTCTCTCTGACCAAACCTGGGAGAGGTTTTCTAGTTTGAAGGATTCATGTGATTAAATATTCAAGTGGATAATTCAAGATAATCATTTCATCTCAAGACCTGTACACTTGATCACATCTGTAAAGTTCTTTTTGTCATGTAAGGTAACACATTCACGGGTTCTAGAATTAAAATGTGGACATCTTTGGGGACTACTCTTCTGCCTATCACACCCACTAACAGAAACTCCCTCATCCTCCCCCTTTCCCATTCTGGGTAACCACTAATTTACTTTGTTTTTATAGATTTCCCTATTCTGGACATTTTATATCAATGGAATTATATAATATCTAGTCTTTTGTGCCTAGCTTCTTTCACTTAGCATGTTTTCAAGGTTTATCCACGTTGTAGTATTTATCAGTACTTCATTTCTTTTGGATAATATTTCATCGTATGGAATGGATATGTCACATTTTATTCATCAGTTCATCAACTGATGGACATTTGGGTGGTATCTACTTTTTGGCTTATGAATAATGCTGCTAAGAAGATTAAATTTTTATGTGGACATATGTTTTCATTTTTATTGGGTTTACAATTACAAGTGGAATTGTTGTACTGTAAGGTATATTTAATTTTTTGAGGAAATATCAAACTGTTTTCCAGTTTGCTGGTAGGCAATATCATTTCACATTCCTACCAGCAATTGATGAGGGTTCCAGTTTCTCCACATCCTTAATAGAACTTATAATTGTCTGTCCTTTTTATTATAGCCATTCCAGTAAGTGTAAATTGGTATTTCACCGTGGTCTTGGTTTGCATTTCCTTACTAAGAATGTTGAGCACCTTTATAGGTCATTGCTGGCTATATGTATATCTTCTCTGGGGAAATGTCTATTCAGACCCTTTGTCCATTTTTTAAATTGAGCTATTTGTCTTTTTATTATTGAGTTATACAAGTTCTTTATATATTCTGGATACAAGTCCCTCAACAGGTACATAATTTTAAAATATTTTCTCCCAATAGGAACGCCTTTACGCTGTTGGAGTGTAAATTAGTTGAACCACTGTGAAAGACAGTGTGGCAATTCCTCAAGGATCTAGAACTAGAAATACCATTTGACCCAATGATCCCATTACTGGGTATATACCCAAAGGATTATAAATCATGCTACTATAAAGACACATGCACACGTATGTTTATTGTGGCATTATTCACAACAGCAAAGACTTGGAACCAACCCAAATGTCCATCAATGATAGACTGGATTAAGAAAATGTGGCACATATACACCATGGAATATTATGCAGCCATAAAAAAAGGATGAGTTCATGTCCTTTGCGGGAACATAGATGAAGCTGGAAACCATTATTCTGAGCAAACTATCACAAGGACAGAAAACCATACACCACATGTCCTCACTCATAGATGGGAATTGAACAAGTACCCTTGGACACAAGGCAGGGAACATCACACACCAGGGCCTTTGGGGAGTTGGGGGCTGGAGGAGGGATAGCATTAGAAAAAATACCTAATGTAAATGATGAGTTGATGGTTGCAGCAAACCAACATGGCACATGTATACCTATGTAACAAACCTGCACATTGTGCACATGTACCATAGAACTTAAAGTATAATAATAATAATAAAAACTTCTCCAATCTGTGAGTTGTCTTTTTACTTTCTTGATGGTGTCCTTTAAAGCCTGAAGATTTTAATTTTGATGAAGTCCAACTTACCTATTTTTCTTTTGTCACTTGTATTTATTGTGTTATATCTAAGAAACCAATTGGTCCAATAACAGGAAGATTTATTCCTATGGCTTCTTATGAGATTTCTTTTTTCTTTAGTTTTAGCTCTTAAATTTAGGTCTATGATCAATTTGGAGATAAAATAATTTCAGCATTTGGTGTGAGGTAGAGGTCCAATTGATGCCTTAAAATGTAGGAATCTAGACTCTTTTTTTTTTTATCTGTTTGATTGTCTTGATACCCTTGTCAAAAATCAATTGACCATAAAAGTAAGGATTTCTTTCTGGACTCTTAATTCCATGCCATTGATTAAATGCATTCATAATGTTGAGCAATCATCTATATATGTCTCTAAATATCTTTCCTTGTGCCAGTATTACACTGGCTTCATTACTTTAGCTTCACAGTACATTTTAAAATCAGGAAGTGTGAGTCCTCAACTTTGTTCTTCTTTTTCAGTATTGTTTTGTCCATTCTGAGTCCCTTACATTGTCACATGAATTTTAGGATCAGCCCGATAATTTTTTTAAAGCCAGCTGAGATTTGATAGAAATTGCACTGAATCTGTAGATCAATGTGCAGAATATTGCTTTCTTAACATTATTAGTTAAGTCTTCTAACCCATTAACGTGAGATGTCTTTTCAATTATTTGGATCCCCTTTAATTTACGTCAACAATATTTTGTGTTTTTTTTGTTTTTGAGACAGAGTCTTCTCTGTTACCCAGGCTGTAGTGCAGTGACATGATCAGGGGTCACTTAGCCTTGACCTCACTGGCTCACGCAGTCCTCCTACCTCAGCCTCCCAAGTAGCTGGGACTTCAGGCATGTGCTACCACATCTGGCTAATTTTTAAATATTTTTGCGGAGACAGGGTCTCAATATGTTGCCCAGGCTGGTCTCAACTCTTAGGTTCAAGCAATCCTCCCACCTCAGCCTTCTAAACTGCTGGGATTAAGGCGTGAGCCACTGTGGCTGGTCAAATTTTGTAGTTTTGAATGTATTAGTCTTGCATTTCTTTTTCTAGCTACTTTTTTCAATTGGTGAAAATTATATAAATTTATGGTGTACAACATGATGTTTTAAAACACATATTTCGTGGAATGGCGAAATCAAGCTAATTAACATGCATTACCTCACATACTTCCCATTTTTAGTGTGATGAGCACACTTAAAATCCACTATCTTAGCCATTTTCAAGTATATAATACATTGTTACCAACTATAGTCATCATGTTGGACACTAGCTCTCTTATATAAAAAGGATACACTAAGATCAAGTGAGATTTATCCCAGGAATACAAAGTTGGTTTAATATCTGAAAATCAATGTAATATGCTATCGTAATAGAAAAAAGAACAAAAACCACACGATCATTTCAACTGATGCAGAAAAAGAATTGTTGGATTTTGTGAAACGCCTTTTCTGCATCATTTGACCAAATCCCACTTGATCACTGTGTATCCCTTTTATACATGGCTGGATTTCTTTTCTAACATTTTGTTGAAAAATTTTGCATCTATATTCATGAGAAATATGGGCTTGAGGTCTTCTTATGATGTCATTGTCTGATTTTGGTTTTCTGGTGACATAGATTAAGTTGGGAAGTGTTTCTTCCTGTTCTATATTTTGAGAGTTTGAGAAAGGTTAAAATTGATTTTTCCCAATTTTTTATTGTGGTAAAATACATATAACATAAAATTTATTATCTTAACAATTTTAAGTGTATGGTTCAGTGTATTAAATGCATTCATAATGTTGAGCAATCATCATCACCATTAGATAATCTATTTTCATCTTGTAAGACTGAAACTCTATACCCATTAAACAGTAACTGTCCATTCCCCACTCTCCCTGGCTCCTGGCAACCACCATTCTCCTCTCTGTCCCTATGATTTTGCTCTATGATTCTGACTACTCTATTTACCCCATACAGTGTAAACAGAGAATTTGTATTTTTGTGACTAGCTTATTTAATTTACCATGATGTCCTCAAGGTTCATCCATATTGTAGCATATGTAAGAATTTCATTCCTGTTTAAGGCTAAATAATATTCCATTCAATGTATATACCACATTGTGCTTATCCATTCATCCATCAATGGATACTTGAGTTGCTTCCACGTTTTAGCTATTGTGAACAATGCTACTATGATCTTAGGTGTATACACATCTCTTTAAGACCCTTTCCATTCTTTTGGGTCTATGTTGAGAAACTGAATTGCTGGGTCATATGTTAATCCTATTTTCACTTTTTTATGAAACTGTCATACTGTTTTCCACAGTAGCTGTACCATTTTACATTCCCATCAAAAGTACATAAGGTTCCAATTATTTCCCAACCTCAGCAATACTTGTTTTTCTTTTAATAGTAGCCATCTTTATGAATGTGAGGTGGTATTTCGCTGCAGTTCTTATTTGCATATCCCCAGTGAGTAGTGATAATGAGCATCTTTCCATGTGTTTACTAGCCATTTGTATATCTTCTTTGAAGAAATGCCTATTTAAGTCTTCTTGTTGAGTTTTAGGAGTTCTCTACATATTCTGGATATTAATGCCTTATGAGATATATGATTTACAAATATTTTCTCCCATTTTATGGGTTGCCTTTTTACTCTGTTGATATTGTCTTTCGATGAACAATTTTTTAAAAAAATTAATGAGATCCCATTTGTCTACTTTTTGTTTTGTAGCCTGAGTGTTTGGTGTCATATCCAAGAAAACATAGCTACGTCCAATATCATGAAGGTTTGCCCTGTTTTCTTGTAAGAGTTTTAGAGTTTTAGATCTTAAATTTAGGCATTTGATTCATTTTGAGTTAATTTTCATATGGTTTTAGATAAAGGTCCAACTTCATTCTTTTGCATGTAAATATCCAGTTTTCCCAGCACCATTTGCTGAAAAGATTTTTTTTTTCCCCTATTAAACAGTCTTGGCATCCTTGTCAAAATCATTTGACCATATATGTGAGGGTTTATTCTCAGGCTCCCTAATCTCTTCCATTGTCTATACGGCTGTCTTGATACCAGTACCACACTGTTTGCTCACTGTAGCTTTGGCATAAGTTTTGAAATCAGGAAGTGTGAGTTCTCCAGCTTTGTTCTTTTTCAAGATTGTTTGGCTAATCAGGGATCCTTGAGATTCCATATGAATTTTAGGTGGAGTTTTTCTATTTCTGTAAAAATTGTCATTAGGATTTTGATAGGGATTGCATCAAATCTGTAGCTCTTTTAAGTAGTATTGACATCTTAACAATATTAAATCTGGAACTGATTCTCTGAATGTTTGGAAGAATTCACCAGTGAAGGCTTTTGGGTCTAAGCCTCTCTCTGTGGAAAATTTTACATTACTAATTCAATCTCTTTATTTGTTATAAGTCTATTCAGATCTTTTATTTCTTGAGTCACTTTCAGTTGTTTATTCATTTCATCTAAGCTAATTTTTGGCATTCAATTATTCATTTATAATCTTTTTATTTTGCTAAGGTTAGTTTTAGAGTTTTATTAACATTAAGTTCATAGTAATGTTATGACATTTAATGTTTTAATTATGTAATGTTATGAAATTTAATGACATTGTTTTACTAACATTAAGGTTAGTAGTAATGTTTTCTCTTTCATTTCAGGTTTAGTAATTTAAATTTTCTCTTTTACTTCCCCCTGGTCAGAAAAGCTAAAATCTTATCTATTTTGTTGATGGTTTTGAAGAACCAACTTTTGGTTTCATTAATTTTCACTATTGTTTTTCTATTCTGTATTTCACTTATTTCCTCTCTAACCTTATTATTTCCATCATCTGCTTACTTTGGGCTTAGTCTGCCCTTCACTTCACCTTTTCTATGATGAAGATTAGAATATTGACTATTTTTTTCTTATTTAATATAGGCATTTACAGCTATATATAATATAATACAGGCATCTATAGTCACTGCTTTAGCTGAATTCTACTGGTTTTGGCATGTTGTATTTATATTTTCACTTATTTCATTGTATTTTCTAATTTCTCCAGTCATTTCTTCCACAGTCCACTGATTATTTAGGAGTGTGTTATTTTTTATATATTGGTGAATTTCTCAAATTTCTTTCTGTTATTAGTTTTTAATTTAATCCCATTGTGGAAAGAGATACACTTTGTTGATTTCAATCCTTTTAAATTTATTGAGGCTTATTTTGTGCCCTAGCACTGGTCTAGCCTGGACAGTATTTCATGTCAGCTTGAGAAGAATGTGTATTCCACTGTTGTTGGGTGGAGAGTTCTATAGATGTCTGTTAGGCCTAGTTGACTTATATATTGTTCAAGTTTTCTATTTCCTTTTTAATCTTCTATATATTGATGTTATCCATGATTGAGAGTGGGATACAGAAGTCTATTTTTATTGAATTATTTTTCCCTTCAATTCTGTCAGTTTTTGCTTCATATATTTTGGGGGCTCTGTTGTTATGTGCATATATTTTTACAATTATTATATGTCCAACTGTTATATCTTCCTTTTATCATTATAAAATGTCCCTCTTTGTCTTTAGTAAAAATTTGTGTCTTAAAACCTGTTTTGTCTGATATTAGTACAGCTCCTTTACCTCTTTTGGTTACTGTTTGCATGGTTCCTTTTTCCTCATCCTTCTAGTTTCAGCAGATTTGTATCTCTGAATCTAAAGTGTGCTCTTGTAGACAGCAGATAGTTGAATTATTTTTTAATCCATTCTGCAAATCTCTGCCTTTTACTTTGCATATTTAATCCATTTACATTTAATGTAATTACTGATATAATTCGTGTCTGCCTAATTTAAAATTTTCTTTTTTCTCTGCGTATTCATTCTGGATAGTTTGTATTTCTATGCCATCAGGGTCATTAATCTTTTTTTTCTTTAATATCTAATGTGCTATTGACACCATCTAGTTTATTTTTTATCTCAGACATTATAGTTTTTGTCTCTAGATGTTTAATTTGGGTCTCTTATAAAAATTTATTTGCAGTCTCTACTCACAGATATAATGCAGTTATAATAACTTTTAATATCTTTGTCTTCTAATTCTAACATCTGCATCAGTTTTTAGATGGATGGATTACTTTTCTTAATGTGGGTCAGATTTTCTTGGTTTTCTGCATGCCCAGAAATATTTATTTTGATCCAGTCATTATGAATGTTGCCTTTTTGGCTGCTGGATATTTTCATATTTTAAAAAATATTCCTGAGTTTTGTTTTAGGACATGGTTAAACTCTTTGGAAATAATTTGATCATTTTGAATCTTGCTTGTGAGGCAAGACCAATGTATAATAACATTTAGTCTGAAACTAATTATTCCCCACAACTGAAGCAAGACCCTTTTGAGCACTCTCTCCAGTACTTTGTAAATTAGGAGACATTCTGGTCTGGCTGACAGAAATAGGCACTATTATTAGACCTGTGTAAGTACTGTCACTGTTCCCCCTAACTCTCTTTGATGGTTATTTCCCCAGTCTTTAACAGTTTCCTCATATGCACGTGCCAATTATTAATTGGAATGCTCAAAAGATTCTCTGCAGATCTTTGGAGTTCTGTGTGCAGCTTTCTTCTCTCCAGTAATTTGTCCTAAGAACTCTAGCTTCCTTGGTTTTCCCAGACTCCCAGCTCAATCTCTTCAACCCATGGAGTCTGCTAAGCTTTACCTGGCTTCCTCCTTTCTGCACCACAACCTAAAAAAAAAATCCCTCAAGGCAGTAAGCTGTGGTAATCATGAGGTCACTTCATTTGTTTCCTGTCTGTCAGGAATCACTGTTATTCCTTGCCTGATGTCCAGGATCTTGAAAACCATTATTTCATGTATTTTGCCTGTTCTTTCTTACAGCTGTTTCAGATGGGATGGCAGATAAACAGGCAGTAACTCTTATTCCATCTTGACAAGAAACAGAAGACTTTCCCTGGTTTTCTTGATGGCTCCCATGGGCTGCAAATGGCTGAGAATTTTTCCAAACCACAGGGGGTACCTTATGACACACTTGATGTAATGTAAAAGGAAGTCTATAACATGCTCTTCGAAGTATTCCTTCCAAAAATGTTTAATCTGAATCTGAGGACTATTGCATCCAAGTCAGGGTAGGCCTCACATAAGCCACCACCCTACAACAAAGAGTAGTTATAGTTGGGCTCCTCCTGTCTCCAGAGTTCCTTTCTCTTTATATCTATATATACATGACTATATGTTACACCTAAAATGGCATACATAGGCACATTGGTGAAGCCAATATTTAAGCATGAATCCAGATCCAAGAGGAAGAAGATACCTTCCTCCATTGTCCTAAAATATAGGCCACTGATGGAGATATCACTGATTCATGCATTTCTAAGTCACTATGTTATCTTTACCTTAGAGACAGCAGGGCCCAAATCACGAGGCAAAATCTGAACTCTTAAAATTCTGATGTACTTGAATGAACTACTAGCCAGAGTGCATCTAGCTGGGCATTATAACCTCTATAAAGTTTCCCCAATCCAGTGAGCAGAAAAATACGAACAAAATAATATTCTAAAGTGTAGCAATATTATGATATTCAGAAATTTCTCATGGAAAAGTAGTTTTCCCATGATCTGTCAAAATCAAGTTTGGCTGGGGATGGAATGGCCCTGATAAGGATCAAGCTCCAGAGACTAGGTTTCTCAAAATGTGGTTTTCCCAAGGTATCTCAAAATTATCTGGAGGGACATGTTCAAATGCAGATTTCTAAGGCCTACTTCAAAGTTACTGAATCACAACATCTAAGGATGGAACCCAGGAACCTGCATTTTTAATAAGCACATTTGGGGATTTTTATGAACATTAAGGTTTGAGAATGACTATAGGCAATCCCACTGGGACTGAGCAGGTTCATATGACAGGCACCAAAACTCCAAATGTGTAGGCACCCAAAATCCAAATATGTGGGATTCATGCTATAGACGTCTGTTAGGCCTTAATCATGGTGTGAAGGGAGTCTGATAGTAAGCAAAGGATTATTGTAGGTTATTATAGAGGGGAGAGGAAGGCACCATGATGTCAACAGGCAGATATCCAGAAGTAAAGAGACGTGTAGGGAGTCATGCATTGACAATAGGCAAAGTTCCAAACAGACAGATGATCGGCATCAGAGATACAGCAGCTTGTAATAAGAATCTAGTCATGCAGACTTTGGTTTAGGAATTGGTTTCTAATTTCAATGAGGTTGAAGGAATCAAGGTAGAACCCCAATCTAAAAGCAGGGTCAAAGGCAGACACACAGAATCTAAAAGAGGCTTATTACTAGAACTAGTCACAAGCACCAAGGCAATTGCCTACTCCATAGGGCCAGGGTAAGCTCAAAAAGGATCAGCACAGAGACTGATGTGATGCTCAACCACCCAGAAGCGTTTGGATTTTCTTGCTTATGGCCTGGATTAGTCCAGGACCTGTGCCAAGGGTTAGCCTGCCCTAGGGAGCTAAGTGGCCCTGCTGAAAAGCCTAGAAAAGACCTACCTGGCTCAACTTCCCATGCCCTACCTGAATTCTGTTTAAGATGTAAGCCTCAGGATGTTGTCACAGGAGTGATGGTAGTTTTCCAAAGTAGTTACAATGATAGTAGTTAGATGTAAAAGAAGTTGATTCCTAAATAGAGTAGCTCCCTAAAGGAGGTAGGAGGCAGCTGGAGCTAGATTCTGGAGCCAACAGCAAGTTATCTTCACCCTTAAGAAATTCTGAAACGTCTCAGCTTAGTCCCCTAGGCCAGGGAACCCAGATGTTCTCTGTGCAATTCTGATTTTCTTTAAAATAGCAGATTACTTTTGTAGTTTAAAAAAAAAAAAAAAAAGCCTTTTTTGACTGGGTACAGTGGCTCACACCTGTAATCCTAGTATTTGGGAGGCCAAGGCGGGTGGATTGTTTGAGCTCAGGAGTTCGAGAGCAGCCTAAGCAATATGGTGAAACCCTGTCTCTACAAAAAATAACAAAAATTAGTCTGGCGTGGTGGCTTGCCCCTGCGACCCCAGCTACTTTGGGGGCCTGAAGCGGGAGGATCACTTGAGTCAGAAGGTGGAGGTTGCAGGGAGGCAAGATCGCACCACTGGCTCTCCAGCCAGGGCAATAGAGTGAGATCCTGACTCAAAAAAAAAAAAAAAAAAAAAGGAAAAGAAAAAACTTTTAAAGTTTTTTATATACATACATTGAACATTTTGTTTTAACCTAAAACATATAAATATACATTCATGAACCAGACTGTCTTTTATTTCCTTAAGATGACGTCTTGCTCTTGTCACCAGGCTGGAGTGCAATGGTGTGATCTCAGCTCACTGCAACCTCTGCCTCCTGGGTTCAAGCAATTATCCTGCCTCAGCCTCCAGAGTAGCTGGGATTACAGGCGCCTGCCACCATGCCCAGCTAAATGTTTTTTGTATTTTTTTTAGTAGAGATGGGGTTTCACCATGTTGGCCAGGATGGTCTCAAAGTCCTGACCTCAGGTGATCCATCTGCCTTGGCCTCCCAGAGTGCTGGGATTATAGGCATGAGCCACCATACCCAGCCCATGAACCAGACTTTCAATGAAGAGCAAAGATGTATTCTTCTATGTTATTTGATTGGAGTTCCAATATCCTCTCCACCGATTTCTAAAAACCTTAATTTTTAACTGACAATTGGATAAATTCATAAATCCTTGGTTCCTCATGCTTAGAGCCACTGGTATCTCTAAGGTTATGAAAGCATCATGCTGAATTCCTCCATCCCCTCAATGACACCCTTTCAGCAAGTAATAGCAACTAATATTAGATAGTTGAGTGATTGGTAGGAAGTGAAGAATCAGGAGAACTGTTAGAGCCATACCAGAGAAAATCACAGGAAAGGCAGGAGTGCAAAGATCTAGTGGAGGCTGTGAGAAAAGGTAAATCCCTTGTTAAGCTCATCTGCCCCTTTAGTTACCACTGGCTGTCTCACTCCTGGACTTAGTGACTCCCTTAGCTATACTTTCCCAGTCCCCTGGGATGTTCCCCAATCATCCTACTCACTCACAAAGAAATATTGTCAAAATCAATTGGGTGATGATTAGGAGCCATTATCTGCCTGCTGTGCTGAAAAGGACACAGCGCTATCTGCAGAAACCTTTCATGACAGGCTAAAAAAAAAATTCCAGTATATCTAGGAGTGGTGTCACTTCTAAGTGCGAAAATCAAAGTCAATCCATAGTCTTTTCATACTATTGGCTTGTTACGTTTACAAGGTGTTATATTTCTAAAGCAAACACCATACAAAATATGAAAAATTCATGCTTGACTTAAAGGGAGGAAAAAAGTAAAGGGAATCATTTTGACAGTGGAACAGATATATTCAGATTCAAGGATTGAATAAATATATTTGTAACGTTTTCTTGCTTTGCCCTCTGGAGCTCTGGATTCTGTAGTCTCCCCAATGTCGGTCCTCCAGGTTCTCTGTCCTCGCAACTCGGATTTAGAATTATGGATAAAAGGTGCCTAAAATCCAATTTCTTGATTGAGGAAACTGAGGCCTGGAAAGTGAATTAAGTCTCCCAAAGTTGGCCAGAGACTAAAAGTCTTGTCTCTTCTTTCTGTCCAGTGTTCTTTTCACTCTGCTGCCTTTCTTGGTATTACTTCCCTTCAGTTTTGAAAATTACTTTCATTTATTATTTGTCCAAACCTATTGAAACTGAAGCTTCACAACATATTTAATAGTTGCATATTATCTACTGCCAATTTCTGGTTTTCACCTTTGAGGGAGTGGATGCTGCAAAATACGGAGAATATTCTGATAAATATGCACTACAAAGATAATCTATTCTGTTGTAAGAGCTAGGAATGATTTATTGGAATAGATATCATGGGATTGTACATTTCTTGGGTAAAGTTCATTATGATGATCAATAATATCCAACAAAGTAGAAGAAGGATTACTGAGTAAAGTAAAAGCCCACTAAAATATGAATAGCATAATTGGTGCCTGTGCTATTTAAAAAAGCAACTGAGATGAACCTTGGATCTTTGGGAAGTGGCATGATGTGGCAGAAAGAGCACTGTCTTGGAATTCAGAAAATTAAGGTGTCCATCCTGATTATTCCATTTATGAGCTATGTGATCTTAGGTAAATCACTTGAACTCCTCTAAGCTTAATTTCATTGTGCATGCAATGAAAAACAGAAATCCTGGCTATTTGAAATAGCTGTTAAAAGGATTTAATTAAATAATATATGAGAGATTATTACAATTCACAAGTCTGAGACCATATGCCTCTGCATGATGGCAGAGGACCACGTGTGTTTATTCAACAGTATATTCCCACCATCTAACATAGTGTCTGGCACATGGTAAGCATACAATAAATATGGAAGACACTCATGAATTAAATAAATGAAGATAATTATAGTAAAAATATCATTCTTATCACTATTTCTTGCTGTGGAAATGTTTATGGGGGGATAAAGCCAAGTATATGAATAGAGCAGAGGCAGGGGAGGCAAGAAAAGGAACAAAATGATTGGTATCACTTCCTTCCTAGAACAGAAGCAGAGGTTACAGAATCAAAAAAAGAATGATCAAAGTGACCAATCTCCAAATCTACCCTTCTTCTTTCATTGCCTCATTCACCCCACCTCTCAATCCCACCACTGATTTTTTTTTTTATGATTGCCTTTGGGCATCGACCTCATTAATTTCAGAGTCATGGTTAAGCCATTGCTTTCAGTGTTTTTATTAAGACCTGTATATGTCATCTTTGTAGTCATTAGAAACAATGCTGTTTTTCATTTATATTGGATGTAACTAATTCAGAGTTCTTTCCTCTTAGACCTCTCCAATGACTACAATGGCCGGGGGAAAGACAGTGGACTTCAGGGACTACTTGAGAGGAAAATCGATACAGTTCATTTCTTTTTACTTCAACTTCTAAATGATTCTAGGTAAAAGTCCTACGAGATAGGTGCCTGGTTGAAAATGTATCTCTCACTGAATTGTCCTCTTTTAGTTTTATAGATGTGCTCCATCACACACATAGGAATTTCATAAAAATGTTTTTCTCTGCCACAGAGGTCAGGGCTTTGCAGGCCTTTGGAGAATAGATAACATGCCTAAATGTCAGCTCATCTAAAGAACCATGTTATACGACTGGAACGCCTCGATCTTGGTACTTGGCAGACTTTGGGAACACCTCAAACCACATGTACTTTAGAGAATGCAGACAGGTCACAAAATTAATTCAGTCTAGTCTGGCCAAACACTCTCAACGCACTTCTAAATTTGAACTAATTGATAGCCTCTCCTCCCCCAATTATACTTATTATAGCCAATTCAATTGGTTTTAACTGGATTCACATAAAATTCACCTACTTTTTGCTTTCACAAATATAACTGACAGGAACAAACAAAAATAGTTCTATCTGTAAAAAGCAAGGCAGTAATAAGACTTTGGACCTTGAAGCTTACAGAAGACTAATGAGATAAAGTCTAAAATGTGTTTGAGCTGCATGTGTGAAAGGCTCTATGAAGATAGAAAATATGATAAATAATGCAAGTAACCTTTGTGTCAGGAAAGCTCCTGTCTTCTGGAGGATATAATAAGTATTAAATAAATATTTTACAAATATGTTCCTGCTAATCTTATCTGTCAACTCCAGCCCAGGTAGGTTGAAAAGGACTATTATTCCCATCAAAACAAGTAAGAATCTTAGTTTCTAATGAAAAGTTTTCCAAGAAAATTCCAGTTGGAACCCATGACTTTAGGTAACGCTTTCATATTAAGCCAAGCTTCCGACCTCAATTTCAGCTCTTGGTCCATTTTATTGTCAATGTGAAAGCACTAGTCCTGGCCCCCTCCAACTTTCCACTCTATTCAAGCCAAAGGCATCCCTGTGGGATTCTCTAGCTATCCTAAATTGAAAAAAAAAAAAATCACAAAGCACACCCTCTTTGGGGTTCTTGAACCATCAAAGAACACTCAACAAATTATGTTGTCAACCGTGACCACATAATGGACTTCAATAACTTAAGAGCTCAATTCAATTACCTATAAACCTTAATCTGCTCCTTCATGAAAATCCCTTCACTTAAAAGTACACGAAACCTGTATTTCTTCTTATGACATCTCTTATCCCTAAAATTATGAAGAAGAAAACTAATTTTTTCATGAAATCTACAAAATAACAAAATGGGACACAAAATTGAGCAAAAAATTTTCTGATGGGAATGTCAAAAACATCTGGCAAACACTCTTCTCACAAGCTGGCATAGGCCAATAAATCTCCCATTCGTTTGTTTAAAATCCGTATCATTTCATTTTCCAGAACCTTACTTGAAGACAAGCTATTATCTTTTAGAACTCATCTAATCTTAAGCATTTTCTAGAATAATCAAGTAAAAAAAAATCCACTAAAAAAATTAAAAAGTCTCAGAGGTGGGAAGAGCTTTGTTATATTGTCTGATTTAACTCTTGCCTACTGACTGGTGAATTTAGTTAACAAATATTGAAACTGATGACCTGTGGGCAGTGGGCCATCCTTGATCTTTGGGGTAATAAGACAACTTTGTCCCCTAAAAGGAGTTTACAGTCTACTAATGTTTTCCCAAAGTACCTGAGTACTTGGGGAGAAGGTATGAATGTAAAAATGAAGATTCCTAACCTTCGCCTCAGACTTATTGATTCAGAAATTCTAGGGATTAAACCCAGAAATCTGCTCTTTAAAAAGCATCTTGGGTAATTCTTGTGCACAACGTTTGAGAACCACCACTCTGGTAGGTCTGAGAGATGTGCACAAATATGAGTTACGGAAATGCTGAATAGAGGGCTCATCTTTTAGATACATAAAAAAATTGATCAGCACCTTCCCTCATTAATGCCAGATACAAACTGGGAAAAAAAAGAAGTCATCTATTAGCCAAAACCAGACATTCTTCTAAATCATATTCACCACTAAGTTGGATTGTGAGTTATAACGGAAACACTTAGTGCAGAAATCCAAAATTTCTAGTGACCTACCATTCTCCCTAAAATGCCTAATTCACTGCACGCATTGGCTCACGCCTATAATCCCAGCACTTTGGGAAGCTGAGGCTGGCGAATCACTTGAGGTCAGGAGTTGGAGACCAGCCTGGCCAACATGGTAAAACCCTGTCTCTACCAAAAATACAAAAAAAAAGTAGCTGGGCATGGTGGCGCTCACCTGTAATCCCAGCTACTCATGAGGCTGGGGCATGAGAGTCACTTGAACCTGGGAGGCAGAAGTTCCTGTGAGCCAAGATTGCACCACTGCACTCCAGTCTGGGCAACAGAGTGGCACTCCATCTCAAATAATAATAATAATAATAATAATAATAATAATAATAATAGTAGTAGTAATAATAATAATAAAATGACTAATTCACCGGATATTTAGTTTCATTTAGGTTATGAACCACATATTTTCGCCTATTTTCTTCCCGTTAGAGTAGTATTCATAAGGAAGAGTAATTTTCATAGTTTTTATACCCTTTGACAGAAATACAAAAAAACTAGTAAACATAAAAAAAAAGTTGAATTTATAAACATGTGAGATATCTGGGCTTTAAGAAAGTAAGTTCTTAGAATTAACTGGCACATATGGATTCTGTATAAGACCAACACTTTGTACACAGAAAAATCACCTGGGGAGTAGCTATCAATGCAAATGGCTGAAGAGTCTGAGTTAGTAAAAGTAAGATGGATAACTGAATTTTTAACAAGCACCCCAGCTAACTCTAATGTAAACTGTTTTGAGAAAACATTCCAGAACTTTCAAGATTTCAAGATTCCAAGCTCGTGACATCCCAACCTGTCTTCATGTCTAAATCAATATATTAAACATAGTAGAGTGCCAGTGCATACATATTTAAATAATCAAAGTAATTTTATATTTAAGTAAAGTATTAAAAGGGAACAAATAGGGGAATTCAGTTTACCTAATCAGAGCCCACATTCTGTAAGTCAGAACTGGGGAATCTCATTGATATAATGAATTGCCCTCGAGATCTAGGAGTTACAAGCAGTAAAAGAGCAACTTAATGTAGGTTCTGCTGTTGTTCATTTTAGAGAGTATATAAAATACTCTAATTACCTATTTTTAAAATAAAAAATATGCTGAATGGTATATGTGTGCAGCAAAGGGAATGGCTGAGGTTGGAGGGAGAGTTATTCTCTGGACATCAGCAATAATCCGAGAAATAAAATTCTGAGGATCATATAAAACCAAATGGAATCTGTCTTTGGTCTAAGCATCTCCCGCTGCTGATGTTAGGATAGTAATTTCCTCATTCCCACTGGAATTAATTGTGAACAATTAAACACTTGTGGTATTATCTAATTACTAATACTTCACAGAGAACTGAGAGATTCTTATCCTCATGTCCTCTGGGGAAACCTGAATATGAGTGGGTTCTGGGGTTGTACGCTTTCTGTAAGTCAAGGAAGCACACTTTATATGTATATATAGCATGCTGTTTCTCAGATAGTCCACAAACATGTGAAATGAGCACTGGCTTACTACTTACAGGTAGTAGTAAGAAGAATAACTGTTCGTGACCCTAAACAGTTAGCGGCTCAGCTTCTTCAGCTATAAAATGGGTACCCAGGTTGATCTGTATTCATGGTCCAGGTTCTTTGCACTCAGACATGATGCTTCCCACGCCATGTGCTTAACTGAGGTTTATGTGGGAGGATCACATGAGATAATTTTTGTAAAAGTGCTCTGTAAGCTGTAAAGCACTATACAGATGAAGCGGATTATTATTAGTCTTTTACGAAGCCCAGCGATAAAGATGCAAAGTGACCCAGAAAAAGAAAACTGAGTAGACAAACCTGAAATACAACATCTATAGCCCCTAGAACAGTTACCCTGTACGTGGTAGGTAGGTGCTTAATAAGTAAAGAAAAACACAAAACAGGTTTGTGCCTCCATCATACTAGCTCTGATACCAAGAAGAAATAAATACACCTAAGGTCAATGATAGTTTCATTTAACCATACAAACCCGAATAATCCAAGAGCCTAAGATTTTAAATTAAAAATTACTTCAAAGAAAGAGCACGGAAACGTGAAATGTGACCCAGCATTCGAAATGAAATAGTTATATTCTTACCTCTTCAGTCTTTCCAATGCAGTCTTGCAGGGATACAGGACCTGGGTGAGGATGTAGAGTGCTTTCCTGCACCTGGTAGATCTACATAACTGTTCCTAGCAACCTCTTGAGGAAATAACACATTCTATAGAATGTTGGGTACCTAAGCTCTCTGTTTTGGATTTGAAAGGCTGCGTTTTAGTTAAGCCAAACCAGATTTATCCCCTAACATTCCCCAAAAAACACGCACAGAAAAGAAGAATGAGGGGGGCGGGTAGATAGAGAAGCAGTTATTCACTTTAGAAAACAATTCTCTATAGGATTCCTTTGTCAGTTTCCTAGACTATGTAAAATGTGATTCAAATTAAAATATTTAAATCACATACCCACAACTTGACATAGGCAGCTATTTGTAAAATGAGGCAAACCCACACTGGGAAATACCAAATTAAAAAAAAAAAAAAAAAATCAGGGGAAAAAATATTTTCTTCTGGGTGGCCCTAAACTGCCTTCTTTTTCCCCATTGCAAATGTATTTTTATGCTGGGTTACATTTCCAAAACAGAAGTGTTTTTTTTTCTATGGTTGAAATGAAACAAACAAGTTTGCTTTCAGAGCCACAGAAATGCCCAACTGTTAGGAAAAAAAAAAAAAAAACGTTTTCCACTGGCCGCTTGCCTCTCTTATCCCCATGCAACCTTGCCTATTGGCCCCTTTCCCTAGGAGAGCCCCTGGGGCTGTCTGATGGAACTGATTGTAAAACTATTTTGTGCAGTAAAAAATTTGTTTCTTCAAAATCTGAGACCACCCAGAACATGCCCAATCTTTGGCAAATATCGACTGGTTTTCTCAGTATTTGACTAGCTGTACACCGAGTAACTGACCCGGGTTTCTGGGTTTTTTTAGAAGAAATGAGGGGAAAATGTTTCAGAAGATGAAAAAAGGAAGAAAATCTCTCATCCAAGAATCTATTCAAAATTCATTTTGTGTGTTTCGAAGGGGGAGGACAAGAGAATTTAGTGCAAAGACGGCCTCCACCAAGCTAAACCGTCCAACATTTGCAAAAGCTTTTAAAATAAACTGCTCAGGGATCAGGGGTTTGCTGGAAACTCCCAGTCGCTTGAAGCCCTGTCCCTCCGCTCAGGGCACCCAGGCCTCCCCAAGGGTGGGCACCCCTCCTGCACGGAGAGCGGCGGCTGGGATCTCGGAGCAGGGTCGGCGATGGCCCTGGAGGCAGCGGCTCCCGGAGAAAAGGCCCTGGCTTTTCTCCGCCCGCTCCGTTCCTCTCCTTACAGCCTCGGCTCCCACATACTAAGTGCTCAATAAATGTGGACACAGGAAGCGAAAAGGCCGAATCTGTCCTCATGCCCCCAAGGCGAATTCTGGGGCGGGAGGGTTTATTCCGACCCACTACCACATCGCGTTTCCTGAGGTAACCCGGCCTCGGCTCTGCGGCCCCAGCGGCTGCAGAGCCACTGACAAGGCGGGCTCGGGCGACAAGATGGAGAGCCGGCCGGAGAGGGACAGAGGCCGCGCTGGCAGCGAGCTGGGGGGCCCACCTGACCGCCGTGCCGGCAGCCCGGTCCCGCGCTCCCATTGACAAGGAGGTCCGCGCCGCCGGCGCTTGGGGCGGGGGCGGGGGCGGAGGCGGGGTGGGACGCCCCGGCGCGCGCCCGGCCCCACGCCCCGCCCCCGCCAGCCCCGCACGCGCCCACCCGGGGGAGCCGCTGGCTGGGAGGGCTCTGTGGGGAGGGGCAGGCCGCTCCGCGAGCGCGTGTGCGCGCCGCCGACGGCTGACGCGAACCCCGGCGCGCGCCTCCCCCGCCCCGCGCCTTTCCCGTCCCGGGGGCCCGGCGCGCGGCCCTGCTGACGTCAGCGGGCGGCCCGCGGAGCCGGGTGCGCAGAGCCGCTGGCGCACTCGCGCGCTGCACTCGCCTCCTCTCCCCGCCCGGTCCCTGGCGCGCGCGCGCTCGTTCGCTCTCCCATTTTTTTCCCCTCCCTCCCTGCCTCTCTCTCTCTCCCTCTCCCTCGAGCTCCCGGCTGGTCGCGGCTCCCTGGCGCTCTCCCTCTCTCTCCGGTAGGCTCACCGAGCGATGCGAGCTCTGGGAGACAGCGACGCCGCCTCCCGCTAGAGACCTGCCCCCCGGCCCGGCCCCCTGCCCGGCCCTGCCCTGCGCGCGGGGGTCGGCGAAGGCGCCGCGGACGCACCGACGGCTGAAGAGCGGCGATGCACATGCACTAGCAGCACCCCCTAACTCACTCCCTCCACATCCCGCGCCGCCGCCGCCGCCTCCTCCACCTCCTCCTCCTCCGCCGCCGCCTCCTCCTCCTCCGGCAGCCGCGGCAGCAGGACCCACCCTGCCCCCCACCCCACCCTCCGTCGGCTCCGGCTGCGGCTCCAGCCTCGACTATTATTTTATTTATTTTGGGTCGTGCACAAGCCTCAGTGCCTGCAGCCCGCGCCTCCTCGGCCCGCGGGCGCCTCCTCCCTCGGCTGCGGAGCCCCAGACCCCGGCCACACTCGGTTCGACAACCCCAGACCCCCGCCAGCTGCCGCGAGTCTCCGCTGCTGGAATCTTGTTAGCGGCTGGCTTTTTGGGGGGTTCTGGTTTCCCGACATTTTTGTTTCCAGCCCAGGAGAGGATATCGTGATTTTCCCCCCTTGAGCCCAGGCTCTGCTCTCTGGGGGGGTGGGGGGCGCTCCGAGCCGGGGAGCCGTGCCAGCCGAGTCGTGCGGGCTGTGGCAGGGAAGGGGCCACCATGGGATGTACTCTGAGCGCAGAGGAGAGAGCCGCCCTCGAGCGGAGCAAGGCGATTGAGAAAAACCTCAAAGAGGATGGCATCAGCGCCGCCAAAGACGTGAAATTACTCCTGCTGGGTAAGGACCGCCGCTGCTACCCCCATCCCCCGACCCCGGCCACTCCGCACCCCCTGCCGCCAGCTCCCCCACCCCACCCGCGCCCGGGAGACCTGGTCCCCAAGTTGGCACCACCATGTGCCCAGGATCGCCCACCCCCTCGCATGCCTTAGTCCCCCCTCCCCCTGTTCCCTTAAGCTGACACTCACCAGTTTTTCCCCACTGTCTGTGTCCCAACAGGGGCTGGAGAATCAGGAAAAAGCACCATTGTGAAGCAGATGAAGTAAGTCCCTGTGGCACTGGGATTTGTACTTTTAATAAGAGTAATTTTTAAAATCGTTTTTATTACCTTGCTTACTCCACATTGCTCTCCAGGCCTGTTTTTTAATTCGTGCACACACACACATACACACACACACCCCTATATTTGACTCCCCTCCCCCACTCCCTACGTTGGTTCTGGGTCCTCCACCCCAACTCCTGGGTGGGTGTTTTTTGGGAGGGGGAAGGGGAGCGCCTGTAGTTGTATGAATGACAGTGTCCGCCATATTGATCAGAACATCACATTATTGGCATGATTATGATCATTACTCTTGCTTGTGGAATATTTTTTGTGTCTCACTGCCTCCATTTCTGTCTGTGTCTCTGTTTCATTCTGTCTCTATTTCTCTCTCCTCTTCCCTCCATACCTCCGTATCCCCCGAGGTCCGTAATCCCACTTCCCCTGCTCTTCTCCTGGGGCAGTGATTTTGAACTTGGCTAACATGGAGGGGACCCAGCCCTAGACTGGGGTGGAGGATCAAGCGTCTGCTGTTCATGCATTTGGTGCTGAATTGGAGGCTGTGGTTTCTACATACCCTCGCACCCCCCCGCCCCGGCCCCAGAAAAAGAGGGCCAGGGTTAGGGGAGGGGTCGTGTGCTAGGGGAAGAAGTGGGTTTCCAAGCGTACGTGACGGGCACAGTTTTATCCAAGGTAGAGGTGGAAGGGGGAGGGAAGCTGCCTGTGAGGCTGAATGTCCGCCCCTTACTGCTCCCAGCTCCTCTCCTCCCCACCCTCCCAGCATTGCTGTCCTGACACCCGCAGTTTTCGTTCGCTCCGTGGCCTTTATCAATGTATTTTTTTACACTCTGCATAGGCCGTGTTCCATGTAATCTACCCACAATGCGGATTTCAGGCCCCACTTGCCGCCGCCCCCTTCTGCCTTAGCTATCAGTTTCCCCTCCTAATTAACTGGGGGTGGATTTGAGTGATGGTTGAAAATTAAAACAAAATGGGATATTCCTTCCCTTCCACACTTTCTCAATAAGGAGCCTTGCCCCTCCTTTCCACTTGCAGGCTCGCTTCTTGCGCTATCCACTCGGCAGTTCCTGGTGAGCCCACAGGCAGCTTTGCTTGGGGAGGGGGTGGCCGGCAGCGAAGGGGTGTGCGCCCTCCGGGCCTCCAACTTCCGTTGGCCTGTCAGTTCGAGACGGAGAGTTCGTTAAGACCGTTTAGCGAAGATTCCACGTCGCTTTGCTGTGACACCTTCGTGCACACATAGTTCCTAATTAGGGGTTGCTGTGCAGTAAACAAAAATGATTATTTTTCAACTTGACAGAATAGCCGAAGTGATTGCATCGCGTAGGGAAACAATGGAAAATAAAAACCCCTTTCGTGGGAAGGTGGGAATGGGAGTGGGAGACGAAGCACGCTTGCGGTTTCAGAACCAAGATGCAGAAAATCTTGCATGTGTAACAGGCATGACAAGCGGGTTCTAGGCGGCGCCATGATGGTAGGGAGTAGCGACTCGGAGACAATTTTCCCATCTGCTTGACATATTCTTATTTTTGTTCGAGAGCTCCCTGGGGCTTTCTTCGCAGAGGCCCCCTCGGCTCGCCGCACCCTTCTGAGCCAAGGGTAATTTAGCTTGGGGCTTCTCTTGAGCTTGTGCAACCCAAATTGATGGGGAGGCGGGGCCTCGGGAATTGCTCTTTGCAACAAGGTGCATGTTGCATCTGTCTGGAGCCCTTGCAGATCTGTAAATGCAAGCCACGCCACCCCTTTCTCTCGAGGGGGGACGTTTTAAAACTTCAGAAGTCTGTAATCAGCAGTGGCTGACTCAGAGCCCGGTAGAAGCCCCAGCCACCTGAGCTGGATGAGGTTTCAGGCGTTGCAAGTGGTGGACAGCGCCCAGCCGAGGCCGGAAAAGTCGATGGGGCTCAGTTCGGCGATGCTCGGCTAGGCTCGGTGCGGTCTGGGCGCGGGGCTCGAAGGGAGTCGGCGGTGTTCGGAGCCGAGTCGGTGTCCTGGCGGAGAGAGACGAGCCGCTTCGGAGGGAGTCGAACGCATTCGGAAATGCTCGGGGGAGGGGAGGACGCAGGAGGGGAGGAAGGAGGGGAACAGGCCAGAGTCTGCAAATTAACTTTGCATCCGCCAAAGCAACTGCCTTCGCTAAACATGCCCCATAAATTAGGTTGATTTAATGAGAAGTTTAAAAATATATACTGAATCCCCCAAAGGGGTGCCTTGCCTTTTTTTATTCAAAGAGAGCTGAGCGCTCTGAGGAAATAGGTGTGCCACTTTAGGATGAAAATTCCTGATTATGTACTGGGCAGGAAATCTTAAATGAAGGCTGGATGTAGACTTCCCCAGGAAAGTCCTATGTGTCTTGCATTTGGTTACACAGAGGAGGGGGGAAAATGAAGTGAGTGATGTTTGAGATTGTTAAATCAGAAGTCAGAGCATTTCTTCTTTTTCCCTTTACTTCTTTTTTTTTTTTTTTTTTTTTTTTTTTTTTTTTTTTTTTCACCCTTACAGGACACCTTTTTCAAGAAAAATGTCAGGAAAAACAGATTTTGTAGGTAAAACAATTTTTTTAAAAGCACAATACACCAGCTCTCTTTAGGAAGTAGGGTAGGTCTGTTCAAAAGGTCCATCACAAAGGTTTCTGGTCCCTGTTTGGCACAAGGGACCCTGGCGTCCTGTCCTCCTGAAGCATTCATGAATGGCAGCTTTCCCTGTGAGCCCTCCAGCTTGGCTTGAAATACATCAGATCAGGGCCTTGTGCCAAGCTGAATACAGGACTTGTTTTATTAACCACAAAATGTGGGATTGGTGTCACTGTATCCTAGTAACAATTTTTTTTGAGTCCTCCCTTGCAGATATGGTTTTTGAGATGGCCACTTGACTGAGAGTCACTTTAAGTCAGAAGAATTCTGTGGATGGGGCCAGGCCCGAAAATCTAGGTGGCATTTATAGAAAGCAGTTTCCAACTTCCTTGTGCAGTACGATTGGTGACCAACCTATCAGGCCATATGTACTGGTTAATTAGGAAGCTGTGTTGTTTCACCTGGACAGATGACATTCAACAGAGAGCCTTCTTTAGGTTATACCCTATGATAACCCAATGATTTCCTAATGGGGGGCTGTAGTCTTAAGAGCTCAGCACATTGGATAGAGAGGAAGAATATGGATATTCAGACATCACTGAATAAAACTTCTTTTATTTAGCATTTCCAGAAGAGTAAAGAGTCATTCCATTGAGCCTGTGTTCTCATCCTTGTTGTGGTGTGCTAATTAGAAGAAACAGGCTTCTGTATATTCCTATAGTAACTGAGGTTAAATGATAAAGGACCGGCTGGCAGTTGCTATTTAGAACAAAGGGGTAACATCTTCATCAGCCTAGGAACATTGCAGAGATACTGACATAAAGTTCTTCTGCTTGATACGTGTTGTAAGGGGAAACGTGCATCTGCTTAAGAGATACCACAGTTTTAGAGTGTCATTTGAAAAGCCTGATTCTCAGTACTTATATTAAAATTTTTATTTGAACAATAGTGTTTTGGGGTTTTTTCCCCCTTGTGTGTGTGACTGTGAATTCGTGTGAGGGAGCTCTGTCAGACAATCCAAAACATTTCAGTACTGAGAAATAAACTGATAATTGAGATAGCACAAATGTAATTTTATACATACCATGTGTGAGTAACCAGTGACTCTTTTTTTGCATGGCATTTTAAATAATTTTGCTTGTTAGGGGGTCGTGACCTCACCTGTGATACAGCCTCATCATTTTATAGTCAATCAATAAGACTCTGAGTTATTCAGACTAATCAGAAATTTTTTAAAGAACTGTCAATTTTATGTAATTACCAAACCCTTACAAAGAAATTCCTTAATGAGTTGTAATTTTATGAGGTATAGAATTGACAGAATATCACTTTAAGTGATTTCCCAGTTCTGAACAAATAGTGACACCCACTTGGACCATGTACCTGGTGAAAATGTAAAATGAACTGTGGAGTTGCTCTGGGAGCTACAATTTGCCCTCATTCGAGGTGTTGAGTTTTCTGTAATGTTGAGTTCAGGCTATCTGTCTCTGGAGCATTAAGTGGAATTTTTAGAAAGGGAGTTCAAAGGTGGCCATGAGGCATTGCATGCTAGCTGCTAGTCTTTGCCAAAACGGGCACCATAAAAATCGAGCACTTTGGTTGTGCGTTCATTCCCACAGTACCTGCTTAGTGCCATTTTAAAACAAATTTAAGAATTTGCCTGATGAAGACGTCACTGCTCATACAAATATTCCAGCCTGACAAGTGGGATGTGATTCAGAGAACAGACCCTATCCTGTCAGGAAAGGCTGTCTTAAAAGGTCACCTGTCACCAAAAAGCTGATGGTTTTTTCCTCCCAGCTGACCCTGACTTTGTAATTAGGGTATCTACTGTTTGGTATGGGTTCAGGGCAAGCTTACATCCTTCACTTGATCTTAGCCAAAAGGCTGAGAAGTGGTCAAGCTTGCATTCTTTCAGCACAGTGCTCTTCAGCACCTACTAAATGACAGGCATTAGGCATTAATGGAGGTGAATAGCAACCTGCAGCCATTACTCCATGAAAGTGCAGCCGTCTAAAAGGACATTTCCCACACTTGCCTGCAGGGTCGCACGTTGGGGTAGTATTCCACTGAGAACCACTCTTCTAGATTTGTAGACTTGTTATTTCTGCAGTCATCTCGATGGCTGCTTTGCCTCCCTCCCTTCCTCCCATCTCTATGTTTATTCAAATGGGTGCACCTTGCTCTCCGGAGACAGCAAGAGCGTGAACGGAATGTCAGATCAAGTAGCAGATGAGTTCTCTTTTCCTGATGGATGGTGCTGTCTCCCTCCTTACTGTGCACTGAGCTGTAAATACCAGCAGACCTTCCTGCCAGAAGAGTGGCAAACGGTCCACCTGATCTCCTCGGGAGTCAGTTGTGGAATTCTTGAGCCTCAGTTACCTATTGGATTCTAAAGTAGAACCTATATGCTTGTTGGAAAGGGTTGTTTCCAATTAGATGAAATGGGTGAAGCTTCATGAGAATCAACATGGCTGGAAAAGAATGCAGAATGTCTGTTCTATGTGCGAACAGGGCTGGATTAGATTTACGATGCTCAGAGTGGGAGTGTGTCTTGTTTCTTTTAACACATGGAACTCCCAGATTTTATTGTGCTTCTTCACATGCCACATCTGCTAAAGATAGGACAAGATCACTCATGTTTTTCAGCTACTCACAATACCCTATCTCCGTTAACACTGGAGATTTAATATGAGTAGAATGAGGCCCTATTTTTCCGATATGTGCTCAGCCCATCTGGATACTGGGACTCAACTCGCTGCCTCCCAGAGTGTTTTCATTGTCATTTCTTATGGAGCCAGACAGACCATTATCACCAGAATACATCTTGATCTGAAAGACAACAGAAAAACTGGTGAAGGGGTGATTCCAAACTGAAAAAAAAAAACAAAAACCAAAAACAAAAGCAAAAAAACCCAAAAACACATTTTGGAAAGAGTTACCCTCAGAATTGACACTAATAGAGAAAACTTTTGATTCTGAAGAAAGAAAAAGTGTGCCTGTTTGTACATACCCACAGACTTGTGGGTTTACAAGTGGCATATGCTATGAGAACAGCACTCACCTCACTTTCTTACTGATTGCATCATCATAAAAAGCTTGAAGATCTCAAATGAACTCCATCCTAAGAATTTCTTCAAATCTGTGTCACATTCTTATTTTCTTCCATCCCTGTCATTCACACACAGTACTGGTAGAAAGGAATCTGTCCAACAGATCTGTGATTAGCACTGGGGGGAAGGAGAGGAGAGAGCAGTGGCCTGTTCACTGATTCAGAGAAATAGGTAGTTTCTTGTGTTTAGAGAATCAGTTTAGCATGCTTCTCTAAAATTGAGAGGTGGTTAACAGCATAGACTTTGCAAACAGGCTGCCTGGCTTCAAATCTTGGCTCTACTGATAACTAAATATGTGACCTTAGACAAGGCACATAACATTTGGTGCTTCAGTTTCCTTACTGTAAAATGGGACTGATAATGAAAATAATAGGATTGTGGTGAGCATGAAATGAGTTAAAATATGAAATGATGAAATGTGCTTTGAGTAGTGTCTAGAATGTGGAAATCATTATAAAAATGTTAGCTCTAGTTTTTATTCCTTTGATTAGTGGGTGTTCCCTTCCCATATGGAGTTCTCTTGTCAAGTAAGTATGTGGGACTTAGCCGCCCTGAGAAGCAGAAGCGGGGTGCTGTGGTTCATGCTCATGGCTTCTTCCCCTTGCCTGCTCTGCAGCACCAGTTATATAACAAACTGTGTTGTCATAACTAATGTGACATTTTTGATGGCACAGCTGCTTCAGCCCAGGAGGCTGGGGTGACATTTCAAAGGGTAGGAAAGAGCACTGAACGAGGAGTCCAGGTCAGTAGCTCTGCCTCTGCGCCTCCGAAGGCTCAGTTTTCTGAAAGAGTTGGACCAGGGATACCCCAAACTCCTTTCCTGTTGTCAACAGTTTATGAAATTGGGAATTCCCTTCGTTTTCAGGGTCTTGATGTTCTCAATATTAAAGCATGAGTTATGGTTTTATCCCGTGGGGGTGTAGGGTATCCATGAAAGTTCTTTTAAGACTAAGTTAATTGCGGAATAGCATCCTCAGCCACGAAGCTTTGTCAGCCAGGAAATTTGTAGTTCTGAGAGTCAATTTGAGAAAAACACCTCTAACCAAACTTTTCATGCAGACATGGTTCTTAAACCAAAGAGGAGGATCTGAAAATATCTCATTAGTAAGAAACAGGATGTTTCTGGGAGGAGAGAGCCAGTAACATTACAAGAGAAGTGGTTTTTCCGTGGCTTCCAGGATGCCCAGAAGTGGAGACAGCCCTAGCATTCACCAGGGTTGGCTGCATATGAAGAAACTTGCCTGGGTTAAGGTGCCTAAAACCTAGGGAGCAGTGAGATTTGCAGACTAGTAAAAGGGGAGGATCAGGAGAACTGTATTTTAATTTTGATTCACTCTCTCATTTAACTTTGGGCAGATCACTTGGCCACCCTGGGCCTCAATTTGCTCATCTGTTAATTGGGATACGGGTTTTCACTGTAGAATTTCTCAGGGCTCTTTCAGGTTTCCAGCTCTAAGATGCAGTAAATGCAAAGAGAAACTTAGAAGCCTGAAAGGTGGTGGGGAATAGTGGGAGTATTTACCACCCACAGCTTTTATCTGCTGAGCCATCTTTAGTTCTAATTTTCTTTACAGAGAAGAGGAAAAACATTGTGCTTTTCATAGCACCAAAAAATTAAAGTAAAATAAAATCCTGCAAGGCTAATAGTTGGTGCCCTGAATTTGGTCCCCCCACTCTCTTGATTTGTCAGCCATCCTAGAAGCAAGTAGAATGGAGAAAAGAGAAAGGGAGACTAATACATAAGGCTAGGATTTCATAGCTAACAATTTACCTTGGATTCTCTGCCTGTGTCTTAGCCAACAGATAGGTTTTCTGTAGAATATTGTTACTTATGAGAATAGCTTGTCCGTGCTTTAAAATTGTTCCTGGGGTCACCTGAAGCAAGGATGTTACTTATTTTTGCTCATAGTACAGCAGCATGCCCAATGCCTGGCACAAAGGAGGTCTTAATAAATGTTAGTTAAAGAAAAGGAAGAATATGAGGTATACGAGGAATGAACCTTATTATTCTCCATAAACCAAAATAATCACATTGAAAGCTTTTGGTGGCCATGGAAAGTGTTCATCATTTTCAGTCTATTATATTCATTTGTTTGTCAACATGTGAGCAAATATAGTCATCAATTCCATTTTACAGATGAGGAAGTGAGGTTCAAAGAAGTAAGGTGGCTTGCTCAAGGCCACACAGCTTAGTAGGTGACAGGGTTGCATTCAGACAATGATTTGTCTAATTCCAAAGCCTGTGTTCTTTTCATTGTAACTCCACACCCTTCTTACTAGACCACCACCAGTATGGGCAGTAGAGACCTGGCAGTCTAGGACTTCACACCCAGATGTTGATGGTGCCAGCCGTGGTTGAGGTCAGTGGCTGAGAGAATAGAAAGTGCCTAATTGGTGCTGAGTTCCTTCTGGTGGTGGTAGTAATGGTCATCATATATCACATTGATTTGGATACCAGATTATTCCCTAGCAACCATCTGGACGGGACTTAAAGTAATTTTCCATTACTGCCTCAAAAATAGGGGCCATTTTCAGATTGTAACAGAGATAAGGCTCTGGCTTTGGTGGAGGCAGGTGTCTTGGAGAACTGTGGAAAGACAGGATGATAGGAGATCCATCCATCTGTCCATCCATAAGCATTTATGATTGCCTACTTTGTGGGTAGCATACACACAGTGTCATGGAAGTACAGAGGAACACCTCAGTCCTTGTCCTGAAGGAACTCATGGTCTGGAGGGAGCTACATGTAAAAGAGTCTTGCACTTCAGGGTAGGAAGGGCCATGATGTCTGTATGCACAGTGTGCTGTGGTAAAACAGAAGGCACCTTCTCTAGGCAGGCAGTTCAAGGAAGACAGCCAAGAGAAAATGGCATGAGAACTGAGCCTTTAAAACAAGTGGTAGTTCAGCAGGTCGAAAAAAAGGAATGACAGGCAGAGGGACTGGCATGTGTAAAGGCATTAAGATGTCACCACATGGAACATGCTAGAAGTGTAAAATAGTTTGATTTGACTAGAACAAAATATGTAAAAGGAGTGTTGAGAAATGAGGAATGAAAGATGGGACAGAAACCAGATCATGAAAGGCCTTATCTATTGTGCTAAGGACTTTGGATTTTATTCTGAAGATAATGAGATGCCACCTGACGGCTGTCATTAGATCACCTGTGTAGACTGGAGAGGATCAGCTCTGGAGGTTGGGAGACCAGATGGAAAGTTACTTCTGTGACCCATTTGGGAAAAAGATTAAGAACTAAGTTAAAGCAGTGGTAGTGTGGGTGGGGAAAGGAAACAGATTCAAGAGATATTTGGGCAGTGGAGTAATTGAATTTATTTGTTGATCAGTTGGAAGAGCATTGAGAAGGAGATAAATTTTAATGAGTATAGACAAAAATGATTCCAGGATTCCTGGTTTGGGCTACTGGTAGATGGTAGTACCATTCCCTGAGATGGAAAAATGCAGGAGGAAGAGAGAAAACTTGGGGAGAAAAGTGATGACTACATTTGGTCATGTTGGTGATTCTTGTGGATCATCCGAGTGGAGATCCTGATGGTGGTTTAGATAGGACACACCTGGGGAGAGGGGTCAATTTGAAATTCTGTGGTCTTTTTGAGTGGTGAGAGCCATAGAAGTTGGTAACCTTAGTAGGCTGAGTGAGAAGGAGAGAGAAGGCAGGGATGTGTGTCCCATCACAGACATGTTCCAGCTCCAGGAAATGAGAATAATTTAGGAAGAGGAACCTGTGAGGGAAAATGAGAAGAGGTGATCTGAGAGATGAAAAAGAAAACCCAAGGCAAAGTAGCATCATGAAAGCCAAGGAAGAGAAGACTTTCAAGGGCAGGAAGTGGTTAGTTGAGTCAGATATTGCAGTAGACAGATAAGATGAAGATTGGCAGGTGTCCATTGAATCTGGCAAGTTGTTGGTGACCTTGGCAAGAGCAGTTTCAATAGACTGGTGGGAGAAAAGCCAAATTGCAGTGGAGTTAAGAAATGTATGGGATTGAGGAAATCCATGGAGGACCTCTCTCCCGGCCCAAAAGAAACGTGGGCTACAGAAAAAAAAGGGGTGAGAGGTAGGGAGGGAGAGAGCAAGTGTGGGGTCCTGGGAGGGCTTTGCTTTTATAGTTCATTTGGCTAACATGGGAGTAGTTGGATCCATTGAGAAGTTGTCCAGAGCCCTGATGAATTCCATCAATTCCATTTTACAGATGAATGGAAAAGTTGAAGGTATAGGAAGGAGGAAGTGGTAGAAGGAACACAAGCCCTTAGGGGATGGGTAGCTTGATCTTGACATGAATGTGCATCTCCTTCCCTAAGACAGACAGGAGGGCAGTAAGGATGGGAAGTTTGTAGAGAAATTCTAGGGTATAATGATGAGGACAGGAAGTTGAGCTCAGGAGAGATGACCCCTAGTGTCTAGTTGAATGAACATGAGAAGAAGAGAGTATATCAGAGAAGTCCTCCCCATTTTGAACCTGTGAGGAAACACAGGAGCAGGGAAGAGGTAGCAGAGAGAGAAGATGGCAGATGAACCCATAAGCATGAATTTCAGGTCCTTACAGGGTAACAGGAAATGTTCAGTTGTTTGCTTGGGAGGTAGTTCTGGCATTTAGAAGAGAGATCTGGGCTAGAAGGAAAAGTGGGCTTAGCTGCCCTTGTGGTCGGGCCGTGAGAGTGGATGTGGTATCCCTGGGGTGAACATGCAGATGGCCAGGAGAGGGAGGGCCCAGGGAAGGGGCGCACCACTGTGGCAGTGAGGAAGGGAACCTACCTTCAGTAGACCCACAGGTAGCTCCAACTGGCAAAAGGAGCCAGAGAGCAGAGAAGCAGGAGGCAAACCCAGAGCACCCTGCCACAGTGGATCCCCAGGAAGGGAATATGCTTCAGGAATTCTGGGTGGCGAGTAGGGTTCTGTTTCTTGGCATTGCCAAGTTAGGTAAGTTCTGAGGAGAGACCATTGTATCTAAAGCTATCGAGGGCCTTTAAAAGTGCAGTTTCAGTGGAGGGAGAGGGATAAAAGCCAAACTTAAAGAATTTTTATGGTAGAAATAGGTCTGGACTGGGAGTCAAGAATCCAAGTTCTCATCCCAGCTCTGTTTCTGTTATTTAGCTTGATGGTCCCCAGGCAAGTTCCTTAACTTCCTTAGGACTTAGTATCCTCACATATAAAATTGGGAAACTGGATTGCGTGATCTATAAGCTTCTACTCAAGTCTTGAGGTCATAATTTGTACTTCCTGCCCAGCAAAACAGATGTTCTTGTGGCAAAGGAATTCCCCTCCTTCTCCCTTGGCCACCCCCAACTGACATAATAAATTATTTAAAAAATTAAGCTGTCAGAACTCTAGTGCTAATTGAGAAAGAAAACTGGGACATCAGCTCAGGGAATTCTGGACGCCAGTGCATGTAGTGTCCACGTGTACTCTCCACTGAGAATGTGGGGCCCTGTGAGGTAGGAATTTGTCCTGTAATACTGTCAGGGTTACGAGACCCGGATGGTTTGATGCTCTTCCACAGGGAGAAAGGCTGAAGGTGGTTCCACAGTACAAAGACAAAACAACTCCTGGGGTTCCCCTCTTTTTGAATTCACGTGGAAAAAAGAAGGAAGGCTGTAATCTGAGCTGGCTGTGTGCAGGAGTTCCAGCCAGGGCAAACAGCAAGAGCTGGAGGGACCCATGCCTTAGGAGATGGACAAGCCTGAGGGCACCAATGGGCAAGGGCAGGAGAGGCACCCACTCTATCTCCCTGGTACTCCGTGGCCTCATTGGTGGGAGGACCTTGGGGAAGGGATGGTAGAATGGGGATACGTGGACAACCTAGTTCTGAGCTGTGGCCATTCTTCCTACTCTTAATTCCCCATGTGCTATGGAGGGCCTATTTCTTCTTTGAATCCTTTCCTTAGAATTTCAACCACATGGCCCTCGCTATTCCCTGTCTTCTTTGGTGCGTGTTTGTTCATTCTGTGAAGGCCATTGGAAGACCAACCATACTTTGGCACTTTCTCAGTTTCTAGGAATAGATCCTTTACTAAGATAGACAAGCTCCCTGCCTCAATGACCTTACAGTTTTAGAGAAGAAAGATAGTACGGAAATAATTGAAGGCAAAGATCATTTCATATAGTCATATGTGTTCTAAAGGAGGAAACTGGGATTAAATAATGGAGAGGGATTGAGGGAGATGAGGGGTAAAAAGGCAGGTCAGGAAAGATCTGAGGAAAAGAGAACAGCAGATGCAAGGCCCTGGCACAGAAATGAGCAGAAAGAAGGCCAGTGGAGCTCTAGACCACAGAGAAGGAAAAATAGCACACAATGAGGTTAAGGAGGCAGTTAGGGCCAGGCGCAGTGGCTCATGCCTGTAATCCCAACACTTTGGGAGGCTGAGGCGGGCGGATCACGAGGTCAGAAGATCGAGACCATCCTGAGTAACACGGTGAAACCCCATCTCTACTAAAAATACAAAAAATTAGCCAGGCATGGTGGTGGGTGCCTGTAATCCCAGCTACTCGGGAGGCTGAGGCAGGAGAATCGCTTGAACTCGGGAGGCAGAGGTTGCAGTGAGCCGAGATCACACCATTGCACTCCAACCTGGGCGACAGTGCGAGACTGTCTCAAAAAAAAAAAAAAAAAAAAAAAGCAGTTAGAAGCCAATGTGCAGGGAAGGCCTGTTGGCTATGGAGAGACATCTGGGTTTCATTTTGAATGCCATGGGAGATTGACAACTTGACCTGACTTATGCATTAAAAGATACCTCTGCATCCTGGAAAAGGCAAAACCACAGGGATGGAAATTACATCAGTGGTTTCCAGGGAATTGGGTGTGGATGGAGCTTGCAAAGGGGCACAAGGGAACTTTTGTGGGTGATGTAAATATTTTCTCTCTTAATTGTGGTGGTGGTTATACCACTGTGTGTGTTTATCAAAAGTCATCAAAACTGTATACCTAAAAAGATTGAATTTTACTCTAAGTAAATTATACTTCAGTAAACCTGACTTATAAAATACATATTTTTTAATCAAATAAAAGAATTGCAGTGAGACTTAACAGAATCCCTCTGGCCGCCCTGTGGAGGGTACATGGCAGGGAGCAAGCCTGGAAACAGGGACGGTTGCACAGTCCAAGCCATACGCCCCCTCAATGCTGTTCTTACAATTCAGCCTGTGTTATGTGCTGTTCCTAGTGGCTTCCTTACATCAGCTTATTGATGTGTGTTCCTAGTTTTCCTGTTTACCTAGCTTTTCCTTAAAAACTGGTTTGAAACCTCAATGTGGATAGAAACCATCTGCTTCTTTTGTGTGGGCCCATGGGAGATGCTTATTACGTATTACTCTCCTTACATTTAAGTAGTCTTTAACATTTTCAAGCAATTCATGATCTCCTTTGAGCCTTGCAACATCAGGCTGCACATATGTTACCATGTTCCCATTTTACAGATGAAGAAACTGAGGCAAAAATAAGTCAGTATAGCAGTGTGAAAGAAGCATGAACTTTGGAGATTCTGGCTTTACCATTTGTTGGCTATCAGTGTGATGTGGGAAAATTATTCAGTCTCTCTGAACCTCAGTTTCCTGATTGTTAAGAAAACACCAAAATATAAAAAATAAATAAACACACTGCAGATACACTCTGAGGAGTAAACGAGATAACACAGCTAAAAGCAGGTAGCAGATAATTGAAATTCCCTAAATGGTAGCTATTTGTATCATTTTTGCTATCAGAGAAAACATGATTTATTTAAGGTGATGTGGCCAGTACATGGTAGAACTAAAGCCTAGTTTTTCTGATTCTAGGTGTGTTTCTTTTTCCATCACACCACTCAGAACATTCTTAGTTGTTATCAATTAATTGGTCCAGGGCTAACTACTTTTTACCAACTCAGATGCTTAAATTCAATTGTTGATTATTCAGCAAATATTTATTAAGCACTCACCATATGTTCAACACTGTTGGGGACACAGGATATAATAGTGAGTTAAAATAGGCTCCACCTCTGCTCTTACAGTTAATAAAGCAGAATGGTGAGGGAGCACCTACCTCAGTGTGGGGTCTGGGAAGACTTCCTAGAGGAGGTAACGTTGACACTGTCTTTAAAAGAAACATTTTTGTTGTGATGCAGATCAATATACATGCAGAATGTACATTAATCTTGTATGTTTTATGGACTTTTAAAAAGCAAGCGCTCCGGTAACCATCACCAGGTAAAAAAGTAGGACATTGCTAGTGCCCAAGAATGTCTCTAAATATCCCTTTTTGATCACAGCTCCCTGCCTCACTCCTTACTACCTTAACTTTCGTGGTAAGTTTCATGCGTCCTTGCCTTTCTTTAGAGTTTACCACCTACATATGCATCCTCTGATCATTTAGTCTAGTTTCGCCTGGTTTTGATATAATTGGAATCATGCTATTTGTATCTTTCCTTCGGTATTACATTCATAATATCCCAGTTTTATGTAACTGGAGTTGATTTTCATTGCTACATAGTATTCTATGGTATTCATTTTATGAATATTTTTAATTTTTCTATATAGCATTCATAAATATTAGTGGATATTCATGAATGTACTATTAATTATTCTTCACTTCATTGCTATATAGTATGCATTGTTACAGACCAGCTGTGACTATACTGTAATTTATTTATCCATTCTACTGTTGATGTGGCATTTTGTCATTTTGAGTTTGGAGCAGTTATAAAAGATGCTATCAATGTGTGTGTGTGTGTGTGTGTGTGTGTGTGTGTGTGTATTCTGGGGCACATGCATTTGTGAAGGGTTCTTTGAAGAGGAATTGCTGGGAATCTTCAACTGCATTAGATAATATACAGTGTTTTCCAAAGTGGTAATTCCATTTTTATACTCACAGTAGCAGAAATAATTTCTGTTGTTATAAATTCTTGCCAATATTTGGTACTGTCAGATTTCTTCATTTTTACCAAACCAATAGGCAAGTAGTAGATCTCATTGTGGTTTTATTTTACATAGTCTGGATTGCTAAAGAGGTTGAACAGCTTTTCATATATTTATTGGACATTTGGATTTCCTCTTTTGTGAGGTAGACCTGTTCTTTTGCCACTTTTTAAATTAGGTTGTAATTTTCTTATTAATTTGTAGGTGTTCTTTATATGTTCTAAATACTAGTCCTTTTTGTTTTTTGTTTTCATTACAAGTATTACCTCCCATTCCCTGGCTTGTCTTTTCACTTTGTTAATGGTGTTTTGTGCTGAAAAGATATTTCTCTTTTTTTAATGTAGTCATGTCTTTCAGTCTCGCTCTTTTTGGTTGGTGTTTTTTTTGTGTGTGTGTGTGTGTGTACTATTTAAGAAGAAGTCTTTCCTTATCTTGAGGTGCAAAGGCTACCCTCTATTTCCCCCCTCTTTAAAAAACTTCGAAGATTTATTTTCTTTTCTATTTAAGTGTTTAATTTACCTGTAGTTGATTCTTGTGTATGATGTAAGTTGTTTTTTCTCTAATGAATACTCATTGGTCCCAGCTTTCTGTCACTGTTCTGTGGGGCCACCGCTGTCATAAGTTAAGCATGTATGTGATAAGCATGCAGGGACCTGTTTCTTGGCTCGTATACCATCCCATTGGACTCTGTTCTTATGACAGTGCCACACTGTCTTGATTACGACAGCTTTATAACATGTCTTGATATTTGGTTTAGCAAATCCCACTCCCCTTGGTCTTCATGAGTGTCTTGGCTCTTTGTGCTTGCATGTAAATGTTAGAATCAGTTTTTGTGATGCACACACACATACATATCCCTATTAGGATTTTGATTAATATTTATTCGAATCCACTACTCTGAGTAGAATTGATGTCTGTAAATCTTGAGTCTTCCTGATCCATGAGCATGATATGTTTCACCATTATTTATCGTAATTTCTCTTAAGAAATATTTATAATTTTTCCCATGAAGAGCTCATGTACTTTTTGTTAGATTTATAACTAGATACTTAATGTTTACAATGGTTTTGTAATTGCTTCTTTTTTTAAAGAGCGGTTTTAGATTCACAGCAGAATTGAGAAAGGGGTACAGAAAATTCCCATACGTCCCTCCCCACACACATGCACAACCTCCCCTTATCAGCAGTTCTCACCAGAGGGCACAGTTATTCCAGTTGATGAACCTACACTGGTGCATTATAATCACCCAAAGTTCATAATTTACCTTAGGCTTTACTCTTGGTGGTGTACAGTCTATGGGTTTGGACAAATATGTAATGACATGTATCCATCATTTTGGTATCATACAGAGTATTTTAACTGCCTTAAAAATCCCCTGTGCTCCACCTGTTCTTTGTTCCTCCCCCAACTCCTGGCTACCAGGAATGTTTTTACTATCTCTATAGCTTTGTCTTTTCCAGAAATGTCACATAGTTGGAATCATACAGTTGGACTCAAAAGACTTCTAATATGTAGCCTTTTCAGATTGCCTTCTTTCACTTAGTAATATATATATATTTTCATGGCTTGACAACTTCCTTTTAGCACTGTCTGGATATACCACAGTTGTTCATCCATTCACCTACTGGAGAACATCTTGGTTGCTTCCAAGTTTTGAGGATTATGAATAAACCTGCTGTAAATATTCATGTGCAGGTTTCTGTGTGGACATAAGTTTTTAACTCCTTTGGATAAATACCAAGGAGCACAATTGCTGGACTGTATGGTAAGAACATGTTTAGTTTTGTAGGAAACTGCCAAATTGTCTTCCAAAATAGATATATCATTTTGCTTTTCTACCAGCAACAAATGAGAGTTCCTGTTGTCTGCAGCCTCACCAGCATTCGGTGTTGTCTGTTTTTGGATTTTGTCCATTCTAATATGTGTGTTGTGGTATCTCCTTGTTAGAGAAATTTGCATTTCACTAATGATAAATGATGTAGAGCATCTTTTCATATGCTTATTTGCCATCTGTATATCTCCTTTGGTGAGGTGTCTGTTAAGGGCTTTGGCCCGATTTTTTGATTGGGTCGTTTGTGTTCTTATTGTTGAGTTTTAAGAGTTCTTTGTATATTTTGGATAACAGCCTTTTATCTGGTCTTTTGCAAATATTTTCTCCTAGCCTGTGGTTCATCTTCTCAGTCTCTGGTTAATTGCTTCATTTTTTGAATTGCGTTTTGCATCTGTTTCTGGTATATAGGAATACAGTTGACTTTTGTGTATTGATTTTTAAATTCATCCACCTTAATTGTTGTATAATTCTAATAGTTAATGTGTAGATTCTAAGGCCCAGAGAGGGGAGTGATCTGTCTAGGTTCCTATGGCTAGCTAGTAGCAGAGCAAGCATGAATGCGGTCTTATTTCTGCTGACTTTCAAAGAGAGAATATTCAGGAAGGGTTAGAGAAAGCCAGGTGGGGAGAAGGAAATAACATTTATTGAACACCTGTTATTTAAGATGCTTAATATGCGTGATCAGCTTAACTTTCATTGGAGGCAGATTATTGATAACCCCTTTTTATAGATGAGGAAAATAAGATTCAGAGAGATGATGAAATAAACTTGTTCAGGCATATCCCTGAAAGAACAGTTTAGGGTTGGAGGAGTGCTGTTGCTCTGTTAAGCATACACCAGACTACATGCCTTCTGCATTTGAGCATAGACACCCCAGAACTCCCTGGGCCTCCTACCTCCAGCTATGCTGTCCTCCAGGGTCCCCTCCCAGCCCAGCTCTAGGGCTGCTTGTATTAAAGCTTTGCTAGCATCTTTAGACTTGTGCAGGCCTGGTTACTGTCAACTCTTGGGTTGAGTTTCTGCCCAAAGTTCTGAGGTCAGTCTCCACCCATGCCCTTCTACATAGTTCCCTCCCAACCAAGGAAATGAGTTCACAACTTGTTGGGTTCTAGGAACCAAATTAGGAGTTGCTCTGGGCATCTTGTTTCAGTCTCGACTTGAAAATGCATTGAGGTTTTATGACTGCTTTGTTATACAGTGGCCTAGACAGAATTTATGGTCTCAGTGCTTCCCAGCACCCCCTCCCCCTTCTCGTTGATTGTCCGGAGCTGCCTGCATACAAGGAGAGAGTTTGCTGCTGCTGGCTGTGCAAAGGCATGGGGAAATGCTCTGTGTGTGAACATAGCCCAGCAGTACTCTATTCAGCCTGACAACTTCCTACTCTGGAACACATGGCTCTTCACGGGGTGACTGTAAATTATGCAACTCCAGAGTCAAAGAATGAGAAATAATGGGGGAAAGGAAGGGACAAACTGCGGACTTTAGCCTGGATCTGAGATGTGAGTGTGCAGACCCAGGCTACTTGGCGATTGATGGGAGGAGAGTCTTCAACGACTGAGAAAAACCAGGAAGTCCTGTCAAGGGACTACTTGTGAGAGTGGCTTTTACTGTTTAAAAAATGTAAATGTTCTTTTCAAGCTCTGTTTACTAATTCAGGGAGAGTTTTAGAAACTTGGAGGGACATTTACAAAAGAAAGTAGTCACATGCGTTACCAAAAGTAATTGAATGCCATACACGGTATGTAACCTTTGTCCTGATGGCTCCAACTCATCCTTTTTCTATTATTGCTTCATGCTAAAGATTGGTGCTCCTAAGGGCAATCGTACAGACGCTTGCCCTCCCCTCCACCCGCAATGGTCCTGGAATGCAGTGAACTCTGCTTTGATAAGCTTTGTGGAATGTTCCTGTCTCTTGGCTGACTGTCATCTCTCATGTCTTGATGCTTTCAATGGTCCCACCTCAAGCATTATTCCCTTCTCTTGTTCTGCTCTGAATCTGCGATGGCCCAGAAAACTAAATGACCAGGTTTGTCACAATAGAGTGTACAGCAAGAATAAATAGGACATAAGTGAAGACCTGAGGAACTCTTCTAGAAGTAGAGTGCTTGTGCTTTAGTGCCTGGACGTGTCTGCATTTCTGCCTATCTGTGACACAATATTAAGTATGTAAAAATGAATTGGCAATTGTGAGTTACTATACACATGTAAGTGATGGTGACAAGGTTGCTGTTGTGCTGTGTAGGTGCTCAGAGTTCTTCATTGTGCTTGTCCTTCCTGGCTCCTGGTAGGGTTTCGATTCACAGAAATTGCTGGACAGGCAGCTTCCAAATAAGAGTGATGAACTATCGTTTCTGACAAAAGATGTTGGACTGGCTGTGGCAGCAAGGAGGCGATCGGAAAACTCCCTAGAGCACAGGGCCTCTGGCAGGCTTTTTCTATAACATGACATGGGCACACACAGGGTCAGGCTGCCTATAGTCAGAGACATCCCCAGGAGCCCTGCCCGGTGGCCAGCACCACGGGCATCTGCTCACCTGTGGGAGAACTCAAAGTCTCACAGCTAAGCCAGGCCAGACCCAGTTGCTACTTTTTGGTCAAGACCTGCTGTAGGAATTCTTCTGGGGAAGAGGGAATGTAAATTTGTCTGTTTTCAGATATTTGTAGCCTTTACACAAAAGTGTTTGAAACTATTTGGTTAAAATGCTTTCCACCAAGGTTATTGTTCTTTCATTTTTCTTTTTTCACTCTGCCGATATCGATTGAGCTTCTACTGTGTACTGAGCACCATCTTAGGTGTTGTAACTGAGCAAGGCACACAAAATCTCTGCCCTCCTGGAGTGTTCTGACATTCTTGTTAGGGGAGACAGGCAATAAACAAGGAAAATATATGTAGTAGTATATATCAGTTGGTGACAAGTGCGATGGAGAAAAATAAAGCAGGGAAGGGGCATGAGGGGGAGGGAATGTTGGTTTTTGGTTTTGGGGGTGTTTTTCTGAGATGGGGTGGTGGAGGATGAGTCTTGCTATGTTGTCAAGGCTGGTTTTGAACTCCTGGGCTTAAGTGATCCCCTTGAGTGGCCTGAGATTACAGGTGCACGCCACCATGCATGCCTTGATGTTACAGTTTTTTAAGTCGTCAGGGAGGGGGCCATACTAGAAGATGAAATTGGAGAAAAGCCTTGATGGAGGCGAGGGAGCCAGCCATGTGCACCTGGGGGAAGAGTGCTCCAGGCAGCCAGAAATAGACAGTACAGAGGCTCCAAGTCCCGAGTCTGCCCTGCGTGTGTGCGAACCACAAGGAGGTTTATATGTCTGGAGTCACAAAAAACTGGAACAGTGGGTGCCCTCGTGGAGACAGTAGTTTCTCTAGGTGTGGTCTCACTAAACGCAGGGGCGGGAAAGAAATCCCCATCACAGACTCACATGGACCTATGACTTGTGGGCATTCGGACTGTGTTGTTCCCCTGCCAGGCCTGGGGCTTGGGGTTGGTGTCCTGTGGATGTGTGTGTGTGTGTCCTGACAAAGGAGGGACATGGAAAGGAAGGATCCCTTCCATGAATGAAGGGGGTTGATTCTGGCATAATCTGGGAAGAATTCTAGGAAGACTCAGTTATTTTTGGTTGGTTTACAGGAGACAAACACTGAACATGTTGGGCTGCCTTGCCTTGCTGGTCTCGTAGTGGAGGAGGCTCTCTTTGCTGGGACTTCCCGTTGGCCCTAGCTCTGCACCTGCTCTCCCACATCAGCATTACCAGACCATGAGCACTGAGGCTTTCACAGGACAAGGAGCCTGGCCCCAGACCTCATTCAGGGCTGCTGACCCGGCTTTGGGCTCCACAGCCTGGGGTCTAGGTGCAGACTCCTGGGAGCAGAGTCACAGGGGCAGGTTTCCCCAAGTTTAGTGGTATGCAAGTACACACTTTATTTTAATGTGCTTTAGGACAAAAGATTCCTAACACATCAAAACCACATAATTATTGCTTAGGATGAAGTTAAAGTAAACAGGACGTTTTTTAAAAGACACTAAAAATCATGTGGGTGGCACAAAAATCCTATCTAAGTAGTGCTAACCTCAAGTCTGCCCTCAGCATGGGAGTACCAATTTCTGTCTAGGGGTTCTGTTCTCATCTCTTAGGGATGAGAATGCCTTGAAAGAAGTCCTCCTCTGCCATCCTGGGGACATAGTAGCTGTCCCTCTGTCCCAACCCCAAGCCTGTGAGCTGGCCACAATTCTCACTTCTTGCCAACACTTGCGTACCAGATGTTTCTGTCCCATTGCCCATGCCTGGCCTGGGCCCCCTCACTGCCATCACCTCCCAGCCTTCCTCTGGGTCCAGTGCATAAAGTCTCCTCAGCTGCCATCTAGAAATGCTGTTTCTGCCCTTCACTGCCCTGCTCGGTCACCCTCTGCATTGAGTCTGGGCATTGGCTTGGCTTGGAGGACATAGCATGGTGTAGTGCACCACACTGATCCTGAGTGGACTCCCCCTCCTACAGGATGCCTTCTCCCTGGCACCCACCACCTCCTGCCTCCATACCCATAGCTGCTGGCTGCCTAAGCATGCTTCTTCCTCTTTCTCTATAGATCTGGCCTCCAATTGCCGCTCAAGTCTCATCTAGTCCATGGGATGTTCCTCTGGAAGCTGAACCACACTGATCTCTTCAGTTATCTAATTCTTTTACACAGGATGTCTGTACCCTACCATTGAGAGTTTTTATATGCCCTCAAGGTCCAATAGAGATGACTCCTTTGTCTGGGTGTCGCAGACACACGAGCACACACACACATGCACTATTACCAGAACAGAATGGTCTTGCTCACCACGAGCCTGACACAGAGCTCTGTGCAGGAACCAGTTGAAGAGAAGCGGTTTCAGCACAATGAAGGGTACCAGCCTGGCTTGAATCCTGGCAATGCTACTTTCTAGCTTTGTGGCCTTGGGCAACTAGGTTTGAGGATGATATGAAACAGTGTAGAAATTACTGAGCCCAGTACTAGGAACATAATAAAATAATTGTGGTTGTTATTGTTCACTAATTGGCAAACATTTTCTATATGTAGATTTGTTTCCTTGTCTAGGCTGTAAACCTCCTATGGATTCATGGGGCACAGTGAATATTCAGGGTACATTTACATAATAAGTAGAGTGGTCCATTTACACTGTTGTGGGTTCTCTCATAAATTGGCTGTTAGGTGTAGAAGTTTTTGCAAGGTTATGTGAAACTTCAGTGTACATACATGATACGTATCATTTGTGTGTTTAGTTCCCAGTGGGTTAAGAATTGTTGAGCTTATCAAACCACAGTTCTTTATTGAGTACTTACTGTATACAGGTGAGAGGGAAGTGTATACCCCTGCTTTCTTCCTGATGAGAAGACTTCCATCTCTGACTGCCCCATCTCCTTTCTCCACAGCCTGGGTGTATACCTCTGCTCCCTGTCCCTACAGATCGTGGAGTTTTTAGCTCTCCAGCAGGTGCTAGGACCAGGTCTCAGCAATAGAGGAGTGAGTGGCAGGGCTGTAGTCCACCCTTCTTCACACTTATTTCTACTGCTAGGAGCAAAAAATCCAAAGGAAACATCATCTTGATTTAGGCAGTGGTTACACAGTTGATACAACTATAAAAATCCACTAAAATGTACACTTACAATGTGTATGTTTTATTATAGGTAAATTGTATCTCCATTTTTTAAAAGGTGATCATAATGCTTTTTATTAAGCAAAGGAAGGCCTAGGGAATTAAGCATTGCCCCTCTGAATTCACCAGCCTCAATTCTATCAGGAGAGCCAGCCTCATTCTCAGGAGAGCGGGGGAGGTATTTGAACCCGTAAAAGTCAAGGATACACCCCAGGCAGCCTAGTTTTCCCTACTCAACTCTTAGGCACTGGCCATCCGTGAACCTTCTTCATTCTTCACATTTGCACCGGCGAAGAGATGCCCTGGCACCCGCTTCAGACCGCAGCTCTTTCTTTGGCACAAACCTGCCTGCCATTGTGAATCATAAGTGTTCAAGTCTTGTCTTGCCACCTTGGGGTTTTTTACCCACTGTACAATGGCGATAAGACCTGGTCTGGCTGTTAGGAGTATCAAATGAGATAATGGATGTGAAAGTCTCACAGGACCATAAAATATAAGCTGTCAACAAAGTGCACCTTCAAGCCCAGCTTATTTCCACAGTATTCAAGAGCCATAAGGTTTGGAAGGGTAGTAAAGTCTAGTGATTCAGCAGGTAGGCTCTGGAGGCAGACAGCCTAGGTTCATTGGTCTTGGCCCTGCCACTTACTAGCCGTGGGACCTCGGCCAAGTGCTTATCCCCTTGGTGCCTCAGTTTCTTCCACTGTCAAATGGGAATAATGATAGCACTTACCCCACAGGATTGTAGTAAGGATTAGATGAGTTAATCCAGATAAAGCCCTTGACTCAGGGCTCAGCTATTCAGCTAATATTGCCGGGAGCAAGGGTCTCTGCTGAGCCTTAAGAGAGGACGTCTCTATTGGGCAGAAACAGACAAAACCCAAAGAGATCTCATTTGAATGTAATGCTTCATGTCCTGGCTATATTTTCCATAATTTGGAGCTCAAGATTGATTGGTAAGTTTTTTTCATGCTGAAACCATTCATCTTTCAAGTTTTCCTAATAAATAAGGGCACATGTTCTTGCCTTCAGAGTTTTGCTGCAGCGTCTATCGTGAGCCCTCTGATTTACAATTCAGCAGAAAAGTGATAGACTGGGTATTCGTGTTCAATCCAAGGTGATTGCTGCATAGTCATTTTTAACAAGACACCAGATTCAGCTAAACGCTTGCAGTGAGGTATTGTGCGTATTAAATTCAGGATGCTGGTCATACAGGCTGAGGCTCTGCATCTTTCTATTGTGAGTAGTGAGTTTAAAAATCACATAAAACTGACAGAGTGGGCTCTGTGCTGCCTAAGGGGGCAAGAGACCCTTGTTATTAGAGTCAAGTGTTGACTCTTTCTCCATCTAGTGAATAAAGTAAGTGAAGTGAAGTATTGAATGAGTGTTTGTGAGGCCCTGGGTAAGGGGGTTACATTTGTTGAAGGGCTGGTGAGTGACAGGTGTTTTAGATGTAAAATTATTTAATCATCAGTCATTATACCATGAATTAGGTAACAGAAAGGGCAGAGGTGAAGATGGCCCCTGACAAAACTTCTCCATACCTATTATATTTTTAAATCTCCCCCACAGCTCTTTGGACAGCCATGTGAACAGATATCTTTGGCCTCTTTTTGCAGGTAAAGAATCTGAGGTTGGAGGCAGGCTGGGACAAGGACCCAAGCCTCCTGAGTCCTAGCCTGGGGGTCTGCCATCATACCTACCTGCTTACAAAAAACTCACCCCTATGTCCTACATATGCTCTTTCCTCCCACATATGCTCTTTCCTCCCCTCTGTGAAAAAAAGTACCTCAGAATGTGCTTTCAGAGATCATTCTTTCAAAAATCATTCACTAGAGCTTACTGTGGCCAGGTTTCCTGGTAAGTCCAGGCTTCCAGTGCAAAATGACACATGGACTTTCTTCTGCAATCATTCACAGCCTTCTGGAGAAGTTTGGGGTCCAAAACTGAGGTTCTTAATGTCTTTTGGGTCACAAACCCCTTTGAGAAACTGATGGAAACTATGAAGAATTTCCTTAGAAAAATGCTCCTGTGGTTTTTAATTTAAAAAACAAATGTTTGCATATGGGGGTTGCTATGGTTTGAATGTGTGTCCCCTACAAAATTCGTGTAGAAACTTAATCTCTAATGCAACAGTATTAAGAAGTGAGGCCTTTAGGAGGTGCTTAGGTCACAAGGGTTCCACCCTCATGGATGGGATTAGCGTGGGTTTTGTTTCGTTTTTTTTTTTTTTTTTTTTTTGAGACAGAGTCTCACTCTGTCACCCAGGCTGGAGTGCAGTGTGCGATCTTGGCTCACTGCAACCTCTGCCACTCGGGTTCAAGCAATTCTCCTGCCTCAGCCACCTGAGTACCTGGGATTACAGGCGCCTGCCCCTGCACCCTGCTAATTTTTGTAGTTTTGGTAGAGACAGGGTTTCACCATCTCAGCCAGGCTGGTCTTGAACTCCTGACCTCGTGATCCACCTGCCTTGGCCTCCCAAAGTGCTGCAATTACAGGCATTAGCCACCGCACCCAGCCTGGCATTAGCATTTTAATAAAAGAGCTCAAGGGGACAAGTTCACCCCTTCCATGCCCTTTTGCCCTTCTACCTTCTGCCATAGGAGGATGCTTCAAGAAGGCCCCACCAGACACTGAATGTCAGTGCCTCAACATTGGACTCCCCAACCTCTACAACTGCGAGAAAATAAGTCTCTCTTCTTCATAAATCCCCAGTCTCAGGTTTTTTTTTTTTTAATAGCAGCATGGACAGACTGTGACAGGGGTTAGCAGTCTCCCAGAGGCAGTCTTGGGACCCGCCATACCCTACCTCAAGTGTTCACGGATTTCAGATGAAGAAGTCATGGGGCCATGAGCAGTGGTTCATGCCTGTAATACCAACACTTTGGGAAGCCGAAGCGGGTGGATCTCTTGAGGTCAGGAGTTCATGACCAACCTGGCCAACATGGTGAAACCCCATCTCTACTAAAAATACAAAAATTAGCTGGGCGTAGTGGTATATACTTGTAATCCCAGCTACTTGGGAGGCTGAGGCAGGAGAATCGCTAGAACCCAGGAGGCGGAGGTTGCAGCAAGCCGAGATCGCACCACCACACTCTCCAGCCTGGGTAACAAAAGGAGACTCCATCTAAAATAAAAATAAAAATAAAAATAAAAAGCCAGATGATGCAGATGATGAGATTATAGTCTTATTCTTGAGAACGGTTGTTAATTCTCCAAAGGAATCTTGTACCACAGGGTACAAGGATAAAAGCATGGGTGTGACTTTTCTGGTCATCGTCATCATTGTTTCAGGAGTCAAAGTTGTACATGTGTCAATGTCCTGTGGTCTTTGATTTTTCATTCCAGGGTTGGAGGGGAAACCAAGGCAGAGAGAAGGGTAACCAGCACCAGAGCCAGTAATGTCTGGAGAGAATGTAGCCATCTAAGTGCTCTGCTTCTATGCAGGGATGGCAAGAGGCTAGGTGGGATGTTGAGGGAAACTTAGGAAAAGAGCTGGAAGTCAAGCACAGAAGTTTCGCAATGGGATTTATCAGAGTTTTTAAGATAACTCAACTTTGAGATGAACAGGAGATTGAGAAAGCCTTTATAAGGTCTTCTAAGTGATGCTGACAGCTGAGAGTGGCATGCCCCTGAGAGTCTATGATTATCTCGCAGGAGAGATTTTTATGGGAGCCTTATTAAGAACAGAGCATGTCAGTGGGAGGGAGGGAGGGAGCAGCAGCGTGTTCACAGCTCTGGAGGGCAAGTGAGGCAGCCTCCTTGATTTGCAAAGTGCTTTGCAGTCCTTTTTCATTATTTCTGCAACAGACCCATGAGATTGGTAGAGAACCACCCTGCTCCCCACAAATTGTAGAACACTAGGAGGTAGTGGGCTGTCCATCTAAAGGTGTCTTTATAATAACGGGACGGACCCTGGGTTTGCCCCCTCTACAACCAGCCTGATGTGATAACCTAGATTAGAATACCTTCTCACTCCCCAGACCTTGGAGTCCTGTGATCCCTTGTGTCAGTGACCTCCTCAGAACAAAAGCATACAAGCTTGTCCCCCTATGAGATTGTAACCCCTCAAGCATGTTCACTAGGTGGAGGAAATTCTGACAGCCCTACTCCAGGCTTGAGGCTCACCCTGGAGCCTGGTAACTTCAGCCTCCATCTTAGGTGTGTGTGAGAAGGGAAATGCGGAAATGCAGTGAGCCAGGGAAAAACCCAGGAGAGACAGGTCCTCGGAGAGCGTTTTGTCCAGTCCTTTCCCTTGACACATGGGAGAGCAATGTGACACGCTTTGCTGCTAGTTGGTGAAGACTGGCGATGAGTTGGTAATGATAGCTAGCATGTTTTGAGTGCCACGTCCCAGGCATGGTGCATGGTATCACCCGTGCACCCTGCTAGATGAGCTTTGCAGTGTGGTTGAGTGTCCGTGTTATATACGGGGACCCTGGTGCTAGAGCCCCAGCACCCAGCTCCAGCACCTTCTGGGTGTGTGACTGGGTTTCTTACTGTGGCTGTTTCAAATGGCCACACATTTTGTGGTTTAAAACTATAAGATTTATTATTTTACAGTTCTACTGGTCAGAAGCCCCATTCAAGTTCACCAGCCTAAAATCAAGGTGTCAGCAGGCTGTGTTCCCTTCTGGGGCTTCTAGGGGGAGAATCCATCCGTTCCTTGCTCTTTGAGATTGTTGGCAGAATTCAGTGCTTGCCGTCGTAAGAGCCCCCTTTTCATCCTGGCTGGAAACTGAGGGCTGTTCCCAGGTTCTAGAGGCGGCTGCCACATATCTTGGTGGAGGCCCCCACTCTCCTCTATCTTAAAAGCCAGCAGTGGCGAATTGAGTTTTTCTCAGGCACATCTTACTCTTCCTCTATTGTTATATCTCTCTCTCTCTTTCTCTGATCCAGCCAGGAAAGGTTCTCTGCTTTTAAGGACTCATGTGATTAGATTGGGCCTACCCGGATAATCCAGGATAATCTCCACATCTCATAACCTTAATGACATCTGCAAAGTCCCTTTGGCCATGTAAAGTTCCAGGGATTAGGATGTAGACCTCTTTGTCGGGGGAGGGGGCATTATTCTGCTCATCGCAGTGATCTAGGGAATTGCTTGACTTCTTGGTTTAAGTGGGGAAGATGATGGTACCCACCTTGGGGTTATGAGGGTGGGACGTGGAACCCCTCATAGCACCTGGAATGTTGGTAAATACTTAGTTGGTGTTAGCTGTGAGAGTTGTTATCAAACCTGTTTTACGGTTGAGGACACTGAAATTTAAGACTTTGAGTAACTCACCTGAAGAACAAGATTTAAACTCCTTGTGAGAAAGGACAAACTGCATTGTATTCATCTCTTTCATCCCCCACAGTGCTGGCCCACAAAAGATTTTCAGTAAATGGATGTTGAATGAATGAGGGGAACCAAAAAGAGTAAATTACTTATCTGAGTTCTGTTAGACTCAGAGAAGGTCAGAGATGAAGGGACTCTCAGAAGAGGTCAAGTTCAAGCCTCTCATCTTATACCTGGGAATCTGAGGCTCAGTGGGGAAGGGGGCCTGCCTTAGGAGATGGGCAGTGCAGAGCCCCAGGATGTGACCAGTGCCTGTCTGGCCAGTATGTCTTCCTTTGGAGCAGGCTGTATTCATTTCCGTGGAGGTCTCTGGATCCTGTGGTCTAAGCCAAGCCAGAAACTGGTCCAGTAGGATAGAAGTGTTGATTCTGGCCTGGCCGCTGGTGCAGCGTCAGGCAGAGGAACTCAGTAGAAGAGTGAGAGTCCTGCCCTTTCTTCCTGTGGTGGCCTTTGCAGAGGCCTATCTAAAGCTTATTCTCAGGCTTCTCTAGACCTCCTGAGGCTGCTCCCCAGTAGAGCAACAGCCAGATGCCCATGGCCCACTCATGCCCATGTTAATCCCTTCTGCTCTGACCTAAGGCTGCATGACATAGATGGGGGACTTGGGGTTTTTTGTTTGTTTGTTTGTTTGTTTGTTTGAGACAGAGTCTTACTCTATCACCCAGGCTGGAGTGCAGTGTTGTGATCTCAGCTCACTGCAGCTTGCCTCCGAGGTTCAAGCAATCCTTGTGCCTCTCTCAGCCTCCCAAGTAGCTGTGACTACAAGCGAGCACCACCACGTCTGGCTAATTTTTTGTATTTTTAGTAGAGATGGGGGTTTCACCATGTTAGCCAGGCTGGTCTCGAACTCCTGACCACAAGTGATCTGCCAAAGTGTTGGGATTACAGGCATGAGCCACCGTGCCCGGCCCAGGACTTGGGTTTTAGTCTGCCCATTTACACTTATGGCTTTGTGGTATTTAGGACCATCTGGCTTCTTGGAACTAATTTCATATGTAGCCCATCTAGACACTTTTAAGGTCTCAACCAATCCTGGTTTCAGGTGCCCTTCAGAGGATGGTTCAAAAACTTTCACATCAGCCTTGGGGACAGAGCTGTGCTGTTATTCCAAGGGCTTCTGGCTCCACTGAGGCTGAACACAACTTGGCAGCCAGTGAAATCTTTCTGGACAGCTGGTAGTGTCCCCCATCTCCATGGGAGCCAGCTAAGGCAGGACAGGGTGCTGACCAGTACCTCTGCTGTGCTAGGCTGCCCCTGACACGAGGCAGCCACAGGAAAAGCCATTATATCTCTGTAGAGCAGCATGTGGCATTTATGCTGTCTCATTGGAATCAGGGCTTCGTTGTCTATTTGTTTGAGGAGGACTGAGCAAAATCTGAATTTGTTTTCCTAGGCAAGAAATGCCAAGTGTCATGATGTCAGGGTTACCAGGTAACTGAGTGGAGGAATGGAATATATGGGTGGTGCCTGGGAAGGGGAGCTAATGCATGTTCCTACTACATACAAGCTCCAGGCTTGGCACTTTTGTGCCTTGCTTACCATGGTTTACTGCAGGTATGATTTGCCCAGTTTTATAGAAGAGAAAACGGAAGTTGGGAGGTGGTGACTCTCCCTGGTCACCCGGAGGGAACTAGCATAAATTGTTTGGGCTCTAGCTAGTTAAATATGAGCTTAGTTCAGTTGCCAAGTCAACATCTGGGTGTGTGCACTCTGTCGAGATCTGATGGGGCTGGAGCCATCTTCTCTGCCTTCTAATGGGAGGATGGAGTTCATTCTAGCAGGGAATCAGTAAAACATGGCATAGAAATCATAGCCTCATCCATTAGTAAGACAGTAAGCATTTATTGAGTGTCTTCTGTGTGCTCTTTCTAGTCACTGGGGATATACCTCATTCAGGGAACTGCCATTCTAGCTTCATGAACACGGAGAAACAGACAAAATGAACTAAATGAGATCATTGCCAGCACTGTGTGCCATGAAGAATGTGGTGGAGGATAGCTGGGGAGCTACTTTAGCTAAAGTAGGCAGGGAGAACTTCCTGAAGGAATGAAATCTCAGCCAGGATGCAAATGATGAGAATGGGGCAGCCATGGAAAGGTCTGGGGAAAGAGCTTTCCAAGCAGAAGGAACGGGAGTACAAAGACAGTACAAAGACAGAGCCAGTGGTGAGCCTGAGTGTGCGGGGAAGCCATTGGAGGGAGTTAATTAGGAAAGAGATGATCTGACTTCTACTTTGAGTTTGTTGTGGCTGCTGTGTAGAGGATGGGCTGTGGAGGGGCAAGAGAGGGAGCAGGGAGACCAAGGAGGGGAGCATCATAGCCTTTCAGTTGGGTGAAAGATGGTGGTAACTGGGACCAGGGTTGTGGCAGCAGGCAGTGAGAAATTATTGGAATCAGACAGTATTTTGGAATTAGAGTCAATAGGGCCTACTTATTTTAGGATAGTGGTGTGCTGGTAAACCAGCCAAGGGTGGGAGGGAGGCCCTTGTTGGTAGAGCTTGCCAGTTTCTGTGATGTAATATTCCCACCACGGCTGGTTTCAAGCTACCCATCTGGCCAGTGAGTGATGCGAAGTTAGCTCTCATGAGCTGGTGCAGCCCACTCCAGCACACCACTGGGTCAGGCCATGGAAGATAGAAGCAAGAAGGACTGAAGAGCATTCCATGGCTTTGGTCTGAGCACCTGGGTAGATGGGGATGCCATCTACTGAGGTAGGAAAGACTAGAGGTGGAAAGAAAGAGCCTGGGGCAGTGGCAGGAAAAAATGGTTTTGCTCTGGCCATGTTAATTTTTAAATACACATTAGATATCTGTTTTATAAGTTTTGGGCACTTGCATCCTTTATGTCATTTAAGTGTCAGTCCTTTCAATAACTATGAATTTGGTGGTTTCTTCTCCATTCACAGAACAATAAACTGAGGATGCAAGGGACCAAGACACTTAACCAAGGTTGTACAATTAGTAAATGACACAGCTGGATTTGAACTTAGTTGGCTCTGACCCTGCCCCAACAGCCTAATCATCACCCACACTGCCCTCCAGAAAGCATCCCACTCTTAGCTTGATGCTACGTGTTTGGGATTTAAAAGGGGGTCTTTAGGACGTTTTGGAACAGGCTTTATACCAGAGAAGTAATCACAGAATGGTTGCTCAGAGACCAGACTCTGCCCTTTGATGTGTTGTGTGGTTTTGTTTTTTAAGGGGTGTGGCAGGTAGGGAAAGAGGAAGGTGGGGAAGGGAAACTGTTTGTTTCATTTTGTTTTATTGGCCCATGTGGTGTGTGTTTTTAGAAAAAAAAAAAAGAAGAAAGAGAGAAATGTAATGGCTTTAGACAAGTCTGCACACCCCCGCCGCTGCTCCTGGGCTCCTCCATTCCCTGCTGTCTCACCACCTGCCCATCTGACACACGTGACACTTGCTTGGCTCAGGAGGCATCCAGTGTCCCCTGCTCTAGAGGAGCCCAGGTGTAGTGGCCTCCACAGGCAGGCTCTTGGCTTCATCCTTGCACCTCAGGGAGTGAGCACCTGGTTCCCACCCTGTCTGTAGGCCTGAGCCGGTCACTGGGGCCTGGGATGCATTTGATTTGCACTCTCTACTGCTCCCTTCCTGACCACTGCCAACTACCTAAGACATCACTGTGCTTCAACGGTAAGAGCTGTGGTCTTTGACCAGGCGCAGTGGCTCATGCCTGTAATCCCAGCACTTTGGAATGCCAAGGCAAGAGGATCACTTGAGCCCAGGATGTCAAGGCTACAGTGAGCCGTGACAGTGCCATTATGCTCTAGCCTGAGTGACAGAGGAAGACCCTGTCTCAAAAAAAAAAAAAAAAAAAAAAAAAAAAAAGAATTGTGGTCTTTCCAATTCTATACATACTGAAGCAATCCCACCTCTTTCCCTGGCTTTATTGGTATTATTTTCCCTGGTATTATTGTTATTATTTTGCTTACATAATGAGGCTTGGAGGCATTGTTTTCTGTCTGCAGCCTTTTGGCCTACCTTCTGGTGATATGTTCAATTTAATGGCATTCTTCAGCATTACTAGGCGTGGCTGGAGCTGAGTGGAACCTGCCATCAGGTAGTCTGAGAGAAGCAGACAGCTGCGTAAATGGCTGTGTCTGCCTGGATCCCTTGGACTGAGAAGCCTCCATTCCCTGCCTGGGCAGTGCTGGGCTTGGTTACCTGAAGAGGCATAGCAGGATTGACAGGAAGGTCTCACCCCACGGTTGGCATGACCGGATAGCCCTGAGCATGATGCCAGGGCTGATGGCACTTTGCAGAGCCAAAAAGGGAGGCCATCCTGCCTCCGACTGCCTCTGTCTGCACAGTTATATGTTCCAAGTGCAACCAGAGAGGAAGGCTTCCCCAGGCTTAGCCAGGGCCACTACCAGGCCAGACTGGAATAAGCCAAGACATACTAGAGAGTGGCAGGGTTTCTCCTGGCATTTCCGTGTATGTACCTCTTTAGTAAAAGATGTTTGAACTGGTAACTCTGTGTATATGCACATGTATGTGTATATATATGTGTGTGTATATATATACATACACATATATTTATTTATTTAGATTATGTATATTAAAATACATAAATAAAAATAGAAAAATAGAAAAGTTAACTGAAAGTTATCATGATTAGAAATGTGATGTTTTCTTCCATGCCCCTATGGATCCTGACCCCCACCTTGAACGTGCCGGCCCTGAGCCAGGAGTAGGAGCTGTAAGTAACTGCATCTCTGCTTCCCACCAGGGCAATGGGAAGAGCTTCGTGGTCAGAAAATTTGGCTCCAAGCCCCAGTTCTGCTAACTCACTTGCAGCATGCTGTGGGCACATCTCCTGGCCACACTGCCCCACTTCTGTCAGGTCTGCATGAATGTCACTTTAAGACCACCCTATGTAAATTAGCACCCCACTGTTACTGCCCCTTCACTTACCCTGCTTCATATTTCTTAAAAGTGCATAGTGCTACTGATGTGTGTGTGTATGTATATATGTTTATTTGTAGGTTTGTTGTTATATATGTTTGTTAGCTATCTTTACTCGTGTAAGCTCCATAAGAGCAAGGATTCTCTTTTGTTCTCTGCTGTGTGCGTGGTACATAGTAGGAGCTCAGTAAATATTTGTTGATTGAATGAATTAACTTGGTTTTATATAACCCAGTGCTACTTAGTAAACTTTTGTAATGGAGGAGAAATGAAAAAGACATTAATGCTTGAAAGGAGGATTTGGAGGGTAGAGGCAGAATCATTTTGAGGAATATCTGCTTTGTATAGTGGATACCATTGCTGTTTTTTTTGTTTGTTTGTTTGTTTGTTTGTTTTGAGATAGAGTCTCACTTACTCTGTCACCCAGGCTGGAGTGCTGTGGCATAATCTCAGCTCACTGCAACCTCCACCTCCCAGGTTCAAGCCATTCTCCTGCCTCAGCCTCCTGAGTAGCTGGGATTATAGGCACATGCCACCACGCCTGACTAATTTTTTTTTGTATTTTTAGTAGAGACAGGGTTTTACCATGTTGGCCAGGCTGGTCTCAAACTCCTGACTTCAAGTGATCCACCCTCCTCAGCCTCCCAAAGTGCTGGGATTACAGGCATGAGCCACTGGGCCGAGCCCCCATTGTTGTTTTTACACCTGTGAAAACAAGTACTGGGGACCAGGAGCTATAAGTAATTGAATCTCTGCTAACAACCAGGCACTGTTCGTGGATGGATGGATGGATGGATGGATGGATGGATGGATGGATGGATGGACGGACGGACGGACAAATAGTTAGAATTTAATCTTCACAATAACCCAGTGAGATTAAGTTTCATTGTCTCCATTTCACAGATTAAAGAACAAAACAAAAACACAAAACCTTGAGGCCCAGAAACTCAAGTGTATCTAATTCCAAAGTACCTAAAACCGTGACTAACAGAATGCAGGTACCCAGTGAGTGTCTGTGGAATGAAAGAAATCCCAGCTTGTTACACTCTTAGAACTTCTCAAGCTTTTCCACCAAGTAGCTTTTGTGGAAGAAGACGGTGAGTGTGTGCCCAGGAGAGTCAAAGGGCATTGCCTGAAGCAGTTCACCTCAAACCAGAGTTGTGTTTTTTTTTAACATCTGGCTTTTTATTTTAAAAATCCATGTAAATGTCTGTATTATCCTTCATATGGTGAAACAAACTCCTCCTGTTTGTTTTACAGGAAAAATGATGCTTTTGATCATTTGGTCACTTATGTTACATAACTTTAAAAAAAATTCAATGAAAGCTGCTGCTCTGCATTTACTGCAGGAGTGGCATGCTCCTGGTGTGAATTTTGTGCACCTACGAGGTGTCCAGCCTGGTGTACAGTGACCACAGTAGAGGCTGCTGTAGGGCCTGGTCTCTTCCATGCCCCTCAGTGGGATCTCGTGCCATTTGCCCCCTGTGCAAACACAGGTTGTCCAGAGGAAGCGGGACATTCACCTCCAAGCCCCAGCCATCTGTTGTTTCAGGCCTGGATAAGGGCTTCACCTGGGTGAATGGGGCCTTCAGCAAACAGTGCCTCACCTGGTCCCCTGATAAGGGGTTACCTCTCCAGCAGATTTTATAGCTCTGCCCTTCATCCATAATCAGAGCGTGGGTGGGGAGAGACAGAGTATGAAATATCCCTGAAGCTATTGGAATAGCCTTTATGGTTTGTTTTATATAAACCTGTGTTCTGGTGTGGTATGTGAAACAGACCGCTGAGACTCAGCCCACCAGACTTTGATGTCACATAGCTAAGGGCCCCTTTTCTGGTTCATGTTTCAGTGACTGGGTTTCTGAGCATCTTCTCTAATGTAGGGGTCTAGGCTCCAGGATTTCCATTGACTCACGGATAATGGCTTTGTGTCTTTGCTTTCCTCTTCCTGGAAACTGAGTTCAGGCATGTCCAGAGTCATGTGTGGTTTAAAACTGGAAGGGCTCTTAGAGACCATTCAGCACCTTGCATTTCTCAGATAGGAAACTGAGGCCCAAAGACAGAAAGGGAGGCTGCACCCCATTGTGCTCTGTCAGTCTGCAGCCTCTCAGCCCAGGGCTGTGGAGTTGGTGCCCTGGGTGTCTGTCCCGGTCAGGAAACAGCTGAGGCTTTGTTCAGCGTTTCTCATCTAGTTAATCCCCACGTTGTGGGTATGTCATATAGCCAGGACCCAAAGAGAGGAAGAGATGAGGAGAATGAGGATGTACAAGTCCCAAAACAGGACGACATCATTACCTGGGCAGTGTGGCTTATGCTTTATGTGAAAGACTCTGTTGGTCCATGCTCAGACTCAGCCCAGCCTACCCCATGGCCAGGTCCAGATCTTGACTGGCAACTCACCTCCCAGCCCTCTGAAATCCACCGTGGGGTAGGCTCAGAGCACACTCATCCTTACCCAAGAAAAGAACTCCATTCAGGACTCTGCCCAAATGTCACCTCTTCCAAGAGGCCTTCCGTGACACCCTGTCTCAAATAGCAGTCCTCATCACTTGCTGCCCCCATGCTCTGCTTAATTCTACATTTATTACCACTTTTCCTTTATTCATTTTCTCTTTTCCTTTTCTACAATATGTGTTCCCTGAGAGCCAGGTCCGGGTCTTTGTCCCCAGCACCTGGCTTGTTCTCTGTGAGCAGGGATTGGAGAGACAGTGGAACAACTGGGAGTAGCTGGGGGGGACAACTGGGAGGGACTAAGAGAACTGGGAAAGTGGGAGGGATGCATGCGGTCAAGGAAGAGAATGAGCACCCTTTTCTGAACCACTTAAACAAATCTGAATGCAGACTGTGTTTGAAAAGAGCTGCTTCAAGGAGCTCATCTGTGATTCCTTGAAAAATCACCAGGCTTGGTATTGGGCACTGGCACCTGAAGTCAAGGGTTTTTGATTCGCTGGTGGTCCAACCTGTATTTCCCAAGGGACCTTTACTCCTCTGAGGCTCAATATCCTCTCCACCTGGCAGGACAGGGCCCTTGGCAAGGTGGAGCCTGGTCCCAGGAGAAGGTGCACCTCCGTGACAATGTCGTCCCTGGGGCCACCTGCCAGTGCTTTTCCCATCTAGTTGGCAGATCAGAGAGAGAAAGAGAATGTGGGGGCTGGGGGGGGGGCGCCCAGACCATCTGGTCCATTCCCATTTATTGCAGATGGGCAAGTGGGACTGATGCCTAGAGAGGGTAAAGGACCTACCTAAGGACACATAGCAAGGCGTTGACGGATATCTGCTTTAAAATGTTTTCTTTACTATTACTCATCTTTTGATGCATCCTCCCTCCTACAGCCTCTCCTACAAAAAAAAAAAAAAAAATCCACAAAAACTTAACAAGAGTTTCCTAATGCTTGCTGTAACATAACTGACCCTCTTGAGCCTCGTAGCTCTGAGAAGTTCGTGGATCTTCAGAAATGCACCCAGTAAGATGAATAGTATTTCTGTCTAGAGAGAGTGGTTCTAATGAATCAGGCATTTCCCAGGTTCATATCCTTTGGAATTCTGGTTCTGTGAGCTTTAAATTTGTGTTCTATACCTCCTCTCAAAAGAGCTGTAAGGTCAAGTAAGTGTAGAAAATGCTGCCTGCTACAAAAACTCTTGGAGAGACACAATGGACTTTAGCATATTAAAGGCTCTGAGAAGTTCTATAATTAAGAAAAATCCAACAGCTCTTTTTGTGTAATTCAGAGTTTCCCACACTTGTTTGACCTCAGAACTCTTTTTGCATGAAAAACTATTGGCCTCTCACAGAGCTGGTCTTCCTCCAACCACAGACCCAACAGACCACTCACACAAGGGAGTACTCAGCACTTACTTGTCATTTTATACAGTTATGGCTTTTTGTTTTTTCAGTATAAAATACATTGGAAAAAAAACATGACATATAATAGGCTTCCTCAAAAGGGGTTGGGGTGAAGTGCCCTCCAGCTAACTTTTTACTTCTTATAACCAGAAAGACAAAAGACAGCTTCACGAAGACATCTCTTCTTCTTTATAACCTCGTGATTCTATTTTCATTGTTCTAAGAGCCTATAGGCTATTTCTATTTTGTGAGTACAACAAAACATGCCCCTTACTCAAATGGCTTTCAAGACAGGCCAGAAGGACTTCACCATAAGGAAAATGCATCTATGACACTTACGTAGCTTGGAAGGTGGAGTATCATTACACTAAATGGATTTGAATCCTGCCATCACCAGGAATCATTACTTAATCTAGCTGTGTCTGTTTCCTCATCTGTAAAACAGAGTGCTCATAGTACCTGGCTAAAATTGTTTTGAGGATTATATGAGATCTGTGTTTAACATTTAGAATGGGTTCCAGTACAAAGCCAATACTTACCTATTACTGTTATTATCATAGAATGAGAGCTCTATGTAGGCAGTGACTTTGTTTTGTTCACTATTTGCATGCCCCAGTGTCTAGAACAGGGATTAGCACATAGTAGGTGCTTAGTAAAGTTTGGTTGGATGAATGAGTGAATGAGAAAATGAATGGAAGGTCTTCTATGTATGGAGAGCAACACACGTTTCTGAGAGTCAGATTCCAGCAGAGAAGGCACCAGATTAAAAGTGAGCTGCTTGCTGTAGGCCAAGGCTTTCGCTTCCTCTGCGATGTCCTCTCTGTGTATGAATGAGAAGCCAGTGCCCAAGAGGATGCAAGTCATGGTGTGGAACTCAGAAGCAGAGCATGAGGTGATTTCCTGGAAGGTGATGGTGTCATCTGAATGTTTCAGGCCTCGAGGTTCCAAGCTTGTGGATTTCTATTCCTGGTTACTACACGCAGGCCTGTGTCTGCCCAGCCAGAGAGTTGCCAGCATGAGAGTTGCCACCATTTACCCTTGGAGCCTCCCAGCGAAGATGCTGCCTGTGGAGCTGCTTTTGAAGGGGAAGTGCTTCTAGGTGTCTGAGGCAGGCTGAGGGCCCCTTGGCCACCTTGACACTCTTGTTCCCCAAAGGCTCCATGTCCCCTTGTCTGTGGGTTGGCACCACATAATGGCATGCAAACCCTTGGCCTGCTGATGTTGATTTTACCTTCTCTTGAGGGAATATAACCAAGGCACTGGACCAAAATAAACAGCCCAGATGCTGTGCTGACCCAGCTCTGCTGGGAAGTATTATATTGATTTGGCCCTAGCCTCTACCTTCAGTAACCTCATCTCTGCCTGAGGCTCCTAAGCTGGGAGGTTGATTCACTTCTTTCCTTGGCAGTGTGTTCACCCAAATACCCACACCCACTTTGTTTATATTCCTAAAGAAGCCAGCGTTAGTTATTTTTAAGGACTGTGAGTGGCCCTAGGTGCCCAACCCTCCTGGTCTGGCTGGAGGTAGGAGATGACACCCCAAGGTGAGTCTACCTGTGTCAACCTCTCTGGCAGGAAAACCCAGTAGCCACCAGCCTACGGAATGCGAAAGGCCTGAGCAAACACTTGTGCAGCCAGCCAGGCTCATGGCCTTGGCCCTCTGACCAGAATGCCCTTAGGCTGGGGGTACTCATGGTTGGTGGGGTGGGGCAGTTCAGACTGATCTCCAAAGAGGGGATTGACAGACATGCTCAGGGCCTGCAGCTGAATACTGTCTTTAGGGAAGTGCAGCTGGAAAGAGGGTTTAGCTGTGATTCAGCCAGGCTGCAGTTCCTCAGCCTTGCCCAGGAGGCTCTAATAGCCAGTTTGAGGAGAGCTCATTGAAAGTCTGCATGAACCCATGAACTGTTTCACAGTTGACCCAGCTTTCCAGTTCTGCAGCTTCCATTTTCCCCAGTCCCTAGGTTGTTTGCTTCTCAAATCCAGGGAGTCTTCTCTGAGGGTACAAGCGTTTTTGAGGGAGTGTGATTCAGAATGGGACCAGCCCCTTCCCCTCTGGTCCCTCCCAACTCCTGTTCCAGTGACCACATTGGTCATGCAGGGGGCCCTTTCCAACTCAAAGATCCTCCAAGAGAAAACATTCTAGCATTAAAAATTGAGGAAAACAGTCTATCTCTGTCCCCCTGGTCATCTGCCTGGGCCAGAGAATCTGTTTCACTTGAGGGGTGGGCAGTGTGTGGCCATTGGGAGCTACACTGCATCTGGCTAGTTAATGTTGAGCCACCAGCTGCCTGTGAAAATGCTGTCTATGTCTTTCTTACCCCACAGCTCCTTGGGGAGTTTAAATAAGGTGCTGTGGCACTTGAGTTCTGCAAAAGACACCTATTTGCTGACCAGGCAGAGATGCTTAGCCACAGCTCACAACTCTGAGGGTGCCGTTGGAAGAGGAGGAAGGGGCATGGCATATAAAGCTCATGCCCCCTTGAAGGCTGATGATTGAGACAAGTTATGTCTTCTAGCATTTGACTCCCTCAGAGAGATTGCAGGACTTCCCTCTGATTGCAGGTGACTCAGTCCACTCAGATCACCCAGAAACTTGATAGAGATTTAGAATCTTAAAGAAGACAGAAGCTTAGACACAGCATGTAGCCCAGCCCATCAACAGATGAGGAAGCTGAATGCCGCAGGGATTACAAGGAGGTAGGTAGAGCTAGCAGAACTGAAGGCCAGCGGGACACTACGCAGTCCAGGTGAGGGGCTCCCCTGCTGCAGCCTGTGCCTGTCTACCATTTCCCTTTGGCTCCTGGCACCTGCCTGGTCAGGTCTCCTGAACATCCCCTGAGAGCACACACCAATCTGACAGTGGTTCCTAAAGGCAGTGCTCCTAGGGGAATGCCCACTGAGAGGGAGGCTTGCATTTAACATGGGACTTTGGTGGAAATGCAGAGTGTGTCCTGTCCTCCCAGGCCTCCCTGGATAATCTTTCAGGACTGTCCTGCTGTGCAGCCAGCAGCCTCTGTGTCCTTACTCTGCTGGGATCACCCAGCCCTGCCTGGGAGCTAAGAGAGTGGCCTGGCTTGTAGGTAGCCACTTGCCCTTTGGATTAATATGAATATGCATGATTCTGGCAGGAGATAAGATATTTATCTTATTTATTTGACATGCGTGGATTTCATGGCTCTATGTGAAGTAGGAAGGGAAATGGAGTGGTGGAAGTTGGTAGATGGGCATTTTATGTACACGACTTGGACCTTTATCATTTGAAATTTTCACAAAGGGGAATCAAGGCTCTCCTGTTTTCACTGAGATGGTGATTCTTTGAGTCATAGCCTATTTTGACTTGGAGAAGCTGGGCACCAGGTCTCCACTCAAGTTCAGGCAGTCATTCTTGGTTTCACTTCTCAGGTAAAGAGACATGTTCTCCCATCATTGCTTCCTAGATCTTTCCTAAAGATGGTGAACCATTTGACCTTTGCTGGCAAGTCCACATTGGTCTACTATGAGGGAGAAGAAGTGAGTGGTGTGGGCAATTCTGGCTGAAGTTTAAATTGCAGAATTGAACCTTAGGCATGAGTTTCAAAGTAGATGTGTTGGGGAAAAGAGAGCCTGGGTTAACTGTATCTTTTCTAGTCCCATCACAAAACACAGACACACACACACGTACAGAAGGAGAGAGAGACGGAGAAAGAGAGAAAGAAATCATTCAGTTTGAATCCATAGAATTGACCCTGGGAGGTAGATTAGAAGACAGAAAGGGAAAGTGGAGGTGGCTTTCTTAGGAGCTTTAGACATTTCCAGGTATGACTTCCAGATAAGTCTGAACCTCAGTGTTCTAGGCCAACCCAGTCAGTTCATATTGACCAAGGTCAGAGAGACAAAGTACCAGTCTTTGGTCACCCTGCAAAAAAACCTGACTCCAGTCCAGTGCCCGTTTCAGTCTACTATGTTACGTCTTTCCTAGAGTGACCTTTCCAAGCTGGTCCATGGCTCACCAGAGCAAATTGTTCTCATAGCATTATGGTTACACCAGCACTTTGTTTCCAAACGCAGTGATCCTCTGTAATTACCAAATACCTATGGCTCTGAAGGACTTTTGAACACAAAGGCAGACTCACCAAGAGAAAACAAAGTCTCACCACCATTTAAAGTTTTCAGATTCTGAATACATTCTGAAAATGGCAGTCAGAAGTGCTTTAGCCAAGGGCCATGTCCCAGGAGCATGTAGGATTGTGCGTTTGGATATCTGTGTCTAGCTTCATCACTTACTGCTGGGTGATCCTGGATGAGTTTCCTTAATTTATCTGTGCCTCATTGCCCTCATCTGTAAGAGGAGAGTTATAATAGAACTTAGGTCATAAAATTTTTGTGAGGATTAAGTGGAATGCTGTACATGAAGTACTTAGCACATTGTTTGGCACAAAATAAGTACTCAAAAAATATTTACTATCAGTATTTTATTCTTTTGTTTTCAGGTAAGTCTCTCTTATAATTATACATGCTATCAACCAGTGCAAATTAATATGGTATCAAGAATATGAAGAATCAAAAGACTAAAGAGTAATAACATTAGCTGGTGTGGTTTATGCAGTCATTCGTTAAACAGATATTTATTAAGCACCGTCTATGTACCTGACATGGAGCTGAATATTGGAGTTGAGTAAGATAGATGTGGTCTTACCTTCATGAACCCCTCCTCTTGCAGGGGAGACAGACATTTAATGAGTAACTACAGCTGTGCAGAGCAATGCCACAGGGTTGCCTGCATCTGAAAGAGGAAAGAGAGGAAGGAGAGAGGAGAAACCATGCATTCTGGTGGCCACCCCACTACTGCAACCAGAAGAACACAGCCATCTCCCTGGAAATCATTCTGTATAAATTTAACTCTAGGGGGAAAAACACAGCCGGTCCATTTCCAAACTGGAATTCTCCCCCCATGTGTTTTTGGGAAGCACAGATGCCTTGGCGTTTTCCCTCTAACAATAACAGAGATTGTTCACAATTATGAATGGTTTTGGTTGACTTCAGCTCCAACAAAACCATGAATCATTTCATAACTTCTGAAATTGCAAAGAAATAACAAACACTCTGGCTCCAGAAAAAAAAAAAATGGACACATTATGAAGCACAAAGTCATCTAAATGAAAATGTGAATTCTTTTTTGTTTGTTTAGCAGCTGCACGTTGCAAGGCCAGCTGGCAATGGATAAAAGACCCGAGTTAGTATCTAGGTTCCTGGGGTACCACTTGTACAGTTTCTTCTGTGGGATCCATAAGCAGCCATGATATAAACTTCGTTCTCCATCTTTCTCAAAGCTTTGGGCTAGCAGCATTATTTCATACATTTTACAATATTCTGAGGAAGTGAGGGTGAAAGGAGGTGCTTGGGCTGAGGCTTGTGACAGAGGGTCTCCATCATGGGTCCCATCATAGATCCCACTTGCCCCACACACATCTGTGGGATGACTTTTTTTTTCAGCAGGTCTGCTGCATCCTCCTGATATCTGGCCACCAGATGAGGTTTTCAAAATGTGGGACCAAAAGGATCAGGCTTCCCCCAGTCTGTGACAGCCTCTGAGGTACCAACAGGGCCTGGCATTGGAGCAAGGTTGGCTACTCCTTCTCTTCGCTGTTAATCCAGAAAACTGCACCCTTTCCTGAAGGCTGGAGGCACACAGCTATCCTTGATTGCAGTCAAGTCTTGCCTGTACATGAGGCCAGAGGCACAGCGGGTTCTAACACCTTGGGGCTGAGACCAGATTGGAGAGTGGGGGACAAGCACATGACCACAATGCCACAGTCACAGAGTCTTCCTCCCCACCCTGTTAACTTTGTTTTTTCACGTTAATAATGTCAGCATGGTGGTGGCCACCCCAATGCTGCAAGAACATTTGTTGAAAAGACATTTCTTTTAGAAAACAGGCTCGGGGGAGCAATTGTTTCCCCTCAAGTCTGCCTCCACTCCTGATCTCTTTCCACGCTGCAGGGTACACAGCAGACAGCAGTAGACTCAGGCCCATTGGCATAGCATGTGCTTCCCACACATGCATTTTTTAAAGTAATAATTTTGTTACACAATTATTGCTTATTTCTCATAGGTAGTGTAGGATATACAGACTTTAAAATGGAAGAAAATAAATATAGCCTGTATTTCTATTACTCAGAGTGAATAATAATTCGCATTTGGGTATATATGTTTCTAGACTTCTTTCAATGCATGCGTATGTGTTTTTAAACGAAAGCTAGTATCAAACTGAACACATAATTTTATTGCCCCTCTTTACTCTCACTGTACGCTCTGAACATTTTCCCATATCTACAAATATAATTGCATATCACTTTGTGCCCTGCAGACATCTCTGTAAATTTCTGGAAGATTTTTCCTTTTGTGCCCTTCTCCCTACCATCAGAGATGGAGACAATAGAAAATACGCTTCACTGTCACATCACAGACTCACATCTTGAGCACTGATGTAAGTTTTGCACTAGCCCATCACAGGCACTCTGCCTGAGACCCTTCCTGCTTTAGCTGTGATTATGAGCGCCCAGTTCATCAGCCAACTCATTGCCAAGGTAGAGCCTAGCTCTGTAAAATGCCCACCAGCTTTGGCACCAGGAAAACCATGCAAAGTTGCATTGATGCTACTTACAAGCCCCAAATAGGTGGTCTCAAAAGAGAAAAAAGACTTATGTTTTAATAAAACTCCCTTTAGTAATTAGTTGCTTTAATAAAAGGCCACTTGGGTCACTGTCTGCCTCCCCAACCTAGACTTCCTGCAGTTGGGAAAAACTTTCCAGGGACAGAGAGGGTTCTAGGGACACACTGGTCAGGCCCTGTTCCCAGCCGCTGAGGGCACAGAGACTGACAAGGCACCACCCCATGAGAATGTCTGTACTCTTTTGGAGCCTACATCTGTAGGCGCTGAGGCATCACATTCTTCAGGTTCTAATGAGGAATTATTTCAGTGATGAGTTGTAGAAATAATCATTTAATGTTTATGATTCTGAGGAAAATTTAAGAATTTCTGTATTCAGAGCATATTGACAAATGTGGCAACCACTTCACATAATCCACACACTAGATCCTTGTAAATGTCATTGTTATCACTGGAGCCTCAGCTATGGTTGTCCTTCCCAAGCTGGATGAATAGGACTGCCAGTTATTCACTAAAGATAGAGATAGCACATGGCTTCTCTTAGTCCAGGCTGCTGGGCAGAGGCTATGGCATTGCCTTGGGGTAGGGGGTGCAGGTCTCAGCAACTATCCTTGAGCCATTCAAAAGGGAGTCCTGTCTCCACAAAGATGCTCATAGGTCAGGCTTTTCAGTCAGAAGAACAACTTGCAGTTGTTTTCTGGGGCCACAGGAGATGACTGGATGGGTAGGTGGTCTGGAAAATGAAGAAGCAGGAGGCTTCACATAACACACCCGGGATTTAGGATGGGGACACAGTCAGCCCCAGTGTAATGGAGATGGGAACTCTTCCTCAGGTGTGTCTGAAAGCCACCTCAGCAGCCTCCAGGGAAGTGTCTTCTCATTGGTCTCAGCTCAGTGTGTAGAGGGCTCGGGAGTGGTTAGAGGCAGGCTCATGCAGACACCGTTCCCTGGACTATGCTTGTCTGTATGGTCATGGAGGGATTTTTTCTGCCTCCCCACATCCAAATTCAGCTTAGCAAACTGTCACTGGGCACCCGTGCTGGTGCCTTGACTCTGGTATCTGGCTGAGGAGGCAATGTGAAGACCAGGAACTTCATATCCCAGGGTGACAGCAGTTTTCAGCATCTTTCCTAGAACTGCTTGGTTTTTGAACCATGGCGCTGTTTAATGCTTTTATTGAGTGGTGGGTCCCGTATGTGTATACATTTGAGCTTGTCAGTTTGACAGCATTTCTTCTGTTGTCTTGAACTTTTATCTGAGCCTCCTATCAGAATCTAATTTTTCCCATTTCTCTCAACCTTTGCCAAGTCCTCCATGTAATGCCTACACAGGATCTCAAGAGGAACTCCATAGTCTGATTTGGGTTTAATTGGTTGGTCTTAGATTTCCCCTCCCTCTCCAGGCTCAGGGTGCCTCATAGCTGGGCACTGAGGGTGACACACTTGTGAGCTATAGAGCGGGCTGGGGTGTTTCTCCTCATGCACGGTCACCCCTCAGAATGCATAGGATGCTTATAAAACTAGAACAGGATGAGACTCTGTGGGATATGGTTTGATTTACCTCAGCTCGGGAAGCCCACCCCTATGGAGAAGGAGAAGGCAGGAAGAAGCCAAGGGAATGACGGTCAAGTCCAGGATGCCTCCAAGGGGACAAGTGCTCCTTCCAGGAGGTGGCATCAGCACCATCCAGCTCTCTCTAGGGCTCTGTACTCTCTGTGTACTTGGTGGCCCAGGCTCTACTTCCTGCTTTGTGGAGTGGGACCTTGAGAACCAGGCAGTCCTGCCACTGCAGCCCAAGGGGAACATGCAGTTCTTTGCCACAGGCCTTACAGTGCTCTGATGCTGCCCCTGTGGAACTTTTCCCAACCAGTTCAGGGCACTTTGAGGGGCACAGTGATGCTGGGAGCCTGTGTTGTGAGTCCCACTGCTATCCAGGGAAGGCCAGCGTGAATGAGTAGCAGTGCTGGGGAGTGAAACATCACATCTCAAGCCCTGTCAGGCTCATGTGCGGCACTAGCGATGCAGCACTGACTGCACACAGCATGCCACTCAGTCACTGAGGAGGGGAAGTGAGCCCCTTTTAGTTCTCTTCCAGTGCTTCCCATCGAGTTGTGGAGAGAGTCTCCATTGGGCACTAGGATGGCTTAATATCCCTCTAAAGTTTGCCAGTCTTTTGAAACAAGAGTCTTTTATAGGTTTGTTTGCATTGTATTTGTTTTTGTGGTTATCTCCTATTTAAAGCAGGTGATACCATTTAAGGCAATGATGTAAAATTTCCTTTTTAAATAATAACAAATAATAATAATATTTGTTTCCAGTGTATAGAATTAAACTACCAAGCAAATGAAGCATAATGGTATAGGCTATGGCCAAAAATCATGAGGGTAATCATTGAGTGACTCAAGTTTGAGAAATGCTGAACCAGACCTGCTGCTTTCCGTATCCTGCAGTCTAGTGTCCCTTCGTGACAAGGCGTTTGAGAAGGTATTTTGATTGAGTTTATGTTTATACCACTCACAAAGAGCTCCCAGTTACAAGCCTGTGGGAGCTGGGCATGAGCAGAGAAGCTGTGCTGCTTGCTGACAGAAACTGGCCTGAGCTGCAATGGAAAGCTACACTGGGAAGATGAAAAGTCCTGGCCTCAGAAGCCCTGTACCTGGAAAAGGGCTAAATCCTAGGGTGGTCACTGCCAGAGTTAGGGGGTGCTGTGTCATTCATTCAACCCACTCTCCTGCCAGCCCAGGACAGCCTCTGGGGCACAGCAGTGATAGCAGAAATGCTAATAGCAAACATGCATTGGACTCTCACTGCATTCTGGCACTTCACCTGAGTCATTTACTTCTCATAATGCTGAAAGGTAATAGTGGTAGTGGTAGTAATAAGGGAAGGAGAAGAAGGAAGAAGATAAAAAAAATTAATATTTATTGAATATTCACCCCCAAATGATCTATAAATTGAACGGATTAATCCCTATCAGAATCCCAGGTGCCTTCTTTGTAGAAATTGACAAGCTGATTCTAAAATTCAAATGGAATTTCAAGAGATTCAGAATTGCCAAAACAATCCTGAAAGAGAAGAATAAGGTAGGACTCACACCTCCCAATTTCAAAACTTACTACAAAGCAATGATAATCAATACAACATGGTACTAGCAAAAGAATAGGCATCTAGATCAATGGAGTAGAATTGAGAGTCCAGAAATAAACTTACACATCTATGACCAACTGATCTTTGACAAGGATGTCAAGATCATTCAGTGAGGAAAGAATAGTGTTTTCAACAAATGGTATTGGGACAACTGGATAGCCACAGGGAAAAGAATAAATTTGGATCCTTATCTCATGCCATATACAAAAATTAATTCAAAATGGATCAAAGACTTAAAAGAATAAAAACTGTAAAACATAGGGGTAAATCTTCATGACTTTGGCAAAGCATTCTTAAATAAAACATCATAAGCAACAAAAGAAAAACAATAGATAAATTAGACTTTATCAAAATTTAAAAATTGTATGCTTTAAAGCAGTGGTCCCCAACCCCTGGGCCACAGACTGGTGGGAACCCACCAGGCCATACAGCAGGAAATGAGTAGCAGGTGAGTGAGCAAAGCTTCATCTGTATTTACAGCCACTCCCCATTGCTCCCATTACCGCCTCAGCTCTGCCTCCTGTTAGATCAGAAGCAGCATTAGATTCTTATAGGAATGGGAATGCTGTTGTGAAATGTGCATGCAAGGGAACTAGGTTGTATGCTTCTTATAAGAATCTAATGCCTGATGATCTGTCATTGTCTCCCATCATCCCTAGATGGGACCATCTAGTTGCAGGAAAACAAGCTCAGGGCTCCCACTGATTCTACATTATGGTGAGTTATATAATTGTTTCATTATATGTAACAATGTAATAATAATAGAAATAAAGTACACAATAAATGTAATGTACTTGAGTCATCCTGAAACCATTCTGTACCCCCCAACCGCAGTCCATGGAAAATTGTCTCCCATGAAACTGGCCCCTGGTGCCAAAAAGGTTGGGAACTGCTACTTTAGAGGATATTATCAGTAAAGTACAAAGACAACCCACAGAGTGGGAAAAAAAATATTTGCAACTCATGTATCTGATCAGGGATTTGTATCCAAAATATATACAGAACTCTTACAACTCAATAATAAAAAAACAACCTAACTTAAAAATGGGCAAAGGATCTGAATACACACTTCTCCAAAGACAATATACAAATGACCAATAAGCACATGAAAAGATGCTTGTCGTTACTGACCATCAGGGAAATGGATGGAGAAAAAAAGTAGATTACTGGTTGCCAAGGAATGGGAGGGAGCCCAGGAGGGTAAGGGGTGACAGCTAGAGGCTACACAGTTATTTTTCTTTAGCAGATATATGTTCCAGAATTGACTATAGTGATGGTTGTACATATCTGATCTGTGACTATACCAAAACAAACTAAATTGTATACTCTAAATAGGGGAATTGTATGACGTGTGAATTATATCTCAAAGCTGTTGAAAACATTTATTGAGCTCCAGGCACAGCTGTAAGCATTTTACGTATATTAACTCATTTGCAGTCACCCTCTGAGGTAGGCCCTATTATACGAATATCACCATTTTGCAGCTGAGGAAACTGAGGCAGAGTTGCCCAGGGCACTATTAATATCTCCTTCTAGTGCATAAGGACAGTGGGGCACGGAGTTTAGAGTTTGTGTTCTGTCTGTGGTCATACAGCGGGCACAGTGGAGGCAGAATCACTGTGACCCCAGACCCCCACTCTTGGCCACTCGTCATGCTATACTATAGGGAAAGCAAAGGATTCCCGCCCATGGGGAGCTGTAGTCTACTTGAGCATAGGCACATAAATGGGAAAGAGGTTGAGAAACTGTCGGGATAACCACCTACTAATTTGCTCTGAGACTTTAGTTAAGGCACAGAATTCCTGGGCCTCAGTTTCTTGCTCTTTTAAACCAAGTCTTAGACTGGATAAAAGAGGGCCCCATCCTGGGGTTCATGAAAGTAGTAATGCTGGTCTATGGATAACCCTTAGCATTTAAAAAAAAAAAAAAAAAAAAAAACCAACCTAACATTCTATTTGCATTCAGGCCTGGAGAACACAGAGCATCTTTGCTCTTGGCTGTAATTACACCCCACCAGGGCAGTAACCCTGGTTACCTCCAGCTGATGAGAAGCTTTGATTCGCAGTCACGTATCTGACTCTGCTTGACAAGAAGAAACTGGATCCCTCATTGCTTGTTCTGGGACCACTTGCTGGGGAAGGCCCCTCAGGTCTGAGGACTTCCGCTGCTTGGTCAGACTGAGATTCTCTAAGGTCATTTGAACCCCTGGGACTTGCCCTCCCTTGGACTCCCTGGCTTTCTTCTGGTCACTTGGGTCCCAGCTATTTTTTCCACCACAGCCAGGGTTCCCTGTGGCTGGCCCAAGCTAAGGTGGGTGTGCGAGGTGTGCCTGGCCAGCACAGCCAAGCTGAGCAAATGCGTGTGCTGTCAGGAGCATGGACGGGGCTCCCGGTGCTCAGAGCCCACCACCGCTTCTGCTGTTCCTACAGGCAGAAGGCAAGGCCCGATTCCCACTGAGTAACACCTTCTCCAGTCGTGCCTGGGGAGCTCTGCAAATAAACCAGATTGGGAATAGTCAGGGTGTGGGCTACTCATGGCCCCTCGGGTCTATCCAGTGCATTTCCTCTGGCACTAAATTTCAAAGAAAGTTTCACTAAAACATTTTCCACTGGGTAAAATTCATGCCTTTAGGATCAGCCTACACTAGAGTCGTAGGATAGCTAAGCCAGGAGAAAACCCTGGACAACATTTATTTATTTTATAGACAAAAAAACTCTGTTAAAGATGCCTCATCTACCCTTGTTGTTCAGGGAGATGTGGCCTCTGCTAGGCTGTTGTGGCTGAGCCGATGATCAGGGCAATTTATCCATTCTTAAAAATCAGGTGAGCCCTGCTTCAGCTCTGTGCAACTGTTAAATTCAGTTTGTATGGATTTGTCTTGGAATCACGGCCCTGGTGTTCCACTTGATTCAGCTTGGCTGGGGTAACTCTCAGGTCTTTCATAGAAGAGTTCACAACCCTGGCCAGTTAAAGGGTGTTGTGCCCTCAGGCAGTCAGAAAATCTTGTCCACTGACTCATTCATTAACCCACAAACAGAACAAGCATTGCCCTAAGTATTTGGGGGTATGAAAGAAGCTGATGTGGATGTGTTCCTGTCCCAGAAGGAGCTGATGGTTGTATCTATGAAGGTAAGCATTTTTGTAGATAGGAGCACCAGTCACCCTAAGCAAAGGCAGAGAATGCTTAGGCCAGACAGAGGGCTGGGGCACTTGAATAGAAAGAGAGCAATTCTTGGGTACAAGAAGCCTAAGGGAAGTTTTCTGGAGGAGGTGGCATTTGAGCTGGCCCCTATAGAATCAGTAAGATTGGGAAACTGATACGGTGTACTTTCTCTATCAAAACATGGCCCACGGAGAACAGAAAACATAGCAATTGAGACGCAGTACCAAGTCGGGAGGGTAGACTTATAAAAATTGTGAAAAGTGTTGGGAAAGGAAAATGCAGGCATTTTAGGAGAGACTAATGAGAGGTTTATAATTCAGATTGGGCGTGCAGCGGGGTAAGGGGCACCAGGATTCAAACCCGGATCTTAATGTTTCCAGAGCCCACACCCATAATTACTGCCCTGCTTCCTCCCAGCTGAGATCTCTGCAGGGCCCCTGGGTGAATCAGAGACAGAAGTCAGGCCTCCCAACCCCCTGGGTCAGCCCTCTTTCCTCACAGCCTACCTGCTGCCTGAGCTGCTGCCTCAGGCACATGCCTATGTGCCTGGCTGATGTTTCCCATCAGTGGCTGACTCCACAGTGTGCTCTTGGAGGTGAGGTCAGGGACAGCCCAAGCACCCAGACCACTTAGGGCAGACATGCAAGGCTCAGGCCCTCCCGAAACAGTCGTTAACCTTTCTTCAAAGGTCATGTTGTGGAAAACCTCTACTGCAGCCTTCCAGCTGTAATCACAAAGGGCATCAGTGAGAAAGCCTTTTCCTGGGAATGTCTGTTCTTGGTAACATGCCCAGGTCACAATCTGGAACATCAGAGTCCCGTTCACAGAAACAAGGATCCTGTTGCAGGCACCCTGGCCCCACCATCGCCCAGGCCTGTAGGGTACTTCTGGATGCTGGGCGATCAAGTTCAGTGTCTTCTGGCTCAAGGCAGCTCAAGTAAACTTCCCAGCTGCGGCCTGAGAAGCACGAGGACCCAGTGTGTCCACCAACCAGAGGTCTTTGTCCTCTGCCCAGGATTTCCCATAAGGAAAAGCTCATGGCTCCGCTGTCCCCCAGCACCCTGCTATGGAGCTTGTTCTCTGTGCGTCCATGTTCCCCGTCATGTGCCCTCCCACTCCAGCGATCATTGCTAGTCTGCTGCTGTCACTTCCCTCCTCCTGTCCCTCCTTTCCTCTCTGACTACCCTTTCCCAGAGTGCAGGCCTTTCCTCTCCTCTCCCTGGGTGTCATTCTCTTCAAAAAGGTTTTTTAAAGAGCAATGTTTAATTTGTGTTTGTTGACTAAATGAATTAATCAAGTAGGGCTCTTCATTATGTAATGCCTTGTACATGTAAAAGATTATATGACATCAATAAAAGGTATTAAGAATAAATAAAATGCCCACTTTACCAAGTTAAGACCCCCATCTATGTGGCCCTCTGCCCGAGTAACAGCCTCCTTAAGTGGCCCTTTTTTCCTCTTCTCTCCCCAGTCTAATCCACTGTCCACCTGACTGCTGGGGCCCTTCTTTGCCCTGCTCAGCTCCCCTCCATTGCTGTCACCAGCTGCCCAGGTCAGCATGGCCCGTCAGCAGAGCACAGAGCACGTGGGCTGGTGCCAGCCATCCAGGCAGAACAGAACTGTGCTAGCCTGCGCCCTGCACCCTGCTATCTCCCTGTCTTGGGGCATACAGTTTCCTTTACCTGGAATAACCCCACCCACATGTCCCATGTCTCTGCCTGTCACACCCACCTTTCCTTCTAGGCCGCAAAATGTCATGGTTTTCCCAAAGCTGTACTCAATTTCTCCACTCAGCTGTACTTCCTCCTTCTCTGAGCGCCTTTAAAACATAGGTGGTTTTGCTTTTCTCTTGCAGCATATCTGACATTTTGCTACCTTTTATTAGGGTGAGGTTTTTTTTTTTTTTTTTTCATTTCTAATCTCACATACTGGATTTATAAGCATCTTGTGGACAGCCACATGTCTTTGAATTTGTAGGGCCTAGTAGAGCATCTTATGCATACATAATAGGTGCTCAACTAATAATTGGATTAGAATGGATTGAATGGTCCTCCCCCAAAGCTCACCTCACATCTCCTTCCTGGAAGTCCTATAAAAATAGGGACTTGTCTCCCTAGGGAGAAGGGCTTCTTGGAGCAGGAATGTGGCTGATGCTTGATAAATAATAGCTAGATGAATGAATATTTGCAAGCATCCTGCCTAAGATAGAGGCGTGGACTCAATGCTTCCTGGGGCAGAAAGTTGTTTAACCTCTATCACTTCTTGATAAATAATCCCTACATGAGGATATTTGGAATTGCCAACTAGGTATCATGTGAAGGCAAAACAATTATGATACTGAATGTGCATTCTCACACACATTGGTTGAGGATTACAGCTCTCAGAAGATTGTTCAGAAAGGCATGATGTCTCTCTGTGGGTCTCTTTGGGGACAGGGGATTTTGAGGGAGATTGTGTCAGCCCAGTCTCAACTGTTAGTGCCTTTAATAAAACACAAACTGATTTTCTTTAGACAACACTAAGAAAATCATGCACAATTCTTTCAAACAATTTTTAACAGTAAAACATATTTGTACCTTTTAATTGTGCTGTCTTAACATTTAGAGAAATTAATATGCAAAAACTTTCACCACTCTTAACTCTCGTTTCTGTTTTCCAGTGCTACCTTCCAGTCTTTGTCCATAGGTATGAAAGAAGCTTTCATTTCTGCCAGAAATGAAATCAAACTTCTGATATTTTCCTGTTATAAACATCAAATGTAACAGGCAAACTTCGTGAACACCTACTGTGTCCAAAGCCATGTACTGAGAAATAGCAGGGGATACAAAAAGAGTTTGTTCACTGCACAAGTTTATACTAAACGCTTGCCCTGTGCCTAGAGCTGTTCTGGTCCACGGGTAACAGCTGTGGGTGAGACAGGTCCTCAGCTTCCAGGATGGAAAGGCAGACACCAAACAGAAAAATATGTCAGGGGCAGATAGGCTATGAGGAAAAATAAACAGGGAGGAACTTAGAGAGGGCCACTGTTTTATGAGAGTGGTCAGGGACATTCTCTTCAAGATAACATTTAAGCAGCCTCTGAAGGAAATGTGGAGGTGAGGGAAGAGTGTTCTAGGCAGAAGAAATAGCAAGTGCAAAGGCCCTGAGGTGGGAGTGGTTTTGATGTGTTTAAGAAACAGACGCCTCTATGGTATTAGGGGTAGGGTGGGGAAATATGAAGTCAAGAGAGGGAGCAAGGGGCTAGGACTGGGCTACTTTGGAGGCTACAGAAAGACTTGGACTTTTATTCTGAATGTGGTGGGAGCCCATGGGAAGTGTTGATCTCACTTTGGAGAACAGCTCAGGGATAGGAGTAGATGCAGGGAGATCATTAGGGGGCTCCTGAAGTTTCTCAAGAGAGAGACTCTGGTGGCCTGTATAAGGTGCTCTCCTAGGCCCTACAAATTCAGAGACGTGGGGCTGTCCACAAGAAACTACGGTGGTAGTGATTTAGGGAGGTAGCAGAGCAATCAGGTCCTAGATGTGTTTTGAAAGTAAAGCCAACAGATTTCCTTTCATATTGAATGTAGGTGTGAGAGAAAGAGGAGTCAAGGTTGAATCCAAGGTTTTTGGCCTGAGTAACTGATAAAATGGAGGTGATGGTCTCTGAGATACAGGGAATAGGGGGTAACAAGTTTGGGCAATGAAGTCAGGAGTTTTGTTTGGATTCTCGAAGCTGCATATGGCTCCTCCTAAATTCATGGCAGGTACTGCCACAATACCGTTTCCTTCAGAGCCCCAGCATGGCCTCATCATCTCAACACAGTGCTGCAGAACCCACTCCTAGAATGACAACCATTGTACTTTCCTGGCATTGACAGACAATCCAGTCATGTGCACTGGGGAGGGGAGAGGAGTGCTGGGGTGGAGGCTGTTCTGTGGACATGATCAGGGAAAGCACCAAGGCGGAGAAGAGCTGGAGCAGAGCTTTTGTGTCAAGGAGCCACTGGCTGCAAGTAACAGAAAACCCAATTCAGAAGGGCTTAAACCATACAGGAAATTATGAACACATATATCAAGAAGTCTGGAAATCAAACAGGCCCACGGTTGCCCAATGAAGCTATCAAGAACCCAAGTCTTTTCTCTCTATTCTTTGTGCCAGTCTCAGCACACCAGCTGGCTCTTCCCTGCAGCAGCTCCAGGCATTATGGTTTCACCACCTAAATCAAGGGAAATGACAAGGTCCAGCCCCTCCTTATTTCAGAAGCCCTGCTGGGAGACTGGCCCTTACATTGGACAGATTTGGCCCTCATTGGATAGATTTGGGTCCCATGTCTCTTCTTAAGCCAATCACTGGTTAGGGCAGTCGGTTTACATGATGTGCTTCTGCCAATCAGGAGGAGATAGGGACACCAGGACACAGCTCAGACTTGGCCAGCAAGAAATAGAACAATGGCGGATGGCTTGGCCACCAACAGTGTCTGCTCCAGCCCCAAACCATCAGGAAGAATTGGTACTGAGAAGTAAGAAGGGAGGGCATTCTAGGTAGGGAGAAAAGCATGAGCAGAGGCACAGAAGCATGAAGATACAAGGTTTGTCCCTCACACAAGTTGGCCGGGTTGATGAGTTGTATACAGTGTGGCTGGAACAAAGGCCAGAAAGAAACCATAATTGCTAACCTTATTTGGGGACCTTCTTGGCTTACCAGGGGTCTTCAGACCAGTCCTTAAAAACCACAGATCTAGAAGGCCAATCCATCTCAAGGAAGGAATTCTTGAAGAACTGTAAGCCCTGGCCAATTAGACTAGAAAAAGCCACTGTTAATATTCCCCTAAGCACTTCCACTTTGGGGGAAGATGGAATGTCCTCAGCTTAGTCCCTGTGCTGATGCCAGGTTTAGTTGGGTGGCTCTTGGGTAGAAAACAGAGCACGCAAGACAGAGCTTTCCTTTGGAAAACATAGCCAGAAGCTGATCCTGAATGTTAGTCATCCTGCTTTCGTTTAGATTGTATATCAAACCCTTTCAGGTGCAAATGGCAGAAATCCTACCACACTGACTTAAATAAAAAACAAGCTTAGCCACCTCTCTCCCTGAAAAGTCTGGCTCCTGGGGCTGTAAGGATGTATCAGGACCTAGTGTCTCCTCTCTGGGCTCTGCTTTCCTCCATGTTAACTTCACTTTCAGGTGGATTCACCCCTCAGCCTCAGCTTCAAATCCCCATACAAAGTGTGAGTTTCTTTACTGGATATCCCAGGAAGAGTCTTAATGCTTCTCACTGATTCTGATTGACTTATGTTCCCATCCCTGAACCAACCATTGTGGTTTTAGGGAATGGAATATGTTGACTTAGTCCCCGCCTTAATGACATTGGCCAAGAGTTGGGGAGAAGTGGTTCTTCAAACACTTGATGTTGGCAAAGAGGTGAAAGAATGAATACAAGGCGACCCCAAACCATAAATGTCCAATCTATGATTTTACCCCCGAGTCTAAGAAAGATCTCACATTTTTCACTTTAGCGTCACTTTATGTGTTTTACAGTCTACAACAGGCTATCAGAGGCATCCCACTTAATCCTAATAAGACCTCTATAAAGGAGGCTGGGTGGCAATTATCCTATTTATAGATGAGGAGACTGAGGGTTAGAGAAATGCAGTTATTTGTCCAGGACCATCTAGATCGAAATTGGCAAGTCTGGCCTTTGAACCTGGAACTTGTAACCCCTCGTCCAGTCCTCTTGCCTACCTTCCAGTGAAATTGCCCATTACACTTATGACTTACAATGTGTCTGCCTGCATATTCAAGGCGAGAAGTTCTTAAAACTTCTACAAGTGAAATCAAGTTCACTTCTGTAAGTGAAATCAAGTTGAAGAGTCAGCTCAAGGAGTGCAATATGTAAATGGTAAAATAAAGAACATCATTAAGCTCAAGGGCATGTTTTAATAACAGTTAATTAACTTACAAAATAGCAAATATTTTCTCATTCTGCCGAAATGGGTCCTAGGAAAAAGGATTGTAATATAGAACCCCAGGTGGTCAAGTGCACGTTGGAGTTTCCTAACAGCCTCCTTTATAAAGAAGAGCTTGCCTATAGCTTTGTTTCCTTACTCTCCAGCCTCACCTTCCTTCCCTTGCCTGTGTTCAAACCATTGCCCACTAATAGTTCTGCAGATTCCACGACAGAAGTTAATCTGCTTGGAAGGTTCATCCACTTAGCTTTTCCCCACAGGTGTTATTTTGCTACCTGGTGAGAGGGCCTGCCTGTCTCCCTCTCACTCTGCACTCTAGCACCAGTCAGTGAGGCTGCCATCTTCCCTGATCAAGAGGTGGCTCCAGAGTGAACTTAAAGCACCCTGTTAGATTTCCTGGCATTTGTAAGGACCTTTTCTGGGGCCCAGACAGAACCAGAGGCCTCCAGCCAGAGGCACCAATCCTCTGAGGCCCTGGTGCATGGGCAAAAAACTAGACTTGTTGCCTCCAGAAGGACCTATAAGCAGAAATTATAAGAAGTATAATAAATCATCCTCCTGCCCTCAAAGTAGGGCCACATAAAGGAGGGTAGAGGGAATTCTGTATCAAATGAGCTGATCAGGCCAAAATGTGTGTTTACGACTCATTGAGAACATATTTGCAGGTACATGGTAAACTACAAGTACTATACTGTGCCCCCTTTGGTTGTTAGTCTCTGGATGGCACAGCCAATTGCAGTACAAGGTGGGACAGCCCCTGTGAACCCAAGTCTTCTGACTCCATGTCCCCAAGGCTGGCCCCCTAGATGCCAGGCTGCTGGGCAGGATCCTCAGACAAGGCTAGGGAAAGCAGTGAGTGCTGTGCTTCCTGGGTCAACTTCAGCCAGGCACTGGGAGGCAAAAAGAGCAGTTCAGATGAAGTGGGCACTCTAACGCCTTACTCAGAGCACAAGCTTCCAAGTAACACAGAAACTCAGTTCTGCCACTCACCACCTGAGTGACCTTGAGCAAGTGAGTTGATCTCCCTTGGCCTCCATTTCCTCCTCTGAGGAATCTTCTAATAGTACCTTTCTTGGAGAGTTGTGAGGATGAAATGGGGAGGTGCACACAAACCACCCAGCATGATATCTGGCACAGGGTATTTGCTTGATATGTTCACATAGTGAGGCTAACGTAGGAAGAACTTCTCATCACAGCTCATCCACATCCCTTCATCAGGAATGCTCAAGTAGACCCTTCTCCCATCCTTCCTCCTGGCCCCAGCCCCATCCAGCTGTTCCTTCTTGTGGGCAGTGGAGTGGGCCCTGCCCTCAGGACAGATGTGCCCTGCTGCCCTTGCATGCATTGGCCTGTTCCCCCCGACCAACCCCAACAGCTCACAGGGCCTCCTGGCAGGGGGAGTGCAAGTCACCCTGAGGAGGTGCCATCCGTGCTGGAGACAGATTCTGAGGCTGCAGTGAGACTTTGGGCTGAAGCACTCACATTGCTTGCCTTCTGCCAGGAGTTCTGCTAGGGAGCTGCCCTCAGCTAACCTCTGAGTGTCTGACTAGATAGCAGCAGCGGCAGCAGCAGCCATGTCTGGAGCCAAGCATTTGAGCAGAGAACAGCCCCTCCTTCTCCTGGGCCCCCTCTTGCCTGGCCCAGGTTCCAGCCAGCTCTGGCTAAAAGACTCCCCAGGGCCGCCTGGATCTGGTGCCAGGACCCTTCATCCTCCTCGTTCCTCCATCTCACCCGCAGCAGCGTGTGACTGACCAACTCCTCCTGCCACTTTGTCTTATCACGAAGATTAGCAGGGAGGAAGCTGGGATGTGGAGTCAGAAGACCAGGGTTGGAGCCCCAGCCCGACTGCTTGCTGGCCTGTGACCTTGAGCAGGTCCCATCCTTTCCACACTTCTGGAAGATGGGAGAAGAGAATCTTTATCCTTTCTCCTTAATTGGGCAAGTGTGATTAACTGTAATACAATGCAGAGTTGCCTGATGAAAAGCATTTAAAGCAAGCCAGAGGTGTGTTTGAGTGAAAGATGAAAATATTCTTTACAGCCCAGTGGGGCGGGTGATGATCACTCTTCATCTGTTTGGTGTTGGTAGGTGAAAGCAGGCAGCTCCCTGGGCCACTGTTCGGCCTCCGTGCTGAGCCCTGTTACCTACTGGGTCCCTCTCCAGTTCAGTCCCCAAGGGAGGTGTGCACAGACATGGATAGCCAGGATCTGACCCGATGGGCCATGCACTTTGCCATCGCGTGGAAGCAGAGTTGGGGACATGTGGCGGCTCGTGGGATGAAGGGGCCAGACCTGGGCCCTGCCTTCTCCCCAGCCTGGGGTAGCAGGGAAATGCCAACCCTTCCTGGGATTGAGCTTCTAATTAAAAAACAAACAAAAAAATGGTTGAAATTCTAATTAAAAGTTGTATTAAGTTCCAGTGTACACAGGGGGCATTTTTTATAACGTTAAATGTTCCCATTTAAGAACATACGCCTTTTCTTCAAATCTGGTTTTATGCCCTTCCATAATTTTTTTTTTATTAAACACACACACATTGTTTATTTGTTTGGGGAAGATAAAATTGTGTTTAATTAAAAAAATAAAAAACGTGTCTTGTAAAATTTGTTAAATTTATCTCTGTGATCAAGTTTTGTAAGTGATCCAGGTCCCAACAAATGATCTATTCCAGATTCAAGGAATGTAGGGCCCTGCATATTTCTAGTAATTCAAATTATATTATTTATTTTCTCTTTTATCTTAATTTTTGCTTATAAGACATGTCCATTTTTGAAATAGACATCTTTGAAATTTCACATTAAAATTGTATTTGTTCCATTTCTAATAATGCGTGCTTCATATATTTAGCTTCTGTGTTTAATGCATTGAAGTTTCTGATGGTCATTATTGTCTTCATAAAATAAGTGTTCCTTTTATCATTACAAACATCTTTATCCTCTGCAGCATTTTTTTAACTAAAATTCCCCCTTGTCTAATTAATTTTGACACTCCTGCCCTCCTTTTGTTTGCATTTGCCTAGTATCTGGTTGCCTATGCATTTATTTTCAACGTTTCTGTATACCTTTATTTTAATCCGTTTTCTTATAAACGGCATGCACCTGGACCTTGGTTTTTGTTTTAATTTCTTAACCGAGTCTGGCATCTTCTGTTTTTAATGAGTAATCTAATCTGTTGACTGATGTACTGGATTTTATTTCTTCCATCTTACAGTATGTTTATAATTTCTTTCCATCAATATTTTGTTTCCCTTGCTTGTGCTGGTTTAATGTAGTTGTTTCAAATTTCATCTTTTCCCCATATTAATTCGAAAGTTCTCTACTTTTCCCTTTCATTAAAGGTTACATTATTTTTCCCTTAATTCATAATTAAACACATATTGCTCTCATGTTATTTGAAAACAAGATAACATGAAATAACTGTTTTATCCCTCCAAGATGTTGCATTCTCTCCCTGCTCTTCCCTGCTTCAGTGGTATGAGATGTTAAAATTGTTTCCCTGTCCCTACTTAAGATGAGACCTTGGAACACTTTTGCTCCCGTCCTCTTCAACTCCTTGATTCTGTTAGGAACATTTAATATTTTTAGCTTTGAGCTGTTGGTGGAATTTCCCTTGTAGTATGTCCCTTCTATTTTCAGAGTCCTTCTTTAGCAGTTCCATTCCCAGAGCATCTACCATTCTCCATTTAGATTTAGGAGAAAAGGGCGGGGCAGGTGTGTGGCAATCTTCCTTACTCCTCAGGGTTTCCTGACCAGTTCATTTTCCCCAGGTCAAGGAAAAATGTTCTGGCGCGTTTGTTGTTGCTTTAAGTATTTTCCATAGATGAGATGTATGGGTGATAAACTATGAATTCTTGCATGTTTGCTCTAAAAAATGATGGGCAAACTATTTGAGGTCTTTGGTTATCTTTTCTGAGTAGTGTGTACATGGTATTCTGCTCTCTTTCAGCTTGTAGTGTTTCAGATGAGTTCATTGTCAGTCTTACTCTTTTTTCCTTATAGGCAACATTTTCTTTCTGTTTGGAAGCTTTTAAGATTTTGTGTTCATCTTGAAGTTTAGCAATTGTACCAGGGTAACCTATGTGTATGTCTTTTCTTGTGGTCCTTCCTGGAACTGTGTGAGCCTTTTCAATCTGTAGATTCAGTTCTTTTTTTCTGTTCAGGGCGATTATCTTCTGTTTGTTATTTAATTATTGGCTGTCCTCTCTCAGTTCCTTTTTCTTCTTCTAGAACTCCCAATATTTTTAAGTTAGATCCCCCTGGATCTGTCCTCCGTGTCTGTTATCTTTTCCCTTATAAGTTATATCTCTTTATATTTTTGCTCTGTATTTGGAGATAGGTTTTCCATTTTGTCTTCTAGACCAGTAATTCACATCTCAATAGGGACTCACCTGCGATAGTTGGGAAGACATTGTTTTAATATGTGAGAAATCTTTTAAGTCTGCCCTGAATTGCTCTAGGGCTCATGTGATGTTCTGCTCGAGTTTTCATTTGTCACTTGGAGCAGCTGTACTTCACTGGGCTTGTACACTGTTCTGACAGATCATCTTCTGCCAGGACTTTGAAGCATATTTTGCGTGTTCTTTGTTCTTTGTACCTCTCATTATGGAGCCCAGAGTGGCAGCAGTCCACAGCTGGTGGGAGTAGAGCTGTCCTTACTCTTGGAGCCAGTGGTGTTGAGGCGGGTGAGCTACCAGTCTACTCCTGAGACATCTGTCTGCCTTACTTCCCATTCCCCTTTAGCTGCAGGGCAGGGGGTTACAGCCCACTGGTTCAGCCACTTCTTGGTCTGACCTGGGTCAGTCAGGCAAAGCCAGTTTCTACCTCCCCTCTGTTACATCCCAAATTCCACCCCGTACACACACACACTGGGGATCCACAGGTCTTCCTTGGCCAAGTTCTTTCCAGCATCCATGGCTTTTGATCCTTGCCCCAAAGCTCTCTGAAGCTGGTCTCCAAGTAAGGGAGATCCCCACACCAGTTTTTCAGCCTTGTTTCCCACATGTACTTCCATCTGCCCAAAGACCTCAGCAGTTCTGTAACTTAGGATTGGACAGATAGATTAGAGATGATAATCTCTTTCAGGTTGCCATGTTCTCAGGATTTGTTGCCTTTTCTCAGTTGCTGATGGATCAGCTAAGACTAGAAGTCAGTCTCTCTCTCTCTCTCTCTCTCTCTCTCTCTCTCTCTCTCTCTCTCTCATTTTCTCTCTGTCTCTCTCTGTGTGTGTGTGTCTTTTTTTCTGGATAGGCTATCCCTGTGGCTGCACTCAGGGGCCACTAACACCCCCCATTAATCTTTGTCTAGTTGAATCTGATTAGACACTGGACTAGCTTCCAGAATCATGTACTCCAGAGTGCCTCAAATTATAGGATGCACACTGCCAATGGCCCAAGATGAGTTGCAGTGGTGCAGGGACAGTGTTTGAGAACGTTGAATCTCTTGGTGGGAAAGTTGTTTGTTCAGTTCTCTTTTAGTTCTAATTATGGCGAATAGTCTCGAGTTTGGCATTACTATGCCTTTGACACATCATGTCTTTAGCACTCATTAAATTCCCTTTTAATAAAACAGAGAGCAGGTGTCATGCCCAGTCTTCAGTAGGCAACAGTATTTTCTGTGGTGGGGAAGGCTGAAAGGGGACTGGGTTTGGGGGGGAAATTAGGAGTTCAGTTAGGAACCCATTTATTCTGCCCTGCCTAGTGCATATTTAAATGGAGATGTTGAGTCGGCAATCCATGGTGTTAGCCTCGGAGCACTCCAGTGTTTAGATATTGGATTCCTTCCCCATTGCCAACCAATGCAGAAGGTGCCTTTCCCACTTGTTGGCTAAATGTCTTTGCATCAGCTAGCTCAGGAGGTTTGTTTCCCATCACTCTGGGCCACTTCTCAGCAGCCGAGGCCACGTGATTGTCATTAGTGTTCCATGTGTCTGACCAAGCAGCACTTAAGTGCAAACATGGACCATGGCCAAGCTTCCAGCTGTGTAGAGCCTTCTGGCTGTGCATCTTGTTGGGTCCTTGGAGGGGGTATGGTATCCTCCAGTGAGGCTTCATAAAAAGGTGGAAGCAAGCTGAACCGTTTTCACAAATTTGAACATGGTTCGCACTAATGATTCATTGGACCTGTCAAATTTCTGGCTACTGACCATATTTATTAGGATGAAAAAAAAAAATCTTCCATTAGTTTAGCACTTTTCCTTCTTACCAACATGCTGGAAACATTTATTCTACCTGAAATGTGAGGTTGATGCCATTAACTGGCTTGGTGAAGGAGTCCCAATGCCGACCGGACCAGCAGGCTGGTAGACTGAGGGCTCTGGCCTGGTGGGGCGTGTGGATCACTGGAGAGCACCAGCCTAGCCCACAGCAGGCAGCCAAACTCAGGTCTCACCTAAGGAGGCAGGCCAGCATGTCAGATTCTTCAGGAGAACCAGAAATCAGTATCCTTTTGTGAAAATTCTTCTGATTTATAAATGTTTGCTTAAAGGAAAAAAAAAAATAAAAAGAAAAGAAAAACTCAAAATTACTGCAGGCCAAACAAAATACATCTCCCTGGCCCAAATCCAGGCTGCAGATGGCCAGTTTGAGACCTCTGCTACGTGACTGCGGGCCAGCCAATCACTCTGATTCTTATACTTCCCACCATTACTGTGAAACAGAACCACTACCAGGCTTATTGAGGTGGAGATTATGAACGGGATTCTGCTTTAGCTCCCAGGTCTGCTGCTTACTGGCTCTGAGATGTTGGCCAAGTAGCCAGTTAACCTCCCTAAGCCTCAGTCTCCTTATATGTAAAATGAGGATAACTGTGTTATTCATTCCTATCGTGAGGACTTAATGAGAAAATATACATAAATGTCCAGCACAAAGTTGGTGTTTTGTCAAGAGGAACTGTTGTTACTGTTCAGTAACACGTGAAATGCTTGGAAAACCTGAAGGGGAGTGTTGGGCATTTGACAGTTATGGGTAGTGGCACACCACCCAGAGCAGAAAACCCCTCGCCTATGGTTCTGTCGTAGTGGGGGGTAACAGGGCTTGATCATGGTGAATATATTCCTGGAGTCCTGGAACTTGCCATTCAGGGAGAGCCCTGTTCCCCAGCAGCTTCCCTGTGGGCTGGTGTCAGAGGCAGGCCTAGCTGCTCTCCCACACATCGGTCTGGACAGACTTGCAGCCTCTGGGCAGCCCCTGCCTGTTACAGAGCCCTTCCCAGGATTGAAAGGTGCTAAGAAGGCAGGGGAGAGTTTCCTGCAGCTCCTCTGGGAGAGACAGGGGATTGGGGCAGGCAATAGCTCTTGGGTGAGAGTAGGCAGGAGACCTTTCAGTCTGAAGTTAGACAGGGAAGCCCTGTGCATTTCTGGCCTCAAGAGCCCCATTGTTAGTGCTTCTCATTTTGACACGGATGTCCCAGTCAAGGCCACTCCTGTACACAGCCCTTTGTTCTTTATGGAAAGTGCTGCCAGGCACACATACACCTGGCTTTAGATGGCATATACATTCTTACACGACCAGTTGAAGAGCCTTAGGGACATTTTGTGATCAGGGGGCATCAGCAAGTCCATGTTGGAGCTGGGGACGTGCAGGAGCCAGTGCAGGAAGAAAGCCTGGTTTCAGAGAGCGTGGGTAGCACCACTTTAGGAAGCCCCTCAAGAACGGGAGCAACACACCTGAAATAGGACCAAATGCATCTTCAGCCTCACATGCTATGTGAATGCTGCCTCCTTGTCAGGGAACGTGATCTGCGCCAGTCAAAGAGGCAAATGCCAGGCCTTGCACTCAGGAGGTATTGGGTAAATGTCTACTGAACTGAATTCCATTCTTGGGAGCCCTATTTGTGCCACATCTAATGTTGGAAATTGTGTATATTCCCTACCCCTTCTCACCATCCTTCCTGGTTTCCAACTGCCCCTGTTCCATACCGTCCTGATCCACATGCATGTTGGAGCTTGAAGCTCAGTGGATACAGAAGTGTCTTGGGACAGTTGTCTCAGCATTGCTGGCCGTGGTGATAATAAGTAGATGTGACTATGATGGTGATCCCAACAGTGTGAGAGCTCTCCCTAGACGGTCTTCATCCATGCATCCGTTGTTCACTCCTTCAGTAGCCATGCGTCTGGCACTGGCCAGGGCTGAGCAGACAGTGCTGGGAGTGGTCCGCAGAAGGGGCAGGGCAGGGGGTTCATGTGATAAAGATTAAGCTAGAAAACTGGAAAGGCATTGTAGAGGGGTAAGAGTTTATGACTCAGGGCCAGTGTGACAACAGAAATCTTCTGATTGTTGGGACGCCCTCTTAATGTGAACATTGTTTAATGCCTTTCCCCTTTTTCGCAGTTGGTCAGAAGTCTTGACTCTTACCAGCCTGGTCTGCTTCCTCTGAATGTGCTTGAAGTCATCAGTATTCCTTGGGTATTTAGTCTGAGGGCCGTCCATAAAGTGGAGAGCTCTTGAGAGCACCCATGTTTGCTAACCATATAACGTTGGGAAAGCTCATTATCTTTCTTATTAACCAGTTTCCTCATCTTCAAAGTAGAGCTAGCACTAACACTTGCATAGCTTTGACTAAGGCTGTTGCCAGGAGGCGGGGGTTGTTGGGAGGATTCAGTGTGGCAGTGTCCGTGAAGCCCTTAGCACGGTGCGTGCACCTGAAGGGGTTCAACAGACGTTGCTACTACTCTATTCCCCCGGACCCAGCTCTTGCTACTGTGGTGTGGCTAAGTGACAATAGGCAGTGTGGGCTGTGGGCCGTTTTTTGTTTTGTCTCTACCTGAAATCCAGATGAGAGTCTGAGAGAGTGGACAGTCTCAGGATGGTAGCTTGAGGGGCCTGTCCTCCTTAGCCTGCTTGTCTTCTACATGCACCAATTTTAGGCTTGATTCACACTGAAAATTCCTCAGCTGCCGGCTGCTGGGCCAGAAGCAGGCTGTTCTCTCAGAGAGGCCCAGATACCATGATGAAGGCTGAGCACACTTACCCTCCTGCTGGCCTCTCAGAGTGCAGCAGAGCCTCTACTGAGCCCAACTCTGAGAGAGCACAGCTGGGCTCACCACAGGGTCTGCCACCCCTACAGCCAAGTGCGTGCTTTGGCTTTGGCAGTCAGAACACACTACCCCACCCAAACATCCCTAGAGAGGGGATCGATGTGGAAGCCCACAAAGTGATCTTTGTGGACTCTTTTTTGGGGGGCATGACCACACTATCATGGTTATTAATGAGGAACTTCCATATGCTTGAGAAGGCCTGGGGTGGGAAACCTGGGAGCCGCGGCGGGGCTATTTAAGTCCACCACACAGAGAGTGGCATCCTTTCTGGGCCACATCTACCTCCAGGAAAGGAAGACTGGCTGGGCTGGGTTTTGCTGTGCCTCTCTGTGAATGTATTTCTCTGGCAAGACATGCTGTCACCTGGAATTCTCCCCTACTCTTGTTCAAAGGCCCAACAAAGGGGTGGTGCAGAGGGAACCAGAAGAATGTGGCTCACATCCATGCAGTCAGAGATGTTTGGGGACCTGACCCAATGCAGACATGGCCCTCTTTGTCCAGCAAAAGTTGGCATGGCAACTGACCACTGCCATTTCATTTGAGGAGACATGAGTTACCCTGGAGAGGAATGTGCATTCAGACTTGCTTTTGGCAGATTTTACCATAAGCAGTCCTCCCAGAGGACATTAGAAATCATGATTTCCCTGAGGAGCCCCGATCTGGGGTGATCTGTACCTTTTGCCTTGAACTCTTTTAGGCAGGGAGCTGAGAAAGGTGTATTTTGTCTGTTTCAGAACACTCACCTAAAATGGTCCACCATCTGGGGCAACGCTTAGGAGGCTCTGTGGCAAATCTCAAAAGCACGTGTGCCAAGCAGCCCACACTGGAGAATGAGGGATTCTGTCCGTGCCCCTTTGTCTCTTCAGGTTGCTGGTGGTATATTGGTGTCCTTCTCTTCCGCATCACGTGGCAAGGAGAAGAAACACAAGTCCTCATATAAAAAGAACAGGAAGGGGAAAATCAAGAGCCTATGAAAAGCATTTTCCAGGCTGGCTAGGTCTGTAATGTAGAAGAGACACAAGGGAGTGAAATTCCCCATGTTTTGGGGTTAGGTGGAGTCGGGGGAGGAGTGGACAGTGCTTTGGGATCAGCTGATCCCCAAAATGCCCATAAGAGAAAATGACCTCCAGTATGGCTTGCTTGGCTCAGCCGCTTGCAAAGTGGGGTGGGGACAGATGCTGTCCTATGGTGGTGTAACCCTCAGAGCCCTCAGAACCTGTACAGTAACCAGGCAACCCCTTTCAGATCAGCAAGTCTGTGTGACCATCCGATGCCCTGCTGCCATCTTTCCGAACAAACATCCAAGGGCTATGCAGCTTCAATGCAGTCAAGACTCCTGACTGCTAAGAACAGAAACCTGCCCTAGAGTGACTGAAACACATTGTCTCATATCACTGACTAGCCTAGGGGTACAGTAGCTTCAGACATGGCTGGATCCACGTGTGTGCGATACTGACAGGTGTGGATCGGTAACTCGCTCAGCCCTGGGACTTAGGCTAGGAGTGGGGAGAATCCTCAAAGTGTGAGAAAGGATGGTTCCCCCAAGGCAAGTTGAGCTCCTATCTCTCAAGGAAGGGAGGAGTTGCACAGGCAAAGCCAGCAGATGCCCACTACAGCCCTCATTTGCCATTTGCAGAGCTCAGGCTCCCTCAGGCATATTCTGCAGTGAGTCATCACCGCGCCCCACAGCAAGTCGCGAGGGAGCCAGGAGGAACCCAGATAGGAGCCCTCCCACAGGCTGTCAGAGCCCCACCTGGTCTGCTTGGATGACAGAGCCTTTTGGACTTGCCTGGTGTCAGAAAGGGCGATGTCTTAGGTAACCTGGGTTTGTAAAAGCCTTGTCTGTGAGCTGCCAGCCAAAAGACAGCAGCTTTCATGGTCTTTTCTCTTTCCTGTGGTTCATGAGAACACATCCAGGCACTAATGAGCAGGAACATAAATAATGAACAAACATACCGTCGACAGGAAGGCAGGACTTTTTTTTTTCCCCAAAGACTGAACAAGATGAGCAAAGCTCTGCAGCCGTACTTGTGCATTCTCCACAAAATATAATTAAAAAGCTATGCAGTCTGCTCCCAATGTACAGTATTGTTCATATACTAAACATAATGTACTAATAGGAATATTTCACTTCATTATGTCAGCAGAATATGAAAGGGAGATCTAGCAGCTGCCCTTATCAGGCAGATGGGAGACCAGAAATGTTACTTAGATCTAGGCAGTAAAATTGACATTGAACCAATTTGCCTCACTCGTGCCTCTTTTACTGTGTTTAATGAAAGCTCATGTCTGCACATAAGGCATTATGAAGAGGACTCAGAAGCCATAAAGCTCTCTGTCATGTCTCTGCAACATAACCAGTTAATTTAACCATTTGGTTTCAAAGAACAGTTTTGGATTTTCCCAGAAGTAAGCCTACAGAGGACAGCATAAGGCAGCTGTGTGTCCTGACCCTTAGAACCCTGTGAGAACCAAGACGCCAGGGTTGAAGGAGGGGAACCTGTGCCAGTGAGTGAGGGAGTGAGTCTAGTTACAATCACTAGGAAAGGGCCACAGACTCCGAGCCCAAGGGGGTAAGACTGTTCAGTCCGCAAGGTAGAGATGGAATTGGCAGCCAGGGCTATGAGTGGGGGATAGTGGGGAGAGATATGTCCATCTGGGGCCACTGTTGACAGGCTACCCACCTTCACAGAAAGGAGTTATATGTGGAGCCCTCATTTTAGAGCCAAAGAGGTCCCAAGCAATCACCTGTTTCATTCAGCCATTCAACCAACATTGATTGATCATTCGCCAAGTACCAAGCCCTGCTCTGGGCACTACAGTCTGTGAACTCAGCCCTTATGGAGCTCACATCGACATGTGGGGAAACAGACAGTATACAAATAAAAATATGCATACCAGGTGGTGATACATGTGATGAAGGAAAATAAGGAAGAATAAAGGCACGGAATAATGGAGGGAAGGGGCCTTAGTCAGACTGGACTGAGGAGGTGACATCCGAGCAGAGCCCTGAATGCAGTGAGGTATGCAGGTCTCTATTTCAGAGCTCCTCAATCTTTTGTCCAACAAGAACTCTTTGATTATTTGCCCCCATGAGTCACTATGTTTTGTGAGCTGTTGTAACCCAGAAAGGATGCATTTGACAAAGACATAGACGTAGACATAGACATAAATATGACCGTGGCCCTCAGTCAACCTGAGAAACGGGGCAACCACAGGAAGTTGATGCAGCCCAGCCCCAAAGCCAACACCTGACCTGTCCAAGAGGCTGGGCAATACACATAGAAAATGAGTCCAGAGTCACAGTGGCTTGTCCAAGCTTATGCCAGCTGGTCAGCAGAGCTAAGACTTAGACCCCAGGTCTCCTGAGTGATGAAATTGGGGTGGAAGCTGCCACAGTCAGTGGCAGTATTTCCCAAACACACAGGCATGAAAAAGGCAGTGGCTGGAATCTGAGGGTGGATCGGGAGGCCTGAGGTCTTCCCAAGAGGAGGCCGACAGAGCTTCATTGAAGGATTTACTCCACCACCAAGGGGAAGCCCCAGGCCAGGGCCAATGATGCTGGCCTGAGAAGGATTCTTCTGCCCTCATCACCTGGGGTTGCAATGTTGATGGCCAATCTGCATAATAACCTGAGTCTTGTATCTCCAAAGTCCAAGGCATAGTATCTCTAATCTACAGCCAGGGGCCCCAGACCAGCAATGCTACCCGGAAGAGGAGAAAGAACAGAGCTCTAGCAGGCAGTTCTCTGAGCATTACGCTGCTGTGGACCGAAAGCTGGCCTATGCAGCACCCACCTCCACCCACCCCAGCGCTGTGACCAAGGGAAAGGGCAGGGTCCATGTTGTTTTTCAGATAATCACAGCAGAGGCTCTGCACTGGAATCACAAGTCCTGGCCTTGCCCCTGGCTCTGTCTGGTGACAATTGGCAGCTGACATCTTTGCTTCTGGCCAGAGCTACCCCTTATTAAAAATGGCATCTTTATAATAGATTTCTGCAAGTCATTGTCAACAGGACATCCTTCTTGTTTTGTACCAGTCATTCCTCTGGGGGACTGATTTGCCTGTTACTATTATTTTAGAACTCTTTAGAATACCCTTTTATTCTATATTATTCTGATATTAGAATATCAAGTTTTAATATAGTATTAAAAACATAGTATTAAATATAGCATTTTAATATAGTATTAATTACTAATATATTTTATAGTATAGTATATAGTATTAATATAGTATATAGTATAGTATACTAATATAGTATTAATAATTACTAATTAATTACTAACGGGGTTCTAATTATTTTTTAAATAAATGTTCATATACCATACAGCTTCACCGCACAATTAAACAGCTGGATTTTTAGCTGGGTCTTTCTTCTCTTCTTTCCAAATAGCCAAGAGATCCATTTGTGCTCATGTTATTCATCCTCACTCTGTAAGGCCCAGGGGTCACCCAGCCTCTGTCTTGTCCCATCTAGGTTTTGTGGTTTTCTGCCTCCCTTGGGAGAAGCACCCTTATGGTTAGACAAGCCCCCCAGCCCCAGCAGCTGAATCTGAAGCTGGAAAGAGTTCGTGAGCAGCCCAAATGTCCACCATGAGGGGTTTGGTTGAATAGCTCATAGTCCATTCAGATGATGAGACTAAGCAGCTAATAGAACCCCAGGGTGACATGGAGCCACATCAATGACTTCTCCCTGAAGTCGTCTCTGGCCAGGCTGGATGGAGCCTGTTGCCCCTCTTCTGCATGCCCACAGCTCCTGGGCTACATAGCAACTCCAGCAGGCAGGCTTGGCCAGGCAGGTCGGGCTCACTGCCCTATACCCAGTGCCTGGAATGAAGAAAGCACTTCATAAATAGTTGTTAAAATGAACATCCAGTTCAGTGTAGAAAAAAGCATGTACAGCGTGATTCCATTTCAGGGAAAATAATACTTGTGCGGACTCCCAGGTAAAAGGACTGAAATATACCCCAACATGTGGACGGTGGTTCCCTCCAGCTGGTGGGATGGTGGCTGATATTTTTTTCTTCTTTTTTTGCTTAGCTGTGTGGGCTGTAATCTATAAGTGTTCCAAGAACAGGCCTTTCAGTCAGGGCTGGAGAAGTCAGGGAAAGAGGAGGGAAAGCTGCCATTTAAAAATGATCCACAATTAGAGCAGAACCACTGGTGGGAGGCAAGATGGTTTGGGGACGAATGTGTTTTTTTAAACAGGTGAGCGTTTTAATGTGTAGCTGAGAAAAAATTTTAAGTAGTACGTTTGCCATAGCACTGGTCCCTGCTCCTCCTCTGGCCTCATCCCCCCCTTTCCCTGTCACTCACTAGATTCAAGTCCTGCTGGCTCCTCGCCATTAGAACACTAAAGGTGCCCCGGGGTCTTTGCACTTGCTGCTCTCTCTGCCTGGCGTGTTCTTCCTCACCAATATGCAAGGCCCACTCCTCATCACTGAGGCCTCAGCTTCATGCCACCTCATGGCTCTTAACTCTACCCTCCCCCACTAACTACTAGTTTTGTGTTTATTACTCTATAATAATTTGTTTACTTCTTTATGTCTTCCCCTATTGAACTGTGAGTCCTCTGAAGTCAGGTCCTCTGTCTGTCCTGTTCGCCAGTCTCCTGGGTGCTGTGTGAACTGCACCTGGTACATAGCAGTCAGTTCTGTTGGGTGAGAAGAGGAGGATGCCGGCAGTGAGGGGTTGAAGGAGGCTGTAATTTCAGGGATGGCTGAGCTCTGCCAGTCAAGGAAGCAGCCTTTATGCCTGGAAAAGAGCAGAGCTTCTGACCTCCCATCAGGGGCCTCGTGCTCCTGGAATTCTGGGAAATCAGAAATTAAGGCCCAGAATAATTGCTTTGCAAAACATACACATCTTACCTCTGCCCAACTAGTGGTCCCTCTGAACCCGTCGTTCAAAACGTGAATACTGTCTGGCCCACCACACCCCATTCAGTTGGGTCAAGGCACTGCTGCACCAGGTGGAAGGAGGGCCTGTGGCTTGGGAAACAAGACTTGTGGTCTAGCCCTGCTTTGGCACTGAATTGCCTGAGACTTTTAAATAATATTAGCAGCTGACAGTATTGGGCCCCACTGAGAGCCAGGCCTTCCCCGTACATTAATACCGCCAGTGACCCTGTGAAGGGCCAAATCGTTGTCCCCGTTTTGCAAGGGAGAGACCTACACTTAGGGAGGCTGAGGACTTGCCCACAGTCTGACTGTCAGTGAATAGGAGACTCAGGGTGTGCCCCACTCTTAACAGGTGCTCAGTATATGCATATTCATGGAGGGAATGAATAAACAAAGGAATGAGTGGTGTTCTCTAGGGGATTTGGGCTGCTGCACTTCCTAGACAGCCCTCCCAGTCCCCAGACACCACCACGCCCACACCATGTGCCCTCCGGACCACTGCAGACCACTCCGCTTAGTCCTCACTCTTGATGGTATCCCCTGAGTCAGGAAGCCAGGTCCCTCCTGCGGGTCCAACACCACTGGCCACAAGACCACATTCCAGGGAAAGGAAATACAAGAGCAGAGTTAGTGGGAGCTCCAACAGGGAGAAGAAGAGGGAGGAGGGTCCAGGCGGGGCCCTCTCTCCCCCTCCCCCTGGGGTGCCTGCCCTCTGCTGAGCCCACCTCCAAGTAGGTATGCTGCCAGTGCCTGCCAGTGCCTCTCAACCAGGCGATGTTGATGACATTTTCCCCATTGATTCAGCTTGCTGTTCATACCTTCTCCTTGAGTCAATGGAAGCCTCCTTCAGGAGGGAACAGCAGACCCGTGCCAGTGCCAGCTCCAGGGAAGCCCTACTGACTGGGGTCTCTGGCTTCCGGTCCCACCGACCAGCACGTGAGCTGCCTTCATCCATTTCACACACATTCCCTGAGCACTCTGTGGGCCAGGGGGGCTCTGGGAGGCGCGAAGGGACCACACAGTGTTGTCTCCAAGCGCTGGTGCTCCCCTCTTGTCTGGATTTCCCTACCTTGTCTGTCCAGCCAGCACCTGCTCCATGGTCACTGCTGTTTCCTGAGAGGCCGGTCCTGCCCTCCACCGTGCACCTGTACTGTAGGTGCTCCTTCAGGTCATATTTTCCCCTTATTCCCATTGTGATTTATAGAACCATTTGTGACATTACTTCTTCCATATCATTCTTCCCTATTAGAATGCAAACTCCACAAGGGCAGGGATTGTGTCTGTCGCTTTTTTCCCAGCCTGTGATACGGTGGCCGGCACCTAGTAGGTATGCAAATAATATATGAAAAATCAATTAGGGAATCAATGAATAGAGATGCTTACAGAATACACCCCTGTCCCCCACCCCTACAGGAAAGCCTCTAAATTATTGGGAGCTGGATCTTTTGAGACAGAAGGTAAAAACATCTTTCCATTTTGCATTTGATTAGATGTTTTTCTCACCTGGGGTCACCCATCACCTCCCCTCTCCCAGGGGAGCACCAAGGGAGGTAAGAGGCCTGTAGCACAATGGAAAGGCCTCTGGGGGTTTTGTCCCTGCTCTGCCACAAACTAAATGTGCCTATAGGCACATCTCTTCCTCTCCACGTCACAGTTTCCCATCTGGAAAATGACTGTTTCTGTGTGGGCTCTAAGCAGAACCATTTCTTTGGCCAGTCTTCGCTGCAAAGGAGGCAGGGAAAGGAACTCTTCATGAGAAGGGAGTGGCTTTCAGGTGGCAGCCAGCACATCTAACACACGTATCCTTCAACTGGCCCTTGGCAGATGCCACTTTTTTGTTGTTAATTTTCATTTCTTGGCACTAGCCTTATCTTACCATCTAGATTGAGAGGCTCTGGAAGGCAGGGACCAGGCCTCAGAGGCTTTGAAGTCGGAAGAGACCTTCCAGCAGGCTGATCCCAGATGTGTCACTCCAGGAGATTTGTGTGGTTAATGACTCTACCCCTTTCACTCAAGTATTCTCTCTAGGTGAAAATGGTCCCTAGTAGGTTAAACATGAAGTGTCTGTCACTCTCATTGGAAATGACTTGTTTTTCTTCCACATAACAAGTACACATTTTTAAACATAAAACATACAAAGAAGAAAAATTTTTAAAAATCACTGAATGCCACCACCCGAAAGTGATTATTAATACATCTTGTTACATATCCTCACGTAACATCTCCCTCTCCTTCCTTCTCCCTCCATACCACACCCTACCTCCTGCCCCCACCCACAAACAGTTTTTTGAAAACAGCTGCACAGGACACACACTGTAACCAGCATTTTCACTTTACCATCCTGTCCAGATCCTGGTCTCGTAGGTTCTGTGGAGCCTTCAATTCCTGGAATGTGGCTTCCTCCCTCACTGGCATCTGACAGTTGTTTGATTAAAAATGTGTCATGTGAGGCCAGACAGGTCCATCCCTACCTCCACTGGGGAGGCAGATGGCTCCAGGGGCCATGTCCCATTACTGCCAAGGTCTCCCTGATGGCTGGAAACCACTGGTGCTGGGCATGGGAGTGAAGCACTGGGCCCTGACCCTGACCCAGGCAGCCACAGCACAGCTCTCCGTCAGCGTTCAGAAACACATTTTGTGACACGTTAAGACAGCCTCAAAACCAGGAAATCCACCTTCTCATCCCACAACCACTCCCAACGTGTTCATTTGGTAAATGGTAAATGAGCAGATTCTCTGCTTTAGTCCAGAGAAACCCCCTCTGCCGCCCTTCTTCTTTTCTCCACTGTGGCTTGTTAACCCTTGCTGCTGCTGCTGCTGCTGCCGCTGCTACTGCTGCTGCTCCTCCTTCTCCTGACAAGCAGTGGTCCTCCCAGCCTTCCCTCCCCATAGACCCACTTCCCATCCTCTTCCTCAAGAGGATAGATGCAGGACACCTGACTGACTGCATATTCTCCCCTGTCCCTTGTACCAAGTATGGCAACAATAATAATAGCTAACACTGATTGACTGCCAACTGTGCTGGGCACTCTACATGGATTCATTCTTTTGATCCCAACCAGGAGCCAGCTCTGTTACCATGCCCATCTCCCAGGAACAGATGTGGAAACAGAAGCGCCCAGTCTCACAGCTAGAGAGTCTGGCTCTAGAAGCCCCCGCTTCCAGTAGATCATTAAAGGGATTGTGATGGAGGAGGAGCAGCAGTCCAGTCCCAGGGCGGGGGCCAGAGCACTGATAAAGGGAGCAGACGAGGAGCATTTAATCTAGCTGGAGATGGAGTGAAAAGCCATGTGTCCCAGCAGCCTAGGGCCTCTGAGTTTGTGAACCTCCAGAAGTTGGGGGGGAAACCGTATGTGTCGGTACATTTGTCACACTCTCAGAGGAGTCTATGATTCAGAGAAGGAGAATGGCTGCTGGGCCAGATGAGCCTCCAAGGTCCCTTCCAGCTCCCAAGCCTGTGGTTCTGTGACCATATAAGGTCAGCGTGCCTGGGGAGTCTCACTGCAGCTAAGTGCAGTCCTGCACTGCAAGGGGGAAGCAGAAAGCAAAGGGAGCCCAAGTCCAGGCCTCCTGCAGGGTCCCTAAGGCAGCAGAGAGAGAAATGGAGGTGCGGGGAGAACCAGGGTTTCTCCTTGGTTGCCTCTTCCCAGAAAGCTCAGACTCGCGCAGGCGGGCTGGGTTGCCACCCTCTGTCTCTCCCCGTATCCACGTGAGATCTCCTCTCAGCAGCGTTGCCAGGTTTCCAGAGTCCAGCTGGCGGTTTCTGTCCAAAGTCAAACACTCCACAGTCAGCCCTTGGCTGTTCAGACCTCCTGTTCCTCATGGTGCTTCTGGTTTGGTGGCCTGGAACACCCCTCAGAGTCCCTGAGTTTTTGGTGGGCATCAATGCAGAATCTAGCTGGATCTCCCTTTGATGTCCTGGCTTTGCAGTCATAAGAAATCTAGTAGGTCCCCACCCTGACACACACACACACACACACACACACACACACACACACATCTGCCTCCTTTAGTGAGTGCTTTGGAGAGGGACAGGTGTGGGGCATCTGTGTACTCCTGAATCATGTAGTTATGTCTCACTTTATCTGAGCACTGTCTGGAGCTCAGCCCTATGCCAGGAGATATGAGAAGAGAGCAGAGATAAGTGAGATGTGGTGCTTTAATTTTAAAAATTAAAAATTAGTAAACAAGTCTTCTGGGAGATGATCTCTGATTATTATTGTTATCAAGGTATAAAACATGTACCTTTTAGTCATGTCTCTGTTGTTTCTAAGTGGCAGAAACCCAAATGAAGTTAGCTTATGCAAAATTGAGAGGGAATTATTTGGCTCATATCACTCAAAAGTTTTGGGTGGGCTTCAGGCATGGTTGGACCCAGGGACTCAAATGATGTTTCTGGGGCTTGATTCTGCACTCTATCACTCAGCTATGTAGATGAACAGCCCACCTGGGGCTGCTGCAATGTGAGATGCCACTGGCTGTTGCTAAGGTATCTCTTGGAGCCTCGCTCCTGATTTCCAAATCCTGGCCTTGTCACCTCCACGACTCAGACCTGGGCTGTCACATTAGACTGAACTCTCCAGGGCTGTATCTCCAACTCCAACCCAGAGGCCTCCTTTCCTTGCCAGAACATTGGGCAGATACAACAGGGCAAGTTCCAGTGCTTGTTTTGTGGGTGAAATCTCTGGATTCTCCTGGAGATAGGGACTCAGGGCAGAAGGAGCAGACCTGCCTTTCAGCATCTGCCATTTACCAGCTGTATGTCAAGTAAGTGGCCTAACCTACCTGAGCCTCAGTTTCCTCATCTGTAAAGAGGAGATAATTTATCTCCTGGAATTGTTTTGAAGGTTAAATGAAATGACACATGTAAAGCACTTAGCACAGAGGGTAAACCCTCAAACGGGAGCTGCAATTATTCTGCTTATTTTATACTACAAATGAAAGACATTATACTTGCCAGATTTTAACTTTAGAATGAAAATACTATTACTTTTTTTTGGTTGAGACAGAGTCTCGCTCTGTCACCCAGGCTGAAGTGCAGTGGCGTGATCTTGGCTCACTGCTACCTCCACCTCCCAGGTTGCCGCGATTCTTCTGCCTCAACCTCCCGAGTAGCTGGGACTACAGGTGTACACCACCACATCCGGCTAATTTTTGTATTTTTCAGTAGAGACAGGGTTTCACCATATTAGCCAGGCTGGTCTCGAACTCCTGACCTCGTGATCTGCCTGCCTCGGCCTCCAAAAGTACTGGGATTACAGGCATGAGCCACTGCGTCCGGCAGAAAATACTAATAGCTACCATTTGTTTTATACTTACTATATGATAGGTACTTTTACATTTATTCCTCACAACTCTTTGCTTATGAGGAAACCAAGGCAATTAAATTGTTTACCAGGGACACACAGCTCATCCTATTCAGTGCCCAACCTCTAACCACTGCTCTACTCTGCCTTTCTAGAATGGTGTGGGGAAATAGAAAATAAAGAGGGTCTTATTTGATACATTTAAGTATATTTGCCTCAAATCAATGCTAGAAAGAAAAAAAGAAGAGGAATGTGGCATTAAAAAAAAGCTAGGGAGAAGACTTAACATTTAAAAATTCAGTGTTTTTCTGAGTGGTGGGAGTATGAATAATATTTCTTGTTGGTGAAACCCCATCTCTACTAAAAATACAAAAAATTAATTGGGCATGGTGGCGGGCGCCTGTATTCCCAACTACTCAGGAGGCTGAGGCAGGAGAATGGCCTGAACCCGGGAGGCGGAGCTTGCAGTGAGCCGAGATCCCACCACTACATTCCAGCCTGGGTGACAGAGTGAGACTCTGTCTTAAAAAAAAAAAAAAAAAAATTCTTCTTGTTCTGTATGTATGGTCCAAATTTTCTAGTCTTAAAGTACTTATTACATTGTAGTAGAAGGGGATATAAAATTCTACTCTGAAACAGGAAGCCTATTTTTAACCTAATATAAGCCAGTTTGAACAACTTATAGGGCTAATCATGATTTGAGCAATTTCCTCCAAATTGCAACATTTCTGCAAACTGCAAATGAAGCTTCTTTATCTTGGGACAACCCAGGCAACAGATTGAGACCTGCCAGCAGTATTTTCAGTCCATGAATTGAGGTGTGATAGAAAGGACTGTGAGCTTGGAGACCTGTGTCCTGTTCTTGGCCCAGGCTCTTACCTGCTGGGAGACATTGGGGCAATTACTTATTTTCTTTCAGCCTCAGTTTCCTCTTCTGTCAAATAGTTATAATAAAATCCCACCCTTTCCACCTGATCAAGTGTGTATGAAGATTAATGATATCAATAGGTGTGAAATAGGTTGAGGGAGGTCCCAGAGTCAGCCAAAGGTCTAGAGAGCATTCCCAGGAGAGTGGTAGGGTCTGCTGATCCCAAATGAAGCATGAGAAACTCAATGCAGTGGCTTCTGGGGAAGCATGTCATGCCATGGGGACTAGCAAATCCTGCCTGCACCACTCAGGTCACCCAGAGGGCCCCACCCTCTTAGGAGAATCTAAGTACCAGTTGCCTTTCTTTTCTGTTTTTTAGTATTTACGCTAGAGTTTACAATGTGTATCTTGACTTATTACACTTTACTTTCAAGTAATAATATATTAATACTACTTTTTTTACTTATAAGAATCTTTCTACAGTATAGACTATACTTTCATTTTATCCCTCCCATCCTTTGTGCTATTGTTGAAGTTTTATTTCTATGTATGTTATAAACATCATAATACATTTTTCAGCTTCTTCCCTCTGTTTCAATTTAGATAGTTTCTATTGCCATGTTTTCAAGTTCACTCATCTTCTGTATGTCTAATCTGCTGTTAATCCCATCGAGTGAAATTTTTATTTTAGATACTATATTTTCATCATTTTATATTCCTTTTGTTCTTTTTTACGTCTTCCATTTCTTTCCTCATATGTTCCTAATTTCCTTCAATTTCTTAGAAATATTTAAAATAGATGTTTTAAAATTCTTATTGTGAATTCCATGATCTCTGTCACTCCTGGGTCTGCTTCTGTTGACTGTATTTTCTCCTAGTTATGGGTCATGCTTTCCTGCTTCTTTGCATATTCAGAAATTTTTTGTGTGATGCTGATATTATGAATATTGTATTGTTGAATGTCTAGATTTTGTTGTTCTCATTTAAAGACTGTTTGACTTTATTCTCCAGGTAGTTAAGTTACTTGTAGATCAGCTTGATTTTTTTTTTAAGTTTGTTTTTAAGCTTCGTGAGGGCAGGTCTAAAGCAGCCTTTACTCTGGAGCTAGTTCAGCCCTGTTGCTATGGCATGAGCCTTCTGGCATCTCTGCTGAGTGCCCCAGGCGTTCAACAAGGACTCTTCACTCTGGCTGTTTGGAACTTGAATATCTCCTAGCCTTGAATGAGCTCTGGGAAGCGTTCAACTGATAAGCAACCTGATGCTTGTTCTTTCTTTAGTAATTGTTCCTTGACCAGCTGTGGAACCTCACCCTATCCAGCCACAGACTCCAGGGGGACCCCTATGCGCTGTCTGAAGCATCTGAAGTGCTCTCTCTTTGCAGTTTTCTCCCCTCTGGCACGCTGCCCTTCCAGCTACCTCAGCTTTCCTGAACTCACTTTTTCTCTTCAGCTCAGTGAAATGGCTGTGTTCTGCCTGGGTAACCTCCTGCACTGTGGTCTAGTAAACACCTAAAGGCGGACGCCCAGGCCATCATAGGACTCCCCTCCTCGGTCTCCCTTCTCTCAGGGATCACAGTCCTGCACTGTCTATTCTCCAGTGTCTGAAAATGCTTGTTTCATATATTTTGTCTGGTTTTCTAGTTGTTTACAGTGGGAGCTAGGAAGGATCCCTTTGAGATCTCTCTGGGGTGGTGTACCAGGGGCCTGCACTGGTTATGTACTCCCTCAAGATACTTTTACAAAACTGGACTTAGGAATAATAAAAGTGGACAGAAAGTTGATAGGGTCATTCTGATCTGCTTTTTAGAGAATCTCAGAGTGAAGACCCACAAACAAGCACCAAGTGGAATTTTGCAGCAGGAATCATTATTGTCCATCAACTGATGACTGGATAAATAAAATGTGGTACATCCCTACAGTGGAATACTATTCAGTAATAAAAAGGAATGAGCTACTGATACATGCTACATTGTGAATGAATCTTGAAAACATCGTGTTAAGTGAAAGAAACTAGTCACAAAAGACCATACATTGTATGGTTCCATTTATATGAACTGTCCAGAATAGACAAATTTATAGAAACAAAATGTACATCAGTGGTTGCTTAGGGTAGGGGCAGGGCATGGAGAGTAACTGCTAATGGATACAAAGTTCCTTTTGGGGAGATTGAAATGTTCCAAAATTAGATTGTGGTGATGATTGACCAACCTTGTGAATACACTAAAAACCATTGAATTGTATACTTTAAATGGGTGGAGTGTATGGTATATGAATTATATCTCAATAAAACTGTTGTTTTTTTTTTTTTAAAGAAGAATTTTGAGCCGTTTTCTCCTGCATGAAGGTAACGAAGGAATGGGAAGGAGCTGTGGTATAGTAGAAAGGAGGTCTCAGTTATTATATTGGTGCATGAACGTGTCACAAGTAGTGTTCTATCTGGGACTGAAAATGTGACCACAGAAGAGTTTACATAGTTCATTGGGGGAGGACAAATGTGGGATGTTAATCTTAAAATTCGTTTGCTCTTTCTGGATTACTTTATTTATAAGAGGATTCTTGTGGTTTTGGCATGAGCCCCTCCTTCTAGTTTTCTCTCCTGCCCGGATCCTTGTCAGCAGTGAGCACAATGTTGAGTGGCTAGCAGGCAGTGCCACGTGGCCTCTGAAAGCTGTGACTTCTCCTTTATGTCCTCTTTGTCCCTGTTCAGATCCACCAGAACGAGGGCGGTATGTGGTTAAATCCTAGCCAAGGACGAGAAAGTAGGCAAACCCTTTTATTGACTTTTCTGTTGTCAAAGATAAAGATGGTTATTTGTTCCTCTTAAGTGAATCATTTTACCTTCATTAAAAGCTGTGAGTTTTCTGTGAAAGAAAAATGCATCATCCATTTGCAGACTTTTTCCAGGGATTTTCAACAATATGCCTCTGTGTGTAAACCTAAGTTGGGACCCTGAGCTTTGCTTAAACATATATTGAGTGCTTAATGTATGCCCTTCCTGTTCTAAGTGTTTTCAAGTATTATCAGCACCTCATTGACGGATTTTTCTTTCATCATGTAGGGAATGTGAAAAGACTGCATTTCTTTTTTCCAAGATTCTGTTTTTAAGTAATTTAAGTAGCTTTTCCCTTTAGATTTTATGACATTAATGTAGCAACTCAGTAACTCGGCATCCCAGCTGGACCTGGCCCACAGCCAGCCATTGCTTCTCATGCCTGTGCTCTCTGTGTTGATGAGGACAATGCTCTCATCAGGTGTGGTATGTGTGGTTTTTCTCTAGGATCATCCATGAAGATGGCTTCTCCGGAGAAGACGTGAAACAGTACAAGCCTGTTGTCTACAGCAACACCATCCAGTCCCTGGCAGCCATCGTCCGGGCCATGGACACTTTGGGCATCGAATATGGTGATAAGGAGAGAAAGGTAGGCCCCTGAGTCCATAAGCGCAGCAACAAGAGGTTCTGTCTGTGTTACCCCACTGCCTCCTCTTTATAGTGCTGGGCTGGCTTAAATGAACGAGAAGAGACTCTGCTATGTATGAAAGATATATGGTGGCACAGTCACCAACCTAAGCCATTGCATCCACACCCCTGGCAAACTCCCAGCAAACTCCCCAACTTTGCAAGTTGAATGTTGCAAGGGCTACAAAACTCCCGGATTTATTTTGCAGATGAGGAAGAGTTGGTGACAGTTTTAAATTGGGGCTGCCACAACACTGTCTAAGTACCTGTCCTTGGGCAATTAACTTGAACAGAAAAAAATATATATTAAACAAAACAAGCTTTGCCTGGCCACCATCTCCCTTCCTTAGAAGAACTTTCCTTGCCTTGCTGTGGAGTGGGGAAGGCCATTGGAACTGACTATCCTTCCTCTTTTATACCAAGGGCTGTTTTCTTCCTCCCCCAGGGAAGTATGAGGACCTACAGGGCTCTCCTTCCTGTAGAAAGTCAGTGTTCTAGAACAGGGACTGTTTGGGGGTAATGTTTCCAGGCTTCTATTAAGTGGTGAGTGGAATAAGTACTCTATAAAAACCTCTAATTTGCAAACATTTGTATTAACTGTTAAGACTGAACTATATACAGCTACACTGGCAAGGCTAAATAAAAGGAGGGAGGGAGAGAGGGAGAGGAGAAAATAGCCTCAGAATTCTATCCAGAAGCAGCTCTTTGTCCCTGTTTGGGACTGAATCTCAGTGATCCTCCCTCTGGGACCTGGAGATTGGAGAAGCGGGCAGAGGACAGGTAGAGCCTCCAAGCACCTGGGCTCTGCATCTGAGCCTCTGGATGTTGAGCATTCATCTCTGATTGCTGTGTGATTTGATTGTACATTATACACACATCCTGTCTTTGCTAAAAATCATCTTCCTCACAGAGGAAAACTGTCCTGGTTGTCTCTGTGTCTGATAAATCATCTGTGACAGGCAGCTTTAAATGTAAAATTTAATATATTATGCACAAAATCCTAATTCCATGGGGCAGAGTCATCCAGGCCAGGCACTGACTCCTCCAGGTGCTGGGGAATTGGGTGACTGAGGGTATGTCCGAGGCCAGCCCGAGGTGGAGAAACTGGGCACTAGCAGGGGCACCTGGGCCCATCTGCTGCTCCTCCTGGAGGCTAAGTTGGGAAGTTGATTCTGCAAAGGAAGCACTTCTTGCTGGAAGACTGGCTTTGGGTTTGGTCACAGAGCCAGGGCCTGTGGAAAGAGGGAATGGGGGAGTGGATGGGTCCATTCACTGCAGGTTGATGATGTGCGAGGCTTTGAGCTAGGTGCTGTGGATACAGGAATGAGCACAGCAGGGAATGGTGTCTGGTTTCAGAAAACACCTATTCAGATCATTAGAACTAGCCCAGATGTGTACACTGCTTCATTCTTCTTAATAGCAATAGTAGGAATGAAAACAGCAACCATTTGTTGAGCACCTACTGGCTGCCAGGCACATACTAAACACTTTACATATACTGACTCATTTTATTTAACTTATTTTATTACAGCCCAGAGCAGGGAGTGCCTCATCTTATCTTCAGTCATGGTACAAGCCACAGGCCTCTGGTCTCTCTCTCTCCCTTTGGCTAAGTGGGGAGCATGGTGTCTGAATCTCAGCCAGAGAGCAGACACAGTGCAAAAGGCACACCCCCTACACACACACACACACACACACACACACACACACAGGGTGTGTGAGATCTTCCAGGAGCAAATGTATTCATCTCCCAGCCAGCTTTTCCTGAAAATCTCCTATACTGATTATAACCCAGAAAAGTCAATGTGGCTTTGGAATACTTTTCTCCTTCCATTTTGGAAAACATTCATTGTTCCCATGGGATTTTTTTTTTCCATTTTATTATCCTGAATGGAGAGATGATTGCTTGGGAATCGCTAGGACTATGATACGTTAAGGACTGTACTGCAGGCCCCTGGGAAACAGGGTCCCTTCTCTGGCTATTTCTCCTCCGTGGAATTTCCCAGTCAAGTAGTCAGCCTTTAAGCAGGAAGGAGGGGAAGGTTCCAATGGAAGGAGAGACTGAGAGCTAAGCAGGACTCCCTGGAGAGTCCACTGGACACAGTCGAGTCCAAGCCCAGTTCCGTTATGGCAGGTGGCACCATGGCCAGCACCTGGCCCATCCCTAGGGCAACACAGACTTGTCTGGTGTGACACTCAGGCACCGCCTTCCTGTATTCTTACAACTGTGAGGAGCAGGAAAGGAGTGAACCCAAGACCCAGACCACAGCAAGCCAGACAGCTGGAAAAGGCATTCCTGGGAGTGGACTGGTGTGGATTCGCAGCCTGTGGAGCTGGCAGAAGAGAGTGGAAGCCACCACTTCTGTCCTCTCGATAAGGACACATACCAGACCTGAGAGGGCTGCAGTATCTGCTGGTGTAGGGGCAACTCAGAGCCAAGATCCTTCCCTTTCCATGTTCTCATGGAGCTTCCTATCTAGCAGTATAGGCAGCAAACAAGCCCACAAGTAGGTGACTGCATAATGTCAGATAATGCTAAGGGCTGCAAGGAAAACAAAATAAGGTGATGTGAGAGCCTGATCTGGGGGTGGGAGGAGCAGATACTTCAGAGTGGGAGGACGAGGGGACAGAAAGTTCCAGACAAGCACCCAGGCCCTAAGGGAGGAATGAGCCTGGCGCAGAGGAATATAAAGCTCTGTTCAGCTGGAGTTACCTGCAGCCAGGCAGCTGCTGATGTCCAGATGCCCTGAGCCCAGAGCTGGGTCCCCACATTCTTCGCTTGGGTCCCCAGCCACACTCCATCTAGGGGATCTGCCATTTGGATGCTGGGGAAACCACCTTATGCTGTAGAAGTCCAGATCCATGTTTTGGTCTCAACAGAAGAGACTTCCTTCCCTCTCATGTTTTCTTCACCTCTGCTACCCACCACCAGTCATCAGGGGGTGTCTGGAGGAAGACAGCCTCACTCCCACCACCTGCCGGGGCCAGCCAGCCTTGCACTCTCCACACAGAAAAGCACCTAAGAGCTTCCTTGCTGTATCTCAGTGTCAACCCCTAGAACAGGTAGGTGTCGCTGACTTCCCCTGGCAGCGGACTCATCGCCTGTCCTGGCCCCCAGGGAAAGAGGACTGGCCGGTTTTTCCCTCAGCCTCTCTGGTGTGGAGTCACTTGGAGCCCCGTGACTGTGCGTGAGCCTGAACCTGAAAGAACCTCCGCGCAGAGCAAACAGCGGGGACCTCCTTACATCCTTCTGTGGTTTCCACACCCCAGGCCCCAGCCTCAGACTACAGACCCCTCCCAGGGACCCCATGCACTCTCACGCCTCTGGGCCTTCGCTGGGGTGTGCTCTCTGCCTCTAGTGCACTCCTCTTCTCTTCCCCTCTTCCCCGTGGAACTGCCCTACTCAGTAAGGGCCCGCTAAGCTTCATCTTGTCCATGAAGCCTCCTTACCTTTTCCTCCCCTGAGGAAGAAACTCAGCTCAGCGCTTTCTCCATGAAGCTCTTATCTCACACACTAGCATGAAGATCAGTGTAGTCAGAGTCCTTTGAGCAGCTCATAAACCCGTGAGCCTTCCTTCCAGAACAGGGGACACAGCACACATCTAGGAGATTCTGCATGCAACTTCAGGGGGGCCTGGCCCACCAGCGGAGCCCAGCCTAAGAACCCCTTTATCATTGGAGGTCTTCTGATCAGGGCCTATGTCGTTTATCTTTGGATCACCTCCTCACTCCAGTAGCCAACACAGTGCTCAGCACTTAGTAGGTCTTCAAGACCCATCCCATTAATGGAATGACATTTCTAACTTTCCCAGTGTTCACAGAAAAAAATGCAAAGTGCCTGTAGCTTTATCACTACATGAACAGCTGTTGATTGAGAACCTACCATGTGTAGGGCTGGTGCTAAGCCCTGTGTGAAGATTCAAAGGCATGTGAGTTGGAGCCTTTAAGGAGCTGGTCATCTTCTTGGGAAGATGGAGCTCACAGGCAGAGTGAGCACAGCCCTTGCACGTGGTGGGCAGGAAGAGCTGCTTAGTGGGGGTGAAGCTGGAACCGTCCCTGAGGCAAAGGTACAGTTTGACAGGTGCAGGTGTAGGTGAGCAAAGGCCCTTGAAGCCAGGAAAAAAACATGGTAGAAACAGTGGCTGGTAATGAGGGAAAGGAGAGTTAACTGGCAGAGGAGGCCAGTGGCCAGAACAGAGGACTGGGGTCTGGGCAAGGTGTGGGAAAACTGGAAGGTCCAGTTAGGTCCAGATTTGGTGGGCCCTGGAAGGTAGGCCAAGGAGTTTGGGGTTTATCCTGTTAGCAGTAGGCAGCCATGGAGAGATTTTGAGCTGGGATGGAATGAAAGTGAGATTTTAGGAAATTACGATATGGCATGTGCAGAGTGGACAGGGCGGGGAGGGGGATGGCGAGGGAAGACTAAAGATGGGGAGGCAGGTAAAGAAACTCCAGCAACAGACCACGAATAAGGTGCGAGGGGCTAGGTGAGGGGTCAGAAAGGCAGCAGAGTGATGCATAGCAACAAAGGAAATACAGGGGCCTGGTGATTAATTGACTGTTGGAAAAGGATGGGCACAAGGTGGAACCTCAGCCAGAAAGCCAGGAGGCTGGGTGGGATCGGACCACAGAGGGTGTGTCCCCTTCCAAACCTAAGGAGTTTCCAGGTGGGGGAGGTCTGCACATATCAGATGGATAGATTCAGAGAACTGAAGCTCTGGAAATTACTGACTCCAGGATAATAATGGCTTTCCATTTTTATGTTTCAGAGCCTTTATTGGAAAAGGATGGGCCTGTTATTTGTCCTGTTATTTAATAAATTTTCCTTAATGCTTAAATTATTTAATACTAACAACTACGTGTGCAGTGGGTGCTATTGTTGTCCTTGTTTTATAGGTTAAAAAAAAATGAGGCATGGAGAGGCTAAGTGACTTGCCCAGCGTCATGCAGTACTAATTATATATGTATACAGTGTAGACATGGAAGCCTAATAAGACTAGAACCTGTGTGGCCCGGGTCCAGAGCAGAGTCCCATTTAGATAGACGCAGTATGATCAGGCAAAACAAATCATTCAAAGAATCCCATCCTTTATCCGGAGTCTCTTTAAGAACATGAAAAGGGACCAGAGACAGCTCCCCCTGCTGTTCTCAAACATCCTCTCCTGCCTCCCACGTCTGTCCCACCCCACTCCCTTGAGCTGCCTTACTCCCCCGGGTTCTTCAGAGACCCTCTTCTCCACCCCAGCGAGCAAGGCTGGTCCTCTCTCCCCTTCTCTCTCTCCCACCAAAGGGGTTCCGGCTCTGCCGCTCCTTCACTCCTCCCTTTTTCTTCGTCTCCCTTTCCCCTCCCCTCCTATCTCCCTTCCCCCCCCCCCCCCCCCCCCCCCCCGCTTCTTCCCTTTCCCTGTGTCCTCCTCCCTCCTTCTCAGTCTCCTTTTCCTCCTCCCCTTCCCTCTCTTCCTCCCTCCCTCCTCACCCCAACTCATTATTTTGTAAATTGTCTTCACCTTCTGAGCCAAGCTCTCCCCCTCCTCCTTCCTCTAGCCTTAGCCCAGGGCCTACATCTGCATCACAGAAGCAGAGGGCCTTGTTCTGGCTGAGCTGGCCTAAACTCTAACACTGGAAGAAAGGGTTGAGGAGAAACTGAACAATTACAGGATTAGAAGGTTCACTTGGACCAGTGGGGGGATGGGGAAAGCCTTTGAACAGGCCTGTGTTAATACAGTTCCTCATACACACACGTGTATATATAAACATATGTAAAATGTACATGTGTATATGTGTACATCCTTGCATATGTAAAATACATTGTAAACAGATGGACTGGTAGCAGTCATGCACTGAACTTGTATGAGACTTTAGTCAGTTGAAAATACTCCAATTTTCATTTTCTCACTATTTGTGCCTATACCTGTTTCTCTCAACTATAAAATCCTTAAGGGCAGAGCATAGATCCTATTCCTCTAGCACAATGCCCGACACAGGAAGTACTGGATACTAAGTTTAAACCCCAATTCTACCACCAACTATATGGCCCTGGGTAAATTATGTAACTTCTCTAAGCCTCAGTGTTTTGGACAGTAAAATAGTAATGATCCTGATACCTCCCTCGTTCATATCTGCTGTGAGAGTAAATGAGATAATGCCTATAGCATGCATAGGATAGTGCCTGTCACATAGCAACTTCTCAACGTGTGTTGGCAATTATTCTCATTATTTGTCTACAATCGTTGTTTTTGATAAAGTATTGATGAATTCTACTCAAAGCAATCTAGTGAGGAATGGGCAAGGTTTTATCTGCAGTTTTCATGTTAGAAACAGAAGCACAAGGTTCTTAACTGGCCACCCAAGGTCATGTTAGCAAGCCTGGGTCTACTCAAGCTGTGCCATAAAGCCAAATACCAACACTGAAGTTTACAAGACAAAAGACTGCGTTTATCTGCAGGGGGCTGAGTAAGGAGGCAGCTCATGCTTAACACCTCACTTCCTCAATGGCCCTACAAGCAAGGGCTTTTAAAGGCAAGGGTACATTTTAGGAAAGCAGAAGCTACAGGCAAAACCGTAAACCTATACATGGAGGTTATACATTGGTTTGGCCCAAAAAAGCAGGATGTCTTGTGGGGTGGGCTTTGAGGTCATAGGTAGATCCAGAGATTCTGTGATTTGCAGTTGGTTAGGGAGCGAGCTTTTGTCTAAAACCTTGGGGACAGCCAAAATGAATGTTAAGGTCTGGCCTGTAGGTGTGTTTCTCTCCAGGCCCCTCAGGAAGAAATTTAGAAGAAAGATCGGTGGTCAGCGTTCCGTCCTTAGTTCCCGCTCTTCTGAGGTCTACTTGGCTGCAATGGGCATTTTCCATCTGGTGGGGGTCCAGGTTTCTGAAAAACAACTCGGGGACATATGTTAAGATGTTATCTTTAGTTTCCATAGGGAACCAAACATCTTGTGGCTCTAACTTACTTGGGTGGCTATTATTTTAAGCTATTACAACCTCCTTGCTTCTCAAGTTGCTCATTTACTTCTCAAGGCTAGCTAGGTGCCTGGAATTTCCCTTGAAGAGACTCAAGATTTTTCTCTCTTTCCATGCTTTTTCGGGGTGTGGGGGGGCAGCATGCCCCTAACAGGGGGCTCCCTGCTCTATCTCAGTCACCTACCTAAACAGAATGAAAGATGGGTGCCAGCTGGGATTGCCGCCCATGCTCTTGTTCCACCAGGGGCCTTCACTGGAGCTGTATCCCCTAGAGATAATGGTAGCTTTTTGGGAGGCAGAATCAGATTTCACACTTAGTTTTCAGAATGTCATTGGATCTCCTCTGGTAGAAGAAATCTTGACATTTAAGTCACACAGTGGAGCTCAGGACACTATGTTTTTTAATAATCATGGAAATATTGTGGTGCCACCTCTACAATGCAGTGCGGTTCACCTTGTGGTTTGCATGAATTCTGAAACAGATGAAAACAAGGATGCTATCTGGCCTGTGTCTCCCTGAGTCCCCTTGGGCTTAGAGATAACTTTAGTGGTAGTTGATAGATCTGATGGCGGCTGGAGGGTGTAACAGATGAAGCCTTCATACTCCCATAGCCCAAACATGAGGCCAGGAAGAGGATGTAGATGCACCCCATGCTGGGTGCTGAGGCTGTCCACCTACAGCAGCCCCAGACCCTGCCCTGACCCTTTGCCAGCCAGGTGAATAGAGCTTGAAACTGCTCCATTCAAGCCCATCTCATTCTGCTGCTCCATTTTGCAGATGGAACATAGGTTTCATCTGGCCCAAACAGGAAAGAGACTTACCCAGGGGAATATGTGGCAGATCCAGGACTAGAGCATTCAGCTCCCTGCATCACTGCTCAGTCCTCTTTCCATCTCAGCATGCTGCTTCCAGTTACCCAGCCCATTTGGGGACTCATTTTCTTTTATTCAGTTGGTTAATCAATTATTCTATAAATACTTATCACTCAATTACTTACTACTTACAAATGCTTACCTCCTGGGGAAGTGCACAAGATGGCAGGGGTGGGTACAAAGATGCAAAGATCAAGAGGCTCCCAGTCTTGAGCAGAGATGCCAGCCCCAGAATGAGAAGGTAAATGCCTTGGTTTCCAGGACTTCTCCCAGCTCTGAAATTCTAGCTCTCCAGGGCTTAGTGCGGCATCAGCACTGCTCCCTGATCCAAGGCTGGATCGGGCTGCAAGCTCCTGATTTGAAGGAAGGCATCCACCATCTAAGCCCTGCCACAAGGAGCCTGAGACCTGGCTACTGGTACTTTGGCCCAGGGTGGCAGCATCAGTGGCTTTCCCTCACCCTTGTCTAAAAGGAAGAACCAACTCAAAGGAACTGCAGTTTTCAATATGGGAAAGGAAGAGGGACTAAAGTGTCAGATTTTTGAAATGTCTCTTAGCTGCTCCTCCCCCTTAGAGTCTTAGGTTTCCTTAGCTAAAAGTGGTGCCCTCCCCCCAAGCCCATCTCAGCTGCCCCCCAGCAGCACACTGTACTTCATGGTTGTCTTACCCTTGGGGCCAGACAGCAGGTCTGGAAGAACAGGTCAGTCTTGTTCATCATGCCCACTGCTAGCAGGGGTCAGTGAATCCTGTGCCTGAGTGATTCCATTCATCCAACGGGTGTGCTTCCGGGTCAAGTGCTGGCCTGTTACTAGGGATACACATGCCTGAACAGATGTGTCCAGGGAGGAAAGGATGAAAGATGCAGAATACGCTTCTTTCCATGCCATCCTGATCCCTCCACAGCGTTTGCCATGCATGCTTCCATTCATGCATTCCCACAGCAGTCGCTCAGCCTGGAGCAGGCACTCAGCCTCCAGGGCTCCAGCAAGTTGGGCCCTGCAGAGGCCCCAGCCAGCACCTAGCCTTCATCTGGACTGGCCTGCCTTCTCTTCCGTGGCTTGCAGAGTTGAGTGGATGCTCAAGGCTGGGCTGCCATCAGTCTCTACATGTTCATTGCCTGTAGAAAAGGGCATGGAATTTTAAAAAGAAAATTTAATTGAAAGACTTCAACAAACAGTAAACGAAAACTGCAGGCGGTGATGCCTTGCACTTGTGTGTTCTTTCTCTCTCTCACACTCCACCCCCACCCCCCACCACCACTGTAAGCCCTAATTACTCTGCTCTGATGATGGGAAAATCTTATAACCACGTAAATAAATATTCCTCGGCATCAGGACCGAAGAGGTCCCCACCAATCTTGGATGTCTAGGAGCCGCCCCATTGCAGCCCCTCTTCTACCCCCATACCCCACCTGGCAGCTATGCAGGGGTAACTGACAGCCTCCCCTCTGGAGAGGGGTCATTGTGTGTGCATCCTTTGGGCTTGTGGTACCTGTTTCAAGGTGGCAAACCAGCTGCCAAGCAGACCTCAGCCTTAAGAGCCATAGGCAACAGCAGAGAGGGGCCTGCCTGGCCAGCGCCCTGTATTTTGAGACTCCTGGAATATTGAAAATTGAAGAATTCCCGGCCAGGTGTGGTGGCTCACGCCTGTAGTCCCAGCACTTTGGGAGGCCGAGGCGGGCGGATCACCTGAGGTCGGGAGTTCGAGACCAGCCTGAGCAACATGGAGAAACCCCGTCTCTACTAAAAATACAAAATTAGCCAGGTGTGGTGGCACATGCCTGTAATCCCAGCTACTAGGGAGGCTGAGGCAGGAGAATCGCTTGAACCTGGGAAGCGGAGGTTGCGGTGAGCCGAGATCACGCCATTGCACTCCAGCCTGGGCAACAAAAGTGAAACTCCGTCTCAAAAAAAAAAAAAAAAAAGAATTCCCAAAACAAGGTCACAAAATTGTGCTGTATTTTAAATACATCTACTTAACAAATCAGTACTTTGGGCCTACCACAAATGCAGTGAAATAAAATTGTGCTCCCTAAAAAAATAATTACAGGATTTGTAAAAGTATTAATTGACATTGCAGTGCTGGCCATGTGGTCCTGTAATGGGACTCAAGTCAGAGCCCTGTGCTGAGCACTGTAGCTTTCACTGTGAGAGGTCTCTCTTCTGACTATGTCTGGGACCTCATTTGGTCCAAGCCCCAGAATTGAGTCCTTTGTTGATGTATAGTCCCTTTCTGGCCACCAGATATACCATGTAGGAGCCTGGGAAACCAGTAAGGTAGATTTTAGTTTGCTGAAGGAAGAGGTGCCAGGGATTGAGAAGGGGTTAGGTTTGTGGCCGCAGCGCCACGTGGGGAAGGCTGTGAGTCACAGGTAGGGTGGGGACAGCCAAGGTGGTATCTGCCCCTGCCCTGCTGGGAGTGTAGGGGGTCACAGTCCTACACATGTGAGATGGAGATGGCTTCCCTAGGAAAACCAGAGCCACTTTCCATCCTCCCGCTACACACACCTGCACACACGCTCATCTGCTTTTGCTTTACTCTGCTCCGTTCCCTCTTCTTTGCCAGGCAACCAACAGTGGTCTTATGTCACTGCTGAAGACCCCACTCTGAGTAAGTTAGGACACTTTGGTTGCAAGTGATGGAAGATACAGTCACACTGGCAAACTGGCTTATTCAAACAAAATAAAATACAAAACAGCCGCAGGCCCAGAGAGTCAGAAATTCAGACACACCTGTGGGGAGTAGGGGCTTGATCAGCAGCTCAGGGGATGTCCCTGGCTTCCCCCATCTCTCCACTCTGCTCCCCTCTATGGTTTTCACCCTCGACTCCATAGCATCACTCCTGCACCAAGCAGGAAAATGGCTCCAGCAGCTAGGTCATCACTCGTAACCTTGTGTGCATCCTGGGACATCAGCAAGCGCAAGATGCATCTGAGCAGCCACCAAGTTCTGCAAGTCTCTCTCTCTCTGTCTCTGTCCTCTGTGTGTGTGTGTGTGTGTGTGTGTGTGTGTGTGTGTGTGTGTGTGTGTCTCATTGCCCTTCTTGACTCAGTCACCATGACCAAGGGGGCTGAGGGGTTCCTGGGACAAAATAAATCCCCCAGAGGAATACCGGAAGCTCCTGAAAAAGGAAATAGAATAGGAGGAAATGGATTCTGGGGAGGCCACCAGCCACCCACAGATCTCTCCTTCTCATTGGGGCTGCCAGCTGTGCTGCCCCGTGCAGGAGATGACTCATGTCGTAGGGTGGAGGGCCGGCCAGGCTGAGTCCAGTGCAGCGGGACCATGAGATGGCTGAGCTTGGAAGCAAGCCAGCACTGCTGCTCCCATGGCAGCCTCTCCCCCGGGTTCCCATGTGGCAGGACACATGGGTGCACAGCCCCCAGCCCACCATTCACCAATGGTCTTGCCTTTCCACTGTGGCCACAGCAGGGGGCCAGGGAAGAGCGGGAGGTGAAGAGGGGAGATGGGCCAGTAGCAGAAGAGGCCTCCACTAGAAGTCAGGTCCCTAGGAGCCTGCCCCAGCCAGCAACAGACTTAGAGCTAGTCAACACCTCGCTTCAGAGCTGGGGAGGCACCGCCCCAGAGGGCTGCCCAGGGAGGCAAGGCAGGCAGCAGGAGTCAGAGATGTGACTTTGAATCCTGGCCCTGCCCTCCACCAGCCAGTGGACTTAGCACTAGTCACCTGGCTCACTGACCCTCAGATTCCTCATCTGAAAACTGGAGATCATACTAATACCTACTCACAGGGTTGTTATGACTAAAAGAAATGATGCATGTTAACAGCTAAGCAAGGTGCCTGGCACCAAGTAACTGTTCAGTGAACAGTTACTGCCATTTCCCTCCTCTTGCCCATACCTCACTGCCTGTTAGTGAAGGGCCAGGACAGGAACGTGGGTGTGACAGTTGTTTCAGAACCAGAGCGAAGGGTCAGTGTCAAGGCCTCTTTGCTACTACAGGTCAAACAGGTGGTGTCATCCCCTCCCAGAATCAGCTGTCCCTTCTGATTCCAGGCTGGAAGACGGTATGCCTCAGTGCGTGCCCTCTTGCTGGCTTTGTAGGATTGGAGCTGAGGAGGGCTGCTTCTGACTTGGGGCCCAGCATGGCCTGAGAGAGGAACCCAAAGAAATAGAGACAAGGAGAGAGCAGAAGAGATCACAGAGAGGGAGGAGAGTGGCAGACACTGTGTGACTGGGAAACACTGAAATGGCGCTGCATAGACCGTGCACCAGTGTCCAGTGTCAGCAGTGCACTCAGCACAGTACCTGTGCAGAGTAAATGCTCCTGAAACAGCTGCTGCTCTGTTCCTTTTCATTAGGGCTGCCTATGGCTCTGTGAATGTCATTCCACAGCCCCTCCAGCCAGACGTGTCTTCTTTCTCCCCTTGGATGCCCTCAGCACCTGACTTTCTCATTCATTCACTGGTTTATTTACTTGAGAAATATGGACGTGGCCTTCTCTGTGCCAACAGCGTGCTGAGTGTTGTGTGCACCATGGTGAACTGACGCAAGCAGGTGTGCTGCTACTCAGAGCTCAGCTGGCGAGCAGGTGGACAGCCTCAGTGATTCCAGAGAGCAGAGTGTCCTGACAGCAGGCCTGCCCTAGCCTGTGCTGAGAACAGGGTATCTGACAAAGAGCTGAAGGGACTGGCACCGTTGGGGCAAACAAGATGGGGAGGTGGGGAGGAAGAACATTTCAGGCAGGTGAAACAGCCTGTGCAGAGGCTCTGAGGCAGGGGAGTCCCATCCCAGTGTAAGGGTCTGAGAGAAGGCCAGTGTGGCTGGAGCCCAGAGGTCGGTGGGGACAATGACAGGAGATGAGGTGGAAGAAAGAGGCAGGGGCTGGCTCTTTCGGGTGAGAAGAGCTTCCAGGCCATGGAAGGAATTTTGGCTTTGTTACTGGCTCAGCAGGAAGCCACTGCAGGTTTTAAGCAAGGCGCAGACATGGCTTCCGTTAGGAGAGGCTTGCAGTGGCCATGGTGAGAAGGGAGAGATGGGCAGCAAGAATGGCAGCAGGGAGAGGGCCTGAGAGGCTCCTGCAGGCATCCAGGGGTGGTCCAGAGAGAGAGCTGGGCATTGCTCTGGGTCTCCGTCATCCACCCAACATGGAGCCCCTGTGGCATGGCACAGAGCATGCCAGACCCTGCAGGTGTCTGTTGAGTGGGCAGAGAGAGGTCCACCGCCCTTAAGCAACACAGGTGGGCCACCAGACCCAGAGCATAACAGCAGCCCTGGCCTCCCTGCACCGGGAGTCCTGGGAGAAATCATCTCCAGACTCTATGCATCCAGAGAGCGGCCACTTCCTTCCCGCAGCCCCTGACCACAGCCCTTTCTGGGTATTCTGACCTCTACTCCCTCCACCCCCACTCCAGCATTAGTTTCCTCATCTGTACAATAGGGATCAAGTATATATTTATGATGATAAAGTAACCCTGAATGGGGCACCCTTGCAATACACTGCACTTCACCAAACACAGCATGAATGTTTCACTACCACTGGCATCCACAGACGTTTCCTGGCCCAGACGGTGAGCTCGCATCACCCAGGCCAGAGCTCTCCTTCCTCCCTACCGAGCCAGCCCAGGAGGAGCTTATTGAGGAGATGTGGATTGGGGGCAGATGTGGACTGGGGGCAGATGTGGACTGGGCGCATTAGCACCAACAGACTCCCCTCCCCCAGTATCTCTGGTCTGAGGTCCCAGGGCACAGTCCTGAAATAGCTCCCTGTCGAATTAGGTCCAGCTTTCCCAGCTCTGTGGGGGCCCTCCCACTTCTTTCCCAGCTTTCTATCTCCCTTCCTCCTTCCTGCTATACTTGTCATGGCAACCCCACTCCCTGCCTGGTGCCTAGACCAACTGGTTCCCCTGATGATTACTGTCCAAGGAGAGGAAGGGCAGCTCTCCAGGCCCAGGCTGGCTCCCTGGGCACCGTCCTTCAGGCAAGAGCACCTGCTGAGGCACAGTCCAGGCCGGGGCTTCATCACTGTTTTTAGTCTGTGGTTATGGACTTGAATGCTTAAGTCCTTGACTCCCAGATATTTCCCTCCCCAGGACCAAGTCCGAGAGTTATACTCTGCCAGAGTTAAGAAGCCTGATGATAAGGTCACAGACTATTGTGTCTTCTCACGGAGAACCACAGTGCACATTTTTGACGTGAAGCTCTGTGTGATGCAGTAAAGAGCACAGGCTTTGGCGGCAGACAGGCTCCCCGTTGTTTAGCTTTGTGATCTCAGGCCGGTTCCTTAATGATCCTAAACCTCAGTTTCTTTATCTGTAAAATGACAATAATACTAGTGTGTATCAGTCAGGATACAGGCTCATCTACTGTGACAAAGACCCCCCAAAATAACAGTGACGTGACTAAGACAGAAATGCATTGCCTGAGCAGCCCAGATGTGACACAGGGTTGAGCCCTCTGCCATGTTGCTCTGTCACACATGGGGTCTCTGTGTCCATTGCAGGTCTATGATGCCACTCCAGCCGTCCCTTCCAGCCAGCAGCAAAGGGAGTAGGAGAAATGGACGGCTGTCTTTTGCAGAAGGGTGGCTGGATTGTAGGAGGTCTCCATAGTGTAGGCCAAGAGCTGTCTGAGTTGAGGGAAGAGCTGGTGCCAAGCAGTGTTCCACAGGGGTGATTGGAAGTCCCCTCACTAGACCTGGTTATGACATATCAGATTTACTTTTTATCCATGGCCCAGTGATTATCCCTGACCCAGAACATCAAAATCTTAACCCCGTCTGCCCCGGCCACAGAGGGGCGAGCTTCTCTTCATACGACGGGAATCCCCGTCTTGCTGGGCAGCTCCTGGTGGACTACACCAGGGCTGCGCAGCCTTCCAAGGAGCCTTTGCTGTTGCTGTGTCCGGCACTACCCCACCTCCCCAGGGAGGCTTCGCCGACTGCCCAATGCGTCCCTTCATTGTGTGTCCCCATCCCTTGTTGTCGGTGGCAGCCCTGCGAGAGCTTAACTGCCACAGGCCGCTTCCTAGGTAAGCACTTTGCTGTGAACATGCACTTTTGTGCTAGAAGAATCACTGATGCTCTTCTAGCCCAGGATACGGTGGCCAGAGCTCTCTGTGAGTAAATCTGGGAACACAGACCATATGTCCTCTTGGGAAACCACAGCATTACAGTATCGAAGGCACTCAGTGGAGTCCTACAGTAGGCATATCTGTCGACACACATCCCACCCAGGGCTTCACAAGCATTTTTTTGTTTGTTTGTTTTGAGTAATTCTATTAAGTTATGTAACCACTGTCTGGAACTTGTTGCTCTCAGGTCGTTCCTCTCACAGAGGGGACATGGAGGCATAGTGTGGGACTGGGCTGAGATCGTCCTACCAGGTGACAGCAGAGCTGGGAAGAGAACCAGGTTTCCTGTGTTCTAGGCCAGGGATTTTCCCACCTGTGTGCCTCTCGCCTGTCCCCACTGAAAGCAAGAACCACCTCCCAGTTTCCAGAAACTGCTCCAGGTCTGCCTTCGCTGCTCCAGGGTTCCTGTCCCATGCACCCATCGGCATCTGGCCCCCCAAACAGTCAGAGGGCAGGGCTGCTGTCTTCTGCTTCTCCTGCTGCCAGATTTGCCCCACAGCATCCAGCCTGCTGGGGAGCAGATCAGCCTGTCACTGAGAATGAAGCACCCAGGTTTGGGGCTGGGCCCTCTTTTTTGCCATCCATCAATTAGAGTGATTCAGGTTGTCACTCTAAGACCCTCACTTGCACTCCACTTCCCTCCAGGAGTGACAGGAAAGGGCAGCACTGGCACCTCTGTGTGCCTGCACCGTGGCCAGCACATTCCTCATGTCAACCCATTTGATCCTCTTCTCTTGCACCTTGGAGGGCACCGTGTTTCTTGCCAGGACTCTGATTGATATGTAGGTTCTATTATTATTCTCATTCTACACGTGAGAAAATGAAGTTCACGGAGGGGACTAGCCCAAGGTCACACCACTCATAAGTGGTGCAGCTGAGCTCAAACCCAAGCAATTCAGTTCCAGAGTGTGTGCTTTTAACCCAGGGGTCCACAACCCCTGGGCCACAGACCAGTACTGCTCCATGGCCTGTTAGGAACTGGGCCACACAGTGGGAGGTGAGCAGTGGGCCAGTGAGCGAACCTTCATCTGCATTTATAGCCACTCCCCATTGCTCACATTACTGCCTGAGCTCCGCCTCCTGTCAGATCAGCAGGCATTAGATTCTCATAGGAGCGTGAACCCTGTTGTGAACTGTGCATGCGAGGGTTCTAGGTTGTGTGCTCTTTATGAGAATCTAATGCCTGATGATCTGTCACTGTCTCCCATCACCCCCAGATGGGACTGTCTAGTTGCAGGAAAACAAGCTTAGGGCTCCCACTGATTCTACATCATGGTGAGTTGTATAATTATTTCATTATATATTACAATGTAATAATAATAGAAATAAAGTGCACAATAAATGTAATGGGCTTGAATCATCCCCAAACCATCCCCCATTCCCAGTCCGTGGAAAAATTGTTTTCCACAAAACTAGTCCCTGGTGCCAAAAAGGTTGGGGACCGCTGCTTTTAACCCACCCAACGAGGATGCACGCCCACATCATCCACCTTGACTTTCCTACCAGGAAGATCAGTGGGAGCCACCACCTTGGACCAGGCACTGAGCCAAGCACATAGTTGATAGCCAGTGAGTACTGAGAAACCAGGAAGAGGGCAGCCTCAGCCAGCCATCAGAGTGACTCTGGCGTCGGCTGTGCCTGCAGCTGGCTGGCCACACCATGGTCACATCCTGCTGGCAGTCGGACCCGAGGTGCCTCTGAGCAATGGAGGCCTCATCTGCTCCAGTCGAGGCTGATTTTACTACCTTCGCTGGCTCGTGGGGTCTCACCAGCCACCAGGAGAGGAGGGTGAAAAGATCGCTCCCACGTGTCCCCATATGGGGCACGCCAGGAAGTAAGACCAGAGCACATACTTGGGCTCCTGGCTGTAGAAGTTCCCAAGCTATATAGGGAGAGGAGAATCAGGCCTGGCCTCTAAAAGGAGGCTACTTCCTCCTGGGGAAAAGTCAGGGAAGGTGGGAAAATGCAGCCTTCACAGCCCTGTGTCATAAGCCACCCAGCTCTGATAGCAAGAGTGGCCAGCGTGAGGGCCAGTCTTCCCTCTGTGTGACTTTCTGGCCTCTGGAGAGTCAGGAGCTCAGGCAGCCTGGGGTCCCCTGGAACTCAGCAGCAGGGGTGGAGGGGGGGTAGGGTCTTTGTCATGAACCGGAAGCATACCAGGCCTTCACTTAGAACACTGACCCCTCACAGAAAGACGAGCCCCCAGGCCCTGCCCCGGGTGGCAGGGTGACCTCAGGCCCATCCCTTACCCTACATGGTCTCCATTTTTTCATCCATTAGATCTGAGTAACGAGATCTAAGATCGCCCCTCCCCCACCCCACCTCCTTTTTAGTTCTATAAATTCCCCTGGCAGAACTTAATTGCTAAGTTTAGGTGATTGCCAAGCACAAGGTTCTTCCTTTGTATCCAAAAAAGAGAGGTGGGGGGGAAGGAAAAAACACAGAGTTTCAAAGTTAGGGCGCCTGTGTTCAATTGAAGATTGACTTTCTCTTAAGGAGGGAGTTGTTCCCACAGCCTCCAGGCTGTTAGCAGCAAAAGCAGCCCAGCAGGAGGGGCAGCCCTTGGCAAGCCCCCAGTGCAGGCCACTTGCCCCACAGTATCCAGTGCACTGCGGGGCAAATCAGCCTGTCACTGAGAATGAAGCACTCAAGTTTGGGGCTGGAACCTCGTTTTTGACATCCATCAATGAGAGTGGTTCAGGGTTGTCACTCTAAGACAGGACTATAGCCCGGGCGGGGGACTGTAGAAATGGGCATGGTCCCCACCTGGTGGGGACACCAGTGTGGACTGGCACACATGGGCCACGGAGCCATCGGGGTGAAGCCACTAAATCAGGCAGAAAAACACTGTCAAGTGTTAGCACCACAGCATCTGTGTCAAGGGTAACCATGTCTCAGGGACGCAGGAGACGAGCGGCCCCGTGCAGAGCTGTCAGTTTTAGTCTGATCAGTCCAGAAGGCTCCCGGTGTGGTGGGGAGAGGAAGGATGGATTTCAGTAGCGGCTTGCTAGATGAGGATGAGATGGCAGAGCATACGGTGCAGGCTTGTGGAGGGGGTACGGAGGCCAGGGAGGTCTTTGGGCAGCTGGCTGACAGCACTGTTACAAACATTTTGCACACATTTTATTAGTTGGCCCACTCCCCAAACCCAGACCACATAGGCAAGTGTCCCAGGGTACTATTGGGGTACCTGGAACCCAGAGCAGTGAGGAATGTCCCTGTCCCAGTCCCCCAAACAATTGCACCAGCCTCTCCAGCTTCCCACTGCTTCTCCTGCCTCTCACCCCATCATCTGTGCTCCACACAACAGCCGAAGTGAGCTTTTAAAAATGCATATCTAATCCCCTGCTTAAAAGCGCTCAGTGGCATCTTTGCTCTCAGGATAAAGTCAGCCTTATCTCCTGCAGCTCCTGCCACAAGCTCTGCTGCTGACTCTTTAAATGCCGCAACCTCCTGGCCTCAGGGCTTCTGAGTGAGTTATCTCCTCCATAGAGGACTTCTCCACCACTGCTCCCCTCCCCCAGGCCTGGGTTCCACCGTCACCTCCCCTCCCTTGGAAGTCTTTCCTGACTCCCCAAATAGGCTGGGCCTCTTCTCCTGCCTCTCAGACCCCTGGTGTATGTGCTCACCTGAGTATTTGATCAATGTCTGTGTCCCCTGACCCAACAAGGCTGTAAGGGACAGGGGCAGGGCCTATATGACTTCAGTTGGAGTCAGTCTCCAACACCCAGCATGGTGCCTGGCCCAGAATTGGTGGGTGCTCTATTAAAGTCTGCAGCTAATCCGTGGTAGAGCTGTTCGTGATCCCAGATGTTTGAGTACCTGGCCCATTGCTTTCTGTATGGCCCCTTATAAAATCAGAGCAGGTAGTTAAAATCAGATCCTGGAGACCCAGAATGAGTTTGGAGCCCGAGTTCTAGAACCCACTTGTTCATAGGCCCTCTTGCAGGCCTCAGGTTTTTCACCTGCTGTATTGAAACCACACCTGCCCAAGCACTGTGCAGGAAGTAAACAGTAGGGGTCACACACGTGAGGCATGTGAGAGGGGGTGCCTCCTGAAAGCTGGCTCTGTGCATCCACTCCTGGAACCTGGCCCCTCTCCAGGCAGGGCACAGAGGCAAGCACCCCCAAGAGAAACCCTACACCCATTAGCATTCCCTCCCCACCCCACTGCCTGCAGCCCCTGGCAACCACTGATCTGCTCTCTGTCTCTATGGATTTGTCTATTCTGGACATTTTATATAAATGGAATCATACACTATGTACTCTTTTGGATCTTGCTTCTTTCACTTGGCATAATGTTGTCAAGGTTTTTTCCGTGTTGTAGCTGAATCACGTTTCATTGTATGGCTATACCAAATTTCATTCGTCCATTCATCATTTGATGGACATTCAGGTTGTCTCCACCTTTCAGCTACTATGAATCATGCTGCTATGAACATTCATGTACAAGTTTTGTACAGACTCATGTTTTCATTTCTCTTGGGTACATAACTAGGGGCGGAACTGATGGTTCATAAGATAGTTCCATGTTTGACTTTCTGAGGAACTGTCAAACTGTTTTCCAAAGTGGCTGCACCATCTTACGTTCCGATCTTCCACATATGGGGGTTCCAGTGTCTCCCCGTTCTCACCAATACGTGTTATTGTTCATCGTTTTTATTATAGCCATCCTCGTGGGTGTAATGGTAACTCATTGTGGTTTTCATTTGCATTTCCCCAGTGATTAATGATATTAAGCATCTTTTCATGTGCTTTCGGCCATTTGTGTATTTTCTTCAAAGAAATGTCTATTCAGAATTATCTCATCTTTAAATTGGGTTATTTGTCTTATGGTTAAGTTGTAAGAGTCCTTTATTCTGGATATGAGCCCTTTATTAGATATGCGATTTGCAAATATTTTCTCCCCTTCTGTGCATTATCTTTCCAATTTTGTGACGGTGCCGTTTGAAGTCTCACCTCATTCTTCCTTTGCCTCTGCCCCCTTGCCAGAGCCCCTCACTCCTCCAGACCTACTCATCTGTCTCTGTTATTTTATGCTACTGCAACAAAATACCTTAGAATGGGTAATTTAGAAACAACAGAAATGAATTGCCCATATTTCTGGAGGATGAGAAGTCCAACATCAAGAAACCAGCAGATTTGCTGTCTGGTAAGGGTCTCTTCTCTGCTCCATAGATGGTGCCCTGTCACTGCATCCTCACATGGCAGAAGGGACAAAAGACTCCCTCAAGCCCATTTATAAGGGCACTGATCCCATTCAAGATGGCAACACGCTTATGATCTAATCGCCTCCCAAAGGCCCCACCTCTTAATATCATTGCCTTGGGGATTAGGTTTTGAGCATGCGAATTGTGGATGGACACAGATATTCTGACCATAGCACCATTGCCTGCCCTGACTTCGGGACTTGCACTCTTTTGGAGCTTAAGGAACTGGCTCTTTCTTGCTCCCCATTGCTCCACATTCCCCACCAACGTTCCCCAGCAGGCTCTTGCCCAGCAGACAATCTGAACTGCACCCAGGCTACAGTCATCCCTGAGTTTGGGGACTTCTGAGGCTGTGTGCTGAGTTGTGCCAGTAGCAGGAGGAGCCCACCATTCACTGAGTATCCCCCTGTGGCCGCGTGCTGGATGCTCCCAGGCACAGATATATTCCACTGTATCCCCAGAACAATCTCAAAAGATACTGGTATTTTTCTACCCTGTGGAGAAAATGGAGCCAGAATTTAAATTTAGATTTTTTTTTTTTTTTAAGACAAGGTCTAGCTTTGTCACCCAAGCTGGAGTAAAATGGCATGATCTTGGCTCACTGCAACCCCTGCCCCCCAGGCTCAAACCATCCTCCCACCTCAGTCTTCTAAGTAGCTGGGACTACAGGCACACATCACCATACCCAGCTAATTTTTGTATTCTTTGTAGAGATAGGATTACATCATGTTGCCCAGGCTGATCTCGAACTCATGAGCTCAAGTGATCCACCCACCTCAGCCTCCCAAAGTGCTGGGATTACAGGCATAAGCCACTATGCCTGGCCAAATTTAGAATTTAAAATGGAGCTGTTCACTGTCTTATTACACAGCATGTTCATGGCTTATGAGCTGCACGTTCACCTCTGCTGTCCTGTTTGATAATTGCCTACTCTGAAAAGGACCCAGTATTTAAAAATACTGGAGAAAGTATTAATACTTCCGTAGGTATAAGCCCTAGTATGGTAGCAACAGAAGTTTCTTGACACTCTGGAAAATGCCCAGCTCCACCTGCTGTAACCAACAGCCCCGAAATCTCAAGGCCTCAACACAGTGAACGTTAGTTCCTTGCTCCCACCAGTCTAATGTGGAAGTGGTGGAACAGGGGTTGCCCTGTCCCTATGTAGGCCTGAGCCAACTCCCCTGTGGTCAGTGGTTCAGCCTCAGCTGAGGGTCTTCTGCTGGACTCCTGGTATCAGGCCAATGGACTGGGGAAGGTCACAAGGGAAGTTTTTGGGGCCGGGCCAGAACTTGGTCCCTGGTCACACCTAACTGCGGGGAAGTCTGTGAAATGCCTAGCTGTGACCTCAGGAAGAAGAGATGAAATCCTTTTGTCAGTAGGGAGCCAGTCTCTGGCATAGTGCTCAGGTGCGAATTTTAGCCAAACTGCTGCCAACTGGAAGCAGCACCTTTGCTGGGGTGACAGGTTCATTTTTTTTGGCTCTGTTGGCTGCATTCTGCTCCTTACTTGGGCCCAGCTGAGCAGTTAAACAGCTTTGCTTCTCTATGACATGACAGAGCACACCTGAAAATTCATTTCTTGGTGGCTGTGGTGGTGGCTTCTCACCCTGTCTCCTGTCCCAGCTCTAAAAATGGACTGCCCTTCTGATATGAAAATGCATGACGTCTTTGGAACACGAGTCCCATGTTCTGTGTGCAGACAGTGTGCCAGCAGCTTCTCCCGTGTGATGTCAGTATTTCCCTGGCATGGCACACATACTTTGGTGGAATATGAGGTTAAATGGTACGTGGATAAACTTTTTATTCCTACTTTTGTAGTTGCATATCGGTTTTAATATGTACTTGAAAAAAGATCACTAACGTATCAAACCCACAATTTCATATCTATGACCGAAAATGAGGCTAATTTCAGAGCTGTCCTGATATCGGGTGGGGAGAAGCAATGAATGAATGAGTGAGTTTGGGAACATTGCATGGGGTGAAAAGGCTCAGATGCCCAACCACCTTGCCAGACTTGCTAGTGTGTGACCTCTCTGCACCCTTCCTCCTCTGTAGCATGTTCCCACATGAACGTAGGGTATAGGAAGCTTGGTGTGCCAAGTGATTAACAGCAGTACCTGGCACATATTTCATGCTTAGTAGGCGATAGGTCCTAATGTTGTTAGGAAACACCAAATCATATCACTTAACTGTGCTGACAGTATTGTGACAGGGTTATTACTATACTTTATAGATGAGCTAAGAAAGGTTAAGTTGCTTGCCCAACTGGCAGCAGAGCCATGCACTGACCCCCAGTGTGCCTGACTCCTACCTAGGCCAGGCTCTGCGAGGGGTGTTCACTTGCAATCCTGGCTCTGGCACTAACTTAGGAGGACACTGCAGGCAGGCCCCATCGCTCTCTGGGCTTCAAGCTTCCCATCGGTGGAATGGGGGACCAAGCTTCCCATAGGTGGAATGGGGGACCAGCATAACTCTTTGTGCAGGATAAGTCTCGAAGAATGTGGAGGCTGCTCTCTTTGCTCCAACCACACCAGAAGCCTTAGCTTAAAAAGAAAAAAAAAAGGTGGACTGGATGTGAGCTAGGTGTCTGCATGCAATGCCTCTCCCAGATCCTCTGCCTGTCTCTGGATTCTTGCTGCTGCCTCTCTCGTCACACTCCTTTACGACCAAGCTTCCAACCTACCCCAAGTGTAAACCATCATTTGTTTGTCTGTCATCTGGTGATGGACATTTCACTTGTTTCCATTCCAGGACTCTTATGAATAATGCTGCCAGAACATTGATGTACAAGTTTTTGTGTGGACATATGTTTTCATTTCTTGCAGTAACTACCCAGCAATAGAATTGCTGGGTCACGTTGGGAGGGTATGTTAACTGCATAAGAAATTTCCAAACTACTTCCCCAAGTGGTGCTACTCTTGAAAATTCTACCAGCAACATATAAGAGTTCCTGTTGTCCTGCACACTCGCTGACATTTGGATTGCCAGCCCTTTTAATTAACTGCTCAAGTTTGTGCACAGTGGTATTTCACTGTGGTTTTAATCTGCCTTTCCGTGGTGACTAATAATATTTGGCACCTTTTAACATACTTTTGGGCCATTCGTGTATCTTCTCTTGTAAAGTAACTGTTCAAGTCTTTTATCCTTCCCTTTTATTGGGTTGTCTTCTTATTAATGAGTTTTAAGATTTTTTTAAATATCCCCAATACGAGTTCCTTGTCAGATATATGTACTGTTTCATATTCTCTCCCCGTCTGTGGTTTGCCTTTACAATTAGCATTTTTAAATGGATTGTTTAATGAATGTTGATCTATCCACCCTCCAGCTTCCACGTCTAGTCTATACCTCCCTTTCCAGCATTGGGAGCCCTTTGCTAGTTATTTCTATTTGACTGTGAGAGGTCTTCATCTGCAGATAAAGAAGTGGTAATGGCATCAGAGGTTGAACTTGTGGACTCTGGGGTCAGACAGTCCTGGGTCCAAGTCCCAGCTCCCTGGCTCACAGATGGGCAGGTACTTCTCCTGGCTCTCCTGAGCGTTGCTTTTCTGGTGTGTAATATGAGGATAATAAGTCACCTACCTCCTTGTGCTGCTGGGAAGATTAAATGAGATGATGATCTCAGGGGCCTAGCTCCTATCGAGTGCACACAAAGGCTGGGCTGTACCTGTTAGCACTCCTGTTGCTAAGGCACGCTAGCACCCCAGGCCCAGCCCATGTGAAACCACTCCGCACAAAGCAAGCCTCTTCTCCCTTCCATCTTTATATCGAAAGCACCACCTTTCTCCCAGTTATCCAAGCAGAGACCCTGGACTCCTCCTGCCCCTCCATGTCTCACTTCCTGTTGCAGAATGGTTCTTGAATCAGCCCTTCCTCTCTCTGCCCAGGCCACTGCCCTGGTGAGGCAGCCTTCCCTCTCCTTGGTGTTCGTATGGTGCTCCTCACCGAGGTGGTCTTCCTGCTTCTGCCTCCCAATCTTCCACCCTGCTTGCCGCCGACACCAATGTCAAAGGCTTCCTTTCTGAATCAGAAACCTGGCGCTCCTGGGTGGGTGTTTGGGGAGACCACAGGCAAGGCTCAGCTGTCACTGGTGTCTTCCTTGGTTATAAATAACAGGCTCTATTCTTAGCCAACCAGCAGTTAATTCTCCTCCCGTACCTTCCAGAGCCTCTATTAGGGACCTTTGGCTGTCCTTACTGGAGACAGGCCATTCCTTGGCCTTTGGCAGGACCCATTCCTTTGATACGTGATCAGAAAATTTAATTATAAAGCCAATTACTGATTTCCTGAGCTTTACAAGGGAGACAGGAAAGTTTGATTAAGTTTGAATTTGTGTTTGGCTGATTGCCAGCCAAAGCCGAATGGGCTTGTGGGAGATTTCTGTTGTTGCTGATTCTGTTCCTGTTTTGCGGCAGCGCTCTTGGGGTGGGGGCAGGCGCACTGGTGTTGTGTTGTGAGTTTTTTACCCCTCTTACTTGCTGAATGGCTATTCCTCTGTTGTGATGCATGAGATGTAAATCCCCCAAAGACCGGTTGCCAGAGCAACGGGCTGGAATTGAGCTCAGCTAAACAAAGTCCTTCAGCTTTGAAGGGAGAAGCGCTTGTTTCCCATGTGGAGTTGAGTTATAGTGGCCCTCAACAAGGCTGCATTCAAGGATGCCTGCATGAACAGGCATGCAGAGGGGGTCGCTGAGCCTGCTGGAGGATCTTCAGCGGCGTGTCTGGGCTCTAACTGCCTCTAGGACCTACCCAGGGGGACACACAGATGCTGAGGCTGAGGATCAAGGCTATTCAGGGTGCCTCTGCCCAGCTGGTCACCCTCACCCTAGAACCTGCAGGACTGGCCTTCAACCAGTGACAGCCTGCTGGGCTCCAGCTACAGCCCAGCACAGGTGGAGACTGAAAAGCGACCCTTTGTCTCTAGCCAAAGCACTTGCTTTTTCAGATACTTTATGGGAAACCAAACAGAGCCCGTGATGGGACCCAGTTGGAGCTCCCGGTCAGAATCTGAGTCGGTTCTAGAGACCCAAGTTTCTTCCCTAGCAATAAAATGAGGGAATCCTAGTTCTCTGGAAGCTGTAGCCATCCCACAACTCTTCCTACAAGGTACACATTATTCAGGAGTGATGGTGGGGTCCCACTTCAAAGCATCTCCCTCATGCCTAAAATCTCCCAGTTAGAGCCCTTTGGGTGTTAAAGGTTTTTAGGTCTCTAAGAATCCTGGTTAAAGTACTAATACCCCTGGAAGGAGAAGCATCTACCAGTAGGGATTAGCCATCAGCTAACTGAGAAAACTGCCATTTGGGAGTAGGACACGGGATTCCCTGTACCTAGGGTAGGGTCAGATAAACTCCACCTGCCTCCCAGCTTGCTTGAGGCCAGATCCAAATGTGACGTCTTGCACCAGAAACATTCATATCTCTAACATTCATATCTGGTGTGATGTACCAGAGCTCACCAAGCACTCATGCCCTGCCCTGTACCCTCATCCGCGTAGCAAGCTCATGAGCCGGCACTGCCTTGACCCCCAGTTGCAGACAAGGAAGCCAAGGCTCAGAGAGGCCAACCACCTTGCCCAGCATCACACAGCTGGGGAGTACAGAATTTGGTCTCAGACCTGGGATTTCTAAATCCAAACCCAGGCCTGTTTCCTGTGCGCACAGTCACCACCCAGTGGATGCCATGGACACTGCGCGCCTGTTTTGTCTAACTGGGGGTGTGTGGGGGTGTGTGTGTGTGTGTGTGTGTGTGTGTGTGTGTGTGTGTGTGTGTGTGTGTGTGTGTGTGTGTGTTAAAAGGTGGGGATTTTTTGTTAAGTTTGAATTTCTGTTCTTTTCTTTTTTAAATGAAACTGTTATAGCTTCCTGGTGGAGTTGTAATTAGGAAATTCTGGGTTAGTCAGCTAGGCAGAATTGAAAAATAACCAGGTGGTGCTGGATGGAGTACTTTTTACCCTCCTTAGAAATTCAGGTTTTGTCAAACTGGGGAGGAGGGAGTTGTGAAGATGGAAAAATGTGTGCAGCTGGGCTGGTCAGGGAGTGTGTATTCTCTTCTTTATGTAGAACTAGGCGATTAAAAAAATAGTTATCAGGTGGGAGTGCTGGCTCACACCCATAATCCCAGCACTCTGGAAGGCAAAGGTGGGCGGATCACTTGAGCCCAGGAGTTTGAGATCAGCCTGGGAAACACAGCAAGACCCTGTCTCTACAAAATAAAAATAAAAAATGATCCAGCCATGGTGGTGCATGCCTGTGGTCCCAGCTACTTGGAAGACTGAGGTGGGAGGATCACTTGAGCCCAGGAGGTAGAGGCTACTGTAAGCCATGTTCACACCACTGCACTCCAGCCTGGGCAACAGGGCAAGACCCTGTCTCAAAAAATAAAATAAAATAGTTATCTTTGTGTAGGATGATCTTCTGCACATGCAGATATGAGGCAGCCTATGAAAGATGGTGAGGAAACAGGTGAAGAGGAACCCTGGCTGGCGCCCAGGCTTTGGCAGGAAGAGGATGCGAGCCCCAGATGTGGGTTAAGGGCTCTCAAACCAGGTGCATGCAGAGACTCCATTGTCACGTCCCTTCCAGCTTGCACGTACTGATCAGCGACAGTGATGATGACAAGGGCAGTAACAACTGCCCCCATACGTGGGGCATATATGCCAGGCTCCGAGACACTCCGTCATTTCTGTGTCACTCTGACAGTCTTCATTTTAATAGTAATATGCTTATTTTAATAAGAATCCAAAACATAGCCCATCTAGCTCATGACTGCCCAGATATTAGAATGGGGCCAAAGTAGGGGTTTAACTTTTTTAAAAAATGAGTCAATTAAATGAAACATACGAATATAAGGATGGGGTATCGTGGATTGGACAGAAATTGTGAAAACTAGACAGAAAGGTCTGAAGTTTGGGAAGGCTTGCCTCATCCATATGAGCAGGTAAAATGATTAACCTCATTTTACAGATCAGGAAACCGAGGCTCAGAAAGGTTGAGTAACTTGCCTACAGTCACACAGCTGATAGATGGCAGAGCCAGCACCAAGACCCAGGCTTGCCTAACTCCAAAGGCACGACTTGGGGCTGCTGTCCAGATCCACATTCCTACCTTCACTCTCCAGATGAAACCCTCAGTGCTGGGTTAGCTAGCCTTCCTGGGGCTGTCCAGCCCTGGAGAGAGAAGGCTTTCTCACTCCTTTCTGAAGCATGAACAGAGGCAGATCCCACTCTGGGGAGGTAGGGCCCTGGGGCCTGCTTCCTCCAATCTGCTGCGTCTAACTCTCTCAAATAAAAGCCTTTTCAGAAAGGGCCTGGCATGAGGCTGCATGTGACTGGCAGGGCTGTGACTGCCAAGGCTTCACTGTGCTTCCTCGCCCCTGCCCCAGTGCCTCCCAGCCCACGGCAGCCCCCACCTTCCTTTCTTCCCTGGTCTCTCTTAGCTCTTCCTTCCTTCTTTTTTTGTCTCTGAATCATTTTTCCAATTAGCTGTTGACTGTCTGTTAAATAATTCTCTGAATGATTTCTAAAAGCCTCCTGATCACTGAAACCTCAGAGTTGGAAACACATTTATATTTATGTGGAACTGAGCTTTTAGAACATTATTAAATTTGCATGGGGAGCTAGCAGAGTAGCCACTTCCCCACAATCCAGATCATGAGGAAGCAGCATCTTCAGCAGGATGGAAATAGTTCCACAAGCCGCTCTGCCTGGTTTATTACTCTACTGGGAGAAATCAGCACAGTCTACCTGGGGCTCCGGAGGCAGCATGGACCCAGACAATGTGAGCAAATGCTGTGGCTTAGAAACCACTCAGATGCCTGTGTTTTATAATCGGCCAGCTTCCTAACCTAGGATTCTGGGGCTGCGACCTCAGAAATGAAAGGCAGATTAGGGTGTGTGTGTGTGTGTGTGCGCGTGTGCACATGTGCATGCGAGTGTGTCTGTGTCTGTGTCCAAGTGTAGCTGGATGTGTATTTCCTGGGGGTGGCTTAGTGTGTGCATGACTACATGCCTTCTGTCTCTTAAGGAGAGAGGCTGTAGCTTTCGTCCCATCTCAAAAGGGTCACCTATAATCCTAAAACATTTGCACTAATGACCCACTATGTACCAGGCGTGTAAGCTGCTAGCTGAGGCCTCTGAGCAGGATAATTCTCATAGAATTTAGAGTTGAGAAAAGGGAAACAAACAGAAAAGGCTGTAGATAGTGGTCAGGCGGTACAGAGAATTTAAATAAATGGGTGGCTTCTCTCAGTCAGAGTGGTACCAGCTGGCCCCTGACTGCAGCTCACCATGGCCAACTGTGTGACATAGTAACAGTTAACCTCTGCTGACTGGTCACCATGCTCCAGGCACTGTCTTAAGTGGCTTGTATTCATTCCTTTAATCCTCATAACACCCTGAGAAGTTGGGACTATTTAAACAGATTAGAATGCTAAGGTTTTGTGAGGTCACACAGAGAGCAAGTGACAGAGTCAAGACTGAATCTGGGGTTACTCACCTCCAAATGCTTTCCTGGGTAAAATACTGGCCTCTCCAGACTTAGTTTTCTCATCTTTAAAATGAGTGAATTCCTATTTGGCGTATCCCTGACAAAAAAATAATTATGTTTTTAAAAATATAAACTTTTACACAAATCGATCTGAAAATCAGCGTCCTGCTCCCACTTGGCTCTGGTGCCCTTGATGGAGCTGAAGTCTGTCTGGGGTGGTTCCTGAGTTTTCTTAGATTCCTTCAGGACTGCCAGTTGAACCACCAATGTGTGGAGTTTTATTTAAGCCTCATTTTAAAAATCAGACCATTTGATTTGTCTCCCACTAACTTGTCAAAGTTCCAGCAAGCAGGTTTTAGTTCCAGAAGCCAGGTGCTTGCCACTGCCAGGCCCCTGAGGTGGGCATTCTCACCAGCCCATTCCCTGCTGAGCCGCCATAGGCCCATCTCCCAGCCCAGGGCAAGGCCACATTTCCTCAGACCCCTGAGAGCTCCAAAGTCAACCTGTGTGGCCGGGGTGAATACAGGCAAGCTGATGTGGACAGTGGATACCGGTGAACAACAAAAATAACAGATAGCCATGGCAGTCAAGTAAACAGAGTTGGGCTTATGCTGACAATACAATCGATGGGGTGGGTTTGACCTTTTTTCTGTTTCAAGCCCCACCAAGAATACTAGTGGACCATGTAACATCCCTCAGTCAAAACATGGGCATGACTTGGATTTGCTTTTGAGGGTCAAAGAGAAGCCTTACAGAAGGGGTGTGGGGGAGCCAGAAGCACAGACTCTGGGGGTCAGAAAGATCTAGACTCAAACCCCAGCTCTGTGCCCCGGACTTCCTTTTGCCTCTGCCTTGCTCTCAGTGATTTCTTCAGGGCATGAAGGGGCTGCAGGAAGGGCTTTCTCTGTTCGCCCTCTAAGCACTTACCACAGAAGCTTGGCATTTTCCCATTATTTTTATGTACATGTGCATGTGTGTGGAGGGAGATTAGGTTTTTTAAATTTTTTCGTTGCATTCTTTTGTTTTGTTTTGGTGAGTTCTTCATCAAAACCCTGACTTGTGCTTGTTTTATTGTGCTTCTCTTCCCAGTGGAACACAGCTAAATCATTCTGCCCCACGGAGTGGCTCAGTCAGAGTGCCAGATGTGGGTGATTAATAAGCTGTAGTTGCCATCATGTTGAATTGTTACTATTGTCACTCAGTGTGCTGAGCACCTGACTGCCCTAACTCATTTAGAATTCAGCCATCTGTGAGGTGCACACTGTCACCATCCCCAATTTACAGATGAAAATACTGAGACCCTTATTAGGGTCTCAGTATTTGGCCTGCTCCCAAATGACTGCTCGAAGCGTTACTCCCTTGATATGGAGGTGTGGGCAGAACATCCTGGGGCTCTGAACGCCCCCGCCCAAGGGTCCTGCCTGTGGGTCATCCAGCAGCAGCACCTCTGTCCAGTCTCACACTGATGTGAACAGTCTTCTCTGATCTGCAGCTCACAATCTACTTCCAGCCCCACTGTCACCCTCTCCCAACTTGTGTGCCATGTTCAGTTCTCAGGGACCCCAGAACCAGCCCAAGCAGACTAAGGTTCCCTGGGTTCTAGAATCTTGATAGCTCAAACCACTGGCTTCTCCCTGAAGGGTTTTGACACACCCCCCCACCCACTTCCTCCCTAGCCTTTGCTTCCCAGCCAGCCCTACCTCCTTCCCAGGATCTACCAGCTAAGCCACCAGTGACCCTGGAACAGTGAGCTAGCCCCTCCTCTCTGTACCTCAGTTTCCCAGCTTGTGTGATGAGGGAGCATAGACAGCAGCAGTTCTATGGGCCCCTCCAGCTCAGACATTCTCCAGATCCCCATCATCTCTCATCTGACAACTGCAGTGGCCTCCTTGGAGTGCTCCCCGGGGGCCACTCTTCCGAGCCCCCAGCCCCATCTGGCTATACACAGCAGCCAGCATGAGCTTTTGAAACAATATTATTTCGCTCCCTGCCTTTAAAACCCTCCGTGACTTCCTACCACACATAGAATACAAGCCAAACTCCTTCCCATGGCCAACAGTACCCTACATGACTGGGGGTCACGCCCGGGCTGCCCCTCCTCAGAAGGTGCTTTGAACACAGCCAGCCTGCCAGCCCCTGGCTGCTAGGAGCTGCTGCTGTGTTGCTGATACCATCACTGTATGTACTGATTTCTCACCCAACTGGTACCTTAACTTCATATTTAAGGCTTGCCCTGACATTTTCCTTTTCTTACATGTTCCAAATTATTAAAAACAGCTGCTTTATAATTAATCGAACGAATCACAGAAAAACACTTTTTTTTCTGTCTATAAATAATTCCACCTAAACTCTTCTGGGAGGACAAAATGCTGTGACAAGGAACCAGCACACACCTGGCACCTGCTGTCTCCTCCCCAGCCTGGACTTGAATTCATCTGAGCCATCTCTGGTTCCCTCCCCGGCCTAAAATGGGACCTCCATGCTCAGCCGACGTGGGTTCGGTGGAGAAGGGTCGCAGGAGTCCTGAGCAGCTTTTGACTGCTCGTTCTGCCTGCCTGTGGACTGCTTCCCATGATTTCACCACTGCCTTTTGTATGCCGAGCTCTGTGCCCCGTCCCATGCTGGGGTGGGGTGTGCCAGGGGAAGATATCACTCCTGCCCCAGAGGAATCAGTCTTGTTTTCCAGATGGACACTTGGAGACCCAGGCAACCAAGTGGTGTGATGTAGAGCTCAGGGTGGGGTCACAGGAGAGCCTCGTGCAAGGGGCTCTGCTGAGGCCAGCATTTTCTGTGTGGACAGACTCTGACATGGGAGAGGCTGGGAAGTACCAGAGCATGAGTTGGCATCTTGGGTGCACAGTGACTTCACCCTCTGGAGCAGTAGGAACCCCTCGTGACTGTCAGAGTTTGCGGACTTGCACGCTTGACAAAGCATTACAAAGCGTGATGGCTGACAGCGACCTCAGAGATGATCACATCTAAAGGGTGACATGGATGTGTCTTGTGTGCTTGCTATTGTTGACCCCCAGCTCTTGTCCCCGGCAGTCACTGTGTTTCAGTCATGGCACTGAATCTGCCCCCAGAGTTCTCTCGGGATAGCCATTGCCCCAGGCAGCCACTACCAGTTGGTTGCAGTCAGCCCTTAAGTTGAAGCCAGTTTCCCACCTCTGATCTATCCAATGCGACACTCTCATTTTATAGACACTGGCAAGGGAAAGGGCACTGAAAAGCCACAGCAGAACGCCTATCTTGCACCCCAAGTTTTCTAACCTGCTACTTCATTCCTTTTTAGATCTTTCCCTACCAAGCTCTACCAAGTTCATTCACTCGGCAAATGTTTACTGAGCACCTACTGTGTGCCCAGCTTGTTGGTACATCCTGGATACAAGAGGGCGCCTGGCATTAGGAGCCCAGCATTCAGTGGAGAGACCTGTAAACACAGAACACAGAGGCTGGTGGGAGCCACACTCACTGCCACCCTCACAGGGGAGAGCAGAGACCCTGCCGCCCCAGACTTCAGGGAGCTCCCTGCGTCTGCTTTTCCTGATTCTCAGGGCTTTGCCCATGGTACTGAGGGCCTGTGTTCTCTTTAATCCTTCCTGCCATCCCAGGCAGGCAGATTGCAGGTCCCTCTTCAAGCTGGTGCTCTTGAAATATTGTACATCATTTATTCAGCAGGTCCAGGAAGATGCTGTTAATGAAACTTGTTTCTTTATTGTTCAAAATAAGGGATATATTAGATGTGCTGGACTTAACACTTTAACGTTGCTGGGAGCTGACTTTCATGGCCATTGTTCCTAACAAGAGAAGACTGGTGCCTCACAGCCCCTGAAAGGACAAGGGCCCATAATTACACAATTAGGCTGAAACATCAGTTTACAACTTTTTTTTTTTTTAATGTAGGCAAACTTCACTTTTCTGCCTAGTTCATGTTTTTTCTTCAGTTTTCATTCACAACTTTCCAAACCAGATAACTTCTTAGGAGGAATATTAGAGGGTTTGAAATTTACATAATAAACAAATGCTTCCACCCCAGAAGACAGCCCTGTACCATCCATGACTCAGTTTCAGAGTTTCACCGACCACCCACCTTGGCTGGCTGAGAGCTGGTGGCCTGGCCCATGCCTCCACATGCAGTCTGCACAGGTGGGGTTGTGTTGATACTCAGCTGAATAGGTGGGTGACAAGGAAGGACACTGTCCACCTCCACTGGAGCGCATCAGCACTCATTTCTCCAGTTGCTCTGGAAGCATCCACGACAGGTAGGGTTAGCCAGCACCTTATGCTGCTCCCCCTGTGACACTGCAGCTACCCTCATGGCTAGTATGCCCCATAGCCAGGCTCTCCTGGGTCTCCTGTTGAGGTGAGCAGAGACCTTGAGAACAGGCTCTCGGCCATTTCTCCTATTTCCTGACCCCACCTTCAGCTCACCCCGCCAGACCTTACCAGGACAAGGAGATGGTACCTGGTGCCCATCTCAACGTATAGCCTAGAGTCCATTTATTCCACGAGCAGCATCTTGTAACTGAACACAATAGTCAGTGAAGCAGATGTGGGCCCTGTCCTCACAGAGCTTACAATTCCCCTAGGAAGAGAAACAGTCATCAAGGAAACAAACCTGTCTAATTGCAATAAGTGCTGTTAAAGAAAATCATGTTAGGATGAGAAAAACTTGCTTTAGATTGGGAGGTGGGGGTGGTCAGGGAAAGCCTTATCTTGGGGGTTAAAGTGAGACTGGAAAAATAAGAAGGAGCCAATCTGGCAAAGACTCGAGTGCAGGAGGAGCCAGTGCCGAGGCCCTGTAGTGGAGAAGAGGCTGGTGTGTGTGCAAAGCCTCGAAAGGGATGGGTGGAGGGCGGGGGTGAGGCTCAGGGGAGGAAGGACCTTGACCCCACATAGACTTGTAGATAGAGTTTGGAATGATGGAGAGAGAACCCTAATTCCCAGCCCCAGGCAGAACTCCACCGTGGGGGCTGTATTCATTTCCCAGGGCCGTCATAACAAAGCATAATCACAGTTCTGAAGGCTGGGAGTCTGAGATCAGGGTGCTGGCAGGGTTGGTTTCTTCTGAGGCCTCTGCTCCTTGGCTTGTAGATGGCCGTTTTCTCCCCCTGTCTTCACATGGCCTTCCCTCTCTGTAGTCTGTGTCTCAATCTCTATAAGGACTCCAGTCCTATTGGATTAGAGCTCATCTAATCATTTTAGCAGAATTACCTTTTTAAAGACCCTGTCTCTAAATACGGTCACATTCTGAGGTCCTGGGGGTTAGAACTTCAACCCATGAGTTTTGGGGGAACACAGTTCAGCTCCTAACAGGGAGCTTCCCTGCCGTCCTCTGAGATGGAGCTTGTGCATCAGCAGATTTTGAATGCTGCAGCAGGCTGAGGAGCCCAGTCCCACTGCTTGCTCCCTGTTCCCTCTTTGTTGAAAGGAATGATTGACAGGTGTTGATGGGCGTCGAAGACAAAAGGGCACCAAGCAGACTTTCTTACTGAAGGTTAGTCAGAAGCCTTCCTCGCGTGAGTTAGTAATGTTAATGCAGGGTCCTAGAATGACCTGGAATCTTCAGCAGCCCACACTCTCAGAAATCCCCTTCATCGTTGCGGCAGAATCTGCAGAGTTTAGGCAGGGAAGTGAGTTCACTGGCCAGGACACAGGAGAGCTGGCCACATTGACCCTGCCCCTTCAGGGTTTCCTCCCAACCCGCAGCAGAACCCCTTGCCAGAGAGAGGCCCAGAAAGGGTAGTGCTGAATTTAGTGGGGTGGACTTACGACCAGCCGTCACCAAGACCCCTGAGATCAGTGTTTCTTCAGCCTCCAGGGCTAACCTGCTGAGGGCCAAGGTGCCTGCATACCCACAGACCAGCCTCCAGTCACTGCCTCCACCTTATGTTAAAGATCAAAATAACTACAAGACGGGAAATGTCCTAGAGAAACTACCTTGAAATTCAGAAAACATGAAGCCAGGCTTCATCTAATTAAGATGACATTTTAAAAAGGGGGGAGTGGGGGGAGGCTTGGGTGGCATTTTAAATTGCAAGCTGATTGTGCAGCCTCTCTAATTTTGGTTCTGAGCAAAGATTCCAATTGGACCAGAAAACAGGACTTCAAAGGCACTGCCTACTGCTGGCCAAGCAAAGGGAGTGAAAAGGGCAGCGTGGGGCCTCGGGCACAATGTGGCCGGGAACTCTGGGCAAAGGCTGGGGGCCGCGGGGGGCTGCAGTCCTTGGGAGCCTGCTGTGCCTCTGAGGAGATCAGTGGAGCCGCGCCTGGGAGGAGAGCTAATTGAGGTAGCGACTTCTCCTTGGAGAGTGTACTTTGGTCCACCCCGGCCCATCTTGGGGGCAGTCACTGGGCAGAACTCTGGCCTGGTGGTCCCAGGCGTGCCCCCACCCAAGTCTCCCCCTGGAGCTACAGAAACAGGCCTGGTTCTTATGCAAAGCGCCCAGTGCCCTCCAGGAGGTGGCTGCTCCCTTCCGGGGACTTCTTCCTGCCAGCCTCCAAGATTCACCAGGCGGAGAAGGCCAGCTCCCTCCTTCCCAGAATCCCGGGAGGGGCAGCCCCAGTCCCTTTCAGCTTGGAGGGCAGTGGATGGGCCTCCGTGTTGGTAGGGAGATACGGTGGCCAGCTGGCCTGGGAGATGAAGCATCGGCCCCCAGAGGCTCCTGCATGTCTCTCCTTTTTGTGCACCATGGCTCACAAAGCCAGCTTCACTCAGCAGATTTTGTAGTTATTGTTATTATTACTCATTCTACTGACATGGATCTGGGCACATGCACACACCCCACGATTTAAGTGCTCCACAGTCAGAGAGCCCATTCCCCAGACCCTGGGTTCTCACAGGAGCCCTGGGAAGAGAGCATGGCAGGGAGAACACCATTTACAGTCGAGGAAACTGAGTCACAGGGAGTCACATAACTAGCCCAGATCCTCTGAGGCCACACCCTGGCACTTCCCACAAGTGTGGTGACCTTGCTGGAGTCACTGCTTCCCACTTGACATTTCCTGGTGGAGCCACCGTGGTGTGTCTTCCATTCCCTCAGGCCACTGTCTCACTCTCTCTCAGCAGAGGTCTTTCCTCAGCTCCTCCATAGGAAGGATGGTGAGATGAGCGTGAGCTAACAGATGGGAGGAGTTGAAGGAGCTGGTGGGCAAGGGACCTTGGTTCTTCCATGGTGGCCAGTGGGGAGCACGCAGGGTTCCACTGTGGCACCATTGAAAGACTCAGTGGTGGACGAGAGGGAGATTAGGAGGCCAGTCTGGAGCCGCTGCCCTCATCCATGCAGGGAGGCAGGGGTGTCCTTGCAGGGTAAGGAGAAGGGACAGATTCACACCTTCATGAGGGTAAATGACCTTGGGAATCAGCCAGCTACAGGAAAGGAGGAAGAGAAGAGTGGAGCCAACTTTGGAGTCCCCAGCCTGCGTCATGGGAAGCACAGAAATGCCATTGGAATAGAGACTGTGTGTCCCCAAAGAGTGGTGTGGGCTTTCCTGGGGCACACAAATGACCGGGCAGTTTATACAGACCAACATCTTTCGTTTTAATAGTTTTATTATTTTAGTGTATATTAGAAAAATTAGCACACAAACCTCTGGTTTTGTGGATATTGTGGCCTAGGATAAGCTGGCTTTTTTTTTTTTTTTAATGAGTCCAATTTAATAACATTTTTAAAAATATTGAGTCAGCCGTGGTGGTGACGTGCTGATAGGGCAGAAAGCTGGAGAATGAGGCAGGAAGGAATGTGATGCTGGAGCCTTGGATGGGAAACCAGGAGGGGAGTCCTACTGGGGACACATTGAGTTGAGTCTGAAAGGCCACTAACCCAGAGAGTAGGTAAGGATTATCCAGTTGTCCTCTGCACAGAGGAAAATCAGGCAGGATCTGGCTCAGGGAGAAGGTGACTCGGGAAAGCAAGAAGGGGTTTGAGGACTGAGCCCTTGGGAACATTGGCACCTAAATGTTGGGTGGCGGAAGGGGACCACAGTGGAGACAGAGGAGGGCTCACAGCGGACTGAGGTGAACCGGCACCCACGAGGCTGGGCGCCCAGAGAAGAGGAGAAGTGGGCGTGATAGAGTGGAGAGGGAGGCAGCAAGACAAAAGGAGGAGGAGGGGGAGGACAGTGGTTTGAGGGGGACGCCGGCTCAGAGGACGGGTTAGGATGGAGGGGCCAGAGACCCCCAACCCCACCTTTTCATCAGGTCAAGTCTTAACTTAGGGTGAAGGGTACAGAATTTCCTTCTGGGGGTTTCCCTGAAGTTCATGTGGCTGGATGGGGCATTAGAGGCTTGGGAGGAAGCAGTCCTGGACTTGGTTTGTCTCCCAGGCACGGGAGACAGCCCCCTTCCCACCTGCCTCACTGAAGCTCAAGTGCTCTTCTAGCTGCTGTAGGGACAGGCAGGCAAGGCGGGGTCCCTCTTGCTGCTTCTCAGCTCCCTTCTACGAGGACAGTGGCCACTAGGAGACCAGAAGTTACCATGACAACAAAGCTCCTTCACAGAACAGACCCCTGCAACTATGTCCGGGATATTTGAGGTGATCTTCTTCTGTCAAAAAGCATGAGGCCCCAAGCTGGCTTTTAGAGATGGGGAGAGATGGTAGGAGGAGGTAGGGACAGATTCATGTTGTCAGCTCTCCCACCCAGCCAAGGAACGTGTGGATGCCCCTTCCCTTCCCATAGGATGCCACACATTCTTTGGGGAGTCCACCAGTGAGCTCATTCCACCTTGAAACCAAGACCAAGGAACCAAGGGTGGAGACAAGGACAGAGAAGGGAGCAGGAGGTCTGTGGGCTTGGAAGCTTGGACTCAGTGGCATGACTAGATCACTGCTGCCTGCCTGCAAGCACTGTACATTCCCAGCTAATCAGGGTTGTTCTCAGGCCTCACAGGACCGGAAACCAAGGCCCTTCTGCTAGGAGAAGAGGCAGGTGAAGTGCGCTGCTTCCAGTCCCACCGCCCAGGGGCCAGACACGGACCCTCTGCTCCTGCGCGTGCCGCTCTGCTCCCTGAGAGCTGAAGAATGTGCAGCTGTGCCTGCTGTGCTGGGTGCTGGGGCATTGCTCCCCAGAGTGGGGAAAGGATGTCAGTTTTAGCTGGCATGATGGATTAACATGTTGATTTTTATCTCTATATTTGTGAATTCATTTTCATGGGTATTAGAAAAAGATAAAAGCTAGCATATTAAATACATCCTTTCCCAGACATTGTTGGTACTAAATTTCCTTTTGCTTGAAATGAATTTCAGTAGAAAAAGTCTGAAGAAAAATATTAGGTCAGATGCAGTGGCTCATACCTATAATCCCAGTGCTTTGGGAGGCCAAGGCAGGAAGATCACTTGAGGCCAAGAAGACCAGCGTGGGCAACACAGTGAGACCCCATTTCTAAAAAAAAAAGAAAAAAGAAAAAAAATCAGCAGGACGTTGTGTGCTCCCGTAGTCCTAGGTAGTCACAGGAGGCTGAGACAGGAGGATTGCTTGAGCCTGGGGGGTTCAAGGTTGCAGTGAGCTATGATCTTGCCACTGCACTGCAACTTGAATAACAGAGCAAGACTCCATCTTTATAAAGAAAGGAAAGGAAAGGAAGAAGGAAGGAAGGAAGGAGAGAAAAAGAGAGAGAAAGAGAAAGAAAGAAGAAGGAAAGAAGGAAAGAAAAGAGAAAGAAAAAAAATATTAAGTAAATTAAAGTACAGGTCATATACAAACACAGCAAAAATTTAATGATCATTTATTGAGCACCTATTATGTGCCTGCAGTGTTCTGTGGATACAGTGGTGAACAAAAATTATGTGAGTAACTGAGGCTTGAGAGATGCTGCTGTGGAACATGACTTTTACCCTTTTTAGGGCGAGTATTGGCACAGCACAGATCTCTGAGACTCCAGAAAACTCATCTATGCTCTTTCACCAGCTTACAGCCTTATTGAGAGGGCACTCTATTGCTCACTAAAGCATTAGAAGAGGGACCGTACTCAGTAATCCACAATGTAGGATAAACAGAGGTCAGATGTCAAATAGAGAACAAAAGCCAGGAGAGGAAGGACAGTGGCAGAATGTGTTAGTAAGAGTGCCCCTAGCTGCTATAACAAATACACCCAAAATGTTTCATGGTTCAGATGCAATAGGTTATTTCTTGCTCATCTACTAGTCTGGGGCAGGTGTTCTTGGTGGGTGGGTGGCTCTCCTCCACACAGTGACTCATGGACCAACACCTTCCATCTTATGGCACTACCACCCCCTAGGATTTTGTCATAATCTGCGTACAGGAGACACACTCACATCTTAAGAGCCTTGACCCAGAAGTGGTATGCTTCACGTTCACATTTCATTGATTTCAACTTGGTTACATGGCAGGTTGTGGCCTACAGAAAAGTTCCCAACTAGCAGGCCATGAGAGGGCTGAGATCCAGTGCACCTTCCGTTTTCTAAGCCTTACAACCTGCAGAAAGGAACTCCTTTTTTCTAACTGTACTGGCTGGCTCTATCTACCCTGGCCAGGGTGCGGGGCTTGGGAGTGGAGATGGGGGAGAGAGGCATGGAAGAGGGTAAGAGGAGTGACAGGGATGAAGGAAAGCAAGAAATGCCTTGGAGGGGAGTGGAACCTGAGCCCAGGTGGCACTTGGTGGCCCTGTAGTTTCAGAGAGTGAGTGCCAACCTGAGCCGGTTCCCCCTGCCCCACTGGGTTAGGAGCTGCAGTGCTGACTTCTCACCCAGTGAGCCCTGTGCAGCTCTTCCCCAGCAGATGGCAGAGTTGACACCCTTCCCCACCTGGGCCTGAGCCCATACCTAGAGTCACCCAGTCTGTCAGGGAAGATGAGGATGGCAGGGCTAAGTAGAGGCCATGCACCCTGATCCCAACCTCAGAGAAAGCTGTTGGGGTGATGGTGCCTTGGCTGGAGCAGACCACCCACCTGGCCCAGCGCTGAACTGAGAACCTGAGGCACACATCCTCTCCCTCCTCCCTCCCTGCTAACATAGCCTGGCAGATGAATCCCAGAGGCTTGGCTCAGCCCCTGACCCCCTGTACCCCAGGAGCCAGGCTCTGGGAGTCAGAGAAGCTGGCATCCAGCCCTGGCTCCACGGCACTGTCCACCTCCTGCCCCACCCAGCACGGCCTGCTGGGACCTCCCTGCCTAGCCCAGCTGCTGCATGGCCATGGGCGCCACTCTGCCTCACCTGTGTTTTAGTTGACAGGAGTATTTGTCACCCTTGTTTTTACACCTGTCGCCATCCCACCTGCCGCATGTAAACACTACCAGCATCAACACAGTAACGCCAGTTTCCCTGGGTGGGCACCAGCCCAGCCCTCTGGGAGCTGAGGAGAGCAGGTGATAGCAGCTGGAGAGGTCCCAGGGCCAGCCTTCCCTGACCCTGCCCTCGGGGAGACAGGGCTGCCAGGCTCTGGGCCAGCTTTGCCCCTGGCTTACTGATGGCCCCACCTCCTACTCCTGGGCCTCCATTTCCTCTCAGAAGACGAGGCCACTAAATCACAGAGAAGCAGGGCTGCACGGGGCTGGCGATGTGGGCTCCGGAGTCAGGCGGCTGGCATTCAATCCCAGCTCTACCACCTACTGGCTGAGGGACCGTCGGCAAGTCTCATAACCCATCTGATCTTCGGTTTGTCTGAGTATAAAATGGGGGAAATGATAATACTTGTGAACATCAAATGGAGTAAGGCTCCTGGTAGGTGCTCACTAGACACTGGCTGCTGTCATGATCTCTTGGGGTCCCTCCTTGACACCAGGCCCCTGAGTGCATGTGTGGTTGTGTGTCTGTCTACCTGAGCCCCAAGGCTCGCAGCAAACACTGAAGCGGCCACAGCCTGGGCTTGCTGTATCCCTCTGGACTGGTTGGCTCAGCCAGCCCTGACCCCTGAACCCAGAGGGCCCTCCTCAACCCCAACCCTGACAACCTTCCTGCCACCACTGACTTTCTGCAAAGACTCATAATTCTGGATTTCCTTCCTGAGGTGGTGGCTGTAGCCGAAAGCCTCACTCTCACCCATGAGAAGGTCTCCTGAGAATGAGCCACACCTCCACAGGTGGAGGCCTCGCCATCCAGCCCTGGGATATGCTGCATGGGATGGTCTGCCCAGGGCCTTCCAAGTGGGACACATGCCACTGCTCTGTGAGATGAGATGGCTCAGTGGGACAAGGCTCACACATTTAATAGTATGGGCTCACCGAGTCTCAAAGTGGTTCCTTCTTCTCTCTCAGCTTGTCTGAGAACCTCAAAAAAGAAAGTCTCAGACTGGTGCTTGGACTCTCGTAACACCTCTGAACCTATCTCCTAGGTCAACAGAGAGCAAGGCGTCAAGCCCAGAGCCTTCAACAGGCAAGGGATCCAGAGAATTTAGAATCCTATTCTGCTCTCATTGTAGTTATTCTTATGGGTATTTTCTATTTAAAATACTTTATACACGTTCTTCACTTATCATAGGGATATGATGTTTATAGGGTAAAAAGATGTGTCAAGGAAAAACAATAAGTATTGCCCATTAGCTGATGCAGGACTTCAGCAGAACTTATGAAGATATTAGAGTATGATGTTTGGGAAAGAATGCTCTTGTCCAGCAGCTCTTAAACATTTTGGTTTATACTCCTAAAAATTATCAAGGACCCCAGTAAGCATTTTGTTTATGTAGGTTATATCTATCAATTTTTATTATATTAAAAATTAAAATTAAGAAAAATTTAAAATATATATTTATTTGAAAATAACTATAATAAGTCCATTACACATTAATATAAACAAAATTTTTATGGAAAAGTACTGTATTTTTCAAAAATATTTTAGTAAGGAGAATGTCATCGTTTTACGTTTTTGCAAATCTCTTTCATGTCTGGCCTGATAGAAAATGGCTCGGTTCTCACACGTGCCTCTGCTGTCTCTCTGTTGTGATGTGTTGTTTTGGTTGAAGAAAAATTTGGCCCCACACGAACAGGGAAGGAGTATTTTACTAGCCTTTTCAGATAATTATTCTCTGAAACTCCCAGAACTTGGCAAATGGTAGTTTCTTAAAGGAGAGTTGCAATGTGGAATCTGAAAGTGTTATCAATGACCCTTCTTTTATTACTTTTTTTGAGACAGGATCTGTCTCGCCCAGGCTGGAGTGCAGTGGCACGATGACAGCTCACTCCAGCCTCAACCTCTGGGCTCAAGCAATCCTCCCACTTCAGCTTCCCCAGTAGCTGGGACTACAGGTACACACCACTCCCAGGTGGCCACCACGCCTGGCTAATTTTTTCTAATTTTTTGTAGAGGTGGGGTCTCACTGTGTTGCCTATGCTGGTCAATGACCATTTCCTGTTCTGTCACGTTAAAATTCACTGGCTTGCCTTGCACTTTGAGTGGATCTCTTACCATGAATGATTTTTAACACCATTTTGGTCATTTGGAAAATATTGGTTCATGAGTTACACAGATCTGAATGTTGACACATTTCAGCGCATTACACCAAAAACTCACATTTGTTAATATCGACACTGATCTTTGAGAAAAGCTTTAGGTATTGGGAAGTTATCAAGTTTACAGTGGTAAACACGAGTCTTCCACAATTCTGGGTTTTCACTTGAAAGCCAGAATTTTATAATTTTGGTAACAAATACGTCAGTGATTTTCTTTGAAATCGTGGCTCACTGGTTCATTTTTGGGAGAACTTCTGCCAGAGACCCCAGTCTGAAATCCCATTGCTGGCCTCTCAGGCTTTTCAAGGAAAAGCAGTGTCCCATAAAGGAAGGGGCAAGTCCAGCTTGCAACTCAACCTTTCCCCAGTACAGCCACCACCCTTACATTTGCAGCATGGGTTTTGTGCCTACTTCCCATGTCATCGTCACACAGAATTCTAAGACATGTACCAAGAGTGGAATTTTTTTTTAAGTCGTAATTTTTACTCCTTCACCAACGACGTTCTTCAGTCCAGCCAGCATTTGCTTTCTTGGGCATGCATGGTCGTAGGGAGTGCAATGGCAGCTCTGCAGTCCAGCGCCGAGTCCAGTGCCGGCGCCTGGCTTCTGGCTAAGGGGACCATGGCTGTATCTGCTGCTGCTACTTTTGCACCATCCGTGCAAATGTTAACGCTGTTAGGAAGGCAAGTGACATCTTAGTTTTGTTATGAAAATAGTTTGGGGCTGGGCGTGGTGGCTCAAGCCTGTAATCCCAGCACTTTGGGAGGCCGAGACGGGCGGATCACGAAGTCAGGAGATCGAGACCATCCTGGCTAACACAGTGAAACCCTGTCTGTACTAAAAAATACAAAAAATTAGCCGGGCGAGGTGGCAGGCGCCTGTAGTCCCAGCTACTCAGGAGGCTGAGGCAGGAGAATGGCGTAAAGCTGGGAGGCGGAGTTTGCAGTGAGCTGAGATCTGGCCACTTTCCTCCAGCCTGGGTGACAGAGCGAGACTCCGTCTCAAAAAAAAAAAGAAAATAGTTTTGATTTCATGGACCCCCCTGAAAGGATCTCAGAGACCCCTCGGGGTCCACTGGCCACCTGTTGAGAACCGCTGATCTAGCCAATCCCTTCCTTATGCACTGGGGACACTAAGACCCCAAGAGGAGAAAAGACTTGCTCAGGGTCCCAAAGCCAGTCAGAGGCAGAGACCTGAAGCCCAAAGCTCTGAGATCCTGGAAGCAACATGATCTGCACCTTTTCTAACAAAACAGTATCTGGCCACTCTGATGAACGGCACAGGAGCCAGTGTCCCTGGGGAAGGGACAAGGAGGCAAGAGGGATGAACCAGCCTGGGAGAGGCACCAGTTGGCCAACCCTGTCAACTTCAGGACTTGCCCATTCCCACCCTGCACCTTGTGTGTAGTGCTGCAGCCTCCATCTTTTCTCTTCCATGGCTGTGTTGCTAATGTCTCACAGCCGAGGCGGCTGTAATTAAACTATTCACCATCGTCACTTCGTGTTCTGAAGAGATGAGGTTGGCCATTATCATTTTTCTTCCCTTTGAATGAGCTCTGTGTGGGTAATTTCATTCTGCCCTCGTTCATTTCTTAGAAATTTTGTCTATCCAATTTAGTTCTTTTTTCCTATCTTAGAACATTGGGCTCAGGGGAAAGGAGGTGGAGGGTGAGGGCATCATAGATTTGGAAATTTCTGTCCCATTCACCTTAAAGCTTGTTTGGGACAGGATAGTGCCTGCTTGGTGGTGCGGCTATCCAGAGAGCCCCCATCCAGGAGAGATACCCAGGAGGTGTAGAATGGGGGTCTGGACCCGCCAAGGGGAGAAGGGCACCAAGAGAAACAGGCACCACTTAAGGCTGTCCCAGAAGGGCAGTGGTTGAAGCTTTGGACAGACGGCGTCCCCACCCCATTCCTGGTGGTCAGAAGCCTTGCTGACATGAAAGCACCCCTGCCCCTGGGGGCCCAGGACAGGCTTCTGTTGCTGATGAAAGTGAGCAGGGGCCAGGCACGGTGGTTCACACCTGTAATCTCAGCACTTTGGGAGGCCGAGGCAGACAGATCACGAGGTCAGGAGTTCGAGACCAGCCTGGCCAACATGGAGAAACCCCATCTCTACTAAAAATACAAAAATTAGCCGAGCATTGGTGGCAGGCACCTGTAATCCCAGCTACTCGGGAGGCTGAGGCAGGAGAATTGCTTGAACCTGGGAGGCGGAGGTTGCAGTGGGCCAAAGATCGCACCACTGCACTCCAGCCTGGACAACAGAGTGAGACTCTGACTCAGAAAAAAAAAAAAAAAACATGAGCAGGGCCTCCATCCTGCGTTTCCTCTCCCCGCCGTGCCCTGCCAGGCCTCCACTAGCTCCTCTAGGGCCCCCATGCCCACTCTACACAGATGCTGGCAGGACTGACAACCCCCCTGCTCCTGCAGGAAGAGGCCAGAAGCCCAGGCCACACAGAAAACGTGAATGTCCCAGGCCCCAACACATGAAAGGCCTGGCATTTCCTCTGCCAGGCTCTATGAGGAAGTGTTTTTCCCCCACCAGGGCTGCCCCAGGATGGACACTGGCTGGCCCACCAGGGGCAGGGCACCCCCTCATAGGCATGACCAGCAACCCGGCCAAGAGGCTGTCTGTGCTCGAGCCCCTGAGCCATCTGCGTGCCCACAGGGTGGCTGTCCTAAGTTTAACGTTCTAGGGCTGCATGACCCCACTGCTGTCCTCAGGCCCTGCTGATGGCTGCCAGGGCCATCTGGTGCCTCCAGGACCCACTGTGTTGCCTGAGTCTCACCTCACCTCTCTTTAATTCCCTCATCACCTCTCGAGGAGCCCCCAGGAAGACCCATGTCTCCCAGACACAGCCCGTCATGCCACCATCCACAAAGCTGTTCCTCCTGAGGCCCAGCCCCTGCCTCCTTGGGGTGGCCTCCCTCCTCCCCAGCTGGCGCTGATGGGTCTGATGTCCCTACTAGACTGCAGGCATGGGCACGGCAGAGTCCAGGCCTGGCAGTTCTGTTGCCAGCACTCAGCCCTGGGCTTCACACGGAGATGTCCTCCGGTCTGTGGAGAAGGAAGATTCCTAGGTCTATGGCTCCTGCTTAACTGGGCCCAGGGCCAGGGATGGGAAACTGCACCAGATGCTGATAAGTGGTTTCTGGGTGAAAACTTTCAGGTGTGCGGGAACCAGTGACAGGGCCTCAGAGGACTTGGGCCACAGTTGTCTTCCCACCCCCTGGCCCCTGGTTCTGGAAGGAACATAGTAAGCAGCTTCTGTCTAGGAAAAACCTGCTTCTCAGTCATTGGAAGATCCCTGAGTTCTGAGGCTGAAAAGGAAAGAAAGTGAGGATCAAAAAACCCAAGCCTTCTTTACCTCCACAGGAGGCAGCCTGGGTCCAGGCAGGGAAGGTTCTCAGAAGGGCTTAGGACAAATCCTGGGGAACCCAGAAGGTTTGAACTGCTTTCTCAACGCAGGTGGAGACTTCAGGAAAGCCTTCCTTAACACAGCCACGGACCCCCTGACACCGAGGGGACCATGGGACAGAGGCAGGGAAAGCCACAGCAGCTGCTTTCCCTCCACCCCGTTGTGTTCAAGGCACCAACTACTGGGCTGGGGAATTCCCTTTATGTTGAATGTGAAAGTCCTTAAGGCCCAGACCCCACTGAGTGTCTGCCACCTAGCAGGTGTAAATGGATACATAGTAGATGGGTGAATGGATGAGTGGATCAAGGAGAGAATGACTGGGTGGGAGGCGAGTTGGATCAAACAGGAGTGGATGAGTAACTAAGGGATAGATAGATGCCAGGGAAGAGTGGAGGGGATGGTGGTGGATTGGGAGGGATGTGAGTGGATGGATGAACTAGGGTGGCTGATGGGTAGATGATGTATGGATGGGTAGGTGCACAAGGTTTGATAGGTGGGTATCCTGGGTAGGTGGTGCAGGATGTGTGGCTGGCTGGCGGGAGACGGGGTGATGGATGGATTTGAAAGAAGAGAGTGGGAGGATCATCATCCTAACTGTAAAAGGAAAGCAAGATTAGAGATGGTACTGAATCCTTGGTTCTGCTGCAGGATCTTTTTGGGGAACCAGGAAGGTTCCCTTCCCTAAAGCAATGGGGGGGTCCATGAGGTCCCCTTCCTCCTCGAGAGACCCTGTGAGCTGACGACGTTCTGTAGGTCCAGGCCTTGCTCAGACTCCTAAGCCCAAGCAAGGAAAGAGCCACAGCCGCCAAATGCCTGCATCACCCCAGTTGTTGCCACTACCAAAGACTCGTCACAAATGTCTAACGTGCCCCTGGGGTGGCGATTTGGTACCACTTCCACTGAGAGTCACAGGCAGAGAGGCATCTGCCAGCCCAGGGCCAGGAAAGCAGACCCCCGCCCCTGAAGAGAGTCTCCCCACTGTTCTGAGACCCAGCTGCAGAGAGGGAGGGGCAGGGGGCTCTCTCCTGTGCGGGAGAGAACGGAGAGAATGTGATGGTATTTCCTCAGATGTGCAGGCCTGGGTGGGATCGCTAGTTACTGAGTACCCAGAATTCTCTGCCAGCTGGAATTGTAGTGCCCAGGCTGGGCCCCCAGTGGCTGGGGTCTCTCTGCCCCTTCCCATTGAAGAGCAAGTCGGCAGCCCAAAGAAGGCAGCGATGGCCGCCAGGCCCGGCCCTGCAATACCTGGTCTCTGGCTCGGCGGGTCTAGCTCACCGCTCCCTCTCCCATTGGCCTGTGCACTCCTGCCCCCTGGTGGGTACAGGGACAACTACAGTACATGGGGCAGGGTGGGGCCACATGGAGGCTTTTCCGTGCAACTGGAGGACTGGGTTTGTGTGTGTGTGTGTGTGTGCGCGCGTGCATGTCTGCAGACTCACACTTCACTTGGCCTAAAAGATTAGAGATGAAGGAAAGCTCTGAGTGATCCAAAGCAGCTCCTCAAATGGAAGGGGTTATTATAATAATTACTGTGATTATTGTTATCAAGATTATCATGCTTGCCTAGAAAGTCTTGTACAAAGCAGGCTTATTTTGTGTCAGCTTGTTGTTTGTGTCTGAGGTATTTCATCTTTGCTTATAATAACTAACATTTGCAGGCTTCTTTCATGTTGCAAAGCTGTGTCACATCCTCAGCCCGTTTTATCTGCACAAACAGCCCTGTGCAGTGGGAAGTAGTGAGAGAACAGAGGCTCAGAGGTTAAGTGTTCTGTCCAAGGTCACAGGGCTAAAAAGATGCAGAAGCCAGGATTTGAACTTGGGTCACACAATTAAAATCCCTGTTCATTTCCCCATCATATCCTTGGCACCTCATCCCTTGAGAGAGAAGAGGCCTTTTATTAGGCTTTAGCTCCAAGCCTCTTTGCCACTGATATTTGCTGAAAAGCTTACATTGCCATGAAGAGAAGGGAAGGGTTTTGAAGACTCAAGTGTTAGAAGTGCAGTTTGCCATCCCGGTTTCACACAAAGAATATACCTGGGCTTTTCCAAGTCACTGCAGTATCTGACGTGTGAGTGGAGAATGTGGTCTTCTATCCTTGTCGCTAAGGTTCTCTTGGTCACCATCACCACCCCTGGGGTGTGGCACAGGACAGACAGGCATCTGCTACATCTCTGAGAAGCAGGGAAGGAGGTGCTATGGCAAGAGAAGCTGGTGCAGGGGGACTGTCTATGTCCTGGTGGGTAGGAGCTGGGTGCACAGGGGTCAGGGCCCTGACTGGGCTCTGGGAGCCTACACCCCTCCTCGGAGCATGGGTTCTGTCTCCGGGGACCAGCTGGCTGACTGGAGAGAGATTTCGGGAAGCAGCACCCCTCCCTGCTGGGCACCATGGGCTGTTATACTGATTGTCACCGGGATACGGCTTCCCCAGCACACTTGTGACCAGCCGCCAGCAGCACATGTCCTCGTGGCAGGACACAGGGCCTGTGTGCCAGGATAAGGGACCCCCTGTGTACTGCCAGTTCCGGAGCGTCACTACCCCACCACCTCCTGGGCATCCTGCTCCCCAGCAGCAGCCCAAAGCAACCCACTTCTGGGGGACACCTGTACCAAGTTGCCCACCCCCTCTCAATGCTGGAATGTTCCCTGGGCCCTGTCTCCACAGGCCTCTTCCTCTCCCTGCCCACCCCTTTCTCCAGCTGCTCACAGGTGTAGTGCAAAGTTTACATAGGGGGTTCTCCAGAGCCTCGAGGTTCCCCCAGAATGCCTCACCTCCACCATGGCAGCTTCGAGCCATTTATTTGTCAGCATTAAGAATGAGATATCATTTAACTGGAAAGATTGTACTGGTTACTACGAAAAAATATGTTCTTGCTGTCTTTAAATCATGGATGTGGAAAAGTCCTGTAGGTGGCCTTGAGAAATGACAACCTGCCCTGGCCTCCTGATCCTAAACCCATAAGAATGGCATCTCGCTTACTGTTAACACTCAAATGCGCAGCCCCAGCCATGCCCTGAAGAAGAGTCCCATCCTCCTCCCATGTCCCCGATCATCATGAGGGTGGGCAGGTTGCTCTTATCTCTGTGTGGCAGCCCTGGGCAGCCCATGGGGTGGAGCCATGTATACTCATCCACTGGGTGGGCACCAGCGCAGCCCACCCCTCAGGGCCATCCCTGTGCTCACTTCCCTCCGTTTGTTCACACAACAGCCTTGCAAAGAAAATGATGGTGCTGTCATCCCCATTTTGCAGGTGAGAACACTGAGCCTCAGAAAGGTGACACCCCTTGCTCAAGCTGGAAGCTAAAGCTGGAGCTCAGGTCTGGGTAGCTCCTGAATTTGCAGTCTGAAGGCCCCAGAAGGCTGCGTGGAGCAAGACTAAAACTCCAAGGAGGGAGTGAGCAGAGGAGGTTCCTCGAAGGGTGTGGGGTGGCAGGAGAGTCAGATGTTGGATTCCATGGTGGATTCCAGCAGGCGCGGAATGATGAGGTGGGGGCATTCTGGGCCCTTAATGACTGCAAAACCCATCCCACCTGCACCTGCACATCTGAGGAAACGCAGTCAGGTTTTTCCTCACACACAACAGAGAGCCCCTCCCCTCGTCTCTGTAGCTGGGCCTCAGACCCATGGGGACAGTGGTGGGGAGAGGGACCCACTCCTTCATGCCTCAGGCAGACACGCATAGCCATGAACTCCTTACAGGACTGCCTGCTACTGAATCCCCCAGACTGCCTTTAGTGTGCAGCACGTGGCCAGTGCTCACAACACAGCTAGTGCCTTGCCAGTCCCATGGGAGAGAGAGGGGCCGCCCACACAGGAAACAGCACACGGCATGTGGGCACTGTGCATGGGGTGTGGCCGGATAGTAAGAGAGGATCGGATTCAGATGCCGGGAAAGCCAGTGGTGCTGCGGGAATGGGAGGGTCTTCCTGCAGGAGGTAGGCCCCACATCAGCCTTGGCAGATTAGGGAGCGCAATAGGACTATGTGGGGTACAAGTGCAAAAATAAACCGAACAAACAAACGACATATCCTCCACTGGATTTTTCAAAGCAGGGGATTGATCGACTCAAGTAACTAGAAAGCCCAGAGGTCTCTGTGGCTGCAGGCACAGCTGGATCCGGGCATTGACATGTTATCATGACTCAGGTGCCTCCCTCTCAGCTCTGCTTTCCTCAGTGATGGCTGCACACTCAGAGGGGCCCTCCCTTTGAGAGCCTCCCTTTCCTACTAGCTGCTGCAAGTGTCCCGGGGCTGGCTGGTACTGGAGACTGATTGTTAGTCTAATTTGACAAATAGGGATTCTTTGCCTAAGCCAGACTGTTCACGGGCCAGTGAGATGGGTTGTCCAAGCCTAGAGCATGTGTCCACCCCTAGAATCAGGGGAGATCCAGCTCAACGCAAACCGCTCAGACTGGGTTGGAGAAGGGTGCTTCCCTTCTGGGAACTAGGGCTCTTCTGCCAGAAAACAGAGAAAAAAAAGCCACAGAGGCGGAGAGGGCTGGGCAGAGAGGAGCGGGCAGGCCTTCACTGCCACCTGGAAGCGGTCATTGCCGTCTCTCCTGCAGCACTGCCTGGGCGGGAGCACACAGTGAATTTTCTAAAGAAGTCAGCTCTAGCAGTCTGCCCTGTGTAAACGCTCACAGGCCGGACCTGGTATCTTCATCCATTCAGGCTACTATAGCAGAATACCATATGCTGGGTGGCTTATAAATAACAGAAATTTATTTCTCACAATTCTGGAAGCTGGGAAGTTCAGGATGAAGGTGCTGGCAGATCAGTGTCAGGTGGGGGCTACTTTCTCGTGGACGGCCCCTTCTTGCTGTGTCCTCACGCGGTGGAAGGGGTGTGGGTCTCTGGGGCCTCTCTTATAAGGGCACTGACCCCCTTCATGAGAGCTCCACCTTTAAGACCTAATCACCTCCCAACAACCCCATCTCCAAATGCCAGCATCTTGGGGGTTAGGATTTCGGCATAAGAATCTTAGGGGGACGTAAACAACCAGACTACAGCACCTGGTGAGTCTGCCCAGAGGACATGCGTGTGTTTTGTCATGTGTCATATGGCCTGGGCACCCAGGCATGCTCTAACCAGCAAGAAACAGCAGTGTGGTGGGGCCGTAGCAGAGAGAACGGTGCTAGAAAATACCCCACACACACCCCCCATAGGCCCAGGAGGAGCCTTGGATAGGAAATTCAGGCTCAGTGTGAGCCCCGTCCCCCAGACCCCTGAAAGCAGGCAGACAAAGGAGCAGGGCCTCCCCTGGCTCTAGTAATTGCTTGTGAAGCCCGCCACCCTCCTTTGTGCTGGCAAAGCCCCTCCTTCCCCTCAGGCCTGGCCCTTCCGTCTTATGCATCTCCCTCCCCTCTGCTTGGGGGCTAGGTTAGGTGCCAGTTAGTTCTCAGCTCGGGCCTCAGGCGGCCAGGTCTTGTCTGAGATGTCAAGTCCAGAGCTGCTGGCTGTGGCACACAGAGGAGGCTGACTTTGAGTCCAGGCTCTCCTTACTGACAGCTGTGATCTTTAGCAAGCTGCCTCACCTAAGCAGGATACCCACCTGCCATAATCACTAAATGAGATACAAACTGACAAGAGCTGGAGGATAGATAGGACTGAGTGAGAAACTGGGGCCAAGCCTCATATTAAAATGCCAAGGATCCATACATCCTGCAAACGTGGCTAAGCACCAGCTCTCTACCAGGCGCTGTGTGAGGCCCAGGTACCGCGAGAAGTCAGGAAACGGTCCCTGCCGTGAGTACCAGGCACATACAGCACCAGCTGTACCGCGGTGTGTGCTGTGCGCTGTGGGAGCAGGGAGGTGGGCTTCCCTGAGGAGGTGACATTGGAGATAGGGTGGGACGGAGACCAGAGTGATCTGGGCAGATGGAGCACCTTAAGGTAGGATTGCCAGCTTATTTGGGGAACAGGAGTAAGGCTGTGTGACTGGAGCCCCATGAGAGGGGAAAGTGGGAGGATGTCAGGACAGAGAGGCAGGCAGGGGCTTCGTAGGCCCCAAGGAGTCTGGAATGCAGGAATGATGGGCAGCTGTTGAGAGGAAGAGCTATACCCATTAGGATTAAGTTTAACTGAATACCAGAGACTCTGGAAATTGTGCCTTAAATAAGACAGAAGTTGAATTTAAGTATTAAGAAAATACACACTGAAGATAGTGTGAGGATGACTTCAAGATAGTGTGGAGTCTGGTCCCTGACCTAGGCTGCTTTTGGATCACTATTCCACTATCCCTAGGGTGTTGACCTTGTCTTCATGATCCCATTTATCTGCTAGAGCTCCAGCCATCACATCCAAGTTCCAAGCATTAGGAAAGAGGGAATGAGAGAAAAAGGGTGCTCCTTACCTTTAAAACAACCTTCCCTGAGGCCTTACTTCACTTCAGCTTACCTGTCATTGTGCAGAATTTGTCACATGGTCACAACTAGCTGTAAGCAAAAAAAAAAAAAAAAATTCAGCCTTCTCGTTGGATATCAGTGTGCCCAACTAAAAATTTCTGGATTCTTTTCATAAAGGAGAAGGGGAGAATTGACATTAAGAGGAAACTAATGGTCTCCTGCTGTGTGAGGAACAGGCTGAAGAGGAGAAGGACCAAGGCGGGGAGGCCTTGGGAGGGAACCATGGAGGCCTGGACTCAGAAGTAGAGGAGGAGATGGGGAGGAGCAGACAGCTGAAAGCAGATTTGAAAGAGGAACCGCAGGGCACTGGGCATAGGAAGGTGCAGTGAAATCAAGCAGGTGTCCCGGTCTTTGAGTTTGAGGGGTTGAGCCAATGTGGAAGACAGGAGAGAGCAGGAGGGGCGGGGGCCCAGGGGGTGTTGCTGCCAGCACAGGACCCCTCCCAGCCCGCAACGGGAAGGCCTAGACCCCTGGGCTGTCTGCTGGAGAATCCCAGGAAATCATCTATCCCAGATGTCCCCAAGCTGTAGAATGCATCCCACTGCAGTGGGACCCATTAAATTCCAGGCCACACATGGAAGCTCAAACATGGGAGCACAGTAGTTTTGTGGCCTCGGTTTGTAAATTGCACCCTCTTGAGTGTCCTCCTGCAAAGCCTGTTGTGGCTCCAGGGCCCCTACATTAGCATGTGATCCTCAGGTCCAGGGAAGGTCTTGCCTCATAGGCGTCCCCTACCGTGCTCTCGGGTCCTGACTTGTTCTGACTCAGCTGCTCCACAGATCTGCAGAAACCATGAAGGTGGGGCCCAAAGAAGGAAGTTTGGAAAACTCTTGCCAGGTCCACCACCCGCATTCCTCAGATGGGAAAGTACCCCGAGATTGCCCGAGGTCAGCCAGGCGCGAGGAGCAGGATCGCTGCAGGTCCCTGACTCATAGTCCTTGCACTGTTTTTAGCCCCAGGTGGAGGCGCCGCCCCTGCTCACCCACCTGTTGCTGCCCTGAGTCATCCCTGCCTGCCTGGGGCACCCAAAGCCCAGGCCCCAGGGCTGGCTTTCCAGGTCACTGCTGCCAGGGGGGCTCGGAAAACCTTCATGCCCGGTGAGGGCGAAGTCAGACCCCAAGGACTGGGGTGTTGGGGATACTGACCCTTGGGAGCTGGGTCAGGTCAGCATGGGGACTTGATCTTCCAGCCTCTGCACCATTGTAGCTTCCTTCCTAGGACAGGCAATGGGAGGGGGCACAGCTGCCAGAACTTTCTCACCGCCCTTCTGCAGTGGACAGGCTCTGACATGTAAATGGCACCTTAGCTGGACAGCTCAATTCTGGATGAGCTTTGGCCTCACGCTTCTTTTGTATAGACCTTTTGTTGGCCACAAAACTTCCAGATGCTGACCTCATTTTCTTTGTGTCTCTCCCATCCCCAAGGATGCCTGCAGACTTTCAGTACCTCCCACTCACTTCTAGAGCCACGTGCCATGGGCTGGGCAATCAGTCTCTCTCCTCTGGCCTAATCAGAGGGTTGGGAGTTGAAGGGGTTTGCGGCAGAATAACTGTCTAATAATAATACTGCATGCAGCCGGGCGCTGTGGTGCACGCCTGTAATCCTAACACTTTGGGAGGCCAAGGTGGGTGGATCACCTGAGGTCGGGAGTTCGAGACCAGCCTGACCAACATGAAGAAACCCCGTCTCTACTAAAAATACAAAATTAGCTGGGCATGGTGGCACATGCCTGTAATCCCAGTTACTTGGGAGGCTAAGCCAGGAGAATCTCTTGAACCCCGGAGGCAGAGGTTGCAGTGAGCCGAGATCATGCCACTGCACTCCAGCCTGGGCAACAAGAGCAAAACTCTGTCTCAAATTAATAGTAATAATGTACACATGAATAAAATATCCCAATTCTGGAGAGCCCGTGAAATCGGGGAGATGGTAGGCCTGGTGTATGCCACTCCCAGACCCCAGTGGGGTCTCGGTCTCTCTACTTGGCTCCAGGACTCATGCAGGCTGAAAGCAGGGGTAAGGCAGCTGGAGGAGGGCCCCCAGCTCCCTGCCTCCACCTCCTCCAGTGCTGAGCATCTTGTCTCGGGCCTGGTAGTAGTCAGGGTCTCTGTGAGTGTGAGTGGCAGAAACTAATGGGACGGGGCTCACAGGCCAGGTCACATGAAGGGTAAGGGGATCCAGCCTTGGGGACCTAAATACCATGACACTTCCTGCTTCTTTCTGGTAGCTTTATTCTGAGAGGCTTCTCCATGGGTTGGGGGACACTGGTCTCAGTGATACTAGTGGCTCTGGGGCCACATCCTCCTAAGCTTCCCCCTTTGAAAAATCCCAGGGAAAGACTACAGGTGGCCCAGCATGGTCACATGCCCACCAGCCACCTCCTCCACTCATTGACCCTCTTCCTTGCCTTGGCATCTAACACCTGGTTCCCAGGGCCTGGCATGGACTGGAAGCTGGCCTGGGCTCCACAGGACTCAGGGTCCAGCACACTCCTGGCCCAGCCCTGTGCTCCCAGCCATGCCTCTCCCTGTTGCTGGGACATCTCGCAGTGCCACTCAGCTGGCCCTGAAGCATGGTGCCCCGGGCAGGCAGTGGTCACTAGGCAGGGATGTTCTCAGGGCCTGCTAGGATTCAGCCAGGGACAGAGGGCCACTCGGGTGGTGGTCAGCTTGCACTTTGGTTAGGAGAGTGGTCTGAGCAAAGTCCTGTCAGCCACAGAGACATGTGAAGAGCAAGAAGACAGGGTATGTCTGGTGCCGGGGCTGAGACAGGGGTTTGCTGTCCTCAAGACAGCGTCTAGAGGTTTAGGTTCCTCTAGAAGCTTCCCTGAGACAAGGATTTGGGTGAGACAAGGAGTTTATTTGAGAGGTCATTTCAGGAAGCACCGAGGCAGTGGGGAAGCCACACAGGAAGGGAGGGAAGCCATGAAGGGGAACTGACGGGTGGCCTGCCACGTTGGCAGCTGGGGCTCCATCCTGTGGGATCCTGTCTGACTGTGTAGCTTGTCTCAGAATTGCCTCCCTGGGAGGGCAAGGAAGCCGGGGTATTTGCCCATTCCTGTCTGTCCTGGGCACCGACTCCCAAACTGTGCAGCCAGCTATACACCCGAGGCAGTGAGCTCCATGGGCAGAGGCAGGAGGGTGGCCCGGGCAGCACCTGCTCTGCTCTCACCTCCTCCGAGTTGGACACTAAAGGCTGTGGCTGCCTCAGATGGAGCGCAGATCTTCCTGGGCAAGGCCAGTTCAACTGTGGTCTAGACCCCTCTACCAGGCACTGTCAGCCATCCAGGGTGCTCTCGGCACAGGGGGGTCTGATCACAGAGGGTGGGCCTGGAGTCTGAAGGCACCTCATCTTGAGTCCCAGCCCTGCCACTCACCATCGGGTTGTGAAGTGAGTGTCTTCCTCTCTGTGGCCCTCAATTTCCCCACTGTGAAGTGGGGATGGTAATACTGTATTAGCTGTGCCACGCAATGCCGTCTAACAAGCCTCTCCTAAACCCAGCCACTTAGTTCTGCTGCAGATCAGAGACCCAGGGCAGGCTCCACTCTGTCCCGTATCCCACCCCCAGGACACCAGCTCCCCAGGTCCGCTTCCCAGGATGAATGACAGAGCCTCATGGCGATGGCAGGGCCCATGAGGACCAGCAGAAAAATGGCCTCTCAAGGAGCTGGCACAGTGCCACTCCTGCACCATTCTGTGGACCGTGGCGAGTCCTGTGCCATACTCAACATCAAGCAGACAGGAAATGTACAGTGCCTTTAGCAGGAGGAGCTGAAGAGGCACAGGACAACGGGTGTGGGCAGAGGGGGGGTGAAAGGCCCAATGACACAGCTCCTGCCACTCGCTCTTGAGGTGGGGGAGGTTCTGAGGACGGAGTGTGTCCACCAAATCCTTTGTACACTAAGTACTACTCCCGTGTGCAAGGTGGCAGTGACAGTGCCGTCCTGGGATGTCTCCAGGAGCCTTCTTGTCTTCAAAGACCACCACACGCCTGGTTGTGATGTTACATGCATGTGATTATAGTCTTTGAAAACAGGTGACCCTACTTTGATATTCAGGATGAGGGGAAGGGGAAGAATCCTGTTAATTATGCAGTACTTTTTCTGTAATTTCAAGAAGGCTCAGCCTACACTTGTGCACCTTAAGCAAATTCAGCTACACCCACTCAGACAAGGAGGAAGGGAGGAGGCAGAGGAGGAGAGCGCTCCAAGCTCATTACCTGTCCTTTCCCATTCCCATGTTTCACCTGACCTAGGGGCTTCCCCTGCCCCCAGAGAAAGGTAGGCCCCAGGTCACAAACAAATTAAGAAAAATTAATAAAATGGCCTTTGACTTTGAGCAATCCAAGGACCAAAGTTCTTGAGATTTAATGTTGGCATGAGATATTTTTGCCATCTGCACTCACTTGGCAACCAGCCCCTCCCCTCCCCCAGTCCTGAGGCACAGCCCCCCTGTGGCCCATCCCTCAGCTAACCAGAATTCTCCACCGAAACACCTGCTCCTCCACATAGCCCAGTTCTAAGGACTCCATTCCAGCCTGCGTAAGAAGTGTAGAAAATTACAACTCAGCAAAGAACATTGATTTTTTTTTCTCCCCCAAACAAAATAACTGTGTTTTCAGGATGAAAGCAGAGCTGCTGGTTGAGTTGGAGGGTGGAGAACAGAGCCCAGCCCACTCTCCCTTCCTGCCCCGGAAAACTCTGGGGCCCCATGGGCTGTGGCTTGGAGCTCTTGCTTTAGGATGTCCATGTGGTAGAAGGCCCCACAGGCCCCATGAACCCCGACTGTGCATGCTCAGGTCATGGCCCTGCCCAGAGCAGGCTGTGAGCTGAGCCATGGTCCTGCCACCCTGGCTGGGCCCTCATCACAGTCCCAGCCAGGGGAGAGCCCTTGGCTGGCAGGGGTCTTCTGTCCCCACCGAAGTCTCAAAGCCCACCATCCACCTCTCCTTACAGGCTGACGCCAAGATGGTGTGCGACGTGGTGAGTCGGATGGAAGACACCGAGCCCTTCTCTGCAGAGCTGCTTTCTGCCATGATGCGGCTCTGGGGCGACTCAGGAATCCAAGAGTGCTTCAACCGGTCCCGGGAGTATCAGCTCAACGACTCTGCCAAATAGTGAGTGTCCCGGCGGGCACACAGTCTGGAGCCGGGCAGTGATGCGGGAGTGGAAGGGGACTGGCGATGGGGATTGGCAGAGCAAGGATTCTCGTCTGAGGTCATGCCTGCCGGGAGATGTTCTACTACAGGTGGGGGGTGTCAGGAAGGAATGAGAAGGGGCCTCTCTTCCTGCCCCCCCAGGAGAAGGAAGAGGCCAGAGAAGGCAGAGGACACAAGAGACAACCACACAGTGGAAATTCCCAGAGGGCGGGACCTTGTCACTGGCCTGTCCCAAGGAGTGCCTGGCATTGCAAAAAGACGGCTTTCAAGTGTAGCAGCTTTGGTTTTTCATGGGGAGCCCCTGACCCCATAAATACAAACCAAACCAACAGCCATACAGGGAGAAAATAAATGGTGCCATTTTGTTTTATTTTAGAGAAAATAATAAGTTTTCCATTCCCTTATCTTCAAAATTAAAAATAAGGGCCAGGCGCGGTGGCTCAAGCCTGTAATCCCAGCACTTTGGGAGGCCAAGACGGGTGGATCACGAGGTCAGGAGATAGAAACCATCCTGGCTAACACGGTGAAACCCTGTCTCTACTAAAAATACAAAAAACTAGCTGGGCGAGGTGGTAGGCGCCTGTAGTCCCAGCTACTCGGGAGGCTGAGGCAGGAGAATGGCGTAAACCCGGGAGGCAGAGCTTGCAGTGAGCTGAGATCTGGCCACTTCACTCCAGCCTGGGCGACAGAGTGAGACTCCGTCTCAGATAAATAAATAAATAAATAAATAAATAAATAAATAAATAAATAAGGAATATGTAGGTCTAATTAATATAATAAATGTATACTTTAATACTCTGTTATAACTAAATAAGGGAGATGACAGGAGGGCAGGAGGATGAAGGAGGAAAGGAAGGGGACAGAGGGAGAAAGAAGAGGAGAGAAGAGAAGATGGAGAAGTAGGAAATGGTAAAAGCCGGAGCTGGTTAGAAGGTGCTCCCGGCTCTTCCCATGACCGCAGGTCACAGGTCCATTGGCTGCAGCTTTATCACTCTAGGCATCTCCAAGGAAATCCTCACTGCTTCCGTGCCCTTGGCCCTAGATTGGAGGCTCCAGAGCCCGGGGATGGTCAGTGTCGGTCAGGGACATGTCTTCTGTCATGGAGACACTGGGATTGCCCCCTTGGCTTTTGGGAAACTCACCCCACTTTTGCAATTGCAATCTGGTACCCATACATTCAGTGGGGACTTTCTGCAAGGAGCCTCTGCGCTTTACCCCACTGGCTGGGAAGACTCTGACATGATCCAGTCCAGCCATTTTCACCAGGTCTTCTCAGCTGGGGCCAATTTGCCTCCAGGGGACATTCAGCAACACCTGGGGACATTTTTGATGGCTGCAGCTAGAGTGGTTCTCCCGGCAGCTAAAGTGGTGCTCCCGGCAGCTAGAGTGGTGCTCCCAGCATCTAGCAGGTAGAGGCCAGAGATGCAGTTAAACATCCCACAGTGTGCAGGATGGCCCCCACAACAAAGAGTTGCATGGCCCCAGACATCCATAGTGCCAAGATTAAGAAACCCGGATCTACGCAGTGCCAACAGACAACGGCTGAGGCCAATGTTCACTCCTGGACATTTCCACAGGCCACATGGCAGCCAACAGACTAGGGGCTTGAGCAAGGCCAGGAGCAGCTTCCCATTTCTGCACACCTAGATTGACCACAGGGCAAATGCCAAAGTCCTGTGAGTTCCAGGTGATGACTACCTAGGTCCCTGGGCCTGATGAGCTCCCAGGGACACCCTGGGGGTCAGGGCAGTGAGCCCAGAAGCTCAGTGTCCACCATTCCGTATGCTCAAATCACAGACCAGAGCCAGGCAGGAGAGAGTGACTTTCAGCTGCCCTCCTCCCTTCTCCCACTCCTTGTCCCTGCCCTGCCTCCTCCCCAAGAGTCAGCAAGACCCTCAGGGGCCTTTAGGGCCAGCTGGCCCAAATCTGCCTTCTAGTGGCTCACCAAATCCTGCTCTCCACTTACATTTTTACCCATTTCACTAATTATAACATGAATCCATTACAAAAAAAAAAAAATTTAAGCAAATGCAGAGGCATATAAAATGAGAAGCAATCTTCTTCCTACTCCCCTCACCAGCCCTGCCCCTCCCACTTTTACCCACTTCCATTTATTTGTCCCAGTGGCATCCAGAAAAACTTGATCCTCCGACTCAAAATAGTATTTACGGCCACCCACTCTGGAATCAAGGGAGCTCAGCTCACCTTCCTTCCTTCCACCGCTCTCCACCTTCACCTCCGGCTTTTTGCTAGTTACAGGATTATTTTTAGTTCTTCCGGTGCTTACCTTTATAACTTTAAATAAGAAACTTGAGTCAGTATTTGTCAACTCCCTACCAAGTAAGCTGAGGAAATTCTCCTCCCTGCAGCCTCGTCTCTGCCTTCTTTCAAATTTTCCACTTCCCAGGTTGATGATGTTACTATTCTCTTCTGTCACCATGGCTGGGCCTTCTGTGTCTCCTCTCTGGGAGAGGGCGGGAAAGGCAGGGGACACACAGGTGCTCAGGGCCGGAAGGGCCTGGCACGTTTCCTGTCTTAGCAGTTAGACCTCAGCTTCTGACAAAGTCTTGGGCCCAGTATAGAAAGCAGATCAGAGTAGGTTTGTTGTGCTGGAAAGGAGAGGGAGGCCTCACAGGGCTGCCACAGCACGTGCTTCCAGAGGGTGCCACTGACACCCTAATGCCCCAACCACCAAAGCACCTCTCTGCCCAGCCCTTCACAGGGGAGGGACCAGGGCACAGGCTCCTGACCAGGCTCTTCGTGCCCCCCGGCCTCTCTGAGCAGGGCTGACTCTCCCCTCTGGATAACCACCTAGAGGCGGGTCCCAGAAACCCTGAGCACATCCATCCAGGGGCTGTGAAAGGTACTCTGGGGCCTGGTTGGCGCTGGGTTTCCTCAAATCCAGTTCCCTACTGCGTTGTCCATGCTGGCATCCGAAGTTTCTTCTCCTCGCCTTCTCTCTTGACCCTACTCCTATCGGGCTCTTGCTCCTCCGCCTGCTGAGATGGCTCATAGCCCAGTCCTATCCTGGGGGCTGCTCCATCAGCCTCCTCCCACTCAGGGCTCAGGGTTCAGTCCCCCAGTACCTGGGACCTCCTTTCACTCCCAGCACCCTCCTCCTCTCGGGCTGCCCTTTCCAGACTCCCTCAATGCCTCCTGCCCACCCACCCAGGCAGTTGGTGACAGGGGAGGTCTGCTGGGGGCTGCTGTATCCTGTCCCCAAGCTCCATCCTAGAAGCACCTCCTGTCGAGGACTGGTGCCTGGTGACCTTCTCCTGTCTCGTTTTAAACACCTTGTACACTTGGACAACTCTCGAATTCATATCGCCAGCCCAGCCCTCCCTCCTGACTTCTGCCTGCTCAGTGTCTGTTTGAACATCAAATGAATCTCAAGTTAACATGAGCCCGTGGGACCCCTGGCTCCCATCCTCCCCATAGAACCTGCTCTGTGTGCTCCTCCCTCCCTGTACATGTGTCTCATTCCACCACTTGGAGATCTCTCTACCTCTGCTCATCCTCCTGTATCCCACACCCAGGCCACCAGCAGATGCAGCTCCTCTGGCAGGTACATCAGATGCTGACCACTCACACCCTCCACAACCACCCCCACTGTGCCAGTGCCATCTGGTGATGACAGCGGCTCTGCAGGCCCCACCCGCTGACCTGCTCTCTTGACAGCAGCAGGGCTGTTGTCAACATGCTTCTGGCCAGAACCCTCGAGGGGCTCCCGTCTCACTCAGAGTAAAAGCCCAAGCTCTGACAATGACCTCAAGGGCCTGCTTGCCCCAGCCGGACTCTGGCCACCCTCACCTCCACCACCTTTCCCAGCCTCACCCACCACCTGGCCCCTCCACGCGTGCTTCCTGCCGCCCCACCTGCCAGTTTTTCCACCGGGCCACTCGAAGCCCACTTGCTCCCTCATTCCCCTCAGTCTCCCCTGTCCAGACGCCTTCCCCAACTACCCTACATCAAATAGCAGCCCCCAGCAGGCCTCCCCCATCACTAATAGCCTGATTCGTTCTCTGACACTACCTCCCGATGTACTGTATCTCTGACTCTCCTGTTTATCACCTCACACACGTGTGTACACTCCCCCGGAACGCAGGCCCTGGGAAGGTGGGGCTGTGTTGACTGCCCCATCCCCAGCTCCCGGAACAGTGGGTAGGTGGGATGGGCAGCAGGTGCGCAGTCAGCCTTCCCGACTGGGTTGCTAAGCAGTTCTCCCACACCTCACCCCACCCTCCACAGCCGTCTCCTTGCATGAGGCTCGGCCAGCACAGAGAGGCCATAGGGCCAGGTTGCCCGTCTAAAGATGGTTTGCCCTGGCTGGGAAAGGAAGAGCCGGACCAGACACTTCCAGGCTGGTGTCCAGCTGCAGATGCGGGGGACGCCCTCACAGCTTGGAAGCAGAGGTCATGGGCGCCAGGGCAGGGCAGGCACAGAGGCTTGGGAGGGGCTCCTTCTGGCTGAGACCAGAGCCTGCCCAGATACCACTGGCTGGCGAGGAGGCTGTGGGGCTGGGGGCACGTACAGGTCTGCTCTGCAGCCTTGGCTCCCTCACCCCCATCCCCACATCGTGCCCTTCCATGGAGGGCAGTCAGGCTCAGGAGAGAAGACCGGGAGTCCTGTTTAAATTTTTTTTTCTGGATTTTTTAAATGCTAATAGAGTCCAATTTAAGAGCATAGGGTCTGGAGCCAGTCAGAACTGGACTGGAATCCCAGCCAAGTTCATTTTTATTTTTTTTTCTTTTTCCTTTTTTTTCCGAGACAGAGTCTTGCTCTGTCACCCAGACTGGAATGCAGTGGCACGATCTCAGCTCACTGCACCCTCCGCCTCCTGGGTTGAAGCGATTCTCCTGCCTCAGCCTCCTGAGTAGCTAGGATTACAGGCGCCCAGCTAATTTTTGTATTTTTAGTAGAAACGGGGTTTCACCATGTTGGCCAGGATGGTCTCGAAATCCTGACCTCATGATCCACCCACCTCAGCCTCCCAAAGTGCTGGGATTACAGGCGTGAGCCACCACGCCCAGCTGCCAAGTTCATTTTCTCTCAATGTGACTTCAAGCTTACCTCCCTGAGCCTTGGAATCCACCCTTTTGTTTTCTTTTCTTAGCGGCATTCTCACAAGGATTGTCACTGGGTTCTATCAGTGAACACCCTAGCTGGTGACGGCATCTGCCCTTCCCAGCCCTGTGGACATTCATGAGCTGGTCAGCATGCCCATCTCTCATGCAGTGGTGACTGCAGGTCCAGCCAGCAAGCTGGCCCCTAGCAGGTCCTGGAGCAGATGCTCCACATCGTCCTGTGGTTCAGACACTCGGGGCTCCTCCCTGTGGGCTGCTTGTGGTTCACCCTGGCAGCTGGGATGGGTGGCCTGGCAGGCTCCATGGATCACTGAGTCTTCCTTCAGGCCTGGCCCAGCTCCCTACTTCCTGGTTTCCCAGATCCTACCTGGCTTTAGATTCAAACTTCACCCATAATGAACCCCAAAGCTCTTGCAGGCAGCATCCTCTCAGTGCTTGGCCTGAGGCCTGGGCAGGTGACATGCAAAGGCCTGGTCTGTTCCCACAGCAAGAGGGAGCAGGGATAGAGAGCCTTGATTCCAAAGACTGGGTCCCAGGGAGGCCCAGCCACTGTATGGCTGTGTAGCCCTGAGCCTCCAAGAGCGTCAAATTGGAAGGGGCACACAGACCCCTTGGTAAGTGAGAAGGAAGTGTGGAGAAGGCAGGGAGCTGCTCGGGGGCCTCCGAAGCCCCAGAGAGTAATAAAAGTATGGCCTCTGGGGCCAAGGGTCTGGGTCATGGCCTCAGGCGAAGTACTTACCTTCGTTGAGCCCCAGTTTTAGTACATTTAACTCGGAAATTACGTATGAAACACGGTTACACATGGAAAGAATAGAACCTATCTGTTGGCCGTTATTATTTTTTAAATGAAGAAATGACAAAACAGTATTATTATAAACATGGTAGTCTCATATAAAAGGTTGACCTTGTCTAAGTGTCCCAGGAGCTGCATGCGTAGCCCTTTTGGCTATGAATGAGAGTGTGAGGCCAAGACCCTAAGACCCTCTTCCTCAGACGCCCCCACTCCCTGTGGCCTGGGATGGAGGTGATATCGTTTCCACAGTGACCTGGAGGGGCCCTGACTGAGACTGGACTCTGACGGTGGGTGGCCTGGCCAGTCCTGAACAATGTTCAGGCGTTTGGTCCATGGTCCCCTGTTTGTTGCTGTCCTCAGCTACCTGGACAGCCTGGATCGGATTGGGGCCGCCGACTACCAGCCCACCGAGCAGGACATCCTCCGAACCAGGGTCAAAACCACTGGCATCGTAGAAACGCACTTCACATTCAAGAACCTCCACTTCAGGTGAGGCCCAGGGAGGCCCCCAGACCCTGGTGAGGGCTAAGAGGGGACATGCCCAGCCTCTCAGCGCATTTCGTCGGCAGCGCCCAAACATCATCCTGCCCCAGGGACCCCACGGGTTGGGGCAGGCAGCTGGATACCAGAGGAACCTGCCTGTGTTTCGGCCGAGTTTAGGGGCTGCGGCGCGCAGGGAGGCTTCCTTGGAGAAGATTCCCAGAGTGGGGCTGTGAGGAGGAGGGAGGGTTTGGACAAGGAGGGCAGCCCGTCCCTGAGGTGACTTCTGAGGAGGAGGAGGAGGTGGGCTACCAGGGGGCCCTTCCAAGATCGCCTTATGGGGAGGGGCCGAGAGTGGGGCTGGGTAAGCCCAGGCTGCCACTGTGAGACCCTGAGGACCCACGTCACCCCACAGCTGGAAGGAGCAGAGCGAGCGGACCCACCTTCTCCTGGTATATGTGGGAAGCTGAGGCCTAACAAGAGCAGAACTTTCCTCAGGCACGGAGCGCAGCTAGAACCCAGGGGCTCTGGGCCTCAGAGCAGGGGCCTGATGGGTGAAGTGGTTCCCCGGGTCCTGCTGCAGTGCTGTGTCCCCACCTGCAGTAACCTGCATGCACGGAGGCCTGGGAGCCCTTGCTCCATCCTGCAGGGAACAGAGGCCAGCAGAGAAGGGGAGGGCAGGGACCCCCTGCAGGGAGAGCTGAATTCTAATATTCCCTGCTTCCCATGTCCCCAGCTCCCGCCCACTCCTGTTCAGACTGAGGGGCGGAGGCTCTGGGCCCAGGAACCCCTAGGCCTCCACGGATCTGGGAAGCAAAACCTTGGTCAGAGCAGGCCTGAGGGGCCTCCCTTGCCTTCCCAGGCTCCTTGGTCTCTCCTGCTCCTCCAATGGGAGCACAGGATGGGGATCTCAGCTCAACCTGGCCCAGCAAGGCAGGGTCTAAGAATAAGCATTCTGGAGGGGCCACAGAGGCCATCCGCCAACGCCCCTGCATTACAGATGGGCAGGTGGAATCTAGGGGAGCCAGTGAGAGAATGAGAAGCAGACCCATTCCTTGCTCCGAGCCCACTCTTAATCTCTGCCTGCAGTCGCTCTGTTGTGTCCAGTGGGACCAGGAATCCTTCCCTGTCCCCCTCTGGCAGGCTGTGTGTCAGCAGGCATCCCAGATCTAGGAGGCTGCAGGGCTTCTCGCTCTGGGGATTGGGGTGGGAGACTGACCTTTTACTTCCAGGACATAAGTCCCACCTGCCCACAATCTCTCCCAGAGTTTTTGTGCCCCCTCGGGAGTAGAGTCTGAGAGGGGGAAGAGGCCAGGCTCTGATCTGCCAGAAAGGGGCCGTACTGGGCAGAGGTGAGAGCACCAGCTTTGTCCACAGCCAGAGCCAGCTCCACCGCAGCTGGACTCTCACCAGCTTGGGCATGTCCTAAGCCCATGGGTGGCTCACTTCTGCCATCCACATAACAGGTGACATCTCCTGCCTGCTTCCCCCCCACGCTGGTTTGGAGTTTGTCCAGAGCAAACCCAGGAAGGAATAGACTGAGAGGAGGGTGCTTCTGAAAGGACTCTCAGAGTCCTTCCTGGGGGTGGCTCAGGTGCGCCCCCTTAGTAAAATACCTCAGATGCAAGGGCAGGTCTTTGAGTCGTGATATGTGAGCACAGCCAGTCCCAGGACAGACTCCGGGGGCAGTGCCTGGGGATGACAGTGATCCAGCTGTCTGTCAGCACCTGGAGTGACGAGGTCTTCTAGTAAGGGCTTCTAGTGAGGCTCTGAGCACCGTGGCCCCCATCCTCTGCCTCTCAGCATGCTCACAGCTTGATCCCCAGGCAGCCCTCACCTGCCTGGACCCTGCACCTACCAACTCCCTGCCTCCTACAGGCTGTTTGACGTCGGAGGCCAGCGATCTGAACGCAAGAAGTGGATCCATTGCTTCGAGGACGTCACGGCCATCATTTTCTGTGTCGCGCTCAGCGGCTATGACCAGGTGCTCCACGAAGACGAAACCACGGTAAGTGGCCTGGGCCCCCCGGGCAGGGGGCAGCACTGAGGAGACAGCCGCAGGACAGGTGAGCCCTGTGAGCACTGGGCCTTGGGTGCCCACAGTGGCTCTGGGGTCCAGCCAGCTGTCACGGTTAGAGGTTTCCATCATGGGTGGGCCGTGCCGGCTCTCTCCACCAATTCTGTATTGCCAAGGCAAGTGCCTCATGATGCCAGTGTGACAGAGCCTATGTGTGCAACCTGATCACACATAGCCATGCAGAATGTGCCTCTTCCGTAACTTGGTGGAGTCACAGAGGCCATCAGGCCAGAGCAAAATTAAGCAAACCCTAAAAAACCAGGAGGCAGCCAAGCAAGAATGTACATGCAACAGAAATAGCAGTCTTAGCCTGACAGCCATCCCTGGGGCACTGGCCTCAGATGCTGCTGAAGCAGTATGGGGCCGGGGATGCTGAGGAAGAGGTGGGGAGGGCCCAGGATGCTGCAGGAGAGTTGTGTGGGGCTGGGGGTGCTGGGGAGCAGTGTGTGGGGCTGATGGGCCAGGAAGGGCAATGGGGATGGGACATGCTGGTGAGTGACAGTCATGGCTCTGGGCTCCTTTGCCAAATGCCAGATTCACATTCAGCCTGGGGCCTCAGCGAGGGGACATTCCCCTGGGAGAGTGCAGCCTTCCTCTGGGCCTAGTCCTGGCTCTGCTACTCACTGGCTTGCTGCTGAATTAGGCAGCACCTTTCCGGCTCAGTTACTGTTTTCCATAAAAGGGGGATAATAATAGTACCTGCCTGTTGGGGGCTGTCGGCAGTGGGATGGGTGATCCATGTGCAGCGCTCTGGAGCTGTTTCTGGGACAGCAGTGCCAAGCTGGTGGTTGTGCGGTGACTGGTGATTGCCCTGAGCCTGCGGGTCTACTCCATGGTCCCCTTCTGGGCTGCAGCCCACCAGGCACCGAGCATGGCCCACAGGGTCACTGGAGATAAGCCCCAACACTCCTGACAGTGGGGCCCACAGGCCGTGGGGTCACAGCTTGGCGTCTGTCATCTCCTTCTGTCTGGAACACGTGCAGACCCCACCCCACGCCTCTGCGGGCTGGCACCGAGGGTTTGAGGTTGGAGGTGGAGCTTGTTGTCATGCTGGGCCTTGAGTAAGGCCTGTCTTCTCTCTGGGTCTGTTTCCTCATCATTTCTGGCCCAACTGGTCCACTGGGCTTTGCGAGGATGGGATGAGCTTTGGGGTGTGGGCTACTGGGCACAGTGCTATAGGGAGGAGGAGCCGCCGCCCTGAGGGGCTTACGCAGAGTGATGGGGCTTTGGGCTGGTGGTGTGGGTAGTCTGGACCCGTTCCGTGTACAGGCTCACCCGCCTGGCTCTTCCTATTTCAGGCCCACCTGTACCCCTGACTTGGGTTTCTGCTGTAATTGTTCTCAATGGCATCTGCAGGCAGTGATGTCAGTCACCACCAGCCGAGTCTTGATGCTGAGTGGGGCAAGGGTGGATGCACTTCCTGGGCCATGCTTGGACCCAGACTCACTGGTCACCCAAAGCCCAGGTCAGCCTCCTAACCACGCGCCCGCACAGTGACTGCCCAAACATTTCCCACTCCCCACTGCTGGGCTCTATGCCACTGGGGCCACTGCTCCAACTCCTGGGGTCTGAGCTCCACTTGGCTCATCTTTTTTCCCTGTGTCCACCATGGTTTCAAAGACAGCAAAGGAGCTGGAGGCAGGAAGCCAGGAGGGCCCTTCCCCCTGGAATCCAGCCTCTCCCTGGACTTGCCCTGCCAGGCCTGTGGGTGGCTTCAACCCCAGTCCCAGGCCCACCAGCCATGGGGCTGGGCTCTCACTCACCTCTGGAAGATGGAAACAAAGGGACGTCTGGGTGGGCCTAGCAGCCACAGGCCCCAAGCTCTGCGGCCCACGGCTCCCCAGTGAGCATGAGCCTGGTGCTGGGCCTGGCACTGGGTGACCTTCCAGCCTGTGGGCCTTGTTGCCTGGAGCACTTGCCCTCCAGTCTTCTCCACCTTCTCTCACCTTCCTTTTTCCCCGTTTCCCCCACCCTTCCACACAAGGGCTGGAGGAGAGGACCTTGGAGAAGCCAAAGCACATGGAGCCAAGGTCACAGGCAGGCTCTTCCTGTGTCCTTCCTTCCCCAAAGCTGGCCACCCTTCACAGCCCGGGGAAGAGTAGCAACTCGTGCAGGGAATGGGGATGACTTTGCAACCTGACAGCAGCCACAAAGGCAGCTCATTACCGTGGTGGCAGCAAGAATACTGCTGCTGTAGAACTCAGCAGTCGTCGCCGTGTGCTGGGGGCGCGTGCAGAGGTGGTACCTTGGGAGTCAGACAGATCTGGTCCAGGGTCTAGCGTCGCCCCTGCCACCTCTGTGATCATGGGCAACCACCCCACCCTGCCCGGGCCTGCACCTCCTCCTCTGTAAATGGTGACGATGGTAGAATGGCCTCGCAGGCCACATGAGGACCACTGGGCTAAAAGCTGTAAACGTGCCTGTACGCAGGAATCATCACTCAGTGAATAGCTCCTGCGGCTACTACATTCAGACGCCATGGCTAGAGGTCAGGTTCTAGGATGTGGGAGCTCTGTCTGCCTCAGAGAGGCAAGAGCCAGGCCCCAGGGACTCAGGCTTTGGTCCTCAGCCATCCTCTAGTCAACGCTGCGCATCCCTCTCTGGCCTGGGGTGACAGCTGGGGTGACAGCCCGCGACAAAGGTGTCTGGAAGCAGCTCCTGGAGCCAGGCCAGGAGAGCCCTGGGGCTGGTGGCTGCCACTGGCCCTCCAGCCGCCGTGTCCACTGCATCCCGGGAGCCCGAGAGCCTGGTCCTGGCCTCGTACCTGCTCTCAGCACCACCCAGCCGGGCCTGCGGCTGCCACAACTTCTCCACTACCACAGTCGCCGCCACCGCCTGCAGGGCCTTATCTTGCCAAACCAAGGCCAAAACCAGTTCTGAGAGACCCTCCAAGCCCGGAAGGTATGAAGCACCTCCCTCCAACCGAATCCATCAGCTAAGAGTTGAAAGCAGCAGGTTCTCAGGGCGCCGCTGGGTGACTTTGCTGTGACAACTGCCCAGCCTGCCCCTGCGCCCGCACTCCTCTCCAGCCACTTGGCCTGGGCGCCTCCTACCCATCCTGCATCTCTTGCCCTGTGGTCCACAGGCCCAGGATGGCCATGGCCCCTGTGAGCCCGCACAGAGCTCTCTGCAGGAACTGGCCGGGTGCCCTGGCCCTGAGACTGGTTGAACCAATTTTTCAGTATTTTTCTCTCTTTCTCCTGTTGGGTTTTTATCTTCTTCTCTGTTTTAATCTGTTTTGCTGTGTTTCATCTTGGGGTTCCTCTGGCCCCTCTACTGAGAAACCAGCCCCAACAACCAGTTCTCCCAGAGCCTCCCCAGCCCCAGCCCACCAACGAAACCACCAACCACACCAAGGCCACAGCAAGCTCACCCCCGAGACGCTATCCCCCTGGTGTCTGCTTCCAACTCGGGATTAATTCGAGGATCTCTTAGTCCTCGGTTAATGTTTCCCAACTGAATGCGTGCACCCTTCCAGCCTTGCTGTCGAAACCGAATGAAACCCTGGTAGAGAAATCTGCATGAGCGGGGTTCCGTGCAGATGCGTTCGGTGGTGGTTGCGGCCCCTGCCCTGTACGTGCATGGTGCATGTCCTCTCCATGAGCTGGAACCTCTCCAGTGACCTCACTGCCCCCACCTGGGGCCAGCTCTCTTTGGAAGGGGGCAGCATCCCCCAACCCTGCCCGGCCCTGCTCCGCCCCGCCCTGCCTGCGTGTGGAATGAAACAGGACCACGTCCCGTCTGTCCTTGTGGATCCTCCCGTCTCCGTGCTGGTGGTCTCTGTCCCGGTGGTGCGTCCAGCCACATTGGTGGACCTTCCCTTTGCTTGTCCCGCTGTGTCATTGGCCGTGGTGGGTCAGGGCTTTGGATGCTGCCGCCCCTCACTCACCCCTCCACTCTGTTGCAGAACCGCATGCATGAATCCCTGAAGCTTTTTGACAGCATCTGCAACAACAAATGGTTCACAGACACGTCCATCATCCTGTTTCTTAACAAGAAGGACATATTTGAAGAGAAGATCAAGAAATCCCCGCTCACCATCTGCTTTCCTGAATATACAGGTAGAGACCCCTCCAGGGACAGCAGGCCCCCGAGGGAGCGGGCCCCATTCCCAAAGCCCAGTCCACCCTTCCTGCGCTCTGTGGATGCCCCCGACTCTGCCACAGAGAATCCACACAAACGGGCCCCGCCCTGCCCCCAGATTGTGCTCTAGCGAGGAGGGGCAGCTAGCCGGGGCTTCCTCATCAGGGAAAGCAGGTGGAGCCCTGGCTCTGCCACTTATGAGCTATGTGACCATGGTGGCCTCTGGGAGCCTGAGCTCCACTGTCTGCGCACAGGGGCTCTCTGTGACAAGCGAACGCTGAGAAGATGAGGGGCGGGGTACAGAGGCTTGGAGTCAGGCAGCCCAAGGCTTATGGCCCAGCTCCGCCACTCACAAGCAGCTCAGGTAGGTCATGCAGCCTCTCTGAGCCTCAGTCTCTGGGTCTGTGAGGTGGAGTGATGGCTGTCATTGCCCTCGCCTCCCTCACCGGGTGCTGTGAGGAGGGAATGAGCTGATGGGCACACAGAGCTTCGTGTGGTGCTCACATCGGAAGCTCCCCGCCTGTCTGCTCTTGCCTTTGGGGTTATGCCTGTAACTCACACGGGGCTGCTGCAAGATTCAAATCACATTGCTTTGCAAGCAGCAGAGCCCTGGCCCCCTACATAGGGTGCTAGGGATGAGAGGCCAGCCCTGCCAGTGCTGTGGTGGGTTTACCTGACCATGGGGTGGGTGGGCAGCCAGGAAGGCAGCATGACCAGGGTCTCCTGAGGAGCTGCAGGGTGGCGGCCCTGGTCAGTGACCCCAGAGCGGTTACAGGGCCCCAGCATAGCCCGGGTGCCCATCAGTTCTTCTGAGGTGGCGAGACCCTGACCAGAGAAGTGAGTGGGAGGAGAAGTGGGGCACCCTCAGCCCGACCTGCCCTGAAGCCTGGAGGGCACAGAGCAGGGGCCGACAGAGTCCCAGTGGGGCACCCCGGGGGCTTGGGGCCAGGCAAGCAGCACAGCTCTCCTACCTCCTACCTCCACCCATCCCCCATAATCAGACTGAGTGCCTGGCAGGCCAGTACCCAGGCATATCCAGCTGTAGTTGAGTAGGGCTCAGCCTCCCTAGAAGCTCCCAGCCAGCTTCCTCTCTAGCCATAGTTGAGGGCCTGTGGATCCTGCCCTAGTGACCTGGGCTTGTGGCCTTTGGGGCAGTGGAAACAGGTGGGTTAGGTCAGTTACCAAGGCCAGTGTGGGGCTGAAGTGGGGAAGGAGGAGGGGACAAGGGAGGCTGAGTAGTCAGCTGCAGTCCTAGGACACTCCCCAACCTCCAGCCCAGATTGAGCAAAGAGCTGAGGTCTGGCAGACCCTCCAGGCTTTCTGCACAGCAGCCTACTCCAGCTTAGAGCTACGGCTCTGAACTCCAGCTCCCCTCCCTGCTGCCCCCTCCACGGATTGTCACAGCCCTGCTTGTGCCTGGCAGGGATTCCTGGAGGCTGAGGGCCTTCAGTGCAAAGCTGGGGTCCTGTTCTTCTGCCCCTTCCCAAACTAGAAGCTTCTCTTCTAGACTCTCCTCTCCCTGTGTCTACCTGGGAACCAGCTCAATGTGGTGTCCCCGAGGAAGGTAGCATCTGAGCCAGGCGGTTGTTAATCCCCTGTGAGTGAACATCAGAAACAAGAAGTTTGTAGGCTCCTCCTCCCACCTGGCCCAGCAGTGGCCGCAGGAGGTGATGTCAGAGCCTGCTCTGTGAACTCCTAAAGGCAAAGGCCCACCCACAGGGCATGCATCAGCCAGGGCTACCTGCATGAGCCCAGTGCCCTCAAACCTCCTTGCACGTGACCCACGGTAAGATGCAACATTTGCCTCAGGAGTCCATAAATGACTGGGCGTGGTGGCTCATGCCTGTAATCCCAGCACTTTGGGAGGCTGAGGTGGGCGGATCGCCTGAAGTCAGGAGTTCGAGAACAGCTTGGCCAACATGGCAAAACCCCATCTCTACTAAAAATACAAAAATTAATCGGGCGTGGTAGCGCACACCTGTAATCCCAGCTACTTGGGAGGCTGAGGCTTGAGAATCACTTGAACCTGGGAGGCAAAGGTTGCAGAGAGCTTTGATCACGTCACTGCACTCCAGCCTGAGTGACAGAACAAGAACAAGATTCCATCTCCAAAAAAAGAAAAAGGAGACCATAAATGCATGTATAAAAGGAAAATGGAAGTTTCACGAAACAGTGCTCCCTTTAATACAGGTGATTGGCTGGGCACAATGGCTCACGCCTGTAATCCCAGCACTTTACGAGGCTGAGATGAGAGTATCACTTGAGCTTAGGAGTTCAGGACCAGCCTGGCCAACATAGTGAGATCCCATCTCTATTAAAAATAATAATAGTAATAATTAGCCAGGTGTGGTGGTACATGCCTGTAGTTCCAGCTACTCAGGAGGCTGAGAAGAGAGGATCAGTCACTTGAGCCCAGGAGGTGGAGGCTGCAGTGAGCCCTGATTGCACCACCACACTCCAGCTTGAGCAACAGAGCAAGACCCTATCTCAAAAAAAAAAAAAAATAGATAAATACAGGTGATATACTGAGAGACCTGATATTTTGTATCTTTCATGACTTTTACACTGTCCCACTGACTGGATCCAGGACCCCCTATTGACTTTGCTGACCCCTCAGGTCCCCTCCATCAGGTTTTCCCTGTGCAGTTGTCTCTGATGGCCACACAGGCCAGGCTGGGTTCGTCCACGCCAGGCAGTCCCATGGGCCTCTCGCCTCACCACACCTCGCCTGTTTGCTCTGCAGGCCCCAGCACCTTCACAGAAGCTGTGGCTTACATCCAGGCCCAGTACGAGAGCAAGAACAAGTCAGCCCACAAGGAGATCTACACCCACGTCACCTGCGCCACGGACACCAACAACATCCAGTTTGTCTTTGACGCCGTGACGGACGTCATCATCGCCAAAAACCTGCGGGGCTGTGGACTCTACTGAGCCTGGGCACCCTGCCCGGCACCCTTGCCCTACCTGGCCTGCCGCCCCCCTCACCTGGAACCAGGCTCCACCACTCTCAGACCACTCTTTGCACTTGAGGAAGAAGACCCCAGAGGCTGGCACCAAGGGAGGGAGGAGGGAGCATCCTCCACCTGCACCCCCCAAAAGAACTCGTGGTAACGCATGGGCGGGGCGGGGCCGCTGAGTGCATGCTGCAAGGCCAGGAGACTCCGCCGCTCAGAGCCTCTGCGTCATCTCTGAGTGCTTTATCAGGAAGCTGTGGGGGCAGGGCAGGGCCGCCGTGTGGCCCAGATGGGCACACCCTGCACCTGATGTCTCACTGGAAGCCTCAGTGTCCTCCTGTCATCTTGCATGGTGCAGTGGCGCAGACAGCCCTGCAGCAGGGTGCTGGCAGGGCGGGGTCATAGGAGCCATCCTTCCGCTGTGCCTGGGGTCTCTGGTGGAGGGCAGTTCCGTCAACGAAAGCCAGGGTGGGACCAGGTCAACTTGGTATGGGTGGGAGGACTCAGGCCTTGGCGATGGCCTCCGTCTCCCTGCTCCCTCCCCTGGGTCTCAGCCCTTCCTTCTCTGGGTCGTCCTCACTTGCCTTTGCTCTCCCAGAGAACCCCCATCCCTGACTCCTCCGAGTTCTGGAAATGCTTCTTGAGACTGACTTATGGCTCAGATAGATGGTGGCGGGGAGGGGAAGAGGGAGAGGTGGGAGGCACGGGGGAGGTAGGTGGAGGCTCCTGTGTCGCCTGGGCTGGGGCCTCCCGCCCAGTCCTTGCAGGCCAAGGGTGACCCATTTCCTTTTTCCAGTCACCAGGAGCTCGGGTGGTCACTCTGAGGTGTGAATAGATATGTTTTTTCTTCAGTCCACACTGAATTCAACTCAAACCAGCAAAGGCCTTCGGGCTGGGGATTCGGTAGCTGCAGAGGTCTGGGCGAGACGGAAGGTGGGGTATGGTGTGCAGCCAGTGCCCTGCCTCACTGTCTTGGTGAAGAAATCAGGGAGTTTGTCCGCAGCCGTTGGTGTCTTCTCAGCCCCTGGGGATAGAGGACAGCAGGGGATGGAGCTGACACCCTGGAGTATTTGGGCCCAGGCCAGCACAAACACACTCCCCTGTCCCCCACTCTAAAGGGAGAGTCCTAGGACCCCTTAGAGGAGGCCTCACTGCCCAGATCCCTGAGCAGAAGAGGGCGGGGTAGCTTCTCCTGGGGACGCAGGTCTGGCTGGCCTTGGGCAACCAACACACCTCTCCCACTCCAAGATGCCTCCAGGTGGCTGAGGCCACCGCCCACACCCAGGCCAGTCGTGTGCTTGTACAGCAGGCTGTGCCTGGGGATGTAGATGTGCCATGGAGGGAGGAGGGTACCCCCTACAGGCCTCTGCCTCCCTCCTCAAGCCCTCTGTTCTCCCTGCCCCGACTCTGGACACTGCTTAGTCCCCGGACAGGCAGGGCCCCTGTGTTTCCACTTGTAGCCCCCGGACTGCCCCAGAGCCAGGAAGCACCAGTGCCAACAGCTCTGGACTTGTTGGACCCACAGGCACAGAGCTCTCAGTGGGGCCCAGGAGACCCAGGGACCTTCCATAGTGCCAAATGCCTGCAGGGACCAGTGCCTGGGAAGCCTCTGGCAGCCAGGCTGCGGGAGTCCCCCATCAGCCCAAGTCCATTCTGTTTTGTGCACCTCGGTCATGTTTTGGACCTTGCACCAGGTGCTGGGGCGTGGCAGAGGACAGGCCCTGGGAACCCAGTGTCCTACCATGGACATTGGGCAGCTAAGCCATCCTGCCCAATATGGAAGACATGGCAGTTATTTCTCAGCAGCACCACCCTGGGTGAGGCCGGCTGTGCCCCTAACTCTGCTCCAAACTGTAACCCCAGGCTCAGAAGCAGCCGGCAAAAGGGGGATGCTGGCCACGCTCCACCTCTAAGGCCATCACCCTGGAGGTGGAAGTCACTGGGCTGAAGGGCTCTTCATATCCCCCAGCAACCTCCCTCAGACCACAGTGGCCAGAGCACCAGGCTGGGTCCAGGCTCCTGATCCAGGCCTTCCCTGTCTATAGAATTGGGGCTGGAGGAGTGGGTGCTCAGGCCTTCCCGCCGTCCATCCCCGGCCTGCCTTTCTCTTCCCTTGGATGCTCCAGCCTCCTCAGTTTCTTGCACTGCTCTCAATCCTCCCACCCTGGCCTGGGGGGGTCCTTGGCCCTCAGGGGTATCCAGGGAGAAATTATCGCCCTGTGCGTGACGCCTGTCATCCATGTCGTAACCGGTGGCTCCACCTTGTGGGTGGCGACTGAGGGTGACAGATAAGATTTGGCTCCGTCGTGGATGTGGATGTGGGAGGAATGTTGTGAGTGACCAGACATGGGTGCGTTTCTAATCCACAGTGGTCCTGTGTGTGCCCTGAGGGGCCATGCTAACCTCTCCTATGGCTCGGATTTAGCAGGCCAAGCAGAAACTGATTTCTACAAAGAACGTCTTTGCCAAACTCATGAAAATTATGCCTGCCACTTTCATGCCTATGGGCCAGTTTTGTGACCTGCGCCACTGGCAATCATAAGAACCAGGTCTTGGCCTTCCCTCTGAGCACCAATAGAGGTCCCCAAGGCTCTCTGGCCTGAGTAGGGCATGGGGTCTGCCCAGCCCCAAGCAGAGAGCACAACCTGGGCCCCTGGCCAACAGCTTTGGCATTCTGGGTTCCATGGGGACCCTGGAGCTCAGGCAGAAGACCACCATGCCTGCTGCCAGGACGCGGCTGTCTGCCAGGCCCTCCCCACAGCCCAGCTCCCTCTGGCAGGAACTGGAGGCATCTCTGCCCTCCATGGTCTGCACTGGTCTTCCCTGAGTGTTCTTAGGAGCAGAGGCAGCCCCAGGTTCCCACCTGCAAGCCCTGTCACTAAGCTGTCTACAAACCCCAACAGGGAAGACCCCGGGGTGGTCTCACCCACGCCCTTCCCTTTGGCCAACATGAGTCCTGCAGTGGGGAGCTTAGCCCCTGCTCCCACCTAACACTCTACAGTTAGCACCCAGGGGTTGATTCTGGAAGTTCTTCCTTTTTCTAGCCTGCATCCTTCCTGGTCACCCCCTTTATTTCTCAGTCTGACCTGGTGCACTCTTGGCAAGTAAGTTCCCTGCAGTCCCAGGTGGATATTTAATGAGCACGCCAACTGTTTCCTCCAAGTCAGCGAGTGGCCTGCCCTCCCCCTTTTCAAGAAGTCTGGGGCACAGAGCCTCCTCTGGCTGCCTCTTCTCTTCTCTGAGCCTCTGGGAGCCTTCAGGCACAACCTGGCAGTTCTTAGGAGCCGAGACCTGAGGCTCCAGCTCCCCGGCCACCAGAGATTCAGTGTGCAGTGCTGAAGGCAGTCACCCTCAAGCAGTTCCTGCTGTCAGGCTGCAAGCCTAGAGTGCAGGATCCCAGCAGCCCAGGGAACAGGACCGGGGCGTGAGCTGCTGCCGTGGGGTCTGTGGTAGGGCTCCCCATCTCCCACCCCTCAGCAAGAAGAGTCCTGAGCCCACCCTGCCCAGAGAGGAGCTGGGGCCTCCAGACAGACCCCACTCCAGCCAGATGAAGGCCCCTGTCAAAAAAGAGGCAGGCGGAGGGGAGAGCAGAAAGAATGGCCCCGAATCCAAACTCCTGGATCCCCTTCTTGAGAGAGGGGCTCCCCCTGGAAGAGAATCTCTCATCCCCAGGCCCAGTGCAGCAAGACCACCAGCAGAGACCCACTGCCCTTCCTGGCAGAGCCAGCAGCTCCGAGGCACCACTCCTCTCCTCCCTTCCCTCCCCACTCTCCCCTCCACACCCACCCTGTTACTCCCACAGCTCTGGGCAGCCAGGCCCTCCCCTCCTGCCTCCTGGTCTTCTCTACTCCGCTGGTTCTGACCCATCCCTTGGCTCTGCTGGCCATCCCTCACCCTACCCCTGCTGAGTACCTTCTGCCTCCCCACACACCCCCCTTCCCCGTCTAGGCCAGGTGGGCTCAGGCGTCCCAGGCCCTCCTTAGAAAAGCCGTCTCTCTCAAGAGCAGTGGTCCCACCTCCCAACCCCGTCGCTGCCGCCCACCCCGTGTTAACTGTAATTTTGTAAGAAGAGTGACTTGTTGGTTTAATAAATCTCTAGTTATTGTAATAATTTATTGGCTGCCATAATGTATTTATTAGTCGCCTACCGTTAATAAACAGTGCCCGCTTTCCTAGCATGAGTGTGATGTGTTGTCAGGGCCCAGGGAGCTCCTGCCAGGGGCACTTGCATGATGTGTGTCCTCGAGCCCTGCCCCATCCTGGTCCCAGGACTGCGGGCAGCCTTGCGGAGCGGGCACACTCCTGCTGGGGACAGAGAATCAGGGCAACTGGGCGCCCTGCCCTCCTGTCAGGATCACCATCTGGTAGGAGGCTGCTCCGTTGCTGCACTGCGCCGAGCCACCTTCCTGTCCTGGAGAGCTTGGTGCCCACCTGGACACTGCTGTGGGTGACGCAGCAGTGGCCATGGTTGTACTGGCACCGCTTCCTGCTGCTCCTGGGCCTCCACTGCAGCCTGGGGCAGGTGGAGGTCTCGGGGGTTGGCTGTCGGCCATCTGTGACCTCTGGCTTCTTTCTCTTTTCTCAAATGGTGGTATCTCTTCTTTGAATGTAGCCCGGCGTCTGCTTCCTCCGGGGAGCTTGTGAGGATCAGCTGTGCTCTCAGCTCCTTGGCAATGGGCTCCACGCAGCGTGCCAAGGGAGGGCAGTCAGGCCTGGGGGGCTGGCAGGGGTCTCAGTGCCGGCGCCTCCCCTGCCCTGCAGGATCTCCCCTCCTCACTGCCCTCCCCAAGTCTCCAGGATCAGCCACTTTTTGGGGCTCCCTCCAAGGCCCTCTCCCCATAAAAACAGGCTTGGTTATGTCTGTCCTCTGCTCCCCAAGTCCTCCCCTGCGCTGCCACTCCTGGGACCACAGACTGTGCGTCATCTTTCTCCAGCTGGACTCTGAGCTCTCAGAGAGCAGGAGCCTAACGTGGTCATTCTTATATCCTCGGGGCAGCCCAGCAGAGAGCCCTGCATGTAGATGCCAGGCAGTACTGACCGGAAGAGTGAGTGCATGTGAGTCATGCTCTGTGGCCCTGAGGCGTAGGGCTGTGGCGGGGGCTCAGCCTTAACCAGTGGAACTGTGGAGCCTGAATGAGCCGGCTTTGATTTCTCCTCCACACCTAAGCTCAGTGGCCAAGGGGGCACAGTCCCCACTCCCAGCTCAGGTCACTCTAGTGGCTGCTCCTGGCAGTGCCTGGGCAGATGTGCAATGGAGGAGGGAGCTTGGCTCTGGCTGTGGGTTTCCAGCTCTTTGTTACGCAGCTGCAGGCCGAGGTGGCTCTGTGGAGTGGGGAGCGTGTTCCTGTGGAATCATTGGGGTCTCAGAACCTCACCACTCTGGCCTCATATGCGGCTCAATGAACTTGAGTGTGGACGGCCCGAGGCCCTGGACACAGGTTCACTGGGCCTCCCAGAAGCCTCCGGTTGCCCTTTTCTGAACAGACCCCAATGAGGTGGCTCAGGGCAAGCGAGATCTGCTTCTTCCCGGTGGGATCACACAGATGACAGGAAAATGCTCCTGGAGACTGAGAATGAAATTGACTGAGGATGGGAGAGCGATGAGATCATGTGCGTTTACTGAGTCTGTTCAGCAGAATGAAAGGCCAGTGCCATGTACTACAGCTCCTGGGGCTGGGGAATAAAGCCATGCCAGCTGTCCAGGTGCCCCTGAGAGGCAGCTGAGAAGTCTGCCCCTCTACCTACCAACTTCAGCCAATAAGAACCAGGGGCTGGGGCTGGCCGCCTTTACAGGTCATGGTAGAATGATGCAGGCATCGGGGAGATCCCGAAGGGAGGACTGGCTGTGAGATGCGCGGAGCCCGCCATGCTGCTGTTAGTATTGATTCCTCGAAAGCCCCACAGCCTGATACGGACTGGAGAGACCCATTGCATAAGTTCTGGATCTGGCCCATCTGTGTCACCGCGGTGTCCCCTCAGGCCGGATGAGGTTAAGTGACATAAGGCAGGGAGAGCGCTGGTACAGCATGGTCCTCGGTGACTGGTGTGGTTACTTCATCCTCGTCACCCTCCTTCTGCTCAGAGGGGGACGGTGCGGCAGTGGAACCAGCAATTCCTCAGCACCCACAGTGTGCTCATCCCTGGGGGAGATCATCTCCCCATAGATGCCCAGTGGCATCTACGCCAGCTCTCTTCTTTTTCCTGTTACTTGTGTCACTCTTCTTATTTCAGAGGTAGAGTTTAGCCTGGGTCACCTCTGAGCTTTAGACCCAGGGAGCTGGGTTTACAGTGGGCACGTTTCCAGGACTAGGACAGGGTTCTTGGGGAAAATAAGGGGAACTGTCCCTTCCTCCACCTCCCTGTGCAGGAATGGATTCAGTCACAGAGACTAAGATGCCCTGTGTACTGCTGAGAAGCAGACTACCCAAGTGAATGTGCTCAGGGTCCCAAAGCAGAGTTTTTGCCCAGGGCAGAAGGCTGGCCCCTCGGTTCGGCTTCTTTGGGGTGCCCATCATGTTCATCCATTTGCTAAACAGGCTCCTGTGTGCAGGGCAGCCCTCCACATCTGCCTTGCTTAGAACACCATGCAGTGTCAGATGCGGCTGAGGAGGACCCAGCCAGAGGAGGTGCGGCCAGTCCCCCAGGCACTCCTGGAGGTAGCCCTGCCAGGAGCCTCTCCCCTGAGTGGTGGCCCCCAGGAGGCGGGCAGGACGTGGCATGCCTTCCCCTCAGGCCACGGGAAGGGCCTGGAGTCTCTCACCACTCCCAGAGGACATCCCCCCACCCAGGATGGGCCCAGGAGGAGAGGTCTAGGCAGGAAGGGCCAAAGCCCAGCTCTCCGGCTCCAGTCCAGACTCCACCACCCCCAACACACACACACAGAGGCACACACACAGGCGCACACACACTCAGGCACATGGATGCACAGGCATGCACACACAGGTGCACACACATAGGCACACATGCACACGTGCACACACAGGCACACATAACAGGTACACGCGCACACACACACACAGGCACACAGGCGCATGCACACACACGGCCACACACACGTGTGCTGGGAGACCTTTGCATAGCTGGGAACTCTGCAGTGGGGAGAGCCTGGGTCACCCTGTCCTCAGCCTCCCCAGAGAGCCATGGCTGGTGCCCAGTCCAGTCTCTGCCTCTGGCCCCAACATGACAGGTTCTCTGGAAGCAGGGAATGAGATGTGCTGTGAGGTGTGACTGATTCAGGTTCCATCTGGCAGCCTCTCGGAGGAGCTGCCGAGTAGTCCAGTCCCTCTCTGTCAAGCCTAATTCTCTCCTTCTCTTTCCCTGTCTCTGTGTGTCCCTCCCGCTGTCTGTCCTCTCTCCTCCCTTCCTGCGGCCGCAGAACCGCATGCACGAGTCTCTCATGCTCTTCGACTCCATCTGTAACAACAAGTTCTTCATCGATACCTCCATCATTCTCTTCCTCAACAAGAAAGATCTATTTGGCGAGAAGATCAAGAAGTCGCCTTTGACCATCTGCTTTCCTGAATACACAGGTGGGTGCCAGGCAGTCCTGTGCAGGGGGAAGCCTGCCCCTGACAGGGACCCATGGCTCAGAGAACAGGCTGCTCGGCCAGCACTGCTGGGGCTAGCTGGCGAGCGGGACCCATTGCAGGAGTCTGGTGGGGCGCAAAAGAAAAACAGCGCTGTGCCACCAGGTTTGGGCTTCCCAGGACACAGCCCTCAGCGTGGTGAGAATGGCCCCTCCTAAGATATATGTGGTAGGACCCAGTCACTCAGGAGTGACATTGTGGGGAGCAGGGGGCAGGACGGGATCACAGGCTTCCCCCTTCCTTCTGGTCACCCTCTAGGAGAGATCTCAGGATAGCCTCCTGTAATCTCAGCAGTGGCCTCCCCTCACCCCTGCCCAGGGCCACACAGCACCTTTGCATGAAACCAAAAGGTGGACACATGGCTTGTGAGCAGGGTGTGGGCTGCCTCTTGGCCCCACCTGCTTTCTCTGCTCCCTGTTCCGGTGCCCAGAACATGCTTCATCTCTGTGTAGCCGCCCAGCCAGACCACTCCACCCGCCCCACATCGTGCCCGCCTTCCCTCCCCAACCCCAGCCCCATCGCACCTCCTCTCTCCCCTTCTTCCTCCGCCCCTGGTCTTTGCCCCAAATCCAACCACTCCAGCTATCTGCAAGCCTCCTCCATCCTTGCCTCAGTTTCTTCTGACTTCTCTGGGGCTTTCTTCTTGCTCTCAGGGGAATGTATCACAGACCTCCCCACCCCCCTAAATGAAGCTCTTTCCAAATGGATGATGAGGGAGGGTGGCTTCTGTGGGATGGGCCAGCTCTGGGCTGCTGCTAATGCCTAAAAGCAGCGTTGATGGGATGCCAGAGCCCAGCCCTGGTCCCTCTAGGGGCTGGGAAGCTTCCAGAGGTCCCTGGGGTAGGAGTCGCCTTTGCAGGCTGCAGCGTATGGAGGGCCAGCACCCTGCCATGGAGCAGGAGATGTCTTGTCATCCGCCAGGTCAGGGCACAGGTTGGCTCGGCCAAGAACCCATGTTCTGACAGCCCCGGAGTAAGACTTTGGGCTCAGTCCCAGGGCCACATGGGTCCCCAAGCCCAGCCACAGGGCGCCACATCCAGCATAGGTCGATGCCCGTCTCCCCACCCTTCCCCACAGCTGGGAGCAGTGTGTGAAGAAGGGCTGTCAGCTGGTTCTGAGCACAAACCGTGTCCTCACTGACAGTCCATGCTGATGTGAATTTGCAAGGTGGTTCTTGCTCTTCCCAAGGTGCAGAGTGGGAGGTGGGGCCAGGAACTATGCACTGTGCTCAAGGCTCTCGAACAAAGAAAGACCCAATAGGGCAGGCAGCCCAGGTGGCCTCTGCAGCCAGACCACCTGCAGCTCAGCAAGTTGCTCAGTCACCTGTGCCTCATTCTAATCTGGTCAACACAATGGATAATCATGCCCAGCCCAAGGGTGACTGGAGGCGCAGCTGCTTGGTGCCAGGTCTACAGAAGCGCTGGCTGTGGCTGCCATTGGTATTATTCAGAGGATGGAAACTAGGGGAGGGGGAACTGGCCATGGAGAAGGTGCCCTCTGCAGGATGGAGTGAGGGCAGGAGGCACAAGACAAGCCCTGAAAGGCCAGCCCCAGGTGGCCCTTAGGCAGAGCCAGGCTGTAGCCCACTCTGGGCAGCCACTGCTGACCTCTCCTGGCCACAACAATGGAGTCCAGCAGGCCCCCGCCGGCCAGGGCTACCCTCAGAGACAGGCCCAACCCTACGGCTCTTTCTTGTCCAGTGTCCCACTGGGGCCCGACTTGGGAGTGGCCATTCTCACTGCTGTGGAGTGCAAGCACTAGATGCCCCCGCAAAGGGCAGTCGGAACCTGGGAAACATGAGTTCTCCAGGGCCTTCAGAGGGATCCAGTTTGAATTCAGATATCATGGATGACAGATGGTCACCAGTGCAGTGGCCCCATGGAGCACAAGCCTGTGAGGGCACAAAACAAGCAGCACGGGTGGGATGGGAGGTGACGTGTGGGCCACCGTGGCCGGGTGGCAGCAGGGCTGTGTGAGTATGCTGGGCTCGGCAGACACAGGGAAGGCACGATTCACTCCTCCCACCTGGACGGCTGTATGTGGCCACCTTCCACCCTGGGCTGTGCCCGGTTCGGCTCTCTCCAGACAGGAAGCTCCTGGGCAGGGTCCACACGGGCTGCTTTGTCCAATCCTTAACAGCTGTGCTGGGCTGGGCATCTCTGCACCAGCGAATCAAGGATGAGGCTTGGCCCTGTGGGTCCAGGCACTCCTACTGGGCTGCCCAGAGCTGGTCTCTGCCATGATAACCCACCCAAGGATGCCCCCACCTCCTGCCCCTTGCCCCTTGTACACCCAAGGAATTGGTGGGGACAGAGGGCCCCCAGTTGGCACATACATGCTGATGTCCCCTTAAACTTCCCACCTTGGGGACATCGATGCCCCCATGTCCTGGCCACTCGCTCAAGAACCACGACTACTACTGATATGCTGCCAGCCCTGCCGAGTGGCCTCTTAAAGGAAACCAATGAGGAAGGAGCACAGGTCCCGGGTAGGCCCCTCTCCAGACTTTGTTTTCCTGGTTTATTGGAATCAGCAGGATTGGTTTAGACCATGGGGCGGTGCCTCAATTTGCTCATCTAGGAAGCAAAAGGGATCATCTGTGGCCACTGCTCTCCCAGGCGGGCTCCCAGGTGGATTTTGGTGTGAAAACAGTAAGGGATCTTGCAAAGTCCAAAGCCGGGCAAATGCTCGCCTGTGTGTGGTTGGTGCAAAAGTAATTGCAGTTTTGCTATGAAAAGTAATGGCAAGGCCGAGCGTGGTGGCTCACGTCTGTAATCCCAGCACTTTGGGAGGCCGAGGCAGGTGGATCACCTGAGGTCAGGAGTTTGAGACCAACCTGGCCAACATGGTGAAACCTCGTCTCTACTAAAAATACAAATATTAGCTGGGCGTGGTGGCAGGCACCTGTAGTCCCAGCTACTTGGGAGGCTGAGGCAGGAGAATCACTTGAACCTAGGAGACAGAGGTTGCAGTGAGCTGAGATAGCGCCATTGCACTCCACCCTGGGCAGTAAGAGCAAAACTTCGTCTGAAAAAAAAAACTGTTATTTAATTTAAAATGCAACTACGGCTTGGAACTGCCCAGCAGTTCTTCCTGCTGCCTTCCTCTCATCCCACTTCCTGGGACACGCCACAACCCACTTCTTGTCTTCATGTCCCCAGCCCTGTCCACCCACAGTGCTCACCAGGGCCTCTCCCTGTTCTGTGTCTTGTTACAGGCCCCAATACCTATGAAGATGCAGCCGCCTACATCCAAGCACAATTTGAAAGCAAAAACCGCTCACCCAACAAAGAAATATATTGTCACATGACTTGTGCCACAGACACGAATAATATCCAGGTGGTGTTCGACGCCGTCACCGACATCATCATTGCCAACAACCTCCGGGGCTGCGGCTTGTACTGACCTCTTGTCCTGTATAGCAACCTATTTGGTAATGATTCCAGCACCTACAGAACAGCTTGCGTGCGCGCGCACACACACACACACACACACACACACCACTAACAAATGCAAGTTGGTAAATAAACTTTAAAGAGGCATAACAAAACCTTATATATATATACAAATATATATTTAAAAAATCTTTTTAGTTTGTACTAGAAAGAGCTGCAGACAGAACTGACCACCATCCCATAGCTCATGGAGGTTTTCCTGGGACGGCACGTGAGCATGCACGTGTGTTTGTGTACACACACTCACACATGTCCAGACGGGAGCTGGGTTTGGGAGTCCCTCCTTTTGAGGATAGCCCCGGGGTGTTCCTCTCTGATCCCCATTTCTGAGAGCAGGGGAATGGCAGAACAGCCCTGGCCTTGGCCCAGCCAGCTCTCTGTGTTCCGCCCTCGGAACCTCTGCGCCCTCAGTTCCGTCCTGCTCTTGGCAAATTCCAGACCCTTTCAGAAATGGCCAGCGCCCTAAGCCTCTCCTTACTCTACACTCCCAACAACAGAACAATTTAAGGATGCTTCTCTTTCGGGTGGTGGTGGTTGTTAATTTCAGGAATTTAGAAGAATCATTGCTCCGACCAATCCACTGTCTCCTGAGTTTTCTTTATTCATGTTAAGATGGCAAGAATCAGAGAACAGGGAGACTTGGTGTGCTTTCTAAAAGCAGCTGACAGGAGGGGACCCACGTTCACCTGCAGAGTTGAAGCCAGCCCAGCTCCAAGAGGGCACATGGGAAGGCGGGGAGCGAGGGGAACAGGCGTGGCCTGGGGAGGGCCGGACTTGTGGGCCTGACCCGAGTCAGGGTCCCAGGGGGGCCAGGCTTCCCCAGGCGCTGGGGATGGGCTTCACTGGGGTTCCAGACCCCTCGTGCTGCTGTTCCATCTCGCCCCACCCCAGCATTAGTCAAAATGTTCTAGGGTTTTTTGGTTGGTTGGTTGGTTCTTAAAATCAAAGAAAATGGTCAGACTGGACCCCTTATCTCTCTCTCTACAGACTGCTTCATGGACTCTTTGCTGTTGACGTTGATCTCCTGGTAGCATGACCTTTTGGCCTTTGTAAGACACACAGCCTTTCTGTATCAAGCCCCTGTCTAACCTACGACCCCAGAGTGACTGACGGCTGTGTATTTCTGTAGAATGCTGTAGAATCCGGTTTTAGTTGAGTCTTCACATTTAGAATTTGAAAGGAAAAAAAAGAACATTTCTCATGTGCTTTGTAGCTTAAAAAAAGAAAAAGGAAAACTCACCATTTCATCCATATTTCTTTCTTTTTCTTGCAAAACAAACATACCCGTCTGCACCCACGCCGGCCCCCGTCCCACCTCGCGGCGCAGCCCTGGCGCTCCTGCTGGGGGGCAGGGCCCATCTGCCGCCTGGGGTCCCGGTGCGGTGCACCGATCCGAGGAGTGTGCTCAGGCCGGGCTTTCCAGAAGGCCACAGGCCCCTGCAAACCCTGCTGCCTGCCGGCCGCCCAGACACCACAGACGCCACCTCGCGGCCCTAAGCCACTCCCGCCACATGCTTACTCCAGGTTTGTATAGAAAAAGCACAGCTCTCACTGGCCAGTAGCTGCCAAAAAGAACACCCATCGTATATGGAAATCCAGCCCCATAGAAAACAATCTGCCCACCAACCCCCTTTCTACAGATAGCCTTTGTGGGGTTTTTTGGGTTCTTTTTTTTTTTTTTTTGTCCTGCTGAGTACTATGTATTACACCCCCAATCCAAGATCAGTTTTCCTAGTCTTTGGGAAACGGGTTGTGGTTTTTTTCCTTTGCTGTGTTGGATTTCCGGTCCCGGCTGATACCCCCCTTCGTGTGTGCGCCCCTCCCCACCTCTGCCTTTGTTTCGGTGCCCTGTGTCCGCTCTCTCATGTGGGGATGTTTGTGCTGCAGACAAAAAGAACAAAAAAAAATTTTTAAATACCACAAGATGGAAAAAAAAACAAAAAAATTTAAAAAGATGGAATGTAGTGTTTACATTAAAGCCACCGTTTTCATGACCAATCCTATGTCATTTCTACTTTGACTAATATCCAAACCCCAAACCTCTTCACGGTTTCACTTTTAAGACTTAATCTTTGCTGAAGAAGACCAGTCACAGCCATTTCAAATAAAGAGGAGGCAAAAAGACAAAACACACAAAAAATAAAAATAAAAAAAAAAAAAAGGAAAAAAGAAAAAAAAGCCCACGGGTCTTTGTAAGCCTTTCTATTCCCAATCGGTGAGGTTTCTGTGATATCTTACACACTGCCAGTCTACTTCTCTGACTAATGGAAAATTCCTGTGTAGCTCAATAAAAGAGAATGTTTGTCTGTACTCCTGAGTCTCACCCTGTGCCTTCCAACAATGGTTATTTGGGGTGGGCTTCATTCTGGCAGGAGAGGGAAGTGGGGACTCGGCCACACACACTGGCAGGCCGGCAGTTAGGAGTCCCCGACAGGACCTTCCCATCCCCAGGGCCGTCACTGGGGCCCCAGCTCAGAGCACAGTTGACGCGACCACTGCCCAGTGCCACCTGGGAATGAGGGCAGGGGAGCTGCCACTTTCTCCTGCGATGTCCTCTCCTCCCGGCTCCTGGCCCCTCCTCACCCTCAGCAGGTTGTTTGCTTTCGAGAAATGAGGTGGAAGTGGGGATTAGGAAGGAAGAAATACAAGGAGGGCAGGCGAGCCCCCTCTCCTATCATGCAGGATCCTCTTTCTTCTGTAGCCAGCGGTTCCCCCACAGTGGGAGGAATGATCCCAAGAATGAGGCCAATTGCCTGAGCCCATCTGCACCCAAGAGTTCCCAGCCACTCACATGCCCAGGACCAGCTTGGGCCCAGCCTGACCAGGAAGGCTGCCTTCAATTTGCTCCCTGACTACACCTGGATGTCAGGAAGCCCGCTGCAGACCAAACATGCAGAGGGTAACCCAGCAGTGCGGTGGGGCGTGCGGAGTCTGATCCTTGTTCCTCCCCCAGACTGTAGGTCTCACCCATCCCCTACATCGGCCCGCTTTTGCTGTAATAATTAGCAAATGGGTTGCAATAAGGGCCTGGAGGCAGCAGCAGCCCACTGAACTCCTTGCATCATATCCACGTGCCACTTACTGGCCAAGCGGCCAAGAGCATCATGTATCATGCCGTCTTCAGTGAGATGGGGGAGCTGCCAAAAGGTCAGTTACCTGGAATCCTCTCTGCATCCCAACAAATGGGAATTAGAGGCTCAGAAAGGCCTCTCTCGGGCAAGTTCCAGCAGCCTTTTGAATCAAGGGAGTGGAGGCAGGGGATATTGTTTCAGAGACTACGGAAGAACAAGAGGCACTGTTATGAATACCCAACCAATACAGGCACCCCTTAAACCTCTTCTGCTTTTCCCCCAGTTCCCCAGACCCCAACTTGTTATCTGCAGAGAGGGGCACATGACCTACCTTCTCTATTGAGGGGAAGGTTTGCAATCCAGGCCCCACCCAGTTTGACTCTGTAACAAACCAAGATCCACGTGGAAGGCTGAAGGAAACCATGACATTTTCTATATATGGCATATTTGAATTTCTCTAAAAACTGAGCCATATTCTCGTAGGGTTCTTTCCCAACTTTCAAATGAGTTTTGCGGATAAAACCAACAAGTTTATTTGCCTCATTTTTCTTAGATGGGAGGTCATAGCATTTTTTGGAAAGGATGCAGCAAAAAGGCCAATTAAATTGCAACAAGGAGAGTGGGGGCAGAACCTATCTGTTACATATATTTTTAAAGATCCTTTTCCCCCTCTAGCTTATCTGTGCACACAATGGGAAAAAGCTAGTTCTAATTAGAACCAAATCAAATAGGAGATTTACTTCCAATGGTACCTAAAAACCTTCTAGAAGAAATTCTGAGAAAACGGCCTCTATTCAGGAGGTAAACAAAAGGTATCCATCATCGCCACCTGTGGAATCCCTCCAGGTCTGATCTCTGCCCTGAAACTCTACTGAGAAAGTCGAAGAGTCAGAGTCACCGTGAACCTCTTCTGGCTCTGGGGGCTGCCAGATTCCTGACTGTTCTTTGCCCAGTTAGACCACCCAATGAAGACGGGGCTCCAAAATGCGCCTTTGCTGCCTAGCTGGCAGTTGCTTAGGGCAATAAGACAAGTAATTAAAAGAGTAATTCTCTAAAGGGGGGAAATGAACACAAATAAAACTACTGAGATTATAAAAAGCAGACCCAACACATTTTTTTTTTCTAAACCAGGACTAATAACTGACAGTGATGTTGGAATGCTAACATTCAGAGAATGATCCGAGCAACATTCCGGCTGACATCAGATCTGAAACCAGTTAAAATCCTTTAAACACTGAAACCGCCTGCTTTAGATGCCCCGCAAGATTTAAAAAAAAAAAAAAAAAAAAAAAAAGCCCTTTCACTGCTACAGCCAATTCCATTCCCAGAGAATTAGTTCCTTTTGGTTTGATATTTGTGTGACTTTTGATGTTTGTGGATAAGGCGTTGCCACCTGGGAGAGTATCTTTGGTTAAAAAGATCCAAAACCCAGAAATACCAGCTGTTTGTCCCAGCTAAAATCGGGTAATACGAGATTTGAAAGGATTTCAAGAGCTGTACGGTTAGAAGTCAGCTTAATTAAAACCTGATATTCAGGATATATGTTTATACTGGTAAGGCCTTCCTGCTTTTTCTCTTTTGGGATCCTGTTTTTGGTAATTTTTTTCTAGTTGACTGGAACCCCCTCTTTAAAAAAAAAAAAAAAAAAATGATGTGCTTGTTTCCTCTGTGCACTTCGTTTCCTAAAAATCATCCTCCCACTTACTTCCCCTCTTCCCTCCTCTTTTTTCTTGGCCATCTTGGCTACCACATGAAAAGATCTAGAGGGAACCTCTAATGACTCAGAGCTCTTAAGGAAAACAGAAAAGGCATCACAGACTCCTCTCTTGGGGAGAAACCTGTTTTTCCCCCGTAGAACCAGAACCCCAAGAGTTGCAAGTGGACAGATTCCTCTCAAGTCAACTCTGCCCTCTCGTATTTCATGACTGATCTCCTTGGTCCCAGAGACTGCTCTGTCCCGCACTGTGAGAGCCTGGCCCTGCATGTGTGAGGGCTGCCAGAGGCGGCTCGCTGCGGTTGTTTACAGTAAGTGACTATCTACAAGCTCCACAAGTGATTCTAACATGCAGCCAAGGTTGGAACCACGTCTAACCTAACAGATAAGCAGCAGCCCGGCAAGACGGAGGCTCCAGATGACGGAGGGCCTTCGAGGGCAGGTAGGCGGCCGCTGCTCCTCACCAGGGCTTGTTGGCAAGGCCGTGGTTTCCTTTTCCATGTGTGTCCTGCTCCAGCAGGACTGAAAGTCACCACTGACAGGATCAAGTCGGCTGGCTACAGATAAAAGGGCACATTGTCTACTCAGCCCAAGTGGAAAATCAGGCCCAAGAGGCCACCTGGGCACCTGGATTCACATCAACACAAGGAAAATAGCCACATGGTCCACCATCCTCTATGGTACATAAAAGCCTCAACATTCAAAAGGCAACAAAAACTGACGAGAATCCAGGAGGTCAACAAAACAGGGCCACTAAGAAAATGGAGAGGGCAACACAGCCTCATTCCAAAAGAGCCCACAGGGGCAGCTCAACCACCATCCGCCAGAGCACCCGGACGCTCCTGCTGCTACGCTTACAAACCCGGACCCACAGCCCGACCTGAGTGCTGCTTCTCCAGGGGCTGGGTGTGAGGACCATCTGCCTGACCCTGCAGTTAGCCAGGGCAGCAAAAGGGGTCCTGGGAGGGGAAGCCCCAGCATAACTGCCACTACCCTCAGCACCTGTCCCGGATGCCCCCAGGAAGTGGTGAAATCCTTAAGTATCCAGGTGTAAAATGGAGGACAGACTGAGGACTTCACTTCTTGGATCATTTTAAGCTACTTAATAAGCCCCTGCTCTAAACACTGTGGTTTGGCTGTTCTGTAATGTGTCAAGACCCTCTAAAATTGATCCAAATAATTTTGTCTTCTCACACATCAGAAACATGTGAATATGTGGAATTAGTGGCACCTATAATGGGTGCAATGTGTAAAGCATAACGTAATTCGAGGAGAGTAAAATAATCTTCTGTTACCCACTTACCTGAAAAAAAATGATATAAATACAAGGGGAAGAAAAATGCAGTTCTGCCTCCTCCACATATACTACTAGGAAAAATAAAAGTTCCCAATTCAAAAACATGGGAAAAACCCTCCAACCAAAATAGTACACACAAAATCCAAATCAAAATGGGGTTTAACGTTGGCACCTCTGGAAAGAGATGCCTTAGCTTCCAGCCACACACATCAGTAGAGTTTGCTTTTTATTATTATTACTGTTGTTTTACAATAAAAACAAATAGCTATGCTCTCAGCAAAACAAAATTTTTTTTTAAAAAAATCACAGAAATTTACTAACAGCATTTCAAGGTAAGGCTTTTGAAAGATTTATTGAAATAAATTATCTTTGCCTAAAAATTTACCTATCACGTTTTTCAATTACTTTTCAACATTCTAAAAACTTTCAGTTATGTAAAATACATTTAAACTTTGCCAATAATTGTAGATAATACTGGATTCTTCCCAAAAGGACTACCACAAAACAAAGCTTTCAAACAGTTCAAAAAAAAAAAAAAAAAAGTAATCCAGTGGGGCATAAAACTGAAGTCTGCAACCTAAGACTGCACGGTTCAAATCCTTAAAGTTAAACATGTGAAGAATTTGAAGAGATTTGGGACCTGGGCCTGCTCCAAGGCATGTAGGTTCACACCTTACCTTCTCTGCTGAATTAAACCAGGAAGAACACAGCTAGGAAAACGCAGTGCTCCCAGGATGAAAGATACAAAAGTTCTCTTTTATTTCTTTAATAAAGCCCTTCAAGGTTTACTCTCCCATCTTGCAAGGCCCACATCTTTTTCAAGGACCAAACCCACAGGCTTTAGCATTGCCTAATGTACTTGACCAGTGAATGAAAACCATAAACCAAAGCTTGCTGCTTAACCACTCTGCAGGTCCAGAGGGGACAAGGAAATGCTGAGAGGGGAGGGAACCCATGGGGCACACTCATGAGATGCAGGAGCACCAGAGTTCGCGGAAATCAAGCCGGCTTTGGACTGGGGGATCAGAAAGTCCCAGATACAGTGGGACAGAAAGGGGTGATTTTGTCACACCCTGCAGCCCTGGGCTTTCCCCTCCTCTGCTCCAGGTATTGAACCAAGAGTTATTTTTCCAAGACGCCCTGCTGGCTCAGGGGTGCCTGAGCCCGTGGGCCTGGCCTCTGGCACAGTCTACGTGCTTCCACAACAAGGACAGTGGTTTGATAACAGATGTTACCCCATGATGTGGGGGCGGGCTCACACTGTGCGTCTCCCCGACACTCTTCCCACTGGATGTGGTGCTCAGGACACCTGCATTTGTGGGATGTACACACGAGGCAGGAATTGAAGTTGCCTGCTGCAGGCAGGCGACTGCTCACTTCCTCCTGATCATCCCCTACCCCAAGCAGTCCAGTCAACACCAGAAGAGATCATGCCTAGAGTTAAAATTTGCAGTGTTTCTAAGGGGAAGAGAAATGTCACATAGAAAGTATTACAAAGAAGGATTAAATTTGTCAGCTGTCCAAACACTATAAGACCACATGCTTTATACAGCGGCAATGCAGTCAAGCCCGCTTCTCCACACAGCGGGCAGAACTGGGACAGGCCTCCTCCGGTCGGTTGGGCACAGGGCGCAGGAGGCAGCTGAGGAAGGCAAGGGAGCGCTAGGAGGTCTGCTGCTTCTGAAGCCTCCGTTCCGCGGCGGCAGCCAGCATCCTTCGACGCAGGGTCACCGGGTCAGAGGACGCACCTTCCGAGGGAAGGAAGCTCTCTGAGGCCGCATCATCTTCAGAACTTTTGTTCAAGAAACGTCTAGAAAAAAACAGAAGTTTTTTCTGTCTCATGGGAGAGATGGATTGCTGTGGAACACAGCCAGAAGGCTGATTTCACATCTCCCCACGTCCAGGCACCTTCATGAAGCTGTCACTCAGCACCACCTCATGACCAAGACATCCAGCCCCCAACAGATGGGAGCTAGTTCTCTCTGCACCAAGGAGGAACCCTTCAGTGCTGCTCCGTGCTGTCTCTCCGTGCCCTTCCCCTCTACCCACAGACACAGCACAGAACCCTCACAATCACAGGGTCTGCCAGGGCCCAAACCCACTCAATGAACACAGTACTGGCCCTGTCCTCAAGAGCTGGAACAAAACCCCCTCTATCTACAGGATACACCTGCCGCAGCTGCCACCAACCATGGGGGTGTGACGCACAGATGCTCCATGTGTGTTCATAATGCTCGGCTAAAAGGCAGAGTGGTCAAGAGGGAGGACACCTGGGAGGCAGACGCCAGGGCCAGGCCAGGGCTAACCTCTCCGGCCTCCACTTCTTCAGCTCTGTGTCGGCCGAATGGGTTAACAGAGATCCCTCTTAGAGCTGTGAAAATGATTCATATAAAGGGCTTAGAATAGGTTGGCACACAAGTGCTCCCTTGGCAAGCGTGGCCAAAGGGGTCCACAGGAGATAACTGAGAGTACCAGCATCAGAGGTAGACCAGTAGGGGCCAGTGTTACCAGATGCTCTGGATTTTTCAAGACAGGCTTGAAATCTGAGTTTTAGGTTGGCATGTAATGGCTTTTCACTGTTGGCATCTGTTTAAAAAGAGAAGACGTGGGCCTGCCAACGGCCTTCAGCCACTGGTTTTTGACCTGGATTATGCCAAGCGGGGCTGGAGAAGCGACTCACTTGCGAGCTTGCTGGAGGAGCTCGTCCTTACGCTGCACCAGCATGCGCTGTCTCTCATCAGCAGACTTGGAGAAGCGGCTCCCACGAGCCTCAAAGTCTTCCACCTCACTGGGCTCCACTTCCACCTCGCCAAAGTCCAGCGTCTCCTCCAGGCGAGGACTGAGGTCCAGTGGCACACGCTCGGTCTGGACATGGGGCAGGAAGCAAGGAGGCAGCTGTGAGCACAGGCCTCCCTCCTAAGCAGGTTCCTCACCTACAGCGCACCCTAGACAAGGCAGTTCTGGATGCAAAGAGAAGGCTGCTGCCAAGCAGGGAGGCAGAAACTAGGAACCACAAGCTACAGCTAATGGAGCAGCAGCTTCCCTGAGGGCAGGCCTGCTGCCTATAGCTTGAGTAGTACTAAGAACAGGACCTGACTCACACAGAATGTTCAGTATCAGAGGGATAAGGAAATGATTTCCAGCATGAAAAACTTAAGCACCTTCAACCTGCACTCTCAGAATATGCTACCAACACGACAACTGTGAGTTTACATCCTGGGAATTTTCTGTTCACTTCTACTAATTGCTCAAAAATGTAAACCAGTCTTATCAAATCTTCTGCACAAATTTTATATCCTCAATTGACTCTGAAAACAGAGGTAAAAAGGAAAACTGCTAAGCATCTATTTATTTATTTATTTACAGAGCGGGTCTCACTCTGTCACCCAGGCTGGAGTGCAGTGGCACAATCTCGGCTCACCACAGCCTCAACCTCCCCAGGCTCAGGTGATCCTCCCAACTTAGCCTCCCAAGTAGCTGGGACCACAGGCTCATGCCACCACATCTGGCTAATTTTTGTACTTTTTGTAGAGACAGGGTTTTGCTTTGTTGCCCAGGCTGGTCTCAAAGTACTGGGCTCAGGCAATCTACCTGCCTCAGCCTCCCAAAGTGCTGGGATTGCAGGTGTGAGCCACTGTGCCCAGCCCTAAGGATCTTTTGAAAAGAGACAGGATAGATTATATGGTTCCTTGGCTTTGGTTGAAGCTCCAAAGTCCACGACAATGCCCAGGCACCCCCACGTCCTAGCAGGTGCCTGACCATCTGCGCTGCTCATGCTCCCAGATGCAGCCCTGGGCTGGCCAGGGTCAGCCCATCGCCTGCTGCTAGGCTGTGACAGAGCAGAGGTGGGTGCAGCTGAGAGGTAGGCTGTTTTACTTCAGAGTCCCTGCTGGAGCTACCCTCATTTTTTCCTGCCTTCAGCTAAGCTTGAGAGTGAACTTCAAGAGAACCACTCGTATCCCCTAGAGTCAAAGGACGGGGGACCTGGTGGCTGCCCACACTTGACAAATCCACAGAAAGAAACTGGCAGAAGTCAATAAAAATGCAGCAGGTGGGGAGCTGTGACGGGAGCACGCTTGCCCTTCCACTGACAACAGACAACACTGTGTGTGTTCTGGAGCTTGGAAAGGCCTCCTACACAACGGAACCAACCTAAGGTTGTTGAAAACAACTCTGCCCTAAGGACCACTTGGAGAGGTAATGGGACCCCCATGAGGGTGGGAGTGGTCATCAATAGCCAGCCCAGGGTCAAAGGAGGAGTTTCTGGGGCCAGAGAGGGACAGGGGGATAGTTGGCAGAACATGTACACACACACACACAGACACAAATAGTTGGCACATGTATGTACGTACACACACACACACACGCTGGGGTCTCACTGTCCTATCCTATCCTTCTCCTCTAAGCCTGACCCTAGGGCAGGTTAGAAAGAACGGTGAGTGAGGAGGCGAGGAGATGTGAGAAGGACAAGAGCCGCCCACTGCGGCCCCTGCTCTGTGCAGCTGCATGCCTAAGACCAGCCTGAGCGGGGCAGGGCAGAGATTAGAACAGAGGGAGAGTGGAAGGGCTTACTTGGCTACAGTGAGGTTTCTGTTAACTGTTACTCAAGGACTTTTTCTTCACAAATGACCAAAAATGTTGCACAGCAAGGTTTCTTGTGAAACACATACTTTCCTCTATTTTATATATATATATAAAATCCAGAAATCTTCATGCTAACTCTAGAAGCAGAGGTGGAAAATCAAGACAGGGACTGAATGTGCTGTACCCACAGATGCCCCCAAGTCCACCCAGCGTCCATATCTCAGCTTCACCAGCTATCCAAAAACTGGAAATGTAGACATGGACCCCCTTCCTTAGAAGTCATGCACCATTTCACAAATGATGCATAATCCAATTACAGATGTGGATATGAAAATCTTAAGCCAGTAGTGTTTACTGTCCTAGTAGTGTTTACTGTTTCCTATCTGTAAAACACGAGAGGTGAAAGCTTGTGTCACTCACCAGTGCTTCTAGAGGAGACCTTGCGCACCCCGGTAAGGAAGGCAGCACCACCCTAGACCCAAGCCAGTGTGCAGGAAAGCCCTGCACGGCGCCAACACAGAAAGGCCAAGGCGGGGTTGTTCAGTTTTTATTTGTGGTCGCATAAGCAAATGCTCTGACAGTATGGTAACTGAGGAAGCAAAGGGAATCACAGAAGAGGAGTGGGATCCAGGACCACAGATGTAGGGAGGAGGGCGCAGGTGGGGGTTGGGGGAGGTGGCGCCTCGACCCTGCTGCTTGGAGTTAGGGTGGCCACCTCAAGGCACCCAAAGTGGGCCAACAGACAGATCTGGTTCTCAAGAAAGCCAGGCTTCCCCCAGCCCCACCCAGCCTCAGGCAGTCTCAGTTTTGCAAAATGCACGGAAGTATCTGGAAATCCTGAGTTTGACAAGTGAGGTGGGGGGAGGGCATCTCAATGGCCTGGGCTCCCTGGAGAGCTTGCCCTAGGCCATCCCCATCTGGGTTTAGATGGGTCCAGGCACCCTCAAGGTCCTCAGCCCAGCTTCCTTCTGTCCTTCCACCGGCTCTCACTCAGGCTCAAGGTGGCAGGGCTGGCCCAGGGGAAGACAACCCCCTTCTCCTCCAGCATGAGGGCAATCCCCAGGCAATGGCTGCCAGCTCTGGGTGGAAACAGGCCACACCACGGGCACAGCCTGACTGGCTGCCCTTCATTATTGGGGCGGATACAGCACAGTTTCTTCTGTACTCTTGCCCTAAGCCTTGCAAGCATCAGGACTGAGGAAGAACCACTGCCGGGACTGGACCACATTCCGCCTCCACAGCTCCATGAACTCTCTCACTAGAGTGCGGGTCTTACCTGAGCAGAAGTTTCTCCCTCTTCCTGGTCACTGCTTGGCCTTTCCACGGGACTGTTCAATGCAGGTCTGATGCTATCTGACCGCTGGAAGAAAAACAGCACCACAAACAATCCAGAGTCACTCAGAAATCAAATCACAGACTCAGGGAAACCCTGGTGTGCAGAGGGAGCTGTGGTACCCAACCCAGCCTGTAACTCTAAGGAAGTCTACAGCACCACAGAAATTAAAATGCCATAAAGATTAAAAGCAAGACAAAGGAGCCTGGGGCCTAACCTAGAGTTCCAAGTCTTAGAGTCAGCAACTGGCCCCACAATTAGTTTGCTTTTGAGTAACAGTAATTAGACAACAAAAACAATGATAACAGCAGAGAACACAGACTGAACACGTAACTTCAGCATGGCACCAAGGAAAACTGGGACATGACTGTCTCATCTATCTTCGCATCCTATGAAACAGGTGCTGCTGTTACTGTCCTTCTAGCCAGTTAAAGATCTCACACAATGCTGCAGACACTCTGGGGACCGGCCAGTAAGGTCTCACCACCTCAGTGCTGGCTGGCCAGTGTCTGTATTTCATTGCCTGAGGACTTTCTGTGGCTGTATGAGGTAGTTCAGCCACCCCCAGAGGCAGACCTCAGCCAGTGAGGGAGAGAATTCCTCTGTGAAGACACCAGCTCCTCATCTCCTGCGAGGGATATGTTCTGCACTGGATCCCAGAGGCCCCAAATGGGAAGGAGCTTCAGCTACCCACAGTGGTAACCTGCTTGATAACAAACCCGTTACTGGCCACCCTCCCCTCCCCAGCTCACATCCCTACACACAACCTGTGATCCCTGGGACCACTTCCCAAACTAACTATGTGCATTCAAATCCTTGTCCCAGAGTCTGCCTTCGGGGAAATCCACAGCCAACAGCCAGGTCAAAGAGCTGAGAACTGGGAACCACATCTAATATCTCAGCCCATGTGACTGAGTCTATGCTGTTTCTTCTTCAAAGAGTCTCAGGTTTTAGAATTTTATTAATAGATTTCCACATATTTTTACATATTAAAATTGAATAATCTGGGGTAGATTATTCCCTGGTCATATGCAAATTCCATGGTCCTGCCAGAAGGCTCATCTATATTAATACTTCTTATGCTCATCAAAGTAGAGATCTGACCTTTTTAAAAATCAAAAATACCACCTCAGATAGATGAATGGTAGCTAGTGGAACACCAAACCAGTGTGCAAAGCCAACTAGGGACAAATGGCACAGCTCCTAGAGCAGGGGGTTGGCAAACTGCAGCCTGAAGGTCAAGTTCACTACTCTACTCTACTTACTTATAAATGAGCACAGTCTTGCTCATTTACTTAAATACTATCCACGGCTGCTGTATAGTACTATGACAGCAGAGTTGAGAAGCGACAAAGATTGTGTGGCCTGAAATGCCTAAAATATTTATTACCTGCCCTTTAAAGAAAAAAATGTTGCCAATCCTTGTCCAATAGGAACCAACATTACGACTTCCTGGACTGGCAAGGGCAGGCTGGTTTGGAGTATATATTTGAATAACAAGCTACTCAAATACTCACCTTATCTTTGATGTGTCTGTTCTCAGTTATTCATTAGGCAAAGTTAAGAGAGTTGATAGAGGCCGGGCGCGGTGGCTCAAGCCTGTAATCCCAGCACTTTGGGAGGCCAAGGCGGGCGGATCACAAGGTCAGGAGATCGAGACCACAGTGAAACCCCATCTCTACTAAAAAAATACAAAAAAAAAATTAGCCGGGCGCGGTGGCGGGCGCCTGTAGTCCCAGCTACTCAGGAGGCTGAGGCAGGAGAATGGCGGGAACCCGGGAGGCGGAGCTTGCAGTGAGCCGAGATCCAGCCACTGCACTCCAGCCTGGGCAACAGCGTGAGACTCCGTCTCAAAAAAAAAAAAAAAAAAAAAAAAGAGAGTTGATAGAAACCATTCATTAAGTCATAAATGATATTGAGCTGTTAAGTAACTAAAACAGTTAACCTACAGTATTCAATCTTTGTGAAGATAGAATCCATTTATCATGCTTTAAAACCCCAGTTTTACCTGTGTAGGAAAAGGTACTTGAATCCGTCCTTCTAAAATGTTGTCTGTTGTTATTTCAACTGAGCGTGTCAGCTGGAGGTCCTGCAGCACTAGATGGTATGGAACCTGGGGGAACATCTCTTGAATCTGATGAGCCTATAGGAATACAAATACAGAGTCCACAGAAACGTTCACTGTCAACAGTTGCTCACTGAAGTCACAGTGTCTGGCAGGCTTTGGGCAGTGAATGTGGCATCATGCCCTGAAAACACAGGTAAGGGAGCCACCTTTATTCGGTAGGTTACCTTCACACTGTAGTCTCTTTAGTATTTTTCCAGGAAGCCAAACAGGCAACTGTGGACAGCATCAATTTCAACATAAGAAGAGCACAGAAAACCAACTGGATCCCAAGAGAGGCTCGGCTAGAATATTCTAGTTTTAAAAAGTGTTCATTTTAACTACCATTCGAACCAGCAATCCCACTACTGAGTATATACCCAAAGGGAAAGAAACCATTATATATAGCCGGGCGCGGTGGCTCACTCCTGTAATCCCAGCACTTTGGGAGGCTGAGGCGGGTGGATCACCTGCGGTCGAGAGTTCAAGACCAGCCTGACTAACATGGAGAAACCCCGTCTCTCCTAAAAATACAAAATTAGCCAGTCATGGTGGCGCGTGCCTGTAATCCCAGCTACTCGGGAGGCTGAAGCAGGAGAATCGCTTGAACCCAGGAGGCGGAGGTTGCGATGAGCCGAGATCATGCCATTGCACTCCAGCCTGGGCAAAAAGAGCGAAACTCCGTCTCAAAAAAAAAAAAAAAAAAAAGAAATCATTATATATGAAAGATACATGTGCTCATATGTTTATTGCAGCACTATTCACAGTAGCAAAAATATAGAATCAACCTAAGCATCCTTCAACACAGGATTTGATAAAGAAAATGAGGCACATATATACCACGGAATATTACTCAGCCATTAAAAAAAAAACCAAAATCGTATCTTTTGCAGCAACACTGATGAAACTGGAGGCCATTATTCTCAGTGAAATAACTCACGAACATAAAGTCAAATACCGTATGTTCTTATAAGTGGGAGCTAAACAATGAGTATGCATGGCCATCAAGAGTGGAATGACAGACATTGCACTATGAAAGGTGGGAGGGTGGGGGGGTACGAGGGGAGGGTTGGAAAACTACCTATTGGGTACAATGTTCACTCTTCAGGTGAGGTAACACTACAAGTCCAGACTTCACCACTGCGCAATACATGCATGTAACAAACCTGCACTTGTAACCTGTAAATATAGCAAATAAATAAATGTTTTAAAGTATTCATTTTAAAGCTCAAAATATCTTGGGTATAAAAATGTGTTTTCCTTTAAGATATAATTTCTAAAGGGAAAAAACTTCTGATACACACAGCATGGATAAAATTCAAATACATTATATTAGGTGAAAGAGGTCTGACTCAAAAGCCAGGCGTATGATTCCATTTATATGGCATCTGGAAACAGGTAAAATTATGGGGAAAGAAACTTGATAAGTGGTTGCCAGGGGCTGAGGGTCGGGGAAGGAAGTGGTTGCCAGGGGCTGAGGGTCAGGAAAGGAAGTGGTTGCCAGGGGCTGAGAGTCAGGGAAGGAAGTGGTTGCCAGGGGCTGAGGGTGGGGGAAGGAGGTGACTACAAAAGTGTGTCCGGAATTGGTGGGTTCTCGGTCTCACTGACTTCAAGAATGAAGCTGTGGACCCTCACGGTGAGTGTTACAGTTCTTAAAGATGGTGTGTCCAGTGTTTTTTCCTTCAGATGTTAAGTGCTGATTTGTGTATTTATAAACCCTGAGTTAGACACAGAGTGCTGATTGGTGCGTTTACAATACTTTAGCTAGACACAGAGTGCTAGACAGAAAAGTTCTCCAAGTCCCCACTTGGTTAGCCAGATACAGAGTACCGATTGGTGTATTTACAAACCCTGAGCTAGACACAGAGTGCTGATTGGTGCGTTTATGATCCCTTAGCTAGACATAAAAGTTCTCCAAGTACCCACTATCCTCGGGAGTCTAGCTGGCTTCACCTAGTGGATCCAGCAACGGGGCCAGAGGCGGAGCTGCCTGCCAGTCCCGCGCCGTGCACCCACACTCCTCAGCCCCTGGGCAGTTGATGGGACTGAGCGGGGCGGAGCAGGGGGCGGCTCGGCAGTGCGGGAGCCCACCGCGGGGATGGAGGGCGGGTTCGGGCATGACGGGCTGCAGGTCCCGCCCTGCGGGGAGGCAGCTGACGCAGAGTCCTGCCCTGCAGGGAGGCAGCTGACGCCCGGGGAGAATTCGAGTGCAGCCCCAGCAGACCGGCACTGCTGGGGGACCTGGCGCACTCTCTGCAGCTGCTGGCCCAGGTGCTAAGCCCCTCACTGCCAGGGGCCGGCGGCGCCGGCCGGCCACTCCAAGTGCGGGGCCCGCTGAGCCCACGCCCACCCGGAACTCGCGCTGGCCCATGAGCACTGTGAGCAGCCCCAGTTCCCGCGTGCACCTCTCCCTCCACACCTCTCCGCAAGCAGAGGGAGCCGGCTCCAGCCTCGACCAGCCCAGAGAGGGGCTCCCACAGTGCCGTGGCGTGCTGAAGGGCTCCTCAAGCGCCACCAGAGTGGACGCCAAGGCCGAGGAGGCGCCAAGAGTGAGGGCTGCTAGCCATTGTCACCTCTCAAAAGGACACTGTGGAGTTTTGGAGGGTGAGGATCAAACTGTTCTATATCTTATGATGATAGATACACAATTATGTGTTGAACTGGATGTTAAAAAGGGTAAATTTTTACTCTATTTCAATTATGCCTCAAAAAAAAAAATTATAGAGAATGCAAATTCCTTATATTGCCCTGGAGCTGTAGTTTTCAAACTGTACTCTGGAGACATCTCAGAGTTTACATAGGGCTCTAGGGTGGGTGTATGTGTAGGGAGAGCAGGCATAGGCCTGGCCACACCACCATCCATACTTTCATTCAAGCAGCTCTGGATTTTTTTCCCACATATGTAAATTAATTCTATAAATGTTTACATTCAAGGTTTTATTTTTGGAAAGGTTCTAATAACTAAAAAAAAAGGAAGAAAAAAATAATCGCCTTAGAGGCACAATAAAGTCCCCCTGAGGTATTAGCTCCTAGGAACGTGTTGTTCTGACTGTAGAAGGAGCAGGGAGTATGTCAACGTCAGGACCTTGAAGGAAAAGGTCGGCACCAAATTCTGCTTAGAGCTCTTGCTGGGGGTGGAATATTGGCAAGATAAGCAGTGCCCAGGGCCCCCAGGGCCTCCTCGTTCCTGCAGTCGGCTTGTTTATGTAAACATGAGTTGATCATTATTTTCCCAGGTCAGGTCAAACCTAACTGGGCAAGAGTCCATAAAAACCTCTAAAATCAGATAAAATTTCTCTTTATTCTTAAACAGCTTCTCCTTCATTTCCCAAATAAAAAATGCCTAAGATCCATTTTACTAGACCAAAGCTTTTCTACCAGAAAATCCAGCAAGTTAATTATTAGATCTTAATAAAAAATGCATGGTTCCAGTAAATTAGTTGTACCAAAAATAGTCCACTCCAAACCATCACAGAACTGGAGGAAGAACAGCCAGAGCCTGCCTGAGAATTCTAAACAACTCCAAGAATGGAATTCTGATTCCTAGGAGGGCTGCACACCCTTGAAGTCTGACTTTGTAAAGGAGGCAGGTGGGGTGGTCCAGCTGCAGAGCTTCAACAACTGCCTGGCCCCAAAGAACCCCCACAATGCCTGCCATGAGCCCAGCAGTAGCTGCACTGGGCTACCAAACTCCCAGGCCACCTATGCACACCAAGATGTCACCCTCACTCTCTGCTGACAGCCCAGCTGAGGTTTAAGGAGAAAGAGGAACCAGGAGAGTCATGCTTCCTTCTTCTTTTATTATGGCCCCAAACAGATAAGATTCGCCATCTTAACCATTTGTCAAGTGTAAGTGAGCCCTCAGTACCACTATATAGGTGAGTTTCACAGGCTGATTCAGCCAGCCCTGGATCAAGTGTTATGTTGTTACTGACATGTACTGTATAGTTAGGCCGAGGATGGCTGTGTCTGTACTGAACACGCACAGGCTTTCTTGTCATTATTTCCTAAACAATGCAGTGTGTAACAGCCATTTACAGAGCATTTACATTGTATTAGGTATTAGAAGTAGTCTAGAGATGACTCAAAATATATGGAAGATGTATGCAGGTTATATGCAAAGAGTATCCCTCTCCCCTCGCCTTTTTTTTTTTTTTTTACCTTAAACTATTAAGGGTTAAAGTGTCCCATCTTATATCAGAGACTTGAGCATCCATGGATTTTGGTATCTGAAGGAGGGGGTCCTAGAACCAATCCCCAGATATCAAGGGATGACTACATAGTGTGGCAGTGTTAATCACAGGCACATAGCTGTGCAACAGATCTGAACTTTTTTATCTTGCAAAACTGAACCTATATCTAAGGGAAACACTCCTATTTCACCTCACCCCAGCCCTTCTGCAGTCATCATTCTGCTGTCTGTAAGCGTTTTATGTGGTATTTGTCTTTTTGTGGTAGACTTATTTCATGCAGCATAATGTCCTCCAGGTTCATTCATGCTGCAGTATGCAAGAGGATTCCCTTCCTTTTGAAGTCTGAGTACTATTCCACTGTACAGGTTTGCCATATCTTCCTTATCCATCCATCTCCAGCAGACATTTCAGTTGCTTCCACTCCTTGGCTGTGAGCCACGCCTTCTTTTTAAACCAAATCTCAAAACGCCTGTAGCTAGATATCCATCCTTCCTCACAACCCTCTCTCCTGCTCAGCTCCCCACCCTAGCCTAGCTTGTTCTTTCAGTTGACTCTTCTACTTGTTCTGTCCCATCAATCTCTACCCCTCTGGTGATCATTCCTATGCACATACCAGACGTACTTTCGAATCTACCCTTAAAAAAAAAAACAGCCGGACACAGTGGCTCACGCCTGTAATCCCAGCACTTTGGGAGGCCGAGCCAGGTGGATCACTTGACGTCAGGAGTTCGAGACCATCCTGGCCAACATGGTGAAACCTCCATCTCTACTAAAATACAGAAAATTAGCCAGGTGTGATGGTGCACGCCTGTAGTCCCAGCTACTCAGGAGGCTAAGGCAGGGGAATTGCTTGAACCAGAGGTTGCAGTGAGCCAAGATCCCGCCACTGCCCTCCAACCTGGCGAAAGAGTGAGACTCAGTCTTAAAAAAAAAAAGGTGGGGGGGGGGGGGGGGGCGTGGAGGAAAACCTGACTTGTAACTGACAAATTGCTACAGACTCAGTGTAACAACTCTGAGAGGTAAAAATTCCAGGGCACTCAGGCCGAGGGAGCTCCCCTGTAATACCGTGAGATTCGGTGCCAATAGTGATCCTACAAGCATCCCCTCCTGCTTCCAGCACAGGGAAGGGAAAAAGCACCTCAGTGAAATCAGCCAGGACACTCTGTTCTTAACAACGTCTGCCCTCAGGAGAAACTACTCAACCAGAACCTCATCTGCTGGGGTCTGATTAGAGCTGCACCCACCAGAGGGAACTCCAGTCCGCTCGAGCTATCCTGTCCCACAGGAGGAGGGAAACCGGAGAAGTAGGTTGAAGTTCACAGTCCAGAGCACGGGCTCACTAAAGGATGGAGCTCTAATCCCAGGACTACAGAATACTTCTTTCCCTCCCCCGACACCTACATCACGACAGGCCTGTTCACCACAGTCCCTTTTACACAGTACATCGTGTTCAACTATCATGAAAAAATTATAAGGCATACTAAAATGCAAAAAACACAATTTGAAGAGGCAGAGCAAGCATCAGAGCCACACAGAGCAGAGATGCTGAAATTAACAGACTGGGAATTTAAAACTATGATTAATATGCAAAGAGCACTAATGGATAAAGTGGACAGCATGCAGGAACAGACGGGCAGCATGAGTAGGCAGATGGAAATCCTAAGAAAGAACCAAAGAGAAGTGCCAGAGACCAGAAACACCAACACGAGCGAAGAATTCCCGTGGCAGGCTTATTAATAGATGGACCCAGTTGAGGGAAGAATCTCTGAGCCTGAGATACACACTTTGAAAATGGAAAAGCAGGCCAGGTGCAATGGCTCACACCTGTAATCCCAGCATTTTGGGAGGCCAAGGCAGATGGATCAACTGCGGTCAGGAGTTCAAGACCAGCCTGGGCAACATGGTAAAACCCCATCTCTACTAAAAATACAAAAATTTAGCCATGCCTGTAGTCCCAGCTACTGGGGAGGGTGAGGCAGAAGAACTGCTTGAACTTGGGAGGTAGAGGTTGCAGTGAGCCAAGATTGTGCCACTGCACTCTAGCCTGGGTACAGAGTAAGACTCCATCTCAAAAAAATGGAAAAGCAAAGAGAATAAAAACTGAAAATAACAGAGTAGAAAATTCAGGGACTGTGGGACAACTACAAAAGGTGTAAACGCACTTAATAGGAATCGCAGAAGGAAAAGAGAAAGGAACACAAGAAGCATTTGAAATGATAATGGTTGAGAACTTTCCCAAATTAATGTCAGACACCAAACCACAGATCCAGCAATCTTACAGAGTGCCAAGCAGGACAAATGCTAAAAAATAAAAATAAAAAAATAAAGAAAATAAAAGGACACCAACGATATAAAATCCAAATTATAGAGAATCAAAGATTAAGAAAAACATCCTGAAAGAGGCCAGAGGGGAAACCACCTTACCTCTAGAGAAGCAAAGACAGGAATGACATTGACAGCTCCTCAGAAACCCCACAAGCAAGAAGATAGCGAAGGGAAACATTTAAAGTGTAAAGACTCACCAACAGAGAATTCTATACCCCACAAAATTATCCTTCCAAAGTGATGCAGAAACAAAGACTGTCTCAGACAAACCAAAGTTGAGGGAATACGTTGCTGTGAGACGTGCCTTACAAAAAATGTTAAAAATAAAAAATTGTTGAGAGAGAAAGAAATCGATATAGGTCAGAAAGCTCAGCTCCACATAAAGAAAGGAAGAGCATCAAAGAAGGTATAAATAAAGATAAACAAAAACTGTTCCTTAATCTAACAGAACATTCGGTTCAAAATAACAGCAACAGCGCATTCAGTTTATGTGTGCTCGTGCGTGTGTGTGCTTATGTACTCACATACAGGTGAAATGAATGACAACAATGATACAAGGGACAGGAGCGAGGAATTAGGATTGTTTTGTTATCAAAAGGTACTCACACTTCCCATGCAGTGGTACAGTGTTATCTGAAAATAAACGAATTAGTTGCAAATGTATATTACAAACTCTAGAGCAACCATTAAAACAAGCTTGTCCAACCCATGGCCCACACAGCTTTGAATGCAGCCCAATACAAATTTATAAACTTTCTTAAAACATTATGAGATATTTTTAATTTTTTTTTTTTTTTTAGCTCATTAGCTATCATTAGTGTTAGTGTATTTTATGTGTGGCCCAAGACAATTCTTCTTCTTCCAACGTGGCCCAGGGAAGCCAAAAGATCGGACAACCCTGCATTAAAACAAGTAAAAAGAAGTATACTAATACGCTAAGAAAGGAGAGAAATGGAATTCTATAAAAATGTTCAATTAAAACCACAAGAGGCAGAGAAAGAGTGGAAGACAAAAATAGGAACAAAAAACAAGGGCAACAAATAGAAAACATTAACAAAATTGTAATTATTAATCCAAATACATTAATAATCACTTTGAACATCAATGGCTTAAATGTACCAAATAAGAGAGGTTGTCAGAGTAAATAAAAAAAAACCAAGACCTAACTGAATGTTGTTTACAAGAAACCCACTTTAAAACAAAGACACATACAGATTAAAAGAAAATGGATTAAGAAAAATATACCACACCAACACTAACCAAAAGAAACCAGGAGCAGCTATATTACTTTCACAGAGCAAACATCAAAGCACGCAAAGTTATCAGGGATGAAGAACAGCATTACAAAATGATCATGGGGTCAATTCTCCAAGAAGACATGGCATCTTTAAAGTATATATACCTGCTGCACAGTGGCTCACGCCTGTAACCCCAGTACTTTGGGAGGTCGAGGAAGGCAGATCACTTGAGGTCAAGAGTTTGAGACCAGCCTGGCTAACATGGTGAAACCCGTCTCTACTAAAAATACAAAAATTAGTCGGGTGTGGTGGCACATGCCTGTAATCTCAGCTACTCAGGAGGCCGAAGCAGAAGAATCGCTTGAGCCCAGGAGGTAGAGGTTGCGGTGAGCCGAGATCGGGCCACTGCACTCCAGCTTGGGCAACCAAGTGAGGCTCTGTCTCCAAAAAATAAATTACTTAATTAAATTAAATTAATTAATAAAGTATATACACCTAACAACAAAGCATCAGACAAACTGAGGCAAAAATTAAAAGAACCACAAAGAGAAACAAATAGATTTGGAGACTACAACACCTATCACAAATGAGTTCGCTAGTGAACTCTACCAAACATTTAAGGAAGAAATTATACCAATTCTCTACAATCTCTTTCAGAGGATAGAAGCAGAAGGGATACTTCCTAACTCATACTATAAGGTTAGCATTAATACTAAAACCAGAGAAAGATTACAAGAAAACTACAGACCAATATCTGTCATAAACACATAAGTAAAAATCCTCAATAAAATATTAGCAAATCCAACAATGTATAAAAATAATTATACACTACATCCAAGTGGTATTTATCCCAGGTATGTAAGGCTGGTTCAACATTTGAAAATAAATTAATATAATTCAATATTACCAACAGGCTAAAAAAGAAAAGTAACATGACCTTATCAATAGATGCAGAAAAATCACTCGACAAAATCCAACACCCATTCATGATAAAAACTCTCAGTAAAATAGGAATAGAGGGGAACTTTGTCACTGTGATAAAGAATATCGACAAAAACCCTACCACTAACATCATGCTTAATGGTGACAAACTCAAAGCTTTCACATTAAGATCAGGAACAAGACAAAGATGTCCCATCTAACCACTGCTTTCCAATGTCATCCTGGAAGTCCAAACTAATACAGTAAGACAAGAAAAGGTAAACAGATTGGGAAGGAAGAAATAAAACTCTTCAGATGACATGCTCGTCTACGTAGAAAATCTGGAAGAACTGATAAAAATACTCTTGGAACTAATAAGCAATTAAAGCAAAGTTGTGAGATACAAGGTTAACAATACTAGAGTCAATTGCTTTCCTATATACAGAAACGAGCAAGTGGAATTTGAAATTAAAAGTGCAGTATGCTTTATATTAACCCCCACAAAACAAAATATTTAGGACAAAATACGTATAAGATCTATATGAGGAAAATTACAAAATCTTGATAAATGATAACAAAGAAGAATGAAATAAATGGAGAGATAGTCCATGTTCATGGACAGAAAGACTAAATATTGTCAAGATGCCCATTCTTCCCAACTTGACGTACAGATTCAATGCAATCCCAATCAATATTCCGGCAAGTTATTTTGTGGATATTGACAAAATGATTCTAAAGGTTATATGAAGAGACAAAAGACTCAGGATAGCCAATACAATATTGAAGAAGAACAAAGTTGGAGAATATGACACTGCCTGTCTAAAAGACTTGTTACAAAGCTACAGCAATCAAGACTCTGTGGTATTGGCAAAAGAACAAATAGATCAATGGAACAGAACAGAGAGCCCAGAACTAAACCCACATAGTTAGCTGATTTTCAACAGAAGAGCAAAGGCAATACAACAGAGAAAAAGATACCCTTTTCAACAAATGGTGCTATAACTGGCCATTCACATGCAAAAAAATAATCTAGACACAGCCCTTATACTCTTCACAATAACTCAAAATGGATCACAGGCCTAAATGTAAAATGCAAAACTATAATGCCCCTAGAAGATAACAGAGAAATAAATAACCTACGGTATGGCAATGACTTTTCAGATACAACACCAAAGGCACGATTCATGAAAGAAAATAATTGATAAGCTGGACTTCATTAAAAGTAAAAAGTTCTGCAAAAGACTGTCAAAAATAAGATGACAAGCCACAGACTGGGAGAAAATACTTGTAAAAGACACATCTGATAAAGGACTGCTATCCAAAATATACAAAGAATTTTTAAAGCTCAACAATAAAAAAACAACCTCCCTCGTCAAAAAAATGGGTATAAGACCTTAATAGATACTTCACCAAAGATATACACATGGCAAATAACAATATAACAGGTTGCTCCATATCATACGTCATTAGATAAATGCAAAGTAAAACAAGACACCACTACATATATATTAGAATAGCCAAAATCTGGAACACTGACAACACCAAATGCTGGAGGATATGGAGTAACGGGAACTCTCATTCACTGCTGGTGAGAACGCAAGATGATACAGCCACTCCGGAGGACAATTTGGCAGCTTCTAAGAAAACTAAACAATTTTACCATTTGATCTAGCAATCATGCTGTTTAGCATTTTGTATTAGTCCATTTTCACACTGCTGATAAAGACATACCCAAGACTGGCAATTTACAAAAAAAAGAGGTTTAATCAACTTACAGTTCCACATGGCTGGGGAGGCCTCACAATCATGGCAGAAGGCAAGGAGGAGCAAGTCACATCTTACATGGATGGTGGCAGGCAAAGAGAGAGAGCTTGTACAGGTGAACTCCTCTTTTTAAAACCATCATATCTCGTGAGACTTACTCACTATCATGAGAACGGCAGGAGAAAGACCTGCCCCCATGATTCAACTACCTTCTACCAGGTCCCTTCCACAAAACATGGGAATTCAAGATGAGACTGGGGTGGGGACACAGTCAAACCATATCATCCCGCCCCTGGCCCCTCCCAAATCTCATGTCCTTATATTTCAAAACCAATCACACCTTCCCAACAGTACCCCAAAGTGTTAACTTATTTCAGCATTAATTCAAAAGTCCACAGTCCAACATCTCATCTGAGATAAGGCAAGTCCCTTCTGTCTATGAGCCTGTAAAATCAACAGCAAGTTAGCTACTTCCTAGATACAATAGGGATATATGCATTGGGTAAATACAGCCATTCCAAATGGGAGAAATTGGCCAAAACAAAAGGGCTGCAGGCCACATGCAAGTCCGAAATAAGGTATGGCAGTCAAACCTTAAAGCTCCAAAATGATCTCCTTTGAATCCATGTCTCACATCTGGGTCACGCTGATTGCAAGAGATGGGTTTCCATGGTCTTGGGCAGCTCCACTCCTGTGGCTGCTGTGCAGGGTACAGCCTCCCTCTCGGCTGCTTTCATGGACTAGTGGTGACTGTCTGCAGCTTTTCCAGGTGCACAGTACAAGCTGTCAGTGGATCTACCATTCTGGGGTCTGGAGGACAGTGGCCCTCCTCTCACAGCTCCGTTAGGTGGTGCCCCAGCAAGGACTCTGTGTAGGGGCTCTGATACCACATTTCCCTTCTGCACTGCCCTAGCAGAGGTTCTCCATGGAGGCCCCACCCCTGCACCAAACTTCTGCCTGGGCATCCAGGTGTTTCCATACATCTTCTGAAATCTAGGCAAAGGTTCCCAAACCCCAATTCTTGACTTCTGTGCACTTGCAGGCTCACCACCACCTGAAGGCTGCCAAGGCTTGGGGCTTGCACCCTCTGAAGCCAGAGGCCCAAGCTCTACACTAGCCCCTTTCAGCCATGGCTGGAGCAGCTGAGACACAGGGCACCAAGTCCCTAGGCTGCACACAGCACAGGGACCCTAAGCCCCACCCACGAAACCATGTTTTCCTCCTAGGCCTCTGGGCCTGTGATGAGAGGGGCTGCTGTGAAGACGCCCTGCAGATATTTTCCCCATTGTCTTGGGGATTAACATTCAGCTCCTGGTTACTTATGCAAATTTCTGCAGCCAGCTTGAATTTCTCCTCAGAAAATGGGATTTTCTTTTCTATCACACTGTCAAGCTGCAAATTTTCCAAACTTTTATGCTGTTTCCCTTTTAAAACTGAATGCCTTTAACAGCACCCAAGTCACCTCCTGAACTTTTTGCTGCTTAGAAATTTCTTCTGCCAGATACCCTAAATCATCTCTCTCAAGTACAAAGTTCCCCAAATCTCGAAGGCAGGGGCAAAATGCCACCATTCTTTTTGCTAAAACATAACAAGAGTCACCCTTGCTCCAGTTCCCAACAAGTTCCTCATCTCCATCTGAGACCACCTCAGCCTTGATTTCACTGTCCATATCATTATCAGCATTTTGGTCAAAGCCATTCAACAAGTCTCTAGGGAGTTCCAAACTTTCCCACATTTTCCTGTCTTCTCCTGAGCCCTCCAAACTGTTCCAACCCCTGCCTGCTAGCTAGTTCCAAAGTTGCTTCCACATTTTTGGGTATTGACAGCAGCACCCTACTCCTGGTACCAATTTACTGTATTAGTCCATTTTCACGCAGCTAATAAAGACATACCCAAGACTGGACAGTTTGCAAAAGAAAGAGGTTTAACGGACGTTCCACATGGCTGGGGAGGCCTCACAATCATGGTGGAAGGCAAGGAGGAGCAAGTCATATCTTATGTGGATGGCGGCAGGCAAAGAGAGAGAGCTTGTGCAGGGAAATCCTCTTTTTAAAAACCATCAGATCTTCTGAGACTTATTCACTATCACAAGAACAGCATGGGAAAGACCTGCCCCCATGATTCAACTACCTCCCACTGGGTACCTCCCACAACACATGGGAATTCAAGAGGAGATGTGGGTGGGGACATAGTCAAACCATATCAGCATTTAACCAAGGAAGTTATGAACTTATGTCTACATAAAAACCTGTACACAGATGTTTATAGCACCTTTATTCATAACTGCCAAAACCTGGAAGCAACCAAAATGTCCTTAAGTAGGTGAATGAATTAACATATTGTGGTATATTCAGACAATGGAATATTATTTGGTGCTAACAAGAAATGAACTATCAATCCCTTAAAGATATAAAGGAAACATACATGCAAATAATTAAGTGAAAGAAGCCATCTGAAAGGCTACATACTGCAGGATTCCAACTGTATGACATTCTGGAATAGGCAAAGCTATGACAATAGTAAAAAGATCAGTGGTTGCTAGAGGATGGGGGAGGAAAGGAAAGGCAGAGAGTGCATACAGAATCTTTAGGGCAGTGAAAATACTCTATATCATGTGGATACATGTCACTATGTATTTGTCCAAACCTACAGAGGGAACACAAATGTAAACTATGGACTTTGGGTGATTATGATGTGCCAACACAGGTTTATCAACTGTACCAAATGTGCCCTCTGCTGAGGGATGTTGATAATGGGGAAGGCTGTGCATCTGTGGGCACAGGAGGTATACAGGAAATCTCTGTACCTTCTTAATTTTGCTGTAAGCCTAAAACTGCTCTAAAAAATTAGTCTTAAAAACAAACAAAAAAGACTCATGAGTATTCAAAAGAATTAGAAGCAGGGTCTCAAAGAAATATATGCCTACTCATGTTCACAGTAGCATTATTCATGATAGCTAAAATGTGGAAGCAATGCAAGTGTCCATCGACAGATTAATAGATAAATAAAAAGTGGTATATACATATAATGAAGTATTACTCAACCTTAAAAAGGAAGAAAATTCTGACCCGTGCTACAACATAAACCACGATGACATTATGCTAAGTGAAATAAGCCAGTCACAAAATGACAGATATTGTATAATTCTACTTATATGAGGTACCTAGGTAGTTAAACTCATACAGAAAGTAAGTAGCATAATGGTTGCCAAAGGCTAGAGGGAGGGGAGAATTAGTAGTTAACTGTTTAATGGGTATAGAGCAAGGGTATCCAATATTTTGGCTTCCCTGGGCCACATTGAAGAATTGTCTTGAGCCACACATACAATATACTAACACTAACAATAGCTGATGAGCTTAAAAAAAAAAAAAGGCAAAAAAATCTCATAGTTTTAAGAAACTTCACAAAGTTGTGTTGGGCTGCATTCAAAGCTGTCCTGGGCCACATGCAGCCCACAGGTTGGACAGGCTTGGTACAGGGTTTTGATTGTGCAAAATGAAAAGAGTTATGCAGATGGACAGTGGTGATAGTTGCACAATGTGAATATACCACTGAAATGTGCATCTGAAAAATATTAAAATAGTAGATATAATGTATTTTACCAAAATAGAAAAATTTTTTAAAAAATTCACTTTCTTAATCTTGTCTGTCAGAAAAAGAATATGTACTAGCATTGGCTTGTATGTGCCTATAAGCCTTCTGGAGCAACATAATACATAAGAAACTAACCCAGGCTGTTAGGGGGCGTAGAAGCTGGGCACATGGGAAAAAGATGGGAGCATGACTTCACTGTATACTCCTCTCTAGGTTCTGAACTTGTAAATAAATGATCTATTCAAAAATCTTAAACAAATGAAACACTCCCCTGGATGCCACACTCCTATCAAGCTACCACCTCTACTGCTCTGTCCTTCTTTGTAACATACTTCCTGGTATGGTCTATTTCTTCAGCTCCCATTCATTTCAATCTACCACAATCTAGTGTCCAAACCCTTGGGCCATGAAAAGTGCTGGTTCTTTTCCAGCTAATCAATCACTCCCACTCTGCCAAATCCAATATGCACTTCTGTGAGTTCATCTTGTAAGAATTCCACACGCTTGACTCTTCCCTCCTGGAAACCCAACTCCTCTGTTCTGTGCTGCCACCTTCTCCTGGTCTTTTCCCTCTCCACCAGCTGTCATGGCTCCTCCCTCTGCCAGACCTCTGAACATGGCAGGACCTAGAGCTCAGATGTTGGCCCTCTTCTCTTTGCCCCCTGCTTTAGATGTCACCTCCAGGCTTCAACCTCCCAAATGTGCATCTCTCGCTTGATCTACTCACTGAGGTCTAGAACTGCCTACAGACCATTGCAGACTTACCCAAACAGAACACCGTGACCCATCCTCATGCCTGTTCCTCCCGAGTCTTCCCATCTCAGTACATGGTACCACTGTCAACTCAGCTGCTTAATTCAAACCCAACAAGGCAGCTTCCATTTCGCCATTTCTCTCATCCCCCATATCCAACCAAAGCACCAAGTCCCACCAGCTCATCTTATAAAACTGTCCTAAACCTGCCACTTCTTTTCACCTTTATTACCAATACCCCTGTCCAAGCCCCTATGTGAGTTTGCCTTGACTACTGCAGCAACATCCTAATTGCTGGTCCTGTTGCTTCCATTTCTGACCTTCTATAATTCATCCTCCTCCCAGAAGCAAAATCATTCTGTTAAATGTCCTGTCAGTCCCCTGGTGGTGGTGGTGGGGTCTGTAAGAAGCTTTGAATGGCCTTCTAATACTTTTACAAGATCTAAATTTGCCTGTGGCCTGTAAGACCCTGCATGTTCTGGCTCTGAAATCTCAATTTATATCACAGTCTTGCTTCCCTACTTGCTAGGCCCCAACCATAATGACCTTTCTCAGTTCCCAGCACTTTCTTACCTCATAGCCTTTGCACCTACTGTTTCCACTGCCTCCTCTCCCCCGATCCAGCTCCATCTCATCCTTCCTGTTTTAGCATACATATTACCCCTCAAACAGAACATCTCCAAATGCCTCCTCTAAAATGCTTCCTCTGCCTCTACCCACCCACTCCACCACACTGCCTACCTTACTGCTACCAGAGCACTCATCACCATCAGCAGTCATCTTATTTATATTTATGACCTGTCTCCCCAGTTAGTATCTACCCTACTTGAGAGTAAGACTTGAGTCTACCTTACTGACATTGCAGGTGCTATGCTCGCCACAGTGCCTGTCTCAGGAACAGGCTCTCAGCTCAAATTTGTTCAGTCAGTCAATAAGGATTAACTAATGAATAAACCAACGACCTTCCAAAGCACTGGCCGGGCTTATGCAGGTCAGCCAGAGGCCCTAATCCAAGCAGGACTAAGGTGGTTTGCACTGGATTTGCACTGGTTTGCACATGTTTCTCCATCATTGTAAAATAATAACACATTGCTTTTGGAAAAATACAAAGAAACTTGAAGTATTCAAACAATATCCTTGAGCCAACAACACACCTCAACATTTCAAGGCACATACACACGTGCATGCATACACACACACACATACACAATTTTTGGAGGCGAAGGAGGAAAAAATGGGGAACAAAAACATACATTTGGTGAGCCTCATACATTTTTTTTTTTTTTGAGACAAGAGTTTCACTCTTGTTGCCCAGGCTAGAGGGTAATGGTGTGATCTCGGCTCACTGCAACCTCCGTCTCCCGGGTTCAAGCGATTCTCCTGCCTCAGCCTCCCAAGTAGCTGGGATTACAGGTGCATGCCAACATGCCCAGCAAATTTTTGTATTTTTAGTAGAGACAGGGTTTCACTATATGGGCCAGGCTGGTCTTGAACTCCTGACCTCATGTGATCCACCTGCCTCAGCCTCCCAAAGTGCTGGGATTACAGGCGTGAGCCACCATGCCCAGTCTCTTTGCTTTTTTTAGAGATGGGGTCTCACTCTGTCACCCAAGCTGGAGTGCAATGGTGTGAGTATAGCTCACTGCAGCCTCAAACTCCTGGGCAATCAAGCCATCTGCCTGCCTCGGCCTCACAAAGCTCTGGGATTACAGGAGTGAGCCACAGTGCCCAGCCTCATAAAATTTTTAATGCAAGGCACATCGTTCACTCCAGTCGATAATTCCCCAAAATATTTTGGCTAAAGGCTATATGCAGTGGCTCACATCTGTAATCCGAGCATTCTGGGAGGCCAAGGCGGACGGATCACTTGAGGCCAGGAGTTCGAGACCAGCCTGGTCAACATGGTGAAACCTCGTCTCTATAAAAATTAGCCAGGCATGGTGGTCCATGCCTATAATCCCAGCTACTCGGGAGGCTGAGGCAGGAGAATTGCTTGAACTCAGGAGGTAGAAGGTACAGTAAGCCAAGACTGCACCACTGCACTCCAGCCTGGGCAATGAAGGAAGACCCTGTCTCCAGAAAAAAAAAAAAATTTTTTTTTTTTGGCTAAAATCAAAGGAGTCCCAAGGTAGGCCTAGATTACAACAGAGTGAACCTAGTAGTGTTCAGAAAAGGTTAGATTATCCGCCAAAGAAATAAAATGAAAGTTTCAAAATTTAAAACACAGGAATGTAAACAGTCCCAGTAAATAAAAAGAAGCCCCTAAAATTCCTTCTATTCTGCCAGAGCAGAGTAAGACCAACAAGGTCATATACCCAGCACACACGCTCTAGCTGTTCCTTCCCTCCTAATTCCTAGTCATCCTCTTAACGCAGCTAGCAGGCCTTACCATTGCATTGAGCTGGGAGTTGCTGGCCTGTGTAATGCCAAGAATGTTGGTGGTGTGCATCACTTCAACCGAAAAACTTGGCAGCCAGCTCGCAATCCGAGACCCTGAAACAAACAAGAATCCAGAATAAGTTTCAGAGCCCTGACTCCTTCCCCCATCATCTGCTCTCACAGCAGCCGCTGTAATGGCTGGTGTTCACTGAGGGCTTCCGATATGGCAGGCCTCTCATGCCAAGTGTTCCACGTGGACTAGCTCATTTAATCCTCACTACATCCCACATGGTACCTCCTATTATCATTCTCCTAGTATCCTTCTCAAAGATACAGCACTAATACCCTTGGTCTTTGGTCTCTGAGGCACTCAGAAGTTAGGGGACTTGTCCAAGATCACACAGTTTAACTATGATGGCCAAGATGTGAAGCCAGACAGGCAAGCCCTAGAACCCTTCACTGCTGAGCAATCCTGCTTTCCAGGGGGGCTGGATGCAGCCCAACCCAGCACCCTCACGCGCTCAGCCTGGGAGATGAAGAAGCTTTTCAAGGCTCTAAGCTTCTATAACACATGAGCTTTGGCTCCTCTCTTTCACGAGCTACACAAATGACTATTCATTTGGAGGCATTTTCACATTTACTTTCAGGAAGTATTTTTTCTTTAATCTTAAAAGCCTTGGTTTTCTGATTCAAAATTCTTTTTAAATCATGCTATTCTACAACACAGGCTTGTAGACTAACAGCACCAAAAAGTCTGCTACTTCTGTTATTTCCTGAAGAAAACAGGAGCCCAAGATACAACAGCACCAAGAATAGGCTGTAAAACAACCCAATATCAAGCTACACGTTTAAGGCTGCTTTTCATTCCTTCACAAAGAAACTCTGATGCATGGAATAGAAAATCAAGTGTGGCCAGGCGCAATGGCTCACACCTGTAATCCCAACACTTGTGGGAGGCTAAGGCAGACAGATCACAAGGTCAGGATATCGAGACCATCCTGGCCAGAACGGTGAAACCCCGTCTCTACTAAAAATACAAAAATTAGCCAGGCATGGTGGCACGTGCCTGTAATCCCAGCTACTTGGGTGGCTGAGGCAGGAGAATCGCTTGAACCAGGGAATCGGAGGTTGCAGTGAGCTGAGATCGCACCACTGCAGTCCAGCCTGGAGACAGGGTAAGACTCCGTCTCAAAAAAAAAAAAAAAGAAAGAAAGAAAATCAAGTGGAATGGCCATCTCAAAGGTCTTGAGATGGGTACAAACAAAATGTACCCATTTAAGAAATGGATACTTATTTCATGTACTAACTAGGGAGAAATAAAGTTGAGTTTATCTATTTTGACTAAAGTTTTAGTAGTCATAATTCATAAAATAGTGGATTGGATAGCCAGGTCTCATCTCCAATATTGCTAGTATATTTCAGAAGTTTTACCTGGAAGAGCCCTTCATTCACAGCCACCAAACCAGGCCCCCTAAACCCCTCTAACATTCTGGGCGCAGCCAGCCAAGTAGCCCCACCTACTCTTTTGGAAGATATGACTCTACTCCCCCTGGTCCTTTCTTTGAAGGATTTCACCAACATGACACCATCCCCACTGTACCCCATTCTTGAAACTCAAATTGGGGATGTGAATAGCACTACTGCTAACAAAATTCCAGGGACACTTGTGTTACAGTAACAATTATAAACATGAACTCACAGAATTTAGCGGTACTGGACTGTTGAAAATCAACAGCAGCTTAATGTGAATTAAGGAAGGATGATCAACCAGACCCTGATATGTCACAGCCTTAGAATTTTAAGTGTGGTTTTCATTACAACTCCTTTTAACACTGCTGGGAGGCAGAACATTTATATTTTATGGACAAAGCAACAGGGTTCCAGCTCTGATTCTGCTTGTGGTACTCACTAGAAAGGCTTCTCAATGATCCTTCATTATATGCTTAAATGCTACACAAATGCAATACATTATTAGGAAAGGTTAACTATTGAGCTAATTAAGTGTGCTCCTCGAAGGCATGGTTGATTTAGTTTTACTTCTCCACCCTCCTGCCCCACCCTGCCCATACTGACATGGAATCGGGCAAAATGCCTGGCATCCCTCTGTTTGTTCTATCTCTATCCATCTGTCTATCCATCCCTCCCACCTAAATGCTTTCAATTAAAATTGAAATACAGTCAATGCGTAGCTTAACAACAGGGACACGTTCTGATAAATGTGTTGCTAGGTGATTTCATCGTTGTGCAAACATCATAGAGTGTATTTACATAAACCTAAATGGTATAACTTACTATACACCCAGGCTATATGATATAGTCTATTGCTCTAGGCTACAATCCTGTACAGCATGTTACTGTACTGGAGGCAGTTGTAACACAGTGCTAAGTATTTGTGTATCTAAACATATCTAATAGAAAACATGTAGTAAAAATATGGTACAAAAAAACACAAAACAAAACACCTGCATAGGGCACTTACCAGGAATGAAGCTTGCAGGATTAAGGCTGCTCTAGGTGAGTCAGTGAGTGGTGAAATGTGAAGGCCTAGGACATTACTGTGTGCTCCTGTAGACTTTATAAACACCGTACACTTAGGCTACACTAAATTCATGACAAAATGTTTCTTTCTTCAATAAATTAAATTTAGCTTACTATAAGTTTTTTACTTCATAAACTTAATTTTTAACTTTTTGACTCTTGTAGTAACACTTAGCTTAAAATCCAAACACCCTGTACAGCTATTAAAAATATTTTCTTTTTTATTCTGCAAGAGTTTTTCTATTTCTAAAAGTTTTAATTTTACTTTTTAAATTTTTTTGGCTAAAAACTAAGATACAAACACACACATTAGCCTAAGCCTACACAGGTCAGGAGCATCAGTATCGCTGTGGTCCACCTCCACCTCTTGTACCACTGGAAGGTCTTCAGGGGCAGCAACACGCATGCAGCTGTCATCTTCTAGAATAACAATACCTTATTCTGGAACCTCCTGAAGGACCTGCCTGAGGCTGCTTTACAGTAAATTTTTTTTCTATGTAAGTATGAGTACACTTTAAAGTAATGATAAAAATTGTAGTAAATACCAGGCCACAGGAATTTTTTAGGTCCATTATCATCTTATGGGACCATTGCCGTATATGCGGTTTGTCATGGACTGAAATGTCGTTATGGGGCACATGACTGTATAATATTAAACTGGTCTGTACAGGGCAATTTATAATTAAAATAGTATCTGCCTAGGGGAGAACATCCCTTAGGTATAGTTTTAGAGGTTGAAACCAACTAACCATCGAAATGGAAGAAGTGATTGTGTTGGTTTAAGCGAGGTCTCCCTTCGGCTGCTGCTACAGGAACCAAATTCTCATCCAAATTCTCTCCTTGATGGTCTTCCCTGACACGATTATTGTCAGCAATATTAAGAGACATTCTGCATGTTGGACAGGAGGTGTCTTGTTCTAGCCAGGAACGAAGACAGGAGCTACCAAAAAGTCCAAAAGAACATACGTCAGCATCCTCGATTGTTCCTTAGCATACTTTGTGAGAATTCCCCCAGAAGTACTCTGGATCTGTCAAATGTGCTCCAATTTGATTTTCTCTCCACCACTAGTGAGATTTAAGTGTTAAGAAGCATTTATGGACATTACCTCTTTGCCCTACTTCATTTTAATACACTTCCAGCGTGTCCTGCTGGGAACATGAATTCTTTACCATATGAAGTCATCTACCAAGCTCCTGGTTGTGACCCCTTTTCAATGGGACTTCCTAGCATGGCTCACCATCTTCTCATCCAATTCTATTTGGCTACTTCAAAATCCATGTGGCTGAATCATCCAACACCCTGGCCTCTCATATCCTTGAGTCCTCCACTCTGACGCTCACATCTTTCACTCTGCTTTAGCTACCACTAGCACAGTCATAGCCTTGGCCTTGTCTTCAAAATCTTGATGTCAAAAATCTCACTCATTCACTCAAGCTCCTCTCCTTCCAACTCACTTATCTGGCACCAAACTTGCTAAGACCTCCCATCTGCTTTTTCCTTAAGCATGACAGCCCTACAGGTCCTTACCTCCCCGTTCCCCTGGCTCACCTGTAACTTCTCCTCTCCATTCACCACCTCAACCTCCTCCACCCTCTTCTCTTTGCATGCTGCTTTCCCAACAAGGCTGAAGCTTCTTTTGCCCTCTCTCAGGAGATGATAATGCCTTAATTATGGTAGACACTCAGTAAATACTTGAGGTGTCCATTAAAGGAAAGGATACTAGAGTAAGAAGCAGAAAATGTGAGATCAGTCCCAATTCTCCCTCTAACTAGCTGTGTGATCCAGGCAAACCCTTCAGCCTCTCTTGACTAGTCCTCTCCACTAAAGAATGAGATGGCTGGATGAATTAATCTCCAAGGTCCCTCCCATTTTATGAGAATTTGTTATCTTTCTCTAAGGGCGCAAGTAGGCACTCAATAAAAATGCTGTATCTTCTTTTAAATATCTATGAACATGTGTAGATATAAAGTTATAAAGGAAAACCTCACCATAATACGATAATCCTCAGAGTCTCCAGCAACCAAATGGTACATAAGTAACAGGAGTTTCCTAGAGGCCAAGATAGAGCTACTTCTTACTCACTCCGTGTCATGAGAGTGTGTGACAGTCGTGTTCCAAAATAATGTCATCTGTCTGTATGTATATACCCAACTCTATCATATTTTGCAATTAAATACCTATAATTTGTCTGTGATAATTTAGTCAAATAAGTGATTTTTTTTAAGTCCACTTCTCCTAGTGACACCCTGAAATCACACCACTAGTAGAATAACATTAGCCTTGCGGGGGATTACAAAAGTATGCAAGATCCTTGCCTTCCAATAACGCTACACTGTGACATACTTTTTATAAGCAAATCTAAATTTATTTCACAGAGTGCAAAATCCTCCCACATTAAATATAACAGCCTAAAAACTCCAAGGTGAGTACAACTAGTTAGATATAGTTTTCTGTTTTGAAAAAAATGCTAGAGTTCCTTAACTGAGAGAAATCAAACTTTAGAGAGAAAACGGATCTATTCACTGGACTCTGAAATGTTGTAAAAATATCCTCTATAGCAACAAATTATCTAGCTATTGTGTCTGCAAGAATATAGGCATTACCTTTATCACAAATTAAAATGAATTTGCCTTAGATTCTCAGCACACAATCATTCCCAAAGCTACAAAGTAAAGCCAACCAAGAGCACATCCTAACAACTATTTGTTCACTCAACCCGAGGCAGATAAGTGTTTTAAAATTAAATCCTAACTCTTAAGCAACCACTGAGTAAAGAAGAAATCACTTTGGGAAATGAGACACTTTGAGACAAATGAAAACAAAACCACAACGTATCCAAACTTATGAGATGCAGTGGAAGCAATGCTCAGAGGCCAATTTGTAGCAGAAAATGCCTAAAAAGAAGAAAGCTCTCAAGTCAAAAACCTAACTTTATGCCTATAGAACCAGAAAAATAGCAAACTAAACCCAAAGCCAACAGAGGTATCTAGAGTAATTCATAGAGACAAAATATAGAATGGTGAGTGCCAAGGGCTTCGGGAGAAACAGAGAGGGACTTTCTGTATACTGGAGACAATTTCAGTTTCATAAGATGAAAAAGTTCTGGAGATAGATGGTGATGAAGGCTATACAACAATATGACTATACTCCATGCCACCAGACCATATACTTAAAAATAGCTAACAGTAAATTTTTTGTTATATTTTACCAGAATAAAAAAACTATATTTAAGAATTATTACTAAAAAACAAAACAAAATTCACCATAATGAGATAACACTTCACACCCACAAGAATGGCTATAATAACAAAAATAGAAAATGACAAGTGTTGGCAAGATGTATGAAGAAACTAGACCCCTCAGGTATTGTTGGTGGGAATATCAAGTGGTACAGCTGCTGTAGAAAACAGTTTGGCATTTCCTCAAAAGTTAAACAGAATTATCACGTGATCCAGAAATTCCACTCCTAGGCATATACCCAAAAGAAGTGGGAACAAGTCCTCAAACAGATACTTCTCACAAGCACATGTTCCTACCAGCATTATTCATAATAGTCAAAATGTGGAAACAACCCAAATGTCCACCAATGGATGAATGGATAAACTAATTGTTTAATTTATAAAATTATTTAAATTCACCCATAAAATGTAATGAAGTACTGATACATGCTACAACTTGGATGACCTCAAAAAATATTAAGCGAAAGACGTCAGTCACAAAAAGTCACGTTATATGATTCCTTTATATGAAATGTCCAGAATAGGTAAATCCATAGAGACAGAAAGTGGATTAGTGGTTGCCAGGCGATGGAGAAGGAAGGAATGAAGAGTGCTTACTTAGTGACTATGAGGTGCTATTGTGGAGTGATAAAAAGGTTTTGAAACTAGCGAGAAGGGTGGTTGCATAACATTGTGAACACATTAGCAGCCACTGAACTGTACATTTTAAAATGGTTAAATGTATATTATCTGAATTTTGCCTCAAAGAAATTAAATCATAGAATTAATCTAACATATGCTTGAAGATATTATTTCTGAGCTAAAATAGAGTTATTCTGAGTTTATTCTTCCCAACTAGCCTCCAAGCTCCTTAGGGGCTAACTGAAATAATTTTGAGAAATGTGTGCAAATTCCCTGGTCTTCCCAACCTCAACGAACGTGCACCGCTCTACACCCAACTGTCCAACCCGCACAACTAGGGAAACCCTGGCACCTCTTTCATTCCTCACTTTCCCTCAGCTGGTCTAGCACCACATCCTTCCTGATCCCCTCAAATCTGTCTTCTCACTAACTCTACTTGTACCACCAGAGTCCAAGTTACAATTTCTTTTTTTTTTTTTGAGACAGAGTTTCGTTCTTGTTGCCCAGGCTGGAGTACAGTGGCGTGACCTCAGCTTACTGCAACCTCCACCTCCCAGGTTGAAGCAATTCTCCTGCCTCAGCCTCCCAAGTAGCTGGGATTACAGGCACCCGCCACCACGCCCAGCTAATTTTTTTGTATTTTTAGTAGAGGTGGGGTTTCACCATGTTGGTCAGGCTGGTTTCAAACTCCTGACCTTGGATGATCCACCTGCCTCAGTGTCCCAAAGTGCTAGGATTACCCCTGAACCACTGCAGCCATTACTAACCAATCCCCCTGGATCTCTTCAAACAGCAAATCTTACCCGCCAATCCTTACTCAATGTTCAACAGCATCTCACCACTCCCAATGGTCCTCCAGACCCTGCCTATGTGTCTTCTGCCTCAGCGGACACCTTGTCCTTTACTCTCTGGGATCAGCCACACAGCTTCTCTTTTAGTCTCTTCCATTTCTTCCTGCTGCACAGATGCACCCTCTCTCTCAAGTACCTAGTACCACCTGATCCCTCCTTTTGTTGACTTAACTCCTACTTATCCTCAAGAGTCACTTCCTTCAAGTTTGAGTCGGATTTTTTCATTACAAGCTCTCAAGAACTATGTTCCTTTGCTTTAAAGCACTTATCTCATTGATACTTTAAAATTCATAAATATGCCTGGTTCTGATTCACGTTTGAATCCTCCGTTCGACTGTAAGCTACAGGAAAGCAATGATCACACTAGTCATTTTCATTTTATCCCCAGAGCCTAACACAGCACTCAGCACATAAAAAAAAAATAAAAAAAAATAAAAAAAATAAAAAAAAAAAAATCTGTCAACAATGTGTTGAGTTACTGAGACTCTAGCTCCAAAGCCCTATATAAAAAAGAAGAAGAAAAACCCTTTGAGACTATAAAATAAAGAAAGGAAGATTAAAGATGCAAAGATCAGAACTTTCCCAATATGCAAAATTGAAAACACATGCAAAAGGCCAAAAGATACCTCAAGGTCCATTAACATCAAAACATCAAACTTATACACACAGTCATTTATGTGAGACAGACAGAGCCCCAGTGACATCTTAGATCTACTTCCATCTGGAAGGATTACAGAAGAGACTATTTGTAATCCTTGATAACAGACACAGCTCTTTTGTGCTGTTTAGTGGTCCTGGTCTACAACCCATCTCAATCCACTTCTCTGGTGAGATTTTAGGCTTCTTTTGGGCATATACAAAATGCAAAATTATATATTCTCTCTCTCCCAGTTAGATAATAAGCTGTCTGAAAATAAGGACTCCCCGCTAATCCTTTCTTTTAAATCTTACAGACATATTTGCTGTACTTCAGAGCTAAAATGGAGAAGAAATATGAAGACAGTTACCATACCCAGAAATTCAGATGGCAAACTATGGGAGGGAAACAGTCCTATGATGTAGGGAAGAGGCTAAGGAACAAAGAAGGACACCCAAGAGCTTCCCAGAACACGCAGTGCCAGCAGCAAGGCCAGGCGGAGGTAATGTCCCCACTCCTCCACTAGGATGAGTCTCAAGCCTGGGTACAAAAAGCACCCACACACCCTGGACAGAACACCCGTCCCACAGGGCCCTTCACAAAGCTCCTACTTGTGGAAAAGATGTCCGCAGGGCAGTTTCCGCGCAGCCTGCATGGAGTCCCAACAGATGGCACAGTCATCATTGTTGACAGCCAGCTCCTCTGGAGTTGCAACTGCAAACCTGTGGAAACAAAACAAGCCCAGCAGGAACCTTGGTCAGTTCCACACACACACTAAACACCACTTGATAGACTGCACCTATATCACAGCACAGTTACAGAGAAAGCGTGTTCAGCAAAACATTCTTGATAATCAAAAATATAATTTACCTTCAAAGCCCATTAAAAAGTGAGTGAGAAACTTATGCACAGGAACTTTGTCTAAATAATGGCTGCTAGGCCGAGTGTGGTGGCGGGCGTCTGTAATCCCAGCTACTCAGGAGGCTGAGGCAGGATAATCGCTTCAACCCAAGAGGCGGAGGTTGCAGTGAGCCGAGATTGCGCCACTGCATTCCAGCCTGGTGACAGTGCGAGACGATGTCTCCAAAATAGTAATAATAACAATGACTGCTTTTAGTGAAGACCTCGGAGAACATATCCAGACAAATCAGAGAAGTAAGGCCCCCAGAGATCCAATCTGTGTCCCTGGCCACAAAGAAGTGATCCAGGCTGTCCCCCTGGGCACAAAGAGGATACCCATTAATCTTGCACCTCCAGGCATGGTTTAGCCTCAGCTTGGCAAAAGAGTGCCTCCTTCAATGAGGTTAAGTATGTGTGTGTAAACATGCATATGCAGAGAATAATTGAGACCCACTTTCACGAAATGAGCAGGACATAAGCCCAATGAAGCGTCTATTTGATAATAATGACAATAAAATCATGACGAATAAGAGCCTAATACTGAGCACTACGTGCCCAGTACTATTCTAAATACACGAATTATCTCACCAAATTCTCCCAAAGGTTCAGGCAGAAGGTTCTGTTTTCATCCCTAATTTAGAGATGAAGTAAACTGCCCCAAATCACCCAGCACCTAAGCGGGGATTCACACCCGGGCAGTCTGACTCCAGAGCCTCTCCTCTCCACCACTGTTAGCAGTTTACAAACATGCATTCTGACATACTCTGGAATCTGTTGTTATTAAAAAGCTAAAATGAGTAAACTTAGGCAACATCAACTTATGTTTCCTCACCTGGCCTCCATGTTCCCAACCACACGCAGATAGTTCTTGTGCCGACGAATTCGACGCTGCACCTCATGAAACAGGTAACGAAGCTGCATAAAGATGACCAAGCTAGCCATGGATAACCAGATGTTGCCAAATAACTTAGAAAGAAAGAGAGTAAAATACACGGTAAAAGTGAACATGAACTTGCTAGTGATGAAGGCGCAGTATGCAGCAGAAGCTCTTCACTGTTGGTGATGGTGAACTGCAATATTTTTCAGAAAGGAAATACACAGATGTATCTCATTACTCTAAACAAGGCATATCCTCGTCTGCCTAGGTGCTCCACTGCCAGTCATCTTTCCTGAGAAACTCATCAGAAATGGAAAAGCTTTATGCAAAAAGATGTCTATCCATGAAATTATAAAAGAGAAAATATGAAAATGAACAAAATGTCCAGCAGAAGAACAGTTAGGTTGTAAACTTATATTATGTAAAATTATATACTCATTAATTACATTTATTTATATTATACAACTACATATTACACTATTGTATTTGTATATATAACAGTTCTGAAGGTCAATTATGGGAAGACTGTATTAGATAAATAAAAAAAGCAAGATATAACTAATTTTATCAAACTAATACATGATAAAAAATATGTAAAAATGTGAAATAGCAAACAACCGAATATAATCTAAATAACCCACTGTGAGATGTGGTTTATTAAATCATGGTACAGCTATCTGAAGACATTTTTATCCTGAAAGTATTAAAACGGCTTAGAAGAACTGATGCTAACATAGGAAAATGTTCATAATACATTTTTAAAACTATATGTCTATACGTCTAAAATATCTCAATTTATGAAGGTATGTACTCAAATACATAAAAAGAAAACTGTTAAAAGAAGCAGTTAAACACAACAAAATCTTCAGGAAACAAGCATGAGGAAAAAAATTAAAATTTAAGAAAAGAAGACAAAAAAATCTTAAGAGTTATCTTTGGCCATTTGTCCCCTTTTTGAGGGGGGAGGGAGGCTTTTTTTTTTTTGAGATGGAGTCTCACCCTGTCGCCCAGGCTAGAGTGCAGTGGTGCGATCTCGGCTCACTGCAACCTTCATCTCCCAGGTTTAAGCAATTCTCTGCCTCAGCCTCCCCAGTAGCTGGGATTATAGACGTGAGCCACCACGTCCGGCCGAGCCTCTTTTTTTTAAAAAAAGAATTACATGCTTTCTTTAAAAAGTATGTTTTCAAAGTTTCTTTCAACAAGCAGACTTAGAAATGTGCCATGTCTAGCCCAATAATTTTTAAATGATACTTACTGGGCTTATAATTTAAATAAACTGCCCACCAACTATTTTAATTCTCACCATTACTAGATCACTGAAAGGCCAACCAATGAAGCAGATCTATGACACTGTAACTTCTAACATATCAAAGTAAAATGTAAACAATGATGGTAGTAGGAATGTAGGAATTAAGTATAAAGACTTTTTTTAATTACAAAGATGGAAAATGTATGAATCCATGAAGTAGCTAACACTGCAGGAATTCCCATTACCACCTACAAAGTAACTGCTAAATATTTAAAGCCATAGAAACTGGGGAAAGGCAGCTCCTTACTTTCATGCTAAAAGAATAATCTATTGACTTGGTCAGCAGAGTTAACTAAGTCTCCCAGGACAACAAACACCTCCTGAGTTAGGCACCAGCCAAAGCAATTCCACGGCACTGCCTTACACCCAGTGGCAAAAAGAGGGAGGGTTTGCAGCCACATTCATTTTTAGTCTTTTAAGTAGTCCATCCGCATCTTATTCCTAAAGTTTCATTTTTTAATAAAGAAACCATTACTGTTCCTGATTCTGAAAGGCTTGCCCTCTGTTAGAGCTTCTTCTAAGGAAACTTACCAACATGTGAATATGGTGCATGAGGTCAAGGGACAGGAGAGTGAGCTCCATGACGAAGTCTGTGTAATAGACGTACGTCCCCTTTCCTTCCCACGTCCCTTCGTGATTGAGGTCCCAGAGGTGAATTACGTATCTGTAATGAAGAGAGAAAACACCTTAGTAATTTACTGTTACAACTGAATTTGGTTTAATCATACTGTAATTTAGTCAGATTTTTATATATTTCATACCTGCTACATCTTAAAATCAACTGTATGAGTAGGCCTCAATCACCTCCCTCTCCAGTTTCACTCACCGTAAAATCACATGCGCAGTCCTCACTGTCACAAGAAGAGACTATAAAAAAGGATATTTTCTTTTTAGTAAAATTTAGCGTTGCTCAGACCAAACTTATTTTTATAAAATGATAAAAGACAAACATTTCTCAGTTCAATTAAAAAGCAGATTGTTCAAGTTTACCCATTATTTTATTTTCTCTGCTTCAAAGTTCCATAAAATATTTTTATGACATAGAAACTGAACTTTTATTGAGGAAAAGTCCTGTTAATAAGTGACAACCAATTACACCTATCCCCTGGGAATCCCCCTACAATCTTGAGGTTTATCCTGGTAGTTTGACCATCAATTCTATTTCACACAGCATTAAGTCACTATCACTGATTACTCAGAAGGGTGATGCTGTAACTCCAAGTATAGTTCAGGTACTGCTATCGTAGACATGAGGACCTGCTCTCTCCCTAGTGCTTTGTGCACTCCCTTTGTCCACCAGCAGAAAAAAGAATGAAAGCAAGCAAAAGCAAAATAAGGCCAGCCACATCACACCTTTAATCCCAGCACTTTGGGAGACCAAGGCAGGAGGATTGCTCAAGCTCAGGAGTTCAAAACCAGCCTGGGCAACATGGTGAAATCCCATCTCTACAAAAAAATACAAAAATTAGATGGGCATGGGGGCACGTGCCGGTAGTCCCAGTTACTTGGGAGGGTGAGGTGAGAGGATGGATTGAGCTTGGGAGGTGGAGGCTGCAGTAAGCAGAAATTGCACCACAGCACTCCAGCCTGGGTGACAGAGCCAGACCCTAGACTCTGTCAAAAGCAAAAGAAGAGGAGAGGAGAGGAGAGGAGAGGAGAGGAGAGGAGAGGAGAGAGGAGAGGAGAGGAGAGGAGAGGAGAGAAGAGAGAAGAGAGAAGAGAAGAGAGAGGGGAGAGGGGGAAGGGGAGAAGGGGAAGGGGGGAGGGGAGGGGCAGACAAAATAAGCCTCTTGTGGCTTTTTTTGTTTTTTTTTTTTGTAGAGACAAGGTCTTTCTATGTTGGCTAGGCTGGTCTTGAAGGGTATTTTTTATTATAGAAATTGATGGCCAGGCACAGTGGCTAACACCTGTAATCCCAGCACTTTGGGAGGTCAAGGCAGGCCGATTGCTTGATCTCAGGAGTTCAAGACCAGCCTGGTAACACGGCAAAACCCCATCTCTACAAAAAAATCAAAAATTGGCCTGGCATGGTGGTTCATGCCTGTGGCCCCAGCTACTGGGGAGACTAAAAAGGGAGGATCACTTGAGCCCACAAGGTGGAAGTTGCAGTGAGCCGAGATCGCACCACTGCACTCCAGACTGGGCAACAGAGTGAGACCTTGTCTCAAAAAATATATATATATATTTTTCATTAAGAAAAAAGTCCTCGGCCGGGCGCGGTGGCTCAAGCCTGTAATCCCAGCACTTTGGGAGGCCGAGACGGGTGGATCACGAGGTCAGGAGATCGAGACCATCCTGGCTAACACGGTGAAACCCCGTCTCTACTAAAAATACAAAAAACTAGCCGGGCGAGGTGGCGGGCACCTGTAGTCCCAGCTACTCGGGAGGCTGAGCCAGGAGAATGGCGTGAACCCGGGAGGCAGAGCTTGCAGTGAGCTGAGATCCGGCCACTGCACTCCAGCCTGGGCGACAGAGCGAGACTCCGTCTCAAAAAAAAAAAAAAAAAGAAAAAAGTCCTCTTAATCTAGTAGAATAAAACTATTACATTGTTTATGTTTTAGATTAAATTCCCATTTGTAAGTGAAAAATATTTTACAGGAGAAACACTATGAATATAAGAAATGATTTAGTTTAAAATATCAAATCTGTAATATGATAAATTATCTTAAAAGAATAAACACTAACAAGCTAAAATAAAAGTATATACTATAGTATGATCTGACAGGCCTAAGTTAATTGGGTTTATTTTTAGGTATATCCTTTTCAAAGTTTGGACTAATATTAGCTGAAAGTTAGAGAACCAAAAGAAGGCAAATGTAAGTAGCATTCTAACTGTGCTTTGCAATATAATATACCTAAAGCAATAAGTCATTATAAATAGATTTTTCAACAGGTTTTGTGTCAAGATGAAATACAGTTGCATATTTTTAAAATACAGAAAGTATTCACCTAAGATTACATATCCTAGTGTTTATATTAGGACTATTGTATTTTAATTATATTATAATATGATAATTAACATTATATATTTAAATGTTCCTTTTCTAATTTTACTTACACTACTAAATGTACTCCAAAATGAATGCTGTCAAACAGAAATAAACTTTAATTCTGCTCTACCAAATTCCCAATTAGTAGTTCACATTTAGTAAGTGTTTTGACATTAGCCAATTAGCTTCAGTTTATCTAATATCTCATTTTTTAATTAACAATACTAATTATGGGTATTTTGCCTTTGGACTAAGGAAAAAGCAAATACAGCCATTAAATATAAGGACATACAAAGAATTTTTGTTTTGTTTTTTTTTGAGACGGAGTCTCACTCTGTCACCCAGGCTGGAGTGCAGTGGCGTGATCTTGGCTCACTGCAACCTCTTCCTCCTGGGTTCAAGCAATTCTCCTGCCTCAGCTTCCCGAGCACGTGGGACTACAGACGTGCGCCACCATGCCCAACTAATTTTTTTTTTTGTATTTTTAGTAGAGATGGGATTTCACAATATTGGCCAGGCTGGAGAATTTTTATTTCTACTGAACAGAAATTGGTATTTTCAGAAAGGTTTAAAAGAGTAAAAAATTTTTAAATCTTAAAGTATTCATGAATAGACCAGATTTTTCCTTCAAAATTTACATATTCATCATTTTGTAAAATCTTTATCCCCTATGTAAAGAAAGAATTACATAAAATACCACACAAAAGCATTCAGTACCAGTACCCAGCACACAAAAAGGAACTGAAATGCTTGTTAAAATGAAAGACCAAATATCCATCTGTCATTTCCTGGGTGAAAATAACCTGTCAAACATCCAGCTTCCTTGAAAACAGACAGAAACACAATCTGAGAAAGTCCTGCGTCCCGCATCTCACCTCTGCAGCCATGAAAGCCAAGGTGTGCATTCCGTGGGTGTAGCCGGTGATGCAGCAGACGGCCGCCAGTCCACAGCAAGAAAGCAGCATGGCAACCAACAGGGACAGGACTCGACCGTGGCTGCTCATTGGCGTGGTGGGCGAGAAGGAAAGCTGAAATGCACACAGTGGGAAACTGCTCATTCTTCTTCATGGAAGTGTTAAACTTCACTGAGAAATTCAAGGTCCATCTTGGCTTCTCTACTTAGGGTTCTGTGCTAAGCACAGAAAAGCATCCCACTACTATACGGTCCTATTCTACAATAACCCAAATATGAGCATGAGCTGATATTTAGAGATCCTTGTCATATAATATACTGAATATAACAATATGCATTATATTTTTATCCCTTACTCTCAAGGATCCTCCTAGCACTGGGATTATAAACCCCTAGAAGCAATGTTCTGAGGGTATACAACTCTCTCCTCTCACCTTCAACAGGACTCAGGACATGCCTGTTCTGTTGTATTTCTTTCTTAATCTTGCTCTAGTCCTCCTCTCTGAAACTGGCATTCCCAGTCTATTAGGGCTAGAACAACTGAAATGCAATCCAGGCGCAGATTTACCACTATTACAATGTGATGTCAGCACTATGCAAGGAGAGGCAACTGTCTGAAAAGAAGGCCTGGAGCTGTAACTCCTGAGGTCGCAGGCGGAGATTAAAAAAACCAGTTTGGGAGGTTAGAAGTTCCTGTTTGTGGCTTCAAATGAGGGTTGAATGTGAAAGAAATAAAGGTTTGAGAGTGAGATTAACTCACACCAAGGTGCAAGGTCCATGTGGACTGGGTAAAGACAGGGAAAAACACGGCCCTGGAGTGGGTTTAACTGAGGGGCAGCATTGTGGGTGCACATTTATCTGGGACTCATGAGACTACTTCAGGTCACTAATGGGTGGGGGTTCACCCATACAGCTATGATCTGAAACCAAGTGACAGATCTTGTACCAGACACAAAAGGATTCACTTCTGCAACCAAGGAAGCTAAGGGAACTAATTCAGTCCTGGCCCGGGGTGGAAAGAGTATAAACTAGTCAGAAAGAAGAGCTCCAGGAACCAGGGTAAGCTGGGGGAGACAGAAGGAGACTGGAACAGAAAATATCTAGAAAAGACCAGATTTTATTGTTTATGTATCAAGGTTTCCTTGCACTGTGAACAAAACAGTCTGCATAGGTGAAGTGACCCCACGTGAGCTGTAATGTAAACACTATGGGATTGGGAAGAAAGCTCACCAGGAGACTACGATTCTGCATCTCTTGGCTGCTGTAGAAAGTTCTTCAAGAAACAGGCAATGGGGGCCTGATCTAGAAGTCTTCCCAGGAGAGCCACCTTGACCATGCCTGCTGTGGCTCATTCACGTTACACAATTCAAAGCTGGCAAATGTGTGACTAAGCAAGCAAAAAGCTTGGCTAAAAACTCACATATTCAAATCGATCCTTGCAGAGCTGAACCATCAGGTGCAGAAAGACAAGTCCGGCAAACCAGAGGCACCACATGACCACCTCTTCCACTGTTTGGACATTCAGCACACCAAAGATGAAAATGAACTTGTAGAAAATAAAATTCCAAAATTTGTCTTTGAGATGCTAAAAAAGAAAAATGTTTATGAAGGTGAGTACTATCACACCTACCCCATTTGAGGGAAGTTACTAACAAAAGCTGGTTTCTATGGAAGATGTATTCCACACTTGGCTTTCTAACACTTGTCCTCAAGAAAACAGAAGAAAAAACAAAAAGCAGCCATCTGAACAGAGGTAAGACACCCAGAAAGTAATCTATAAACTCTGGACTATAACCCTAAATCAATTATGGTATGTTAGCTATTCAAAGGATAGTGATATGAGTTTAGTAACTTATGTATTAAGAAATAGGCCCAACGCAGTGGCTCATATCTGTAATCCCAGCACTTTTGGAGGCCGAGGCAGGTGGACAGCTTGAGCTCAAGAGTTTGAGATCAGCCTGGGCAACATGGTGAAAACCCATCTCTACCAAACCAAAAATTAGCTGGGAGTGGTGGTGCATACCTGTAGTCCCACCTACTCAGGAGGCTAAGGTGGGAGGATTGCTTGAGCCCAGGAGGTCAAGGCTACAGTGAGCCATCATCATGCCACTGCACTCCAGCCTGGGCGACAGAGCAAGACCATCTCTCAAAAAAAAGAAAAAAATGCTTACATTTTTAATGCACAATGAAAAAGAATGGTAAGGGCTATCATTTTTACTACTTCTACCTTCCAGATTCTCACACAATAGAAAAGATTAGACTTTTTTAAAAAAATTATTAAATTAAAAAATAACACAATCACTTGCCAGCCCATAATAAATGGGGCATAAAAAGGACAAAGAAAACAAAAAATGATGCCTTACCATTTTTATGAATTTTCCTGTCTTTTCCCTATGTGCAAGACACATTAATTTTTGCACAATGCTTTCTTTCACCTATCGTATTGTGAGAACCTTACCAATGTCAATGAATATTCTCTGAATATACCAATATACCGTTTTAATGGCTAAAGATGGACACTGAAACTGTTTTAAAATTTTCACCATTCAAAGAAACATTACAATGAGGGCCAGGCGTGGTGGCTCACACACAAAATCCCAGCGTTTTGGGAGGCCAGGGCAGGCGGATCACTTAAGCCCAGGAGTTCGAGACCAGCCTGGGTAACATGGCAAAATCCTGTCTCTACTAAAAATACAAAAATTAGCTGAGCAGTGGCACATGCCTGTAATCCCAGCTACTCAGGAGGCTGAGGCACGAGAATTGCTTGAACCTGGGAGGTGGAGGTTGCAGGGAGCCATGATCATGCCACTGCACTCCAGCCTGGGCAACAGAGTGAGACTCTGTCTCAAAAAAAAAAAAAAAAAAAAAAAATTGTGCTGAATATTTTTGTATGTATCTTTGTATGAGTTACTTCAGCACTGTCAAATCAAAAATTGCAAATGTTTTTATGGTTTATAGTAAAATCTACCTAACTTCCAAATCAGTCCTGTAAGTATATATTCTCATGGGCAGTGTGTATACATATTTGCTTTACTGTACTCTTTTACACAGAGGGCTTCCAGTTTTAACAATCTTCACTAACCCTGAAATAGGAGAGCAATAAGGAGGGTCTAGTTCACCCCACATGTTAAAATAGACTATCAAGCCGTCTAGGGGGCTCAGGGAGAACTGAGTGAAGAGGATAATTATGGAAGCATGATTCTAAGTGTGTGTATATATATGTGTGTGTGTGTGTATATATATATATATATATATATATATATATATTTTTTTTTTTTTTTTTTTTTTTTTTTTAAGAGACAGGGTCTCACTCTGTCATCCTGGCTGGAGTACAGTGGCCCAGTCATAGCTCACTGCAGCCCCAATCTCCTGGGCTCAAGTGATCCTCCCACCTCAGCCTCCTGAGTAGCTGGGATTACAGGCACATGACATCATGGCTAATGTTTTTTATATATATATTTTACAGAGATGGGGCCTCCCTCTGTTGCCAAGGCTGGTCTCAAACTCCTGGGCTCAAGTGATCCCACCTTTGTCTCCCAAAAGAATGCTTTTATATGTAATTTGGAACCATGTAATTGTTTCAGAAATTCAAAAAATAAACAGAAAAAAGCAAAATGTACTACAAATTAATAATGTGACTCCTTAAAGATTTTGAGAACTTAAACGCACTGTACTCTGACCAGACATCTTTCGTAGAGAACAAAATAAAGTGGAAAAAACTCATAGACTATGCCCTAACTCGATCCACCAAAAGGGCAGAGACACCCCAGTAACAATGAGCACACTCAGTCAGTATACAACTTGGCTTCTAAATATCATTGCCCAATAACATGAACTAGGAATCACTGGTGAATGTCTGTTTCCAGACCTGATGCAGGAAAAGTACAAGGTGAACTTAGGACATTTTGTGCCCTGGTTTTGAATGATACTGCCACTTGGCTCTGCCATTTAGTTTCTGTGTGACCTTGGGAAAGTCACTTAACATCCCTGTGCTTTAGTTTCCTCATCTATACAATAGGTCTTACAATAACAGCATATACCTCATAGAATTTTTGGGGGAATTATACATAATATATGTGAAATGGTTAGACAAGTGCCATACTAGGCACTAAGCACTTAAAAAAAAAAATCAAAAAGCTTCCTTGCTCTAAACCTCCACTTAACATTTTAATCATTTTAGATATTCGATGTCTTTGCCTCTAGCATTACTCTATTTCTAGAACTTTAAGCACCCACAGAGCAAACCCATGTCAATCCTAGGGATTTCTAACTCAAAATGGTTCCTAATTGATGCTACTGGATGACATTAAACATCAAATAAACCAACATAGAACAGCAGGGAAGATGCGATCGATGCTGAAAAAACCAAAAGTGGAGCTGGATAAGAAATATGCTCATTAGGCCTGGCGCGGTGGCTCAAGCCTGTAATCCCAGCACTTTGGGAGGCCGAGACGGGCGGATCACGAGGTCAGGAGATCGAGGCCATCCTGGCTAACACGGTGAAACCCCGTCTCTACTAAAAAATACAAAAAAAAAAACTAGCTGGGCGAGGTGACAGGCGCCTGTAATCCCAGCTACTCGGGAGGGAGAATGGCGTAAACCCGGGAGGCGGAGCTTGCAGTGAGCCGAGATCGCACCACTGCACTCCAGCCGGGGCGACAGAGCAAGACTCCGTCTCAAAAAAATAAATAAATAAATAAATAAATAAATAGGCTCATTATAATTACCTCTGGATCTAGTAAAAAAAATTCTCTAAAATACTCCAAGGTTATACTTTCTATAAATTTCAACCTGATAGAACTAACCTTTTAGGGAAAAGCAAGTATATAAGGCCCACTGGTGCCAGATCAATCCACCAAGCCTGCCTGGCCTGACCAATTTCTGGTCTACAAATAAAAAATTTGAAGAAAAACTTGAAGAAGTATCAAAAGAAGCATTTAAGCCAGTAGAAGTGGCTCACACCTATAATTCCAGCACTTTGGGAGGCTGAGGCGGGCGGATCATTTGAACTCAACAGTTCGAGACCAACCTGGGCAGCATGATGAAATTCTGTCTCTACAAATACCAAAACAATTAGCCGGGTGTGGCACATGCCTGTAGTCTCACTCAGGTACTCAGGAGGCTGAGATGGGAGGAGACTGCTTGAGCCCAGGAGGTTGAGACCACAGTGAGCAGAGATCACACCACTGCACTCCAGCCTGGGTAACAGAGCAAGACCCTGTCTCCAAAAAAAAAAAAAAAAAAAAAAAAAAAAAGACAGCATTTAGAACCTATCTGGGAGACCTCTAGAGTTGATACTGGAGAAAGTACTGAATACTAACTAATGAAAAATCTCTGGGAATACAAAACAGTCCTGTTCACAATGGCATTCAAGGGCTCAACCACCAAGTAATACATGTCAGCTCTAAACCAGGATTTCAGTTGATTTTATAAAAGGAAATTTGGGTTGAAAAAGGTAGGTAAGGAAAGAATGGAACATTCTGAATACAAAGTAAAGCTGCTGTTGTGCTTTTCATGTAGTAGGTTCCTGTGTCTTATCACTGGGATAAGATAGAATAAAACACAGTTTTGTTCTTATGTTGTGATTTTGAAGGCCAGTTCTAAATTCTTACTTTAAAACATACCATGCCAGGCACGGTGGCTCACGCCTGTAATCCCAGCACTTTGGGAGGCCAAGGCAGGCGGATCACCTGAGGTCAGGAGTTTGAGACCAGCCTGGCCAACATGGCAAAACCCTGTCTCTACTAAAAATACATGGATTAGCTGTGGTGCACACCTGTATTCCCAGCTACTTGGGAGGCTGAAGCAGGAGAAGTGCTTGAACCCAGGAAGCAGAGATTGCAGTGAGCTGAGATTGAGCCACTGCACTCCAGCCTGGGTGACAGAGCAAGACTCCATCTCAAAAAAAAAAAAAAAAAAAAAAAAAATCTACACCCTACCCACTCAAATCCTCAGGGAACTGCCAATCTATACGGTATGCTTGTGGCATAATTCTTCATTGAAAGCGTTCCCTGCCTGTTCTGAGTCACTTTCCAGTTTCAGACAATCTCACCCAAAACAAGAACAAATCTCCTAATTTTATGCTTTTAGAATTCTTAATTCACCTTCCCACAGAGAAAATTGTCCTGGTAAATTCTTTTGGAAAAGAACCCACATTCTACAGAGTGACATTTATGATCATTCAAAATCAAACAAATCTAGGCTTCTCTAAAAACGACATTCCTAAAAATCATGAAGAAAAACAGCCATAAAAAACAATATTGGGACAACTTGGCTGCACTGAATATGAACTGTGGATTAGACAAAGTATTTTTTCAATGTTAAATTTCCTAATTTTAATCACTGTGCTGTAAAAATGCCTTTGCTCTTAGAAAATGCAAACTGAAGTATTGAGGGGTAAAGGGGTAATGATGTCCACAACTTACTCTCAAATGAATCAGAACAAAAGTATGTATAAATAAAAAGTGACTATTAAAGCAAATGGAACAAAATATTAACAACAGGCGAATCTGGATAAAGGGTATATAGGAGTTTTCTGTAGTATTCATGGAACTTTTCCACACATCTGAAATCATAAGAAATACAAAGTTTAAAAAAAAATCTAGTCACAAGAATCCATCCTTTCAGTGTAGCCTTACCTGTCTCTCACTCACTCGAAGAGGGCCAAACACGATACACTGGATGAGCTTTGCCACCAACATCAAAACACAGCAAGCAGTATTTACTAGAACCTGTAAACAAATCGGAGAAAGGAAGTTTATTTCTTCCTGCTGAAAAATAAAAGCAGCTCTAAAAATCTCATATTAGGAATTCAGCCATCATTTCCAGTGACTGAGCCTTTCTGGTTCTCTCCCAATGCAAGATAAGTAATATCTGAAAAGGCACACTGTTCTGGGCAGTGGGTGTTAGGGGTAAGGATTGGGAAGAGAGGCACCAGCTTACCAACTAAGTCACAGCTCTTCTTCCAATATGCACCCTCCAGCAGGCCACCTTATCTTTCATCCTTAACTGAATTGTATGTATACTTTGTACTCTTTGTGCAAAACTACATGAACCTTGTAAACTGCAGGTCCTTCCCAAGTACCTCATTTCCAACATTATTTTGATAGCCTTAAAGAAAACTGTTCTAGAAATTGAAGTTACCATGAATAGTAAAATCCAGCAGCCAGAGATTCTACCCTGCCAAACAAATAGGAGGCAGGGGTAGGAGTGTGGATGGTCACAAAAAAAGTCTCATCATGAGAAACTAATAACCAAAAAATATAACAGAGAGAATATTTTAACATTTATTGGAATGGAAAAATCTTTCAACCAAAAGATAAATGTGCTCCATGCTTGGTGTTGGCTTTGAAGTAAAGCTTCTGTGGCACTGCAGTGGGGTGGAATGGGGAAAACAGAAGGAAAAGAAAACTGGTGAGAGGGGCTAAGAGATGAAAGGCAACCTGGGGATACCAATGCAAAACTAAGGCCTTCTTCAACAGTCTATGAGAAAACTTAAAAAACAAAACAAAACAAAATAAAACCCTAAATGATGAATATCCTTACACCTAAACACCAAATCTTAATGCTTACAAAATGGAAGAGTTGGCTGTCTCCAACCCAGAGATTACTGTGGGGTATCACATTACTCTGAATGACTCCAAAAAGCCAAAAGGACCTTGATAAAAACAGTACAGATGACTTGTTGAGAGCAAATGAAAAGGAACTACATTTACCATATTACCCTTGCCAAGTCATTCTTCCCTCTACTTTTAAAAGCAAATGATAATTTTAAAGAAGAAAGAAAGGGGACAGAAGAGAGTAATTTAAGAAAGCAAGATCCCGAGGCCAGGCGCGGTGGCTCAAGCCTGTAATCCCAGCACTTTGGGAGGCCGAGACGGGAGGATCATGAGGTCAGGAGATCGAGACCATCCTGGCTAACACGGTGAAACCCCGTCCTACTAAAAAATACAAAAAAAAAACTAGCCAGGTGAGGTGGCGGGCGCCTGTAGTCCCAGCCACTCGGGAGGCTGAGGCAGGAGAATGGCGTAAACCCGGGAGGCGGAGCTTGCAGTGAGCCGAGATTCGGTCACTGCACTCCAGCTTGGGCAACAGAGCAAGACTCCACCTCAAAAAAAAAAAAAAGAAAGCAAGATCCCTGAGATCACCTCAGGGTCTGTTTAGTACCTCACACCATCCCTCCCTTGGGAGAACAGTTAAGGGCAGCCCTGATTCATTACAAATGATTAAATTTAGTTCTATTCTGTCTGCCTAATGGGCCAAAGTATGTAATATATTTTTAATGGATTGAAACAAAAATAGTTCTGCTGAAAAAATAAACTGTTTTAGTACTTAAATCCTTCAAACAACCAGGAACAAAAGCTGAAACTAGTTGCCCCAAATATCCTAATTTGTGTAACAGGCCAATTCAAAATGGTCCAGATCACCAGGAGCATGGTGGCTCACACTTGTAATCCGGGCACTTTGGGAGACCAAGGTGGGAGGACTGCTTGAGGTCAGAAGTTTGAGACCAGCCTGGAACACACAGCAAAACCTTGCCCCTACTGAAAAATATATAAAATTTTTAAAAAAGAAAAAACAATTCAGGTAACTTGAAATGTTCATTTTTAAGGTGATGAAATAGATGCTAAAGAGACTCACCTTCATTGTGATCTAACCAGTCAATCTCAGCCACATTAACTAAGAGAAATGTTGTAAGACAAAACCACAACCCCTCATGTCACATCCCCTAGACAAACATGCCCCAGCTTTATTACGACGCAATTTCTTAAAAGAATTCTTCCTGTTTTTACATGTAGTCATACGAATTTAAAAAATAAATGCAACACATTTAGCACTTGTTCGAGGCATGTGGGAAATCAGAAAAATGATGGAACTCTGAACCCTAAACTCAAAGAACTTTTAGAATCTACAAGAGATAGAACATGGTAAGCAGTTTAACAGAAGGCCAAGCAGGCTACCATGAGAGTAATGATGGAGAAAAAAAACAAATTTAGGGGCACTTAAACATTTCTCTATTGAAAACAGCACTGTCACACACATCTCAAGTTATCAAACAAAAAAAGTATTATTTACTATTTCTCAAACTCTTTAAATAAAAGTCTATTTTTTTTTCTGACAGTCTCACTCTGTTGCCCAAACTAAAGCACAATGGCGCAATCTCCGCTCACTGCAACCTCTGCCTTCCAGGTTCAAGCTATTCTCCTGTCTCAGTCTCCCAAGTAGCTGGGATTACAGGTGTGAGCTACCACACTAATTTTTGTATTTTTTTGTAGAGACATGGTTTCACCATGCTGCCCGGGCTGGTCTCGAACTCCTGGGCTCAAGTGATCCATCTGCCTCGGCCTCCCAAAGGACTGGGATTACAGGCATGAGCCACTGTACCCAGCCTAAATAAGTCTTTGAATTCAAATAAGGTATAAAAAATGTGTATCTTTAATTTATCAAAAAAAAAAAAAGTAAAAGTCTCTTATAATCCCATCACCCATAGACAACCACTTCCTATTTTAATTTAAATGAAGATTTAAAAATTAACATGGCTAAGCAGGAAAAAAAAAAAAGCTTGAGTATACTGATACTAAAAAGGGAATTTATGTAAAAAGGAGAAAAGCTGTTGTGAACTTTGTAACCAAAGCTACAAAGGATTGAAAGCAACTGAAAATTATTTTAAGATTATAAACAAAGTTTTTTAAAACACCTTAATGATTATTAATAACATTACATGTCTATTTATAGAAAAATGCCTTAATTATAATGATTATATGTTAACTACAAATACTGACCAGGCACAGTAGCTTACACCTATAATCCCAGCACTTTGGGAGGCCAAGGTCGGGGGATTGCTTGAACTCAGGAGTTCAAGACCAGCCTGGCCAACATAGTGAAACCTCATCTCTACAAAAGATACAAAAATTAGCCAGGTGGGATGGTGTGCACCTGTAGTCCCAGCTACTGAGGAGGCTGAGGTGGGAGGATCTCTTGAGCCCAGGAGGTCAAGGCTGCAGTGAACTGTGATTGCACCACTGCACTGGGCAACAGTGCAGCCTGGGCAACAGAGTGAGACCTTGCCTCAAATAAATAAATAAATAAATAAATAAATAAATAATATTGTGTTATACATATAACTTCTCAACTTCAGTTAACAAAGGCTTGAAAAACTGTAAATACAACTGAGCACCCCTAATGCAAAAATCCAAAATCTGAAACGCTCCAAAATCCAAAACTTTCTGAGCACCAACACGGTGCCACAAGGGGAAAATTCCACACCTGACCTCATGTAATGAGTCACAGTCAAAATGCAGACTTACAAGAGGTTACTGAGTGTCCCTAAGGGAAAAATGAAACTGCCTTCAGGGTATGTGTATGAGGTGCATATGAAACAGAGGAATTTCACGTTTACATTTGGGTCTCATCCCCAAAATATCTCATTATGTATATGCAAATATTCCAAAATCCAGGAAAGAAATCCCAAATCTAAAACTTCTGGTCCCAAGCATTTTGGATAAAGTATTCTCAACCTATACTGAAAGAAACTTAACTGGAGCATTCCTTATTTAAAAGCAAATCCCATTGGCTCATGTCTATAATCCCAGCACTTTGGAAGGTCAAGGTGGGTGGGTTGCTTGACTTCAGGAGTTCGAGACCAGACTGAACAACATGGTGAAACCCAATCTCTACTAAAAACACAAAAAACGTAGCTGGGCATGCTGGTGTGTGCCTGTAGTCCCAGCTACTTGGGAGGCTAAGATGGGAGAATCACCCTAGACACAGGGAGGTCGAGGCTGCAATAAACCAAAATCACACCACTGTACTCCAGCCTGGGCAATCAGAGTGACATTGATTAAAAAAAAAAAAAAAAAAAAAAAAAACTGCTTAAAAAGTAAACTAAAATAAATAAAATAAATCCCTGGGTCAGGTGCAGTAGAACATGCCTGTAATCCCAGCACTCTGGGAGGCAGATGAGGGAGAATCACGAGGTCAGGAGTTCGAGACCAGCCTGGCCAACATGGTGAAACCCCATCTCTACTAAAAATATAAAAATTAGCCAGGGGTGGTGGTGCTCACCTGTAATCCCAGCTACTCAGGAGGCTGAGGCAGGAGAATCACTTGAACCCGGGAGGCGGAGGTTGCAGTGAGCTGAGATCGTGCCACTGCACACCAGCCTAGGTGAGAGTGAGACTCCATCTCAAAAAAAAAAAAAAAAAAGAAAAAGAAATCCGGGGTCAGGCGCGGTGGCTCACGCCTGTAATCCCAGCACTTTAAGAGGCCGAGGCCGGCGGATCACGAGGTCAGGACATCGAGACCATCCTGGTTAACACGGTGAAACCCCGTCTCTACTAAAAATACAAAAAATTAGCCGGGCTCAGTGGTGGGCGCCTGTAGTTCCAGCTACTCAGGAGGCTGAGGCAGGAGAATGGCATGAACCCGGGAGGCAGAGCTTGCAGTGAACCGAGATCGTGCCACCGCACCCCAGCCTGGGCAACAGAGCGAGACTCCGTCTCAAAAAAAAAAAAAAAAAAGGAAATAATATGTGCACATACATGTTTGTATAATATGTAAGTGTGAACTGTCAAGGACTTGATCAATTTGGGTATTTCTTAGTCTCCTACTTAACACCAGCACTTACTACAAGAATCTGATAATTGCCATTTCTGGAAGAGAGAAGCAGGTAACAGGGAGAGAGCGAGAGATCTACTTTTCACTGCATATCACTTCTGTACCCCTTAACTTTTTTTTTTTTTTTAATTTTAGACGGAGTTTCACTGTGTCGTCCAGGCTGGACGGCAGTGGCGCAATCTCAGCTCACTGCAACTTCCACCTCCCAGGTTCAAGCAATTCTCCTCCCTCAGCTTCCCAAGTAGCTGGGATTACCGGCACCTGTCACCATGCCTGGCTAATTTTTGTATTTTTAGTAGAGATGGGTTTCCCCACGTTGGCCAGGCTGGTCTCTATCTCCTGACCTCAGGTGATCCTCCCGCCTCGGCCTCCCAAAGTGCTGGGATTACAGGCGTGAGCCACCATGCCGGGCCTGTACCCCTTAACTTTTGTACCCTGAGCATGCATTATCTATTTTTTTTAAATTTTTTTAAAGTTTAGAATCTACTAAACTAACCTGACTAGTTCTACAATTCCACATTATTTTTCTCACCATATGAGTAACAAACCAAAACAAGTTTGCCTGTTACAGCACAATATTTCAACTATGGCTGGGCGTGGTGGCTCATGCTTGTAATCTCAGCACTTTGGGAGGCCAAGGTGGGTGGATCACCTGAGGTCAGCAGTTCAAGACCAGCCTGGCCAACATGGTGAAACCCTGTCTCTACTAAAAATAGAAAAAATTAGCTGGGCATGGTGGCGCACGCCTGTAATCTCAGCTACTTGGGTGGCTGAGGCAGGAGAATCGCTTGAACCCAGGAGTTGGAGGTTGCAGTGAGCCGAGATCATGCCATTGCACTCTAGCCTAGGTAACAAAGAAAGACTCTTGTCTCAAAAAAAAAAAAAAAATTCAACTATATTAAAACACTTCAGAATGTTTCTCATAGCTATAGTGCTGTCAAAGCTTCAAATCATTTTTTAAAAATTCACCAAATGCCTTTTTTTTTTTTCCAGTCTACACAAAATAAAAACAAGTTTTACTTGTCCCTGTTTAGAGTGTAGCAGGTCAGGCAGCAGTGATCCCAGCAACTCTGACTTACTCAAGGCTCAAAATTAATTCCCTTCACTCCAAGGCCCAGGAGGAAAATGTCCCCTCCAGAATGGTTCTTACTCTTCCACTGGAGAAAACAGAAACTAAATTATAAAATAGTTAGGCCTGCCTGTGAGGAAAAGAGAGGAAGGTGCATTTATCACCATGTAACCCTACAGGTGTTTTTGACCCTGTAAAATGTTGGCCACCAATGGGGGCTTATTTATGAGCTTGCAAAGACATGGGATTAAACTACCAGGAACTGTTTCCAAGACACGGTCAACCTGGATATTTTTTAAGACACCTGCCTACACCAGCACCACTCCCCCGCGCCCCCTACCATTTGGTGGTTTCCTCCCTTTAAGGACAATCCACGTACTGTTACCTCTCTGCAGGCTCCCAGAGACAAACACATTATACAAACATGCACACACTCCCCCCCTCATCACATAGATGATGACTGTGTTGCTCCTTTAACAATACTAGGGAAATAGATGACAGTCCGCATGCAAAGCACACCTAGGAGGTGATCAAATAGCAGTCCCCTTCTCCCTTACCCAGAAGGCATTCCTTTTATTTTTAATTTATCTAGGCTCACATCCAATTATTCACAAGTTTAGTGTTTTTTCCTTCAGCTGCCCCAACACTTCTGGAGCTAACATTTTTTCCTCATATACCTTGAAATAGTCAACTCATAGAGACTCATACCTAGGAAGTCACTTTCAGCTCTTTTGTTGTTTTTTTTTTTTCTTGTAGAGCAGGGGATCTCACTATGTTGCCCAGACTCCTGGGCAGCTCCTGGGCAACTCCTGACCTCAAGCAATCCCCCCACCTCCTGCCTCAGCCTCCACCTCCCAAACTGCTGAGACTGCTGGTGTCAGCCACTGAACCCAGCCCTTAAGTGTTATAATAATATGAAAATAGGCTCTTTAAAATAGGAGTCAGCCAATTTTTCTCTAAAGTACTCTCAGACAGTGAATATTTTAGGCTCTGGAACTTCCTTAATTTATTTGTTTTACAACCCTTTAAAAATATAAAAAACATTCTTAGCTGTTAAGACAAAAATAGGCCTAGTCAAATAGGCCGCGAGTTTGCCAATCCCTGTTCTAAATGGTCAATTCACTTTTATCCACTTTTATTTGTAGTTATTTTTCCCCTTGAGAGTTCTATTTAAATGATATTATTTGCACAATTAATCAGAACCTTGACACTAGTTTCATATTTCTATCTCTCTATTTGCATATCTTGCTCTTAGAATTTTAGAAGCAGATATTTAAGAAAGCAGAAAAGGGAACTAATAAAAGTAATGAGTAAGAATTAAAAAATGAAAAAGCCAAAACACCTGAACAATCCAAAACCATGCTAGAAGGGACCAAGAGGGAGCTGAATAGAAGCATTATCTGAGCAATGTAAAATAGCCCAGAAATGAGTAACAAAATAAAAACTCATCTGAAATCAAACTTTAGGGTGGAAGTTTTAGAAAGACAAGGGGAAACAAAAGGTCAGGTCAAACCCACATATCTGTTAGTGTAAAAACCCAGAAGCCTCCTCCCAAATCCGTTCTCAATGTCATGTATGAGGGCCACCTGGAGAGGCCCCCTTGGGAGGAGGAAGTTATAGGTCACTAGATCTCCCGTCCTCTTCCCACTCTACATAACTGTATCTTCCACACTGCTCCCAGACTATCTTCTGAAAGAAATCATGACAGCACCCCTATTCCTCCATGCCCCACCCCCACTTAAGCCCCAATACTGTCCACACTTGGTAGAGCAAGCAAGGTCAAGGTTACATGACACCATACTCCAGCCTCTTCCTAGGTTAGTTTTTCAACCACTAGTGTCCCTCAGATCACCTAGGGCATTCATTAAAATGAAGATTCCAAGGCTCCACCCTTCTCTCTGAAATGGATCCCCAGGGAAACTACACTTTACAAGTACCCCAGATGACCACATACCAGGCTGCCAGAGGTCCACACTTTGAGAAAGAAACCTTCAAAGGGGTTGCTCACCTCCTCCTCTCACAGCAGAGGCACCTGCCCCACCTCCTTCACCCCCCAGTCTCCTCTTCACCTTCTCAACCTCCCTCTTAAACCAGAAGATTCAACAGATTTTTTATTTAACAGCCCAGCTTCCAGACCACCCTGCCTGTGCCCAGCACTGTCCTCCCCCAGCCAGACCGAGCTCCACATGCTGGTTTCTTTATCTGGAATACCCATTGCTGCTGGTTGAGACCCTTCCCACCTTCCAAGATGGTTCAAACACCACCTTCCACGAACCCTTCCCTAGGCACAATTCCTTTCTTTTTCCTCCAAACTCTGCTGCATTTTATTTATCTATTATCACCTGTAAAATTGTGCCATATTACTGAGGGTAGGGGAAAGTGTTGTTCACAGATATGCCCTCCAGAGTGCCCAAAATAACACCTTCAAAAGGTTTTAAATTGAGTTTGTTCATGAAAAACCTCCTGTGATGCTATCAGACCGATATTATTCTAAACTGTGCTCCACAAAGATAAGTTTTAGGAACTGCAATATGTTAAACAATATCTAGCAGGACTTGCACTGGCAGAAGGATCAGTCTTTGTTTTGTCTTACTTGGCCTTGGCAGGCAGTGTTTGTGAAAAAGTTGAATCCAAATTCAACAGAACTAGGGGAGGATCCAGTTGACAAAGGCACCACCACATAGGGTATTCACTCAACAATCTTATCTGTCCCACCACTGGGGAAGGCTTTTGAGATTGTCACTTCTACTCAGCTGCTAAAGCAGAAACTACATAAACACTGAGTGATGAGACAAACTCACAGTGAGCACATGGAGGCTCTGAGAAACCAAAGCAGGCCAAAATAAACACGTGGAAATAAACACCCAGAGGAAAGATGGAGGAAAAACAGCACTAGGATCAACTGAGAAATGAAAATATCATCAGCAGAGAGTAATAAGTGATAAACTTGCCAGAGGTAAGACCTCTACTGAAAATGCTGGAAGAAAAGGAAATTTCCTAAAAAGTAATCATCATCACAGAAAAATCAACAGCCTTTTATGTAATGTTTTCTGAAGAGGTATTAACCTTAGAATCTGAACATGGCTTTTATCAAAAGAAAGTCCTGCGGGGGAAAATCCATTAAATAATGCCAAGGTTGTTATATAAATAAAATAAGGGTTCCTTCTCAAAGGCTTATTTATATCTCAGACTTAAAAAAATATCAAAGACTACATTATAATCTTAACATATGGCAAAAACACTCTCTATATCACTTTAAGTTGTTTACCTGCTAACTCAAATGCAAAATCAGATTTGAAATTAAGCAAGAGATGTGAGTGAGTTCTTTCTCTTCTCCCTTCTTTGGGTCTGTAAAGTTCAGTTTTACACAGCAGTAGACAAACAGGAACTTCACCCTTCACTGCCTTCTACTGAACTCTCCATCAGAAGGACCAGGAGACTTAATCCACAGCCCACAGAGTCCATAAATCCCACCGCTTCCTGATGAAGCACAGTGAGACTAATTATAACAAATGAGTTGCATATCATCCTATCAACTTGGAATATTAATCTCTCAGTCATTTACAGCCTACTTTCAACCCCAAATGGGAACTTGGAAGGAGACAAAATCCAAGAAGCCATATTAAATCCAAGTGAGACTTTAAATGCTGGAGAAACTTTTCTGATCACTGTGGGATTTACGTAAGTATTCAAGGCCAAGGTGAAAGCAAAATTCTGTAGCCAAAATATCATTGATCTGCTCAGTCTGAAATTATCTATTCTAATGAAGGAAACCAGCATGTGTGCCTTATCAATGCTGCTTATCTCGCGGGGGCAGACAACCTGGAAACTGCGTTAGAATAGATCCTCAAATAAGAAACATTCAGTTAACATGATGGGCTGCCTCTTGACACTGCGAATGTTTTGCTGTGTTCATACATCAAAGGAAAACCGTCATGAATCATCAGGTAAAGGCAGCAGAAAAGGAAGCACAGTTTGCCTGGTGTTTGTTTCATTAAACAGCTCCCAAAGGGGACAATCGAATACTAACCGGCAAAAAAGTTGTAGGAGACGCCTCTCTCCAACTGGAATGTCCAAAGACATCCAAGTGCTGAAAATTCCCCCATACTCAAAGTCTGAATTCTCCCCTCTGCCCTCTCCTTTTCGTCGGAAGAAAACCCGCTAACAACAATCCCATGCTTGACCAAGTGGGAAAAGCTTTCAACTTCCCTCTACTTTGTCCAACCCTAGGGATAACGCACTCCCAGATCCCGACTTCCCCTTGAACCTGCCCTCTGAGATCTTAGTCTAGTTTCTCCCGAGGGTCCCCAGCCCCTTCCTCCCCACTGCCCTTTAACCCCTTCCCCTGCCCTGGGCCCCGTCCGCACCCCAACGCAGACCCTCGCCCGCCGCCTTCCCGACTCCCTTCCCGGAGCCCCCAACGCTGCCCTGCCCCTCGGGGCCTCCTCCTCGCAACTCCACATGATGTTCCTCCCGCCCGCGGTTCCCCCTCGCTGCCCCCCAGCGCCTCACCACTCTACCTAGGCAGCGCTCCCGCAGGCAAGGCCGCGCCCCCCAGGCGCTTGCCCTCCGGGGTCCCTGGCGCAGGGGCCCCTTGGCCCACCACGCCCCCCGCGGATAAAGGGTGACGCAGCGGACCCCGTCCCTGCCCCGCGGGCCCGGTCGCCTCGCTCACCCACACGAAGAGGCTATCTGAGAGCAGGTACTGGGCCACGTCGCGGGCCCGTGGTCCCCCCGCGCTCGGCCGGGCGGGCGCCGGCGGCTCGGGTTGCAGCGAGGCCGTTAGCTGGTCCGGCTCGCCCGGGCCGACCTCAGGCTGGCTGAGCGCGCGGTAGGCGCTGATGATGGTGCCCAGCAGGGCCAGGCCGCTGAGGCCCGTGTAGGTGCGGAGGCTGGGCCAGGGGAAGCGCTCGAGGAAGAGCAGCGGCATGGCGGCAGCGGCGACCTCCGGTCTCCGGGCCTCCCCGCGCTGCGGCCGGGCCCCTGCCGCCGTCTCGCGAACGGCGCCCACGGGCTCTGGCGTCGCTGTCGCTGCCGCTGCCGCTGCCGCCGCCGCCGCCGCCGCCGCCGCCGCCACGCCGGGCCGGGCCGGGCCGCTCCTGGCTGCTGGCGCCGCTCCGCCCCGCGCTGCTCCCGCTGCTGCCCCTGCCGGCGCGGAAGAGCCTCGGCGGGCTCCGGGCAGGCCACCGCCCCCAGCGGGACGCGGGCGGGACGGGCGCAGGGGCGCGGCCTTCGTCCCCCGCCCCCAGCGGTGGCGCCGCCGCCTAGCGGGCGTAGGCCCAGGCCTCAGGCCCCGGGGGCCGGCACCCAGCATCATCCGCTGCCCGCACCACGGCTCGGCTGGGCCCACGGACACAGAGGGCACCTGCTCCGGCCGCGGCGCAGGCGTCACTCGGGCCCGCAGGCGCTGACGGGCGGGCCGGGCCTCAGGGCGCGGGGGACCCTGGCCACCAGGCCGCTGCCCACTTAACCCCCACCATTAACCCTCTGAAGCTGGTTACCCCCAAGCACTCCTAGGGGCCGAGCAGCTTCCCTGGTGCCCAAAACCCCAGAAGAAAAAATATTAACAGTCTTTCAAGTTTCTGCTGTTTACTAGTAGCCTCCAGCAGAAACTAAAAAATGAACCTGATTTAGCGGGAAATAAAAATGTGTTCCCTCATACACCAGAAGTGAGAATGTCAAATGGTGCGGCTGTCTTGGAAAATAATCTGCCCTTTCCTTAAAGTCAAACGAGTGACCATTTGACCCAGTAATTCCAGTCCTCTAAGAAAAGTGGAAACATACCTCCACACAAAACTTGTACACAAATGTTGATACCATTCTAACAACCAAAAGATGGAAACAACGCTAATAGATAAATGTGATATATCCATACAATGTACTATTCGGTCATAAAAATGAACTACTGATACATGCTACAATAGGGATGAACCTTAAACACGTGCTAAGTCAAAGAAGACAGCCACAAAGGTCCACGTGTTGTGTGATTCCATTGATATGAAATGTCCACAATAGGCAAGTACATATACAGACACAGAAAGTTGATTAATGGTTGCTTAGGGATGGGAGGTAGAGGGAAGGTAGGGGGTGATAAAGGGCACAGGTTTCTTTTAAGAGACAGGGTCTGTGGCCCAGGCTGGAGTACGTACAGTGGCAGGAGCATGGCTCACTGCATCCTCCACCTTCTGGGCTCAAGAAATCTTCCTGCTTCAGTCTCTCCAGTAGATGGGATTATAGGCATATGCCACCACACGTGGCTAATTCTTAATTTTTGGTAGAGACAGCGTCTTGCTATATTGTCCAGACCTGTCTGTGGCTCCTGAGCCCAAGTGATCCTCCCACCGCGGCTTCGGAAAGTGCAGGGATTACAGGCGTGAGTCACTGGCTGGGATAGGTTTGTTTTCAAAGTGATGAAAATGTAAAATTGAGGTGATGATTGCACAACTCTGAAAAATCATTGAATTGTACACTTTAAATAGTTCTATCTCAATATGTGAATTGTATCTCAATAAGCTGTTACCAAAGGAAAAAAAATGTTACCTTGGGAGTTTTATTCCTTTTGCATCCCCAAGGCCTGTAATACTTCCCAGCCCAGAGTAGGTGCTCTGTAAATATTTGTAGGATTTTCCAAACTTTCTAAAGAAAAGGACCAAATTATCTTTCAAAGTCTTTCTTCATGCCTAATATTCTAAAAGTCTATTAACTATAAAACAAAAGATCTCTCAGGCTTACCATTCCACTTTGGAAATTTTAGAAACATCTTGTTAAAGGGTCTTTGATGAACGTTTAGTTTTACCGGGACAAGGAGAGGTCTTACCTTTGTACACGTGCATTTTTTTAAAACAAGGTCTATATGAATACTAGACTTGAGTTCACTTTGGTTTTTTTCCCACAGCCATGCAATTAAAATGCTACACTTTAAACTTTATCAGTAAAACAAAGGAAAACTTTATTTTGAAAAAATATTGTAATTTTCAGGGAAGTGTTCTACTTTACAGGTCAAGATCTGGGCCATCATAACTTTTAAACCACTAACTGGTAATCTTTATTCAATCCTAGCCACAGTAGTTCTAAACTATCACAAACCAAATTTGTCCTGTCACCCTTACAAACAGGCTGCTCTTAATAGATCTGCCCTTATTAAACTTTTAGAAGCTTGGACTTTCTGAAACTTCACATGAACAGGGGAAGTTAACCCAACTATAAAAGCTTATTTTTTGTTTGCATTTTTAAAGAATGTAAACGGTTTGTGTTTGGATCTTTTACTAGAATTAGTAATTTTTCTACCATTACTTTTTCCTTTCCCACTCCAAGAAGGTACTTTGCACACCCTTGTCTCAAGGAAGGACATTTTGGCAATAACCAAACAAGTCTTCTTAAGTCTTAACCAATACTTCTAGTTCTTGGTAATTGCATCTTACTCCATGAGAGGACCAGGGGAGGAGGCAGGACCCAAAAGGGATGAATGCTTAATGTGCCTGGGGAGACTGAATCAACATACAGGCTACCTGTCAGCTGTGTCCCAAGCCCCAAGTGTGGCAGACTGATGACAGCATCAGACTTTTGAGAGGCTGGTCCTGCTTGGACAAGAATCAGTAGAGTCCATGATGAAAGCTCGAGCTCCCTCGTCACCACCACCTTCATTTCAGAATACCACTATGCCTTCTAGATTTGAGACTTCAAATAGCTCCTTCATTTCCATTATGACTGTTAGACTGAATTTCCTGCCATCTTTGTGGGATGGTGGTTCTGACTTGGTTTGATTTAAAGGGAATAAAATAATTATTTCAGACAAATCAGTTTGTGTGGACTAAGATTCATACCTAGATACAATGCTATTTTCATTTTTAAAATATCTGAAGTCCTTTCATATTCATGACCTCATTCACCATCATGTGAGACTGGTTGAGTGGCTTTGTTGTTGCTTAAGATTCTCAAAATCCTAGAAGCTGAACTTCACTATCTAATCCAGTAGCTTTAAATGTATTCCCATGGCATGCTAGTGTTTCATCAGCTGGACCAATATGTTCCACAGCTAAATCTAGCAGAGAGAAAAATAACCAACTCTTCAAGTTTTTAGAGGAAAAACTAAATTAATGGATACATTGCTATTTGTAGCTTTTCTTTCATATTTCTTTTTCTTTTTTTTTTTTTTGAGATGGAGTCTCGCTCTGTCGCCCGGGCTGGAGTGCAGTGGCCAGATCTCAGCTCACTGCAAGCTCCGCCTCCCGGGTTTACGCCATTCTCCTGCCTCAGCCTCCCGAATAGCTGGGACTACAGGCGCCCGCCACCTCGCCCGGCTAGTTTTTTGTATTTTTTTTAGTAGAGACGGGGTTTCACCGTGTTAGCCAGGATGGTCTCGATCTCCTGACCTCGTGATCCGCCCGCCTCGGCCTCCCAGAGTGCTGGGATTACAGGCTTGAGCCACCGCGCCCGGCCTCATATTTATTTTTCATAGACCTCTGGTGCCTGCTATAAAATACACAAGTAGTAAAGTTTTCAGAAAAACCTTTCAATTACTTTCTATCAGGTTTCATTCAAACTTCTGTTCAGATATAAAGGCTGAAAAGGCTATAGTTTTATCAGACACACATATATTCCCATATTTTGGGTAAACTTTCTATTTAACATGACATTGAATTACACAGTATTACATATGCAGCAGGCATAGTGTGTGTCATAGAACATTAAGAATTCCAGGCAAGTTTGAGAAAATAACTAAAGGAGTCAACCCTCTCTTTGCAGATGACGAAACGGCCTCAGTCCCCAATGATATGGACTACACACAGTTAACAACGCAACTTCTAACTTCTGGCCTTCATGTTCCAAATCTAGTGACCCTTTCACACCACAGGAAACTAAGTCTGCTAAAAACACTGCTAACACATAATGGGATGGGTGGGAGTGTGTGGGGCACAAGGCGAGGGCAACATCAATGACCCGGCCATCAGGCCCTTGCTATTATGCTAAGCTGTCTCTTACCTAAAGGCCCTCGGCCGCTCACAATGAAGGACCATGCAAGATTTCTACTAGCACAGTAGGGTCAGCAGCCACACATACCCAAAACAATCACAGAGTCATTCTCTTCCAAATATTTTTTATTGAAATGACAATAAAATAAAAAAAGAACAGTGATCACTTTAACCAAACTTTTACTTTACAAATATAAAAATATAACCAAAACTTGTTTCTTTTATACATTTTCCATAAACGTAATACCAGAAAAGTTCTCAAAGCCAAACTATAAATGATGCTTGTATACTATGATATAAACACAATAACCAAAAGTTTAAATTTCTAAATACATGACCTTTCCATCAACAGAACAGCATAATCAATGTATCTTCCCAATTTATCTCTATTTTTACGATATGATCCATTACTAAAATACAAAATACACCTAAACTGGCCCAATCTAGACTTACCTAGGTTTTAGTAAGTTTTTCCCCACAAAAACAAGCTTAATAAATATAATACAAGCTAATATTAAAATGTGTTTTATGGCTCAAATCAAATTACAGTATTAAGTTTCTCATCACGATTTGAACAACAAAAGCAAACTGCTTGAAATGAGTCCAGTTTAACCCAAATAGTCAATGATGTATAACAAGTGGGGTAAGTATGGGAAAATCAAATCTTATGCTACAGAAAGTTGACTTATACTACAGTCAACAACCACTAAGCCTTCTTTGGCAATGAAACTTACAAAATTGCAAACTCTGAAGCAGTCTCAGTGATTGGCACATACTGTTCCAAACACTATGAACTACAGTAAAAACATTAAGTTTGAGGATGGAAAAGCTACCCCAAGCATTTCATCTCAAGTGACTGAACAAGTACTGTAAAAATAAAGTCATTAAAAAGCCGAGAGCATAAGAGCACAACATTTAAGGAAGGGAATTTTAAGCCGATTGCTTGCTGGCCTGTTGAATTTGAAGTACTTCTACCTCTCACTTCTAATTAAACATGGAAGAAAACAGACTGGCTAATTTGGTTACACTTCGTCCAAATACAATGTTAACTTAATGGAACCCTTAAATATCCAAAATAATAAGTGAATGCTAGTTATAAGACAATAAAAAGTTTAAAATTCTTCCAAATGTGCTGTTAACAGTACAAATTCAAGTGCAGAATTATTATGCCATTTTAAGTATTATATACTTTTTTAAAAAATCACAATGGTCTTCCATCACATGGCGAAAAAACAAATTTCACTCTTCTCCAAAGGGGTAAGTCCATCCTAAAGGTAACTACAAACAATTGTGTAAAACTTTATAGTTTTTTCCCCCAATCTATTCAACATATTCCAGTGTCATTTAGTAGTTTTATATAGAATCTGCACTATACTTGGATTACTCAGGGAAAATAAGATGACATATATTGTAGTTTTAGAACGCAAATGAGAGCTTTCATTTTAGACAAATGTACAACATAGGAGCCACTAAAAAATATGGGTCTATTAATCAAGAGCCCATTTCAAAATGATTCAGCATTTAGTATGTAGATCTGGAATGCACAGTTTCTGGAAGTATTAGAACTTACGTATCAAAAGAACTTAGTGTTAAACAGTGCACTTATACCCTCTTCTAATACTGTAGACATCTACCAACCAGATTTGATTTCCCCTAGTTCTATTATTTCCATCAGAAAACCAAAAACAAATTATTGGGATCCACCTGTAACTGACCAGAGCAAAAAGTTTTTAAGACTTCCGTTTATGTGTTACGAATTTTACATTCAAAACCAGATCTCTTACATTCCAAGGTTAGTAACCCAGCCATCCTGAATCAAAGGCTTTTCTCAACTAGGCCTTAGTGTATGGATGACTGGCTCATGTACTTACTGTATATTGGGAAGAAGTGAAGAAGTGGGAAGTGAAGAATTTGTCAAAGTTACAAAGAACATGAGTGGCCTCAAATCAGATGACTCTTCAACTCAAACACTCCTTACTGAGAGCACTTTATAAAACACACAACAAAAAGTCTACCTCTCTCTATCCTCCCCAAACTGCAAAAGTGAACATCTGAAATGTGGCCACTGTAGCTTTTCCCTCAGAAGCAATCATGGAAGGTGAGCTGAATCAATCCATCTTCATATCCACTTCCTCCAATCTAAAGGTCTTGCTCCCTGATCTAAAGGAATAGCTGAAGGATGCAGCTAATGGATGAGCTTACCAGCAAAATACATGAGAAATATGCTAATGTAGGCTAGAGGGGTAGGACTGTTAGGGGCAGGAGGGAAAAGGACAATTCACAGAACTAGTGGCTTTTTCAAAGGAAATCAGGGGGCATTTTTGGTCATGGGGACTGGTACTCACCTACCACTAAGGACACGCACAGTTACTCACTACTTAACTACCATGTGAGGGTTTGACATGACCCCAACTAAAAACACTTGAGTGTTTATTAATATAATTGCTCAGCTACACTTGGCCTGATTTTCTCAAGTATCATATACCTTTGTCATCACCCAATATTCAGGAAAATAGCCCTGTGACTGGTACCATACTAATCAAAAGTTCATTCCTATTAAAAACCCTTTTTTCCTTAAGTAGCTACATCTGGCAAGATTCCTTTTTACATTAAGCCTACAGTCAAGTCTATAATAAGGCATACACACTACACTTTGATCATTAAATAACGACACAACCAGCAAACTCCTTTGCTCTAATATTTTTTATTCCCTCAAATTTGATCTGAATTTATCAGTACTTTTTAAAGATTTTAAAATTTTGTATTTTTCTCTTAACCTGACAAAATCTGTCCTCTGCCTTACCCCCAGTTTTTGGTTGATTCACATTATTCCAAAAATATTTTCGAAGGCTCCGTCATTTGCTAAAACCAAATTTTCTTCTCTATGTATATAACTTCAAGTTAATTGAATATTTGTGCAATCTCAGAGTTCAAAACCTAATACGTCCAATTTTAGAAATTTCCTTCACAGATCACTATTTTTACCATGGCTTTAAGAATAAGACACATAATTTTGCAACAGCACAAATAATTAATATCCCCATTATGTGAAGAAAACTGAGCTCTAAATGAGTCTCTTCTTATACCAATTCCTATGATTGCTGATCAAGCCAATTTTAATAGTTTCCTGTACGTTTAAGGTCTGTTGCTTGCAAACCAAGGCCTGGATGGTTATAAAATGTACTGGCCAGTGAATTATATTGGGAGTTCTCTGCAACACAATTCATTTAGGAGTTGCACCTTGGACTCAATCAGACACATACAGTTTTCAAAAGTAATGGAAGCTCTTCATCATAAAAATATAATACAGTCTTGGAGTATGTGCCCAAGAATGGTATCAAAGCAAGGGTTCAATAAACTTGACTGACCTAAACCTGTCATTGTGTTGTAACATTCACCATCCTAAGGTGGAGGGAAAAATGATCCTTACCTACAAGAATTTTAGAAGTTTAATGAGAAATTAAAATAAAAAAAGAAGTCAATTTTCTTTAATGTTGTACAAAAAGTATGAGTAGAACCAAAAGTAAATAAACATTATCACATTTGTTTACACCACTATCTAGTTCTTCATATTAATTTTACTATTCAAACAAAAGAAAGTAGGTGGCAATTTAGGGATCGCAAAAGAGATAAAACCAAAAAAACTTTTCTACCACATTTATTCTACACTGTATATAGCTGTGCTCACAGAGACAAGCGGCTTCTTTTACTTCTCCACTGCGCAGGAATTCAGTTGTATATAAAATTGAACCTGAATTTTAAAAAGAACAATACCTTTATTAAAGACAGTACATACTACTTTCCACGTAAGATAAAGAAATTTATCTGGATGTTTCTACCCTCTCTTAACATGTCTGGCATTTTCTTTTTTTCCCCTTCAAATGCCTTTTTACCACGTTTGGCATTTTCTACACCAATTTTCTCCCACTGGTCACATCTTATGCATTAAAAACACTGTTGCTGAATACTTATAATAAAAAAATTAAGACTATAAATTTGATTAATTATCCACTAATAAGTTCCTTAATGCTGGAAAAGTTTCTACATGTCCTTATACTCTGACTACTCAGCACAGATACTGCACTTGGCAAGTAGCTGTTTGAATAAATAATATGACTCTTTTTCCCCCATATGCATTTCAACTTGTAATCTAGCAGGAGGCCCAAGTGGAGTGACAAAAGATAAAGTTTGATTAGTGACGAAGTAGAAAGAGCAATTTCATACTCAATAAGCTTTCACAAAAGGCCAATTTCACTAACATTTATTAAGTATGTACCAGATTACTGACACTGTTGTAAGCATTTTATATGCATTATTTCACTTGGTCCTCACAATCCTCTGAAGTAGAGACTACTATCCCCATTTACAGATGAAGAAACAGTCAAATAGGTAAAATAGTTTGTTCCAAGGTCACATTGCCAGCAAGTATTGAGACTGTGATTCAAATCCAAACACTGACTGCAGAATCTACATTCATAACCACCATATTATTCTGCAATTCCTATCGATGGCTGGCTCTAATAGAGACCTCAACCAGTACAAGTCAGTTTTTAAAAAACTGCATTTCGGTCGGGCGCGGTGGCTCACGCCTGTAGTCCCAGCACTTTGGGAGGCTGAGACGGGCAGATCACGAGGTCAGGAGATCAAGATCATCCTGGCTAACAAGGTGAAACCCCGTCTCTACTAAAATACAAAAACAAAATTAGCCTGGCGTGGTGGCGGCGCCTGTAGTCTCAGTTACTCGAGAGGCTGAGGCAGGAGAATAGCGTGAACCCAGGAGGCGGAGCTTGCAGTGAGCTGAGATCATGCCACTGCACTCCAGCCTGGGCAACAGAGTGAGACTCTGTCTCAAAAAATAAAAAAATAAAAAAAATAAAAAACTGCATTTCTTATCACTCTAACTGCCTAAAGATTCAAACCCCATGTAAAAGTTCAGGACCTAATCCCACAAGCCTCAATGTGGGCCAAAATATAGTAAGTTTCAAAAAAGGAAAGAGAATATATTACACCAAGATATTCAATTTGCCACCTTTTTTTTTTTTAGATGGAGTCTCGCTCTGTCACTCAGGCTGGAGTGTAGTAGCGCGATCTCGGTTCACTGCAACCTCTGCCTCCTGGGTTCAAGCAATTCTCTGCCTCAGCCTGAGTAGCTGGGATTACAGGCGCCGGCCACCACGCCTGGCTAATTTTTGTATTTTTAGTAGAGATGAGGTTTCACCATCTTGGCCAAGCTGGTCTTGAGCTCCCAACCTGGTGACACACCCACCTCAGCCTCCCAAAGTGCTGGGATTACAGGCATGAGCCACTGCATCCAGCCAATTTGCCACATTTTTATACAGACAACTCCACTCATGTTTACACACTGTTGACTATTTAACCATCTCTTCTTTGAATAAAGACATCAACCTTAACTCTTGAGAATATCAGAATTAGGGAAGAGCATTTGCACAAATACCAGAATGTCATGCCGAAACTTAATAGTCTGGGAATGGTATTAAGTCACAATTCATCTATGGCTTGCACATGACCTAGGAGACTACTTTCTTAGTTTCCTTAAAGACCAAAATTCATGAACCATACCTTCTCAAGTGGCTCAGAATATTTTAAATTTTACAGTTAATATGGATGAACCAAAAAATGTTCAACTTTCTGTACCTGCTCAACAGCTGAGGGAGACTAGAAATGATGGGTCCATATCCTGGTGCATTGTCATACAATTCAAACAATGGTGCAGCTACCAGCTTGTAATTTTTAGGGACTGCAAACAAGGCTAAAATAAAACAGAATTCATTATTATAAGTTCTTATATAATCACTGCTTCCATTTCATTTTTAAATTAATTACCAATTTTACATTTAACAAAAAGTTTAAGAAAAAAGATAATCTCATTAACACATTTTGGTTATGTCTTTTAAGGTACATTTCCTAGTCACAGATTTTAAACTAAAAGCATGGTGTGTATTTTTAGTTTTACAATAAACCCCAAATTCAAGGAACTTTGCGAAAAACACAAATAGAGGTATCCTTGAAATTACTGTACAGAAGTTTTTAGATGGTTACCTTCGAAAACAAAATAACTTACCTTTTTCTTGAAGCTGAACCAGAAACAACTTCTTATGTTCCTTAGGCTTTGTAATATGTGCAGGAATATATGGATACTGAAATTACAAATGAATACAACTTTAACATGTATTCCATGGCTTCATTTCTTTACATGCTTACTCCCCAGTGTAGTATAAACTGTTGGGAGAGGCATACTACTTTCTGTTCTCTTTACCAGGACTTATCTAACAGATACACTAGTAAATAAATGCTTTAATGCATATAAAATAACAAGCAGTAAACCAGTCAACCATTCAAGATAAAATATGTAGTCACAGGATTTATAGCTTCAGATACTTACAACATAATGAAGTCTGATTTAATTAGTATCTTTAATAAAGGCTTTTGTTTGTTTGTTTTTTGGGTTTTGTTTTGTTTTGTTTTGTTTTTGAGACAGAGTTTCGCTCTCGTTGCCCAGGATGGAGTGCAATGGCGCAATCTCGGCTCACTGTAACCTCCGCCTGCCGGGTTCAAGTGATTCTCCTGCCTCAGCCTCCTGAGTAGCTGAGATTACATGCATGCGCCACCATGCCCAGCTAATTTTGTATTATTAGTAGAGGCAGGGTTTCTCCAGGCTGGTCTTGAACTCCCAACCTCAGGTGATCCGCCTGCCTCGGCCTCCCCAAGTGCTGGGATTACAGGTGTGAGCCATCATGCCTGGCCTAAAAGCTGTTTTGTTTTGTTTTTTTTTTTAAATATATATATAGGCTGGGCACTGTGGTTCACGTCTATAATCCTAGCACTTTGAGAGGCCAAGGCAGGCAGATCATGAGGTCAGGAGATCGAGACCATCCTGGCTAACACGGTGAAACCCCGTCTCTACTAAAAATACAAAAAATTAGCCAGGCATGGTGGCGGGTACCTGTAGTCCCAGCTACTCGTGAGGTTAAGGCAGGAGAATGGCATGAACCCAGAAGGCAGAGTTTGCAGTGAGCTGAGACTGTGCCACTGCACTCCAGCCTGGGCAACAGAGCAAGACTCTGTCTCAAAAAAAAAAAAATAACCATCATCATATATACATATATATGTGTGTATCAGTACGTTAAATAGTCTAGAATCCTGATGTAGACCTGTTTACTACATTAAAAATTCAAATATAGCCTGTGAGGCATTTGACAAGATGCTTCTTGCTCCTCCTCCCAGCCCCAACCTCAAACCTCCCCGTATCCCAGGGTGCATGTTTCAGGAATACCAGAAGAGCAGTCTAAATGAAGTTTTGCCAGATGGGCAAAGCCAAAGCCATTTTACTCGATGAAATTTAGAGAATTTAAAGGGATGAAGAGAATCAGAGAGGGAAGTTGCTACCCGGGAAGGAAAAATTCTGACACAGAGAACAAAAAAAAAAAAGTCTAAGGGTTATACAATTCTTGTATAAATCCACAATACACTGAGAAATCTACTTTTGCTGTTGGAGTTGTATTTGAGCGGGGGAATTTAAAATTGCTGAAAACAGATAAAAGGGGAAAGTGAGATAAAAGCAGAAGCTGCCAAAAGGAGGTATTAGCATCATCCTCAATTTACATAGAAACGCATGCTAAGAGAGGCTAAGTATCTTTCCCAAGATTACTCAGCCAAGTTGTGAAGCCAAGATTTAACTGTATCTATTCAACTCTTATCTAATTATAAAAGCCTATGTTATTTTCCACTATGTTACTCATTGGCACCTAACCAGTATTCCAGTTAGAATAATTATATACTAGAGCCATCCCTAGGGTACAATGAATTGAGGCAATTGTCCCAGGCTTTGGAGGTTCCTTAAACTGTCATGAAAACCAGATACAATAACAGTCGCAGAGAAGTGAGAAGTGGCTTGAACAGCACAAGCTAAGAGATCTGTGGATCGCATACAACAAAAGTTCCCAAACCATGACCAAACAAAATGAGTAGCATTTCCCCAAATTTCCTCTGCTGTCAAGGCTACGTGTTCCTATTTTTTTAAGCCTTTCTTCTCTGGTCTTAATGTTTAAGTCGACTGTAGTTTATACAAAAAGACTGAGATAGGGAGATGATAGGCTCCTTTTCCACTGACACCTAACTAACACTCTAGGCTTCCTAAATAAATCAATACACTTACCTTATATTGAATACCACCAGGGCAAACTCTAGGCTTTAGTGAATGAAGGGAACTGTCCTAGGACAGTGGTAGGGGAGATGAGTGAGGATATTCAGAAAAGTTATCTGGAAAATGACTGGGGTCACTACTAAGGATTTTTCAATTAGATCAAGGGATGTTCAGAAAGCCGAAAAAAGTTTAGAATAATTGTACTATGTATCTTTGAACAAGTAACTTCACTGTTTCCATATGAAATTGTTCTTCCTTAAAGCCAAGATGTGTTCCTGGCAATTCTTAGTGAACACCAGCATCAGCTTCCACAGCTCCTATCTTCCTGTCCCTCTGCCATACAAGGGAGTCAGAAGCAAAAGAAAAGAACAGTCTTTTGCTTGGTTGATATTTTGTGCAGCGCTTGACCTGAAACATCTTGTCATGTAAAGGAGCTATAAAGTCATAGGGCTTTTTAATTTGCCTAAAGAATTCAGGATTCAACTTTAAGAAGTTCCACCATTAGCAAAAATAGGAATATTTGAGCATCAGTAACATTATCACTCATTATCATGGATTAAAATATTTCAAATTATTTAAATCCAAAAGGTCATACTGACACTTTGAAGGTCAATGAAACATGTTTGTGTGTGTGTGTGTGTGTGCCCCCATTACACTACCTCCGATTTCAGGGCAGCTGTGTTTGAAAGGTATCAGAGAGTTCCCTGTTTGCTGCCACTGTCTCAACAAGCAATCAGACTCAACATGGAAGTGCAAGGGAGTTCATTATCCCATGGGGGATAGGAGTCCCTAGCCATCTATCTTTCTGACAATTACGAGGTACATTCCACATGGTTCCCAGTCCTTAACAGAACAAACCCAGTTGCCCACAGGTGTAAAAAGATCAGTAACATGCCCTGTCTTACTTCTGCTGCTTCTGGTCTCACTCTCCCTGTATTCTGCTGCTTCCTGGAATCACCTCTCAAATTGCCTGTACCCAAGTCTTGGTCTTATCCTCTCTTTTGAATAAAGTCAAGTCTTTAGATGATGGTAAGGAATTAAATCATTCTTCTGAAAAATGTTAAGTAAAGGAAAAGCAGCATATATTTTTTTTTCTACACAAACCACATACTTCAGTAGTACATAAGTTTCTTTTTACATGAGGATCACAACCCTTATGAATTCATAGACCAGGAAATGATCATCAATGAGCTGCTAACATTTTAAAAAGAGACAACCAAATATTTTTAAATTCCTGATGGAAGTACACTATACCACTTGCGGTAGACTGCCTTAAGATGACCCCCAATGACTCCTGTTTCCTGGTATTCACTGCTTTGTGCAGTCCCTCCTACAGTGTACCAGGGTTGGCTTGTGTGACCAACAACATACTGCAGAAGTGATGGTATGCCACTGCCAAGATTAGGTTATCACAGACTAAGGGTTCCTACTTGGGCACTCCTCTAGCACTCTGTCTCTCACTATCTCTTGGAACACACAGCCTGGGGGAAGCCAGCTGCCTGAGAGTTGTCCTTTTAGAGATGTTCTCATGGCAAGGAACTGAGGGAGACCTTGAGACAACAGCCAGCAACACCTGAAGCAAAGCTTTAGTCTAACAGCCCAGATGAAACCGAGAAGTCTGCTAACACACAAGTGTAAGCTTGAGATCAGATACTTTAACCCCAGTTCTGCCTTATGATGCAGTCCCAACTGACAACTTGACTGTAACTTCATGAGAGAGCCTAAGCCAGAACCACCCTAAGCAACTCCCAGAGGCCGAAAGGCTGCTAAATTTTGAGGTAATTTGTTATGTGGCAATAGATAATATACCACCTATGACAAGCCTTGTTACCCCTCCCCAAATTAACTGAGCCTGAATACAATTTCTCAATCTAACTATCAATTTGCATGATACACAGGGGAAATAACTACATATTCAACAACAACAGGGGAATGCAATCAGAATGGAAACATTAGCCTATTTTCATTAACAAATAAAATACAAGGGAAAAAAAGGTGCCAACTGTGTAAAAGAGACTTTCGAGACTATCCTAATCCAAACAAATTATAAAAAGAAAATTGAAATAATCAGGATATGTGAACAGTGACTATATATTTGACAATAATATGGAATTGTTTTAGTATGATAATGACAGAACTACGGTTGTTTTTAAAGAGATACTTATCTTTTATGATTCACAATGAAATATTTACAATTGAAATGAATAGCTAGGATACGCTTCAAAATAATCCAAGATAAGGGCAGGAGAATGGTGTGGTGGAACAAGGGGCTGTGATGTGCTAACTGTTAAAGGCAGATAACGGGTAGCGCAAGTCATTCACTTTTACCATTCTCTCTTCTTTTGTATTTGTTCTATTTATTTATTTATTTTGAGAAGGAGTCTCGCTCTGTTGTCCAGGCTGGAGTGCAGCGACACAATCTCGGTTCACTGCAACTTCTGCCTCCCAGGTTCAAGCAATTCTCCTGCCTCAGCCTCCTGAGTAGCTGGGATTACAGGTTTGTACCACCAAACCCGGCTCATTTTTATATTTTTTTAGTAGAGATGGGGTTTCGCCATGTTGGCCAGGCTGGTCTCAAACTCCTGAGCTCAACAGGTGATCCACCCACCTTGGCCTCCCAAAGTGCTGGGATTACAGGCATAAGCCACCTTGCCCAGCCTTGTATTTGTTTTACATTTTCCTTTAAAATAAGAAGTGCTTGGCTTAATTTTGTAATTTAAATTAAGGAGGGAAGAAAAGAAAATTTCAAGTCAAATTCTACTTTAATCTTTTTTAAAGTGGCTAGAATTAAACGAGCTTTCTGCTTCCAAAATGCCTAGCAAATATAACTGAACACTAACCTGAGGAGGTTCAAAATTTGGTCTCCACCAGTTACCAATGCAGTCGTCAATGACCCAGTCTTGCAAAACTCCATCCTGACGACCCAGTATCTGTCAAAAAGAAATAAGACAGCCAGTGAACAACTAAATATATGTACTCACGAATCCCCTTCTTCAGTGAAAAGAAAATTCTTAGCAGTGCTCCTAATAGAGACAAAGGGATAATATGCCTTCCATATAGATTTCATCTCTATAATCTGTTATTATAGATGTCACTCTGCCCAAGACATATAATATTAGTTCAAAATTGGCAAGCTAGTATTAACATAAAAACTGTGTTCAAAATTCAACTTTCATTTTTATTAATTTGTATAGCAGAACATTAAACTTATTTTAATCAAAGTCATACTCTACATATTTTAAGTGGCCAAAAACAGTTCCACAATGTTCATGGTGAGAAACTGCAGTTCTCTGTCCTGCTTCACCCATTCCCACTGGCTATAACTTTCAACTCTTGGTTGTTTTTCCCCTGTTTGCTTCTATTTTTAAAGCATTCTTCTTGGTCTTAAATAAACGGTTTATTTTAGGGTAGTTTTAGATTTACAGAAAACTTGCAAAACTTTAGCAGAGACTTCCCATATACCCCACACCCAGTTTCCCCTATTGTTAACATCTCACATTAGTAAGGCACATTTGTCAAACTAATCAACCAATACCAAGACAAGGTTATTAATTGAAGTCCATATATTATTCAGATATCCGTAATCTTTAACCTAATGTCCTTTTTCATTTTTCAGTCCCAGGATCCCATCTAAGATACCATATTACACTTAATCTTCATTTCTTCCAAGGTTCCTCTATATTGTGACAGCTTTTCATATTTTCCTTGTTTTTGATGATCTTGATAGTTTTGAGGAACACTGGTCAAGTATTTTGTAAAACATCCCTCAATTAACTGAGGTTATGAGCTTTTGGGAAGAAAAATACAGAGGTAAAAGGGCCATTCTCATCACCATCATATCAAGGGTACACGCTGCATCAATGTAGCTTATCACTAATGCCAACCTCGATCACCTGGCTGAGGTACTGTTTATCAGGTTTCTTCAATGTAAAGTCATATTTTTCAAAACTTTTTTTTTTTTTTTTTTTTTGAGACAGAGTTTTGCTCGTTGCCCAGGCTGTAGTGCAATGGCACAATCCAGGCTCACTGCAACCTCCGCTGCCCAGGTTCAAGTGATTCTCCTAACTCAGCCTCGTGAGTAGCTGGGATTACAGGCACACACTACCATGCCCAGCTAATTTTTTGTCTTTTTAGTAGAGACGGGGTTTCACCCTGTTGTTCAGGCTGGTCTCAAACACCTGACCTCAGATGATCCGCCCGCCTCAGTCTCCCAGAGTGCTGGGCTTACAGGCATGAGCCACTGTGCCGGGCCTCAAAACCACATTTTTCTAAGAGATAGGGTCTTGCTCTGTCACTCAGGCTGGAGCGCAGTGACGCAATCATGGCTCACTATAACTCCTGGCCTCAAGCAATCTTCTGGCCTCAGCCCCACAAAGCACTGGGATTACAGGTGTGAGCCACCATGCCCAGCCAAAATATTCTTTTATGATGGTTTCTTGATTTTTCATTTTCATTTTATTTTTCTGAGACAGAGTCTCGCTCTGTTGCCCAGGCTGGAGTGCAGTGGTGCAATCTCGGCTCGGTGCAATCTCGGCTCACTGCAACCTCCGCCTCCCGGGTCCAAGGGACTCTCCTGCCTCAGCCTCCCGAGTAGCTGGGACCACAGGTACCTGCCACCACACCCGGCTTTTTTGTATTTTTAGTAGAAATGGGGTTTCACCATGTTGGCCAGGATGGTCTCGATCTCTTGACCTCGTGATCCACCCACCTCGGCCTCCCAAAGTGCTGGGATTACAGGCGTGAGCCACCGCGCCCAGATTTTCATTTTAAAAACTTTTTTAAAAGCCTATAACCCTCTACTATGAATGAGAATTTAGATATTAAAATCACATGACCTAGTTATACTTTTTCTTCCAGCATCTTCCCATTATCAATATTTGGTTAAGTCAACATTCAGTATTTAAGTTAGTATGATCAGGTAGATCAGTCACAACAGAGTAACCATATCTCCTCACTTGTTCAATCTTCCTGTTCTTTAGTTAGTAACTTTCATTTCCTTTGCTATCACTAAATTCGTTTCCCACATTCTCCATGAGAATTTAAATTTCTTCTCAATTCAAATATCAATTGTCAATTATTCTATTAATTTCATCTTTTCTAAGACATGTTTTTGTTTTTTTCAAGACAAGATCTCACTCTGTCACCCACGCTGGAGTGCAGTGGTGTGATCTCCACTCACTGCAACCTCCACCTCATGGGCTCAAGTGCTTCCCTCACCTCAGCCTCCCGTCCCCCAGCCTCCCGAGTAGCTGGGACTACAGGTGCAAGCCACCGCACCAGGCTAATTTTTCGCCATGTTGCCAAGGCTGGTCTCAAACTCCTAGGCTCAAGTGATCTGCCCATCTTGGCCTCCCTAAGTGCTGAAATTGCAGGCATGAGCCACCATACCCAGCCTAAGACACGTTTTTCTATCATCCTGCTGTAATCTGTACTTGATAGTCTCAACCCTGCTTCCCAGCTGGAGTCCTAGGGTTTCTCTTGGTCTCTCTCCTATGTTGTTAGATCTTAATATTTCTAATTCTCTATCTTCTTATTTTATTCCAGTTTGGGGGTGAACACCCTCTAGTAGCTTCCTGAGAAATGGTACAAGAGATGAAATTTTTTGAAACTCTGCATGTCCAGAAATAACTTTTACCCACACATTTGATTTATAGTTTGATTAGAAAATTCTTGGACAGAGATCATAGTCTCTCAAAATCACAAAGACAACACTCCACCATCCTTTAGCTTCCAGAATTATTTCTGGGTAGTTTAATGCAATTTCTGATTTTGATGTTTTGCATTTAACCTCTCTACTTACCAATCCTCCACCTCCCACTTTGGAAGCTTTTAGGATCTTTTTATTTGTTTGTAGGATCTAAAATTTCATGATGACATGCCTTTGCATGGATCTTTAAACATTCACTATAGAAGCAAGGCCAGTAGGCCTTTTCAATCTAAAAACTCATGCTCTTTGAGGTTTGAGAAATTTTCTCCAATTATGCTTTACTAATTCTTCCTTTACTCTGTTCTATTTATCTGTAGTTTATATTGGTCCTTCTAGAATGACCCACTAATTTTATCTTTTCTTACCTACATTCTATCATCTTTTCATTCTATTTTCTGGTAGAATGAAACTCTTAACTTTTTACTGAATTTTTTATCTCTTCCAACATTTTTTTAAATATCCATGAGGTTTTTGTTGGCTAAAATGCCTTTTTAACAGCACTGTTTCACAGATGCAAAATCTCCTCTTATTTAACCAAGAATATTAATCACAGTTTTGTCAATGGTTGAATTTACTGCTTCTGTTAAGGTCCTTTTGCTTCTTTTGATCTCTTTCTTGTTAAGAAGTTTTCTCCAAAAGCCTAGTGATATTTGGTTGTGTACTCACAAGGTAGAAGCAACAAGAGGCTTAATTGTCACCTCTGTGTGCATGAGTGATAGGACTACGATTTTTTTTTCTTTTTTTTTTTTTGTAGACGAAGTCTTGCTCTGTTGCCCAGGCTGCCGTGCAGTGGCGCGATCTCGGTTCACTGCAACCTCCACCTCCTGGGTTCAACTGATTCTTCTGCCTCAGCCTCCTGAGTAGCTGGGATTACAGGCGCCCGCCACCACACCTGGCTAATTTTTTTTTTTATTTCAGTAGAGACGGGGTTTCACCATGTTGGTCAGGCTGTCTCTAACTCCTGACCTCGTGATCCACCCGCCTCGGCCTCCCAAAGTGCTGGGATTACAAATGTAAGCCACTGTGCCCGGTCCAGGACTGCATTATTTCTATAGAAAATTCTTGCTTTGTTTTGGATATGGGTTGTCTCCCTGCCCCCAAACTCATGCTGAAATCTGATCCCCAATGTGACAGTGTTGGCAGGCAGGGCCTAGTGGAAGGTGTTTAAGTCATGGAGGTGGATCCTTCATTAATAGTTTTAATACCCTTCTGCCATCAGGAATGGATTAGTTCCCTGGAGACTGGGTTGTTCAAGAGCGTGGCTTCCCGGATTCACTCTTGCTTCCTCCCTTGCCATGTCATCATCTCTTTGCACATGCCCACTCCCATTTTGCTTTCTACCATGAGTGGAAGCAGCATGAAGCCCTCGCCAGCTACCCAATCTTGCCACCGCAACTGGTGAGCCAAATAAATCTTTTTCTTTATAAATTACCCAGCCTCAGGTATTCTGTTATAGCAATATTAAACAGACTAAGACAGCTCCAAAATGGCAGTATCTGAAGTTTTTCTTGGACTGGTCACTTTTTCCAGAAACAAGATTTCCAACCCTCAGCCTGGGATATATAAATCTAATTGTTGGCTGGGCCTGGTGGCTCATGCACGTAATCCCAATGCTTTGGTAGGCTGAGATGGGAGGACTTCTTCAGGCCAGGAGTTTGCGACCAGCCTGGGCAACATAGCAAGATCTCTATAAAAAAATTTTTTTTAATTAGCCAGGCATCGTGGCACACACCTGCAGTCCTAGCTACTCAGGATGCTGAGGCAGGAAGATTGCTTGAGCCCAGGAGTTTGTGGTTACAGTGAGCTATGATCACACCACCGTCCTCTAGCCTGAGGAACAGAGTGAGACCCTGTCTCTAAAAAAAATAAATAAGCTTAGACCGCGCACGGTGACTCACATCTATAATCCCAGCACTTTGGGAGGCCAAAGCAGGCAGATCACCTGAGGTCAGGAGTTTGAGACCAGCCTGGCCAACATGGTGAAACCCCATCTCTACTAAAAATACAAAAATTAGCTGGGCATGGCAGTGGGCACCTGTAATCCCAGCTACTCTGGAGGCTGAGGCAGGAGAATCGCTTGAACCCAGGAGGCAGAGGTTGCTGTGAGCAACCATTGCTCACACTGGATATCACACCACTGCACCCCAGCCTGGGCAACAAGAGCAAAACTCTGACTCAAAAAAAATTTTTTTTAAATAAGCCCAATTGTTAACATCCTGTCAGCCTAATAGAAGTCCAAGAGTCTGACTATTGAGAATGGGAACTCTTGCTTATTCTTCCCCATCCCCTAAACTTTTTTCATTGCTAGCTGTTCTCTGATTCAATTACTACAGAGAATCAATCATCAGCCAGTCTTTGCCTAATTACAGAGTGGGGAAGACAATCTAGATACACAGATTGAACATCCCAATCTGAAACTCCAAAATCTCAAACTTTTTGAGCACTGAAATGATGTTCAAAGGAAATGCTCAGGCCGGGTGCGGTGGCGCACGCCTGTAATCCCAGCACTTTGGAAGGCCAAGGAAGGCGGATCACCTGAGGTCAGGAGTTCCAGACCAGCCTGGCCAACATGGTGAAACCCCGTCTCCACTAAAACTACAAAAATTAACCAGGCATGGTGGCAGGTGCCTGTAATTCCATCTACTGGGGAGGGTGAGGCAGGAGAATCGCTTAAACCCGGGAGTTGGATGTTACAGTGAGCCGAGATTATACCATTGCACTCTAGCCTGGGTGACAAGAGAGAGACTTCGTCTCAAGAAAAAAAAAAAAAAAAAAGGAAATGTCCATTGGAGCATTTCAAGTTTTGTATATGGGATGCTTAACTGGTAAGCATAATGCAAATATTCCAAAACCTGAAAAAAAATCCCAAATCCTAATCACTTTTTTTTTAATTTTTTTGCATATATAGTAGACGTATATATGTATGGGGTACACAAGATGTTTTGATACAGGCATGCAATGCATAATATTCACATCATGGAGAACAGGGTATCCACCCCCTCAAGCATTTATCCTTTGTGTTACAAACAATCCAATTATACTCTTTTAGTTATTTTAAAATTTACAATTAAGTGATTACTGACTATAATCACCCTATTGTGCTATCAAATAGTAGCTAAACACTTCTGGTCCCAAGCTCTCAGACAGGGAATACTCAACCTGTATAAATATACTTCATATATACTTTGAACCAGTCCAGTTTTCAGCCCATGCATGCCCCCACTTTCATAAGTACCTAGCACCTTCAGTTCCTCAGTCATTCTGGTACTCTGCAGTGTTGGATTCTGCCTGCCTGTCTGTTGGACTAAGGTTTCTGCCAAGTTAGTTATAATTTGCCCATCTGTTTTCCAGTTTCCAAAATTTTGCTTTTGTGAGTCTCTCATTTTGCACTCCCTCAATCCTACTGCACTTATATCTTTGTACCAGACATTACATAAATGGAAGTCCAAGCACAGTAAATGTTTAAGAGTTATAATACATTTTTAGAAATACTAGAAAGACAAACCAATAGGTCAAAAGTAGGAGAATTACAGGTGACTTTAGTTTTGTTTCTCCTTTGCTTTTCTGTGTTTGCCAAGCTTTTTGCACAGAGAATGTATGAGTTTTGTAAAGGGGGCAGGCGGCAACTGCATGTTAAAGAAGAAAACTAACATTGAAAACAACTTACAGTCTCAAAATCCTCAGTATCTATGCATTTGGCCCCAAGTCTTTACATGCAGGCATTACAATGATTTTTTAAAAGTAGAATAATTTGGGCAAAGTCTAAAAAATATGTGAAAAAAGTGAAAACACAGGCGTCTTTCTCTTTTCAAAATTCCATAGAGGCCTACTCTTGAACAAAACTACCTGCATTCAAACCTCTAGCTCTACAACACACTAGCTATATAACAAGAAGTAATTTAAACTTAATAATATCTGCTTCCTAGAGTTGTGGTGGTGATTAAAGGAATTAGCACATGTAAAGCACTTAGAACAGTGTCTAGCACAGTAATACTTAAATGTCAGTTTTTATCATTGCTGTGACACAGTTTAACATTTTAAAAATTGAAGTAAGTGTAAGTTCAACTTGTAAAAAAAATCAACATTGTACTAACATTCTGGGGTTTAAGTTGTATTTATTGAAAACTCAATATTCCAAAATAAACATCCTTTTTACAAGACATTAAAAGCCAAATTAACTATTAAGTTGATGGTATGCAAAGTTAGGTTAAACAGAAAAATACCTCTGTCATTAAGCGTTTTAGTCCTTCAACTTCATCTTCTCCTGGGTTAAGTTCACCACCAGGTCTGTATAAAAGTTAAGAATTTCAGCTTTCAACTTAATGCAATTTGGAGATAACAAAGAACACAATAAATGTTATGTCTATCAAGTCACTAAGTAACATATTTCAGTGTAATAAGGCAATCAAAACAAGTATCAAAGTGAAGGGGGAGAATATGCTTGAATTCATGTCAATTCCCCAGACTAACAGTATACAAACCCTAGGTTTTTTTCCTCTTTGTATATATTTATTTTTATTTTATTGTCGATTTAAGGGGTACATGTACAAGTTTATTACATAGGTATATTGTGTAATGCTAAGGTTTAGGCTTCTAGTGAACCAATCACCAAAACAGTGAACATAACATCTAACAGGAAGTATTTCAACTCTCGCCTCTCCCTCCCGCTCCCCACCTTTGGAGTATACAGTGTTCATTTTTTCCAACTTTATGTCCATATGTACCCATCACATAAACCCTAGTTTTAAACCAACAGAATACATAACATAGCACAAACATAAACAAAATTGCTAACCACCAGTCCATCCCAATCTCATCTCTGGAAGCTATCTGATGATAATGGAGTCTAGAAATGCCCAGAGAGGAATGGATCATGTTCTTTAGGCCTAAACAATGGGACACTTTTTCAAGAGCGCCATCTAAGTATTGGAGACCTTTCTTTTTGGTATAATCTAGTCAAATAGTTGTGGATCAAATGTTTGAGAGATGCAGGAGCTTAAATGACAAAAAAATAAACTGTTATCCACAAAAACCTAAGTCATCTTAAGAATAGGAAATGCAAATCATACCAAGAAAGAAATACCAATTGTTCTTGGTGATGCTACAATGACATCTAGACATTGATCTTGAACTCAACTATTCCACAGGGTTTCTACCAAGCTCAATCACTAACATCGACAACATATAGAAACACGCAGATTACTAGTTAGGAAAATAAATGAGCACCGCAATGGAGAAAAATTACTCGTGATTTTCTCTTTTTAAAGACATCATTAACAGCAGTGTTTGTTGAAATAAATGACCGAGGGCTAAAATTGTAGTCCACAGCTGCATAAACAGCAATCCTACTAAAAACTGTCTTGCTGTTAATTTCCAACACTACTTACAGTTTGAAGAAAGTTGTTCCCAGCTGTAGCAGTAACACATGGGGTAGCCGGTGCTCATGTACAATCAGAACCCCTTCTACAGTCCTCCTCATTCCAATTTTATCAAATTCTTCCCTCATGCGCTGAAATCTGGCTGCCACAGAGCTGTCCTTCTCATAGAGGGGCTCTTTTGTACCAAAAGTATAATTGGTAAGAGGGTACCTGTGATCCAAAGACAAACATCTAACATGAGAACTGAAGAATATAATTTACCATGACAGACATTAGCATAAAGAAACCACAGTACAAAAAAAAAGTGCATATGTTGTACTCAGAGACACAGGATTTGTACAGTTACATAACTAAAGTTAATGAGACAGTAGAGATTGGAATCTTGTTCTCTGGACTCTTAAAGCCAGAGCTTCCGGCCGGGCGCGGTGGCTCAAGGCTGTAATCCCAGCACTTTGGGAGGCCGAGACGGGCGGATCACGAGGTCAGGAGATCGAGACCATCCTGGCTAACACGGTGAAACCCCGTCTCTACTAAAAAAAAAATACAAAAAACTAGCCGGGCGAAGTGGCGGGCGCCTGTAGTCCCAGCTACTTGGGAGGCTGAGACAGGAGAATGGCGTGAACCCGGGAGGCGGAGCTTGCAGTGAGCTGAGATCCCGCCACTGCACTCCAGCCTGGGCGACAGAGCATGACTCTGTCTCAAAAAAAAAAAAAAAAAAAAAAGCCAGAGCTTCCATGAGATCAAGCTACTCCTCCATACTTTAACTTTCAAGTGTAGATAACACTATCCTTAAATGCTTAGAGAAATGGTTATCTGAACATTAGTAATCCTCTGGTTTTAGACCATGGCTGCTATTCCAACAAGACCAATTTGGCTAATAATTAATGTCCCCCTGCATTCCTCTGACTACTAATCTAATCAGAAAGTTTTAATTATGGGTGCTAATGGCTAATCTCTTTTTTCTAAAACTAAGCCACCACTTTTCATCAACATCCCTCCAGTTATTTTCTATTTCTCTCAGTCAACTATCCTCAGATTTTTCTTGCACCACAGCCTTTCCTTTTCACAGCAACTCTTCTACTTTCTCTTTCTGTCCTCTAACCCTACTTACTAGCCTTGGGCATTTATTCTATTCAGTCTCCTTATTGTTTCCTTCTCCTCATCTGAATCTTCTACCCACCCCTTTACCAAGAATTTAAAATATGGCTCAAACTGTTAAAGACAGTTTTCATCTTGCCTAATAAGGATCAAATTTTTCTTTAAAGATACTTAAAAATTCCATACTTATATGTCGTACGCCCTTAATTAAAGCCTTACAGCAAGAAGCCTTTGAGTAAGAATTTACGCCACATTTGCCCACCTATAGTATCTATTCTACCAAAAGCCCTTGACATTAATAGTCAACATTATTGCATCTACTGCACTCAGCCATTCTTGAAAGGGGAAAAAAATCAAGGTTGCCAAAACTTTAAAAATTACTTTAAGGCCGGGCGCGGTGGCTCAAGCCTGTAATCCCAGCACTTTGGGAGGCCGAGACGGGCGGATCACGAGTTCAGGAGATCGAGACCATCCTGGCTAACACGGTGAAACCCCGTCTCTACTAAAATACAAAAAAAAAAAATTAGCCGGGCGAGGTGGCGGGCGCCTGTACTCCCAGCTACTCGGGAGGCTGAGGCAGGAGAATGGCGTGAACCCGGGAGGCGGGGCTTGCAGTGAGCTGAGATCCGGCCACTGCACTCCAGCCTGGGCAACAGAGCTAGACTCCGTCTCAAAAAAAAAAAAAAATTACTTTAATTTCAGAAGCCAAGTTCTAGGCATATGAAAAAGCTATAAAATAATTAAAATATACCATTTCAAGGATGCTTTAAAGATTTAAAGAACGTCCCCAGTAGACCCAAGGCTAAATCTAACACCATCATCCATAGCAGCAGCAGATATGCTACACAGCACGATGTGCCAGGCAATTTTTTCAAACGCTTTACATATATTAACATTTAATTCTCACAACCTGAGTTAGAAAGAATTAAGGATAGCCATTACACATCTCTGTTGCAAGAGCCAGCTCCAATATATCAGTAAAGAGATGTCAAGATGAAATGTCAGAATTTTCACCTGTGAAATCAGAGTGCCAGCCCAGACATACATATTGTTCTCATCATACTGTGAGCTTCATAAAGCAGGGGCTACACCTTACTTCCTCACCACTGTATATCCAGTATTGTGCACAGTGCCTGGCACAAAGTAGGCATTCATGCAATATTTCCTGAAAGAAAATATACTGGGGAGAGCGCATTTGTTTTCAACTTAATATTAACTCAGGTGAACTTAAGTTCACAACACAATGATTATTTCTGAATATTTATATTTATATAGGAGAAGAAATGTACTGTAAATCAACCCATAATTTTAATAGAGCGAAGATTAAAATCTTGCTGAAAGCTAACTATTTTGCCAAGTTAATTCTACATAATGGCTTGGTGCAAATTAATTCAGTAATCAAGACAAAACAAGAAAAGACTGTGGGTTTTAGCTCTAATCACCACTGAAAGTAACCCAGAAGCTGTGCTTTCATACTTTTAAAAAGGATAACATTTGCCTTTACCATTTGATGGATTTTTTTCTTAATTTTTAAAAACATTTTTGTAGAGACAGCCTATGTTGCCCAGACTTGTCTACAACTCCCGGCCTCAAGTGATCCTCCCACCTCGGCCTCCCAAGGTGCTGGGATTACAGTCTTGAGCCGCCACTCCTGAGGACTTTTATACACACAACTATCGACTAATTCCAGATTTTATAAACCCAGCATTTCCATCATCTAAATTTCCAAGCCAACACATTTTACAAAATAAAACAATGTTAACCATCTTTTCAACTTCAAATCACTTTGGTTGGGGGACGGAGAGAGAACGTCCATTTATTTTAATATAAAACAAGAGAAACACCTAAACTGCCTTACGAAAACATCAATACCACCAAATCCTTGCACTTGTACACAGACTGGCATAAACTGGCCACTTTCCTCCATCAGGAAAATAGAGGCACCACGTTGCCTCGAAAACAAATCCTCAGACACGATTTTAAAAAGCATTACTGACAATTTCTTCAGACATCTCAAACGTCAATTACCTGCTACAGCGAGTCTGCTGCTGAGAGTGACCTTGAAATGCAATGGTTTCAAGTGTTGAAACGGAAAGGTGTTGAAAATAAAACACAGTCCACAATGGGTTTTCTGGTACAAACATTCTGGTTCCCTCCAGTCTGAAAGCCCAACCATAGCAGCATCCTTACTCCCAAGGAGGGGCCTACTTGGGGTGCCTGGGATGCTGGCGTTGAGACATCATCAGACGACGCGAAGGCATAAGGCATGGGGCAGGGCAGACAGCCCTGAGCACATGAATAACATGTGTTGTATTCATAAACCGAAATATTTAAGTAGCAATTAAAAGGAAAAAAACTAGACCTAGGCATTACAGCTGGATCTCGAAAGCTTACTGTCAGAGTGAAATGTGCAAAAATGATACTAGGTTATACCATTCGTACCACATCAACAATCACAAAGCAATACCATATACGTGATGCCAAAGCATAAACATTTCACTGGAAGGATAAAACACACACACACACACACACATTTTGAAGTTGGTTACCTCTGGAGAGGTGGGGAAAGGATGAGTTAAAAGCAAACTCCGTTTTTCTCCATTATGACCGAATACATAGGATGGGAACAAGCCTTCCTTTACAGAAAAGGACTCTTAACTCCCGGAGGTAGGAGGATGAGAAAGGGGCCTGAGGGAGCGAGGAAGGCGCGCATCCGCCAGCGGGAGTTGGAGGCTGGGAGGTGCGGAGGCGTGAAGCACGCCGAAAAGCCGGGGACGCGCGGGAGAGTCTGTAGGAGCGCTCACGAGAGAAATGCCCGCCAAGGCCGCCCCGCACTTACAGATTGATGGTGCGCTCCAGGGTGAGGGGCTTGGTCTGCTGGATGTACTTGTTGCCGAACTGAGTGACCCCCCGGGGCCAGCCGGTCTGCGAGCGATTGGGCGGTACCACAGACATGCTGGCGAGCTCCGGCGCTGGCGGCGAGCAGAAAGTGGGAGGCAGGGGAGACTTTCCCGGTGCGGGAAGCGGTTATCTGCAACCCCCTCAGCGGCCACCGCCCGCCATTAACAGGAGAGCGCAAGAAGAGGCGTAGGCACGCCGGAAGTGAACCCGGAGCCTCTGGCGGCAGGAAGTAGAGAGGAGGTGGCCTGCCAGACCGAGCGCCATTGGGCCAATAGCTGGTGGGATGGCTGCAATAGCTGGAGCTCCCATTGGTAAACCGGGTATAGGTTCCGCCTCCTCTTGCTTTGGTGATTCCCATTGGAAACACAGTAAAGGAGGCATGCCGGGAATTGTAGTCCCCTCAGGAAAGTAGCGTCTTGATCAGTGTGGCGTGGTTCTGTACCTTGGGAGGAGATGAATGGGAAGCGGCCAGCGGAGCCTGGCCCAGCCCGGGTGGGAAAAAAGGGAAAGAAGGAGGTGATGGCGGAGTTTTCGGACGCTGTTATGGAAGAAACCTTGAAAAAGCAGGTGGCTGAGGCCTGGAGCCGCAGGACGCCGTTCAGTCACGGTAACCGGGTGCTCTCAGGGAGGGGCCGCCACGCAGGGGTCTGGGGACCTCTGAAAAAGCCCTGGGACTCGCGCGCAGCCCTGGGTAGCGGGGCCGCCAGGGAAGACGCTCTTGGAGGACTTTGACCACCTTGTATCCTCCTGCCTCGGCTGCTGCTCCCTTTCACTCCAAATTCGGTTTGAATTTAGAAATGTGAGAAAAGGGAGAAATGGAGGCCGGAGAGTTTTGGGAAGCAGAGGGTATGCAAGTGATAGTTGCATTCTGGAGTCACAGATTACTGAGTTAGAATCCTCTCCCCTGATTGCGCGTCGCCGGGCAATGGAATTAACCTTATTGAACTTCAGTTGCTTCCTAAGTAAAATGGGATAGTTCATAGTATTTACGTCAGAAAGTCTGTGAATGGGAGCAATACACTAATGCTTGCAAGCTTCAGTAAATGTTTCCCTGAGTAAGGGCCAATACACATCTGGACAAATACGGGAGTAGCTGATGTCATTTCTCCTGCAAGGGCGTTGCTCGGCTGTCCCAGGAGAGTCTAGCCAGGGCATTTGTGGCGAGCTGCCAGCTCGGCTCCCTAGTGTACTCGTCTCTACGCGCCTGTAGTTTGACTCCATGTTGTATGAAAATAAACGCGCGTTGACCAAGGAAAGGAGCCTACGTTGAACGATTCCAGCCTCAGTTTTAAATATCACCTTATGTGTTCAGAGCTCTGCTTCATGCGCCAGGCATCCCCTTCTAGAGTTTGCCGTAATTTCTCTTTCGTTGTCAAGTGCTTTGAAGAGGTGAGTCCTGGGTAGGCTGGATGCCCATAGAAAACGATGGCGTAGTGTTAAAGTGCAGGCTCTGTTCTCTCAGTTTCTACATCTGTAGGATGGAGAGAGTGATAATGTCTCCCTCAGAGCTGTTGAAAAGATTAAATGAGATAATGGGCCTGGGACATGGTAGGTGGTGCTGATGATTACAGGATGGGGATCTAGCCAGCTGGAAGCAGCGGGTAAATGTTGGGGTAGAAATCAAGGAATTAGAGGCGGTTATGCCTGAATTGACCTGAATTTTTTTTTTTTTTTTTTTTTTTTTTAAGTACAGTAGGTAGTAAATGCCTCTGACAATAACTTAGGAAAAGAAAAAGCAGGGAAACTGTTGGCCAGTATTGCTACTCTCATTTAACATGCTACCCAAAGTTTGAGGGAAATGAATTAAGAATCTAAAATACATTCAATTCAATATGTAATCATTGAAACACATTTTTAAAAAAGAGTAGGAACCTTGATTTAGTGACATCACCCATCACTCATCTCAAGGACTGTGTTGTAACCATAGTGTATTTAAAAAGTAGTATTTCATGGGTAAAGAAGAAAGGTCAGAGCTTATGATATTTTCCCCAAATCTTAGACTTTAAGTATTAGGTTCCCCAAAATTCATGACCATCCCCTTTCGTATTAGCGGTGCTGTGTTACTTGGGGGTCAAAAATACAAAAGGAAAAAAGCCATAGATAATATTTTCCTTCCAACAGAAGTCATTGTCATGGACATGGACCCTTTTCTTCACTGCGTGATCCCAAACTTCATCCAAAGCCAAGACTTCTTGGAAGGGCTTCAGAAGGAACTGATGAACTTGGACTTCCATGAGAAGTATAATGATTTATATAAGTTCCAGCAGGTATTTATTCCCCTGCCACATTAACTCTTCCAGCTCAGAAATTCACTGTCTCTGAAATCATTCAATACCTTTTGCCTTGAGGTTTTAGGATGGGTTTGCCTTGAAGGGTCCTTGCACTGACATTGTTAAGAGCATGCCTTCATTTAACCAAGCTTACTGAATGTTAACTATATGTTAAGTGCTGTAATTATTATATGGAAGCCTTAGACAGTGCCTGTCCTGTAAGACTTCAAAATCTAGTGTTTTAAGTGCAGGCTCTGTACTCTCAAAGACTTCTCAGTTTCCTCATCTGCAGCATGGGGAAAGTGATAATGTCTTCCCCAGGTACACAGATTTCTATGGGTCTCATGGCCTTGCCTCCTCTTGGATGTCTAGTAAGTGTCTGACTCTTGAGTCCAAAACTAAACTCCTGGTCTTCTCTAAATTTGCTCCACCTGCAGTTTCCCCATCACAGTTAATAGCAACTTGATCTTTCCAGTTGCTCAGGCCAGAAGTGATAATAGGGGTGAAGGTGATGGTGATAGAGATAGTGAAGAAACAAATTAAGCCGATGAGTGAATATGTATAAACAAAGGGATTAAGTACATGTGGGTAAGTGGTATGATGATGAAGAGAGTTGTACGTTGGGAGACAATTGCCATTTAAGATTTTGAGTTCGGGCTGGGTGCAGTGGTGCATGCCTGTAATCCCAGAACTTTTGAGAGGCCAAGGCGGGTAGATCACCTGAGGTCAGGAGTTCGAGACCAGGCTGGCCAACATGGTGAAACCCTGTCTCTACTAAAAATACAAAAATTTTCTGGGTGTGGTGGCACACACCTTTAATCCCAGCTACTTGGGAGGCTGAGGCAGGAGAATTGCTTGAACCCGGGAGGTGGAGGTTGTAGTGAGCCGAGATCACATCATTGCACTCCAGCCTAGGCAACAAGAGCAAAATTCCATCTTGAAATAAAATAAACTTTTGAGTTCATGTTTTTGTTTCAGGTGGCTTGCTATATTACAGTATGGTCTACATTGCAGTAGGGCAAAGAGTTAATATTCTTTTTTTTTTTTTTTTTTTTTTTGGTGGACAGTTTAATTGGGCAGAAAAGACGATCTCTTTTTTGTTTTTTTTTTAAGGTTGGTTTTTCTACCCTGGAAGACACAGCCTAGTCTAGGTATAGAAATACAGGTCATTGGTTTCCCCAGTTTGGGGGTATATCTTTCAGTGCATGGAGGATGTCACTCTTAGAAATCCTTTGTAAACCTCAGGGACATCTGTGCTTCAAGTTGGGAAAAAAAAGAAAAAAAAAGACAAATGAAAAGGTGAAGATTTTTTTTTTTTTTTTTTTTTGCATTTTCCCATTTTATTTTATCTGGGATAAGAGAGTAAGTAACGAATTTCTCTCTCTTATTCTTCTATGCTAGAGCTGATTGGTCAGATGGATATATCCTGACCTTCCCCAGATCTTTCTGTCTTTGGGCCTTATACACATGACTGAATTAACCAGGATAAATACATGAAAGATATGACTCTTAATAATTCAGAAAGCTGAAAACTAAACTGCTTTCCATGGTAAGGTTGCACAGTTGCCTGCTATCGTAATTATCACACACTTGGCCTCTTGTTGATTTAGGGCCATATGCATCTGATTACTAAAATTGAAACATCAAAATAGTTTTTACTTAATGCAATTTGGAAGATTAAATATACTGGAAGAGGGCCCAGTACAGTGACTCACGCCTGTAATCCCAGCACTTTGGGAGGCCGAGGCAGGTGGATCACCTGAGGTTGGGAGTTCGAGACCAGCCTGACCAACATGAAGAAACCCCATCTCTACTAAAAATACTAAAAATACAAAAAATACAGGGTGTGGTGGCACGCACCTGTAATCCCAGCTACTCAGGAGGCTGAGGCAGGAGAATCGCTTGAACCCGGGTGGTGGAGGTTGCAGTGAGCTGAGATTGCGCCACTGCACTCCAGCCTGGGTGACAAAGTGAGACTCCACCTCCAAAAAAAAAAAAAAGAAACAAAAACTGGAAGATAAAAGGCAAAATAATAAAAAGAGCCTTGGGTGATTGAAAAAAAAAAGGAGCCGCCATTACTTTGGATCCACATGGAAGTTTGGTGAAACTACTATGAATAATTTTTACTGTTAATCTCTGTTAGACAGGAACTCTTCACCCTGACAGTAGATGTAAAACCTGGTTTCATTCTCCTGCCCCTTTAATCCTCATCCATGCCCTTTTCTTTGCTTGTGGTATGAATTGACTTGATAATTGGGTCTCTGACATCTTCCAACTCCCACAACCAACTCTGTCATTAGGAGTTGCCCAATATTCTGTATTTTTTAAAGTAAGCATTATTGAGTGCATAATTTATGCCATGCTAAGTGCTTTATATTTATTCATTAAATCCTCAAAACAATCCCATTACTATACCTGTTTCACAGTTGAGGAAACTACATTAGTTTTTCTTTTTCTCTGGATCATTCCCTTCAACATAACAAAAAGAAAAAAAGCTGTTAGTTCTTATCAGAAGAAAAAACAAAGTTCTTGACCTAATTTTCCCTTCTGCTACCACCCAATTGCTGTGCTTCTCTTGACAGCAGAATTTCTTATAAGAGTTGTCTGCACTGTGTCCAATTCCTCTCCTGTCAGTCTCTGGTAAGCCCATTTTAATCAGGCTTTTGCTTGTACTACTGCACTGAAACTACACTTGTCAAGGTCACCCATAACCTCCATGTTACTAAATCCGATAATCAGTTTTCAGTTCTTCCTTGGCTCATCAGCAGCATTTGACCTACTATATCACTGTTCTTCCTGGAGACATTTTTTTCACTTTACTTTCAAGTTACCATGCTCTCTTGGTTTCTCTTCTTCCTCAGTGGCCATTTCTTGTTAGCTTCCTTTGCTAGGTTTTCCTCTTCCACCTGACTTCTTAATGATAGAGTACTCTGCATCCTAATGCTTGGCCTCCTTCCCTAGGTACACAGATTTCTGTGGGTCTCATGGCTTTGCCTCCTCTTGGATATCTAATGAGTTTCTGACACTTAAGTTCAAAACTAAACTTCTGGTCTTCTCCCTCTAAATCTGCTCCACCTGCAGTTTTCCCCATCACAGTTAATAGCAGCTTGATCTTTCTGGGGGCTCAGGCCAAAAAGGAGGTCATGCTTGATTCCTCTCTCACCTTATATCCAGTCCATCATGAAACTCTGCTATCTCCACCTTCAAAATACAGGCAATGGCCACATGACATTTTCTGTCAACAACAGATACAATAGTGGTCCCATAAAGTAACACCTATTTTTACTGTACCTTTTCTATATTTAGATATGTTTAAATACACAAATACTTCCTATTGTATTGCCTGTGGTATTCAGTAGAGTAACATGCCAGGTTGTTTGTAGCCTGGAAACAATAGGCTATACCATATAGCCTAGGTGTATAGTAAGTTCTACCATCTAGATTTATGTAAATGCACTCTATGATGTTGGAACAACGGTGAAATCACCTCACAACAAATTTCTTAGAGTGTAAATGACATGCCACTGTATATCCAGAGAAGCCCACTTCTTACTACTTTCACTGCCAAAGGCCAACACCAGGCTCAAGCTCTCTGTGTCTCCCAGGGATTATTCTATTAGTGTATCAACCATTTTCCCTTCTACTGTTGCCTGCTTAGACAGTCGCTGAAGTCATTGTATTTTTTTAAAATGTAAATGGGCCCAAGATAATTAAAAATGTGTTCCCATAAAAACTTGTACACAAATGTTCATAGCAGCTTTATAATTGCCAAAAAGTGGAAACAATTTAAGTAATGAATAAACAAAATGTGGCATACCCATAGAATGGAATACAACTCAGCCATTAAAAAGAATGACGTACTGATACTACCACAACATGGATGAACCTTGAAAACATTAGGTTAAGTGGAAGAAGTCAGATGCAGAAGGCTATGTATTATATGATTCCATTTATGTGTAATGTCCAGAATAGGTAAGTGGTTGCCAGGAGCTGAGGGGAGGAGAGAAGAGGGAATGACTACCTAAATGGGCACAAGGGTTTCTTTTTGGAGTGCTAAAAAGTTCTGAAATTAGGAAGTGCTGATGATTGCCCAACATTGTGAATATACTAAAATCCAGTGAATTATACACTTTCAAGAAATTGAAATTATGTGGATAATTATGTGTTAGGCAGATATTATCTTTAAAATTGTTATTTCTCAAAAACTCCAATGACTCTGGTTTTTTTTTTTTTTTTTTTCTTTGCTTCAGGAATCATCAGGTGAAGCCTCTCATTTCTTTTCTTTTTTTTGTTTTTGAGGCGGAGTCTCGCTTTGTCGCCTAGGCTGCAGTGCAGTGGCCGATCTCAGCGCACTGCAAGCTCCGCCTCCCGGGTTTACACCATTCTCCTGCCTCAGCCTCCCAAGTAGCTGGGACTTCAGGCGCCCGCCACCTCGCCCGGCTAGCTTTTTGTATTTTTTAGTAGAGACGGGGTTTCACCGTGTTAGCCAGGATGGTCTCGATCTCCTGACCTCGTGATCCGCCCGTCTCGGCCTCCCAAAGTGCTGAGATTACAGGCTTGAGCCACCACGCCCGGCTGCCTCTCATTTCTTTAAGTCAAAGCCAAAGTACTTAAAATGGCTTTAAGTCCCTTATTACTCTTTTTTTTTTTTTTTTTTTTGTACGGAGTTTTGCTCTTGTTGCCCAGGCTGGAGTGCAATGACGAGATCTCGGCTCACTGCAACTTCCGCCTCCAGGTTAAAATGATTCTCCTGCCTCAACCTCCTGAGTAGCTGGGATTACAGGCATGGGCCACTACGCCCAGCTAATTTTTGTATTTTTAGTAGGGACGGGGTTTCACCCTGTTGGTCGGGCTGGTCTCAAAGTCCTGACCCACCCACCTTGGCCTCCCAAAGTCCTGGGATTACAGGCGTGAGCCACGGCACCTAGCCCCACTATTGCCTTTTTGGCCTCATCTACTACTGCCCTCCCTCTCCATCTCTGCTCTTGCAATAGGTTGAATAGGCCAGGCATGCTTCATGCTCAGGGCCTTGAATGCTTTGTGCCTTGATATTCCCTTGCCACACTTTCCAGCCTCCTTCAAGTCTTTGTTTCACCTCCCTGAAGTCTACCTTGGCCAACCTATTTATAATTGCAAACCACTCTCCAGGCTGAGCACTCCCCATTCTTCTTTCCCTGGGTTTCTTTTTTTCCCTTATGCACTTCTCACCATCTTTATACTAATCTGCTTTTTGTGTCTGTTGTCTATCTCCCTCAACAGGTGTAGAAAGTAGACTATAAAAACTTAAGTATTTGTTTAATGAATAAACCCAGAGAGTAATAAGTTGGCAAGTCACAGACCCATCCAATGGAGGGGCCCTGTATTAAACCTAAGCAGCCTGGCTTCAGAGTCGGGGCTCTTAATGACAATGCTAGGACCAGAACACTCACTAAACAGCTCTCCTTTGTGTGTCTCTTATGTGAAGGAAATCCCTTTTTTTCTCTCTTTTCATGATCAAGTCTGATGATTTGAAGAAGAGAAGAGAGCCTCACATCTCTGCTTTAAGGTAAACAATCATATTTTTTGGGTACTAAATATGTGCCAGGCAGAGTAGTAAGTGCTTTAAATGTTACAATATTGTGTATGTCATATAATTCTTGTTGACATTGTTAACCCACTTTGTAGAGGAGGAAGGAGACCAAGAAATTGAGTTTACATAGCTTAAAATTAAGGGAGCTAGCATACAAACCTAAGTCCGTCTGATTCCAAGACCCAAGTTCTGAGTGATAAAATGCTCAATCTTGTTAGTAATCAAGGAAACAGAAGTTAACACTGGAGATACCATTTTTCACACATTAGCTTGGTAAGTATTAAAAATAAAAACTCTAGTGTTGACAGATATAGATAGATACCTTTATACACTGCTGCAGTCTTTCTTAGAAGATGGTTTTATTTATTTTTTTATTTTTTATTTTTGAGACGGAGTCTCGCTCTGTCGCCCAGGCTGGAGTGCAGTGGCCGGATCTCAGCTCACTGCAAGCTCCGCCTCCCGGGTTTATGCCATTCTCCTGCCTCAGCCTCCCGAGCAGCTGGGACTACAGGCGCCCGCCACCTCGCCCAGCTAGTTTTTTTTTTTTTTTTAGTAGCGACGGGGTTTCACCGTGTTAGCCAGGATGGTCTCGATCTCCTGACCTCGTGATCCACCTGTCTCAGCCTCCCAAAGTGCTGGAATTACAGGCTTGAGCCACCGCACCCGGCCAGAAGATGGTTTTAAAAGATGTATCAGAACCCTTACAAGTATGCATATCTTTTTGTAGAATAATTTCACTTATAAGAATTTATCCTGAGGGCCGGGTGCGGTGTCTCCCGCCTGTAATCCCAGCACTCTGGGAGGCCGAGGCGGGTAGATCACCTGAGGTCGGGAGTTCGAGACCAGCCTGACCAACATGGAGAAACCCCATCTCTACTAAAAACAAAATTAGCTGGGTATGGTGGCACACGCCTGTAATCCCAGCTACTTGGGAGGCTGAGGCAGGAGAATTGCTTGAACCCAGGAGGCGGAGGTTGGGCTGAGCCGAGATCAAGCCATTGCACTCCAGCCTGGGCAACAACAGCGAGACTCCATCTCAAAAAAAAAAAAAAAAAAAGGAGTTATCCTGAGAAAATAAGGATATGCTCAAAGATTCCATACAAGATTATTTATTGTAATATTGTTTATAATATTGAAAAATTATATACAAATTTTATGGCCCATGGAGATTTAAACATAATAGTACAAAACATAAAGTGGAAACTCTACAACCATTAAATATGATACATACGAGTTTTGACACATGAATGTGGTAGTTATCTATTTTCTCAATTCTAAGAAACTTTTAACATTTTAACACCTCTGGGATCTAGTGCCTCACACAATCACTTTTGTGTCCTACTTTAATTGACAGCATTTTTTTTCTTAGTAATATATAAAATAATGATACTTAACACATTTTTGTCAAGAGAAAAAAAATAATACACACAATTTGATGCTTTGTTGTTTTTTCTGACCAGTGGATTCACATCACACGATCTTATTTTAAAAAGAGATACACACACCTACATTTGGGTGTCTGTGTGTACAAAGTAAAAGATTTGGAAAAATAGAGTATTTAACTCTTGCTAGTAGGAATACAGATTTTTTTAACAGTTTTTTGCTTACATGGGATTTTTTCCTAGTTTCTATAATAAGTATATGTTGCTTTGTAATAGCTGTTTTTCATCTATATGATACAAATTATTCTCATTATATATTTTTTCTCTGCAATACTTCCATGTATTATAGGCAGCTTGCACAGTTTATTCTAAATCCTGAAGTATTGCTTGTGTGTTAACTGTAACACATTATGTTTCATATTTACTTAGATTTTTTCCCCCTAAAGAAAGATTATCATGCATTAAGGCGTTATCTCCTTAGTTCACAACACCCCTCTGCTAAGCATTTCATGTGGGACTGAGTTACATTCCACACCGAAGGCTTACAGCCAGATGGTGAGCAAGCTGCAACTCCTTAATCATTACAGAGAGCTGATCTTTTTATTTCCCACTTGGGTTCTGTGAGTTCCTTCATGAATACAATTAACAAATGCTAACAATGACAGAAAATAAGCCCGACCTTGTGACACTTTCATAGAATGAGTAGAAGAGCTTTTTCTGGAATTTGTGAAAGCTGATGTTACCAGTAAAGGATTTAAGACTATTAGTTGCTTAAAGTATCACGACTTGAAGAAATACTTCTCACTCACATTATCTGAAGCCTGGTTCAGCAGTTTGCTATCCTGACCCATTTTATATGATTTGCAACTCTGCCTTTAAAAGTTATATGGACTGACTGAGCACAATTATTTTATGGAATGTTCTTTAAGCTTGTTCACAGCTGATAATGGAATTTTTTGGTTTGAGTAGTATATAATACAAAAAGGTATTTCATAATGAAACCTTAGAGATCAACCTGGAGATTTGATATTTAGTTATAAACAGGACAGTTCTATTTTATGGGAATTTCAGTTATGTGCATTTGGAGTAGGATGATCCAAAAAAATATTAAGTATCTTTGTAAGCGTAATTTGAACCAATGTAAATCTTTTAAAAATGTTTTTAATTCCTCAAGGTTAGTAATAATTCATAATTTCAAAGTTGATTGGTTGAGTGAGTTATAAATTGTGTTAAGAGATTTCTACATGGAGAGCCAGTTTAGCTGGTAAATGGAAGCGTTCACCATTTTCTATTGGTATCCTGTTAGCATCAGAACTTCTATGAAAAATTATACTCATTATTATGCATTTAATTCAACACTCATCATTATTGCCATTTAAAGTTGTTTTAATCTTCTAAAACAGTGCCACCCAAGTGTTCATTAAATGGTGGTACCAGTATTAGTGCTTGTGATTTATAATAAATGTATATTTGGTCTTGGTCTCTATTCCTGGCACAGACCTCTCTGACCTTCTGCAAGGGAAGAGGGGTTGGAGGTTGAGTCAATCACCAATAGCCAGCCACCTAATCAATGATTCCTTCGTAATGAAGCCTCCATCAAAAACCCTAACCAAAGGAGTTCAGGATTGCTGAACCCATGGAAGTGCTGGGAGGGTGGTGTACCTGGGGAGGACATGGTGTGGAAACTCCACACCCCTTCCGCATACCTCACCCTATACGTCCCTTCTGTCTGACTGTTTCTCAGTTGTATCCTTTTATAATAAACTGGTAATCTAGTAAACAAACTTATTCTGAGTTCTGTGAGCTATTCTAGCAAATTATCAAACCTAAGGAGGCAGTAATGTGAACCTCCAGTTTATAACTGTTTGGTTAGAAGCATATGGGTCACAACTTGAACTTGTAATCAGTATCTGAAGTGGGGTTGGGGGAGGGGGCACACTGGGGGCAGTCTCATGGGACTAAGCCCTTAACCTTTATTAACCCCTGGTAGAAAGTGTCAGAATTGAATTGAATTTTAAGACACTCAGCTGGTGTCAGAGAATTGGACAGTGTAGGGGGATAAGCCCACACATTTGGCATTGGAAGTGAAGTAAAGTGTGTAAAGAAAAACAGTTGAGGCCAGGTGCAGTGGTTCACGCCTGTAATCCCAGCACTTTCGGAGGCAGAGCCATGCGGATCACTTGAGGTCAGGAGTTGGAGAGCAGCCTGGCCAACATGGGCAAAACCCCATCTCTACTAAAAATACAAAAATTAGCCAGGCGTGGTGGTGCACGCCTGTAGTCCCAGCTACTCGGGAGACTGAGGCAGGAAAATCGCTTGAACCCAGGAGGCAGAGGTTGCAATGAGCCGAGATCATACCACTGTACCCCAACCTGGGCAACAGAGCAGGACTCTATCTCAAAAAAAAAAAAGAAGAAGAAAGAAAAGAAAATATAAACAGTTGAGCTTTCCATTTTAGTGCTGAAAAACTTGTCTGAAAACCAGTAACTTGGGCTAGAACATTGGTGTGATGGGTTGTTATGACAAAGGCCAAACTGCTGCCTTGATAGGGCATACTTTAAATTTAGGAGAAAGAAAATACTGAGAAAACATGAACCATTAGAACAAAAACTAACAAAAACAATGTAGATAGAGATTTACATTTATTTTTCTGGGAACATTAGACTTAAACTATGCAAATTTGAACTGAGAAACATTTCTCAGAATGTCTCAGATGTGATCTGAGAATGGATCTCTTGAATACAATGTGATCTCCAGGAAAGAAAAGTTGTGGCCTAGATCCAAATCGTTGTGGCCTAGATCCCACACTGTGGCATAACAAATTATCTTTTGTTTACATTTCTAGGAAAATTCTGTTTGAAGATTTCCGGTCCTGGCTTTCTGATATTTCTAAAATTGACCTGGAATCAACCATTGACATGTCCTGTGCTAAATATGAATTCACCGGTAAGGAAGATAAAGACCTGGTGTCTATAAGATTTAAAGGCTTTAATTCAACATGAATGGAGAGATGGTATCTGTGCACCAAAACATTCAACTGAATGTCCCTGCAAAGCATCCGGATCTTCCTGATAAAGACCCAGTTCATAGACAGAAATACCTACCTTATTGGAAGGCATAAGCAGTGGTTGTCTTTCAGAATATGATGAAAGCTACTGACCATATTTTCAGCAAAATCCCCATGACATACATACACACCAACTGTACATAAAATATCAAGAAATTCAGAGTGATATATAAACTCTATTCTTAGACTTCCTAAGGAACAACCATCTCCTTCAATGCTATTTTCCCTTCTCTTTTTTATTTTGAAGGCAATAAGTGAAAGCATTCTTAAAGGAAAAAAAAAAATCAATATTGTAGGTATATAGTGTAAAACCATGATAGCCTTCTTCACCTTCTCCCTGCTCCCTCTTCTCTTCAGAGGTACCCATTGTCACCAGTTTGGGGTGCATCCTTCCATTTCCCTTTCTGAGCATATAAATGTTTTTTTTTTTTTTTTTTGGATACAAGCTTGGTTTTTCACCCAGAAGGAAAAGGTTTTTTTCTTTTTTAAATTTTACTAAATAAAATAATCATTTGAGTGTGCTCTCATACACTGTCCTGGAAGTATAGATGGCTCACAACTTTTAGAGGATGACTTGGTGATACATAGGATCATAGGATATCTTCATTTACTGCCATGTTTTCTTTTTTGTTTTCTTTTTTGTTTTTTTCGTTTGTTGGTTTGTTTTGAGACAGAGTCTCCCTCTGTCACCCAGGCTGAAGTACAGTGGCACGATCTCAGCCCACTGCATCCTCCACCTCCCGGGTTCAAGTGATTCTCCTGCCTCAGCCTCCTACGTAGCTGGGATTACAGGCATATGCCACAACGCCTGGCTAATTTTTGTATTTTTAGTAGAGATGGGAGTTCTACCAGTTGACTAGGCTGGTCTTGAACTCCTGACCTCAAGTGATCCACCTGCCTTGCCAAAGTACTGGGATTACATGTGTGAGCCACCATACCCAGCCAGTATCTTTTTTTTTTTTTTTTTTTTTTTTACTTTGAAGTAATTTCAGACTTGCAGAAAAGTGGCAAGCATAGTACAAATAATTTATTTTTTCCTGTTTTACTTGAGAGTAAGTTGTTGGCATGATGTTCTATGACCCCTGAATACTTCAGTAATTTCTACGAGGACATTCTCCTACATGATAATCATAAACCATCAGAATCAGGAAATTAATGTTGATGCCTTATTCAACATCAATGGATTATCTAATCCCCAGGCTCCATGCAGGCTTCATTATTTGGTCCTTTATAGCAAAAAGACCCAGTCCAGGATTGCATGTTGCATTTAGTTATAATATTGTCTCTCCAGCGTCCCTCAATCTAGAACAGCCCTTCCATCTTTCCTGGACTTTCATGATCTTTATGCTTTAGAAGACTTACAGATGAGTTATTTTGGAAAACTTTCCTCGGTTTGGGATTGTCTGGTGTTTTCTCATGATTAGATTCAGGCCATATGTTTTTGGCAGGATTACACAATTGATACTGTGTTCTCACTGTATCAGGTGGTGCATGGTTTCAGTGTGTCACATGATTAGTGATATTAACTGTGATCACTTGATTAACGTGGTGGCTGACATCAGGTTTTTCCACTGTTCTTTTTCTCTATCGGTATGTATTTTGTGGGGAGATACTTTAAGATTATGTAAATATCCCATTTCTCATCAAATTTTGATTTGCTTATTTTAGCATTCTCTGATGTTTCTTGCTAAATTATTACCATGAAGGTTGCCAGATGGTGATTTTATAACAATAATTTCTCTACATTTATTGTCATTCCACTCTAGAGAAGACATTTCTCCTGATATATTTATTCATTCATTTGTTTACATTGGTATGGATTTATGGATTGCTATTTGTGTAATGAGCATGTTATCAGTTACTGTCATTATATTGATGCTCATACTGTCCCTGATTTATCAAGGAGAACCCCTTCAAACTGACTTCTGTGTCCTTTTGCTATGTCCCCATCATTCTTTTTTTTTTTTTTCTTACTTTCTGCAAAACAAGATTTTCCATGCCAAGGTCCTAGAATGACCTGGAGTTGGCCATTCTTCCAAAGAATCCTGGTTCTTTTTAGTGAAGAATGATACTTAACAATCAAGATCTGGACTCTTAAGTGTCTTTGCTATTAGGGTGTCACTGCTCCCAGACCCTTTCAGTGTGAAGAAGTGGTGAATATCTGTATGCATGTACATATACACATGGATGCACACACATACATTTACATTTGGAGTGTATTTCTTTTTTTTTTTTTTTTTTAGACTGGGTCTCGCTCTGTTGCCCAGGCTGGAATACAGTGGTGTGATCTTGGCTCACTGCAACCTCTGCCTCCCGGGTTCAAGCGATTCTCCTACCTCAGCCTCCTGAGTAGCTGGGATTGCAGGCATGTACTACCATGCCCTGCTAATTTTTGTATTTTTAGTAGAGATGGGGTTTTGCCATGTTGGCCAAGCTGGTCTCCAACCCCTGACCTCAGATGATCCACCTGCCTTGGCCTCCCAAAGTGCTGGGATCACAGGCGTGAGCCACCAGCATGCCCGGCCTATATTTCTATATACAGATATATAAAACTATAGATATAGGAAACTGAATTCACATCGATTCTTCAAGTTCCAATTGAACACCACAGGATTCATTCTAGATTTCTGCATTTCCATATTTGTAACTCCATTCTTGAGCAGTGAAAAACCTGGCTCCCATTATCTTCAATGTATTTATTCATTTATTGCAACAATTCCTCCACGTGTAATTGGTTGCAGTTCACCATAGCCTTCCCTCCCTCTCAGCCTGCACAGATGCCTATCTTGCTAGCCCCACGACATGGCTTTTAGAAGTTTCCCTCATGAAATTAATGGGAACAAGTGCAAAAGATCCATGTACAATAATGTTCATTAAATTAGTCTTTATAATAGCTAAGAAACAGAAACAACTTAATTAACAATAGGAAATCTATTAAAGGGGGGAAGGAGGTAAGTTCATAATCCATATAGTGGAATAACTACAGCCATTAAAAGTGATGCCAAGTGTGTATATTGACAGGGAAAGATACTTGCCATGTAATTTAAAAAGCAGGCCACAGATAGCTACTGCTGGATGCTACTCTTTTAAAAAAGTAAATACATATATGCAGGAAAAATACTGGAAGATTATATGTAAAAATATTGTTCATGGTTATATCTGGATCTATCTAATTATGTGCTCTTTAGAGTTTTTAGAATTTTCTGTATTGACTTATTTGTTTACTTATAAAAGAGGAGAATTGTCATTTTAAAGCTGGAAGACCTTTAAAGCTGGAGCGGACATTACAGTTGAATGTCAGATGGACTGATATTAAATGCAGAGTCAGGTGTCAGCTGGTCACTGTCTGCAGGGATCTAAGGTGTGCATTAAACTATTGCAGATGCCCTGCTGTGCCATGATGATGAGCTGGAAGGGCGCCGGATCGCCTTCATCCTATACCTGGTTCCTCCCTGGGACAGGAGCCTGGGTGGTACCCTGGACCTGTACAGCATTGATGGTAAGATAAGTATAAGTGCATGCACTTCACCACCAGTGGCCACTTCTGAGTTAAAGCTGAGTTGATTCAGTATCATGTTCTTATCTACAATGTCTGTACTCCTCAAAGGAAGTGGAAGCTATTTATTATAGTGACTACCTCAAGGGGAATAAATGCCAGCCCTGACAACCACCTCTTTAAGTTAGATTTGAAAATGACTCCAGAGATCAATTAGAATCCATTTAAGATGAGAAACAGTCAGACTGAGCTTCTGAATACTGATTGTGGAAGGGTAGAGTACATACAAAGCTGCCTGTGGCTATGAATCTGCCAGGACCAGTCCATTTGACAGAAAGTCAAGGTTTTTTTGAATGTCTAGCACCAGAAGTTGACTCCAGGAAACTTTGAGAACTTATTCCAGCCCTTCTCAATAATAGATGGATGGTGTAGTAAGAACAGATGCCACGTAGTCAGACTTGCAAGTATGAGTGAAACAGATGGAAAGGGCAGTATTTCAGGGTCTGAAGGGCACATCAAGATGCCCTCAGAAGTTTGGAAATTGTCAAGAGTAAAATGAGGCAGCCTGGAGGTGGTTAATGGTAATGAACCACATTTATGGATGTGTTCTCTCCTGGTGCAGAACACTTTCAGCCGAAGCAGATTGTCAAGTCTCTTATCCCTTCGTGGAACAAACTGATTTTCTTTGAAGTATCTCCTGTGTCCTTTCACCAGGTAAAGATTGTAAGCCACAAATAGAGTACCAAGGATTATGCTTTTTAATCACCCATTATCCAAACATGACAGCTTCCTGTTAGACTTGTTATCCGATGTTGTTTTAATGCTTAACATGGAGGACCCTGAAATTAATGTGCATTGGCAGTAATCCCCCTTATTCTTCGTGTTGATGTGCTCCTGGGCTTGTCCTTTCAGGTGTCTGAAGTCCTGTCTGAAGAAAAGTCACGTTTGTCTATAAGTGGCTGGTTTCATGGTCCATCGTTGACTAGACCTCCCAACTACTTTGAACCCCCCATACCTCGGAGCCCTCATATCCCACAAGATGTAAGAAGAATTGCTGATATCCTTACCTTAGGAGTTATAGCATATCATTTGTTTCTCCGATTTTAAAATTAGCTGTTCCTTTTAATGAAACTGTACCTTGAGCTTGCCCCGTCCCTTTCCACTTCTCTTTTTTTCTTCCTTTTTTTTTTTTTTTTTTTTTTTTATGACAGAGTCTTGCTCCATTGCCCAGGCTGGAGTACAGTGGTGCGATCTTGGCTCACTATAACCTCCACCTCCTAGGTTCAAGCGATTCTCCTGCCTCAACCTCCTGAGTAGCTGGGATTACAGGCGCCCACCACCATGCCTGGCTAATTTTCGTATTTTTAGTAGAAACAGGGTTTCACCATGTTGGCCAGGCTGATCTCGAACTCCTGACCTCAAATGATCCACCCACCTTGGCCTCCCAACGTGCTGGGATTACAGGTGTGAGCCACCGCAGCGGGCCTCCACTTTTCTTAAGTAAACTTTTGATAGTGTCTTTCTTTTTTTTTTTTTTTTTTTTTTTTTGAGACGGAGTCTTGCTCTGTCACCCAGGCTGGAGTGCAGTGGCCGGATCTCAGCTCACTGCAAGCTCCTCCTCTTGGGTACAAGCCATTCTCCTGCCTCAGCCTCCCGAGTAGCTGGGACTACAGGTACCCGCCACTTCGCCCGGCTAGTTTTTTGTATTTTTTAGTAGAGACGGGATTTCACCGTGTTAGCCGGGATGGTCTCGATCTCCTGACCTCGTGATCCGCCCGTCTCGGCCTCCCAAAGTGCTGGGATTCCAGGCTTGAGCCACCGCGCCCGGCCTGATAGTGTCTTTCTCAAGCAGAGTTTCCCAGTACTTTAATAGGAGAAACTTATGAAGTGAGGATTTGCATGTATTTTATTAGTGTGAAATGATGTAAGAGCAAAAGCAATAGGAATTATTAACTCACATTTTGCATCTGCTGCCTTTTCATAAGCATGAGATTTTGTATGATTGGATCAACCCTACTTATCTGGACATGGATTACCAAGTTCAAATTCAAGAAGAGTTTGAAGAAAGTTCTGAAATTCTCCTGAAGGAGTTTCTTAAGGTAGGTAGGCTTAGCGTATGTTGTTCTGAATATTTTGTTTGGCATGCAGTTTTGCTTCCTGAATGGGTGCATAGGCATCACTGGGGAGTTTTTGTTTTGTTCCTGATTAGAATGTTTATGTCATTCCCATCTTCAAATGAAATACAGAAATGATGATAACACTAACAGTATCAGCGGTGTGCTTAGTGGGTTAAGAATCCCTTGGGTATTCCTCAGTTCTCTAGAGTCTTAAACACACACACACACACACACACACACACACACACACAAAAGCTTCCACCCTGAAAAGGAGTTGTGTGTAGTTACCTTTCTATTCATCTAATATGGTGCTTCTTATTACTTTTAAAAATAGATTACTAATAGAGCAATATCTGTTGATGAACGTTTGACAGTGATGAGGCAGCTTGTTATAGTAGAAAGAGATTAGAAATCAGAAGACTGGCTGGGCGCAGTGACTCACGCTGTAAACCCGAGGTGGGCAGATCATCTGAGGTCAGGAGTTCAAGACCAGCCTGGCCAACATTGTGATACCCCATCTCTACTAAAAAAAAAAAAAAAAAAAAAAAAAAAAAAAAAAAAAAAATTAGCCGGGCATGGTGGCATGTACCTGTAATCCCAGCTACTCAGAACACTGAGACAGGAGAATCACTTGAACCTAGGAGGCAGAGGTTGCAGTGAGCTGAGATTGTGCCATTGCACTCCAGCCTGGGTGATGGAGCAAGACTCCGTCTCAAAAGAAAAAAAAAGAAAAGAAATCAGAAGACCTATTCTCATGCCCTGGCTCTGGTTTTACTAACCTGGGCAGATCACTAAATCACTCTGGGTATTTATTTTGTCTTCAGTTAAACTGGAATTCATACCTGCCTTGTCTTTCTCACAGAGTTGTTGTGAAGGCCAATAAGATAACTTTTGCTGGCATGGCACTTTACAGTGGGTCCCATGGAACCATGGTCCCAAGAGCTATTCCTCCAAGAAAAAAGGTTGAGAGACTCTACATCCTGTCTCTCTCTAGGAATTTTATAGCTGACATTAGCATATTAAGATTTTGAGAAGTATTATAGTAAATAAACTGAATACCCTATTCAATTGAGTTTACCTAAACCATGCTATGGGATCTTTCCTTTTTCACACAGTTATAACGGATAGGACTGCTTGGGAAACTGCATTAAACAAATAAATGGAAAGCCTCTTGTGGAGAATATTTTAATAGATTAACCAGCTTCCTTGTGTCGTACTTAACTTTCTGAATTTGAAATGGTTATTAAATTAGGGGCCTAGAGAATCTGAATTGTTATACAGAGATTGTCATGGTAATGACCTTGATTGTAATGCAGTTTAATTTTTTTATCCTCACAACATCTTGTGAATTGTATTGTGGTCTGTATTATGATCCTCATTTTATAAACGCAGCAGTTTGGGAGGTTGAGCAGATTGACGTAAGGTGTATAACTACTTAAGAGAATGAGCCACAGTGGCACTCAGATCTCTTGACTAAAGCAAGCCGATGATGTATCCAGTCTTCACCCTGGCTTTACCACAGCAGGAGTAGGGGATCTTGCATGAAAGGAGTGAGAGTCGGCCAGGCGCGGTGGCTCTGGCCAACTCCCAACACTTTGGGAATCCAAAGGCGGATGGATCACCTGAGGGTCGGGAGTTCGAGACCAGCCTGACCAACATGGAGAAACCCCATCTCTACTAAAAATATAAAATTAGCCAGGCGTGGTGGTGCATGCCTGTAATCCCAGCTACTTGGGAGGCTGAGGCAGGAGAATCGCGTGAACCCAGGAGGTGGAGGTTGTGGTGGGCCGAGATCACGCCATTGCCCTCCAGCCTGGGCAACAAGAGCGAAACTCTGTCTCAAAAAAAAAAAAAAAAGAAAAGAAAAGAAAGGAATGACAATCAACTGCGCCTTTTAGGAATTAGCCAGATTGGTGTTTGGCAGAGCTGCTGTACCTGCCAAACCAGTGTGGGGTAATAGGGAGATCTGCTGACTGCTGCTTTATCTGCTCATTTTCTAGCCTGAGAAATTCGCAAAAGTCTGTGAGGCCTTGGAGCATGGAGATGTGGAATGGAGTAGCCGAGGTCCCCCTAACAAAAGGTAGAACCCGTCATCTGAGATATTTGCTTCTACATTCAGCACCTATAACTTTTTTTTATAACTAGTAAAATGACAAAAAGCCTAAAGGAAAAATACACTGAGGTGATGACAGGCAATTCATGAAAGAAAGTCAAATAACCAACAGGAAAAAATATACAATCATGCACCAAAGCTCACACCCAATAATAGGACACTTGCCCTAATGATGTTTTGTTCTCAGGGACATCCAGTAGCAGGATGTCCTAACCAAATCCTAAGAAAATCTCACTATTGTAATAACTTGTGCTTTAGTAAGCTGTGCCAAGATTTAGGAAGAGAGGTACAAAGCTAATGATCAGCTTTTATCCCATGAGTCATTTTACATCTGTGGCTCTGCTGAACAACTTGACATTGCTGTTTTTCAGGTTTTATGAGAAAGCTGAGGAGAGTAAGCTTCCTGAGATATTGAAGGAGTGCATGAAGTTATTTCGCTCTGAGGCACTATTCTTGCTGCTCTCCAACTTCACAGGCCTGAAGCTTCATTTCTTGGCCCCTTCGGAAGAAGAGATGAATGACAAAAAAGAGGAAGAAGCCGCTGATAGCACTGAAGAAGGGACTAGCCATAGTCCTCCTGAGCCAGAGAATAATCAGACAGCCATCAGCAACAACAGCCAACAGAACAATGACCAGACAGACCCAGAGCCAGAGGAAAATGAAACAAAGAAAGGTAAGCTGTTGTTAGGATTTGTCCTCACTTACCATTAACCATTCACCATTCAAACATGTATTCATTCAACAAACATTTACTGAGCATCTACTGTGCCCTAAGCCCTATTTCGGGAGCTGAAGAACAAAACAGACAAGGTCTGTGGTCTTTGGGAGCTTACATTCTGGTAGAAGAAGACAGAGATTAAATATATATACAAACAACAAGAAAACGTCAAGTAATGATAAGTGCTATGCAAAACATTGTAATAGGGTTATATGACAAGAAATGACTGAGTAGGCCGGGCACCGTGGCTCACGCCTATAATCCCAGCACTTTAGGAGGCCGAGGCAGGCGGATCACCTGAGGCCAGGAGTTCGAGACCAGCCTGACCAACATGGCAAAACCCCGTCTGTACTAAAAATACAAAAAAAAAAAAAAAAATTAGCCAGGCATGGTGGTGAACGCCTGTAATCCAAGCTACTCAGGAGGCTGCGGTGGAAGAATCACTTGAACCGGGGAGGAGGAGATTGCAGTGAGTCGAGATTGCACCATTGCACTCCAGCCTGAGCAACAGAGAGAGACTACAACTCAAAAAAAAAAAAAAAAAAAAAAGAAATGACTGAGTAGCCTCTTAAATAGGTGATCTAGAAAAGCCTCTCTGAGGAGTGCCATTTAAACTCAGATCTGAATGTAACAGCCTAAGAAAACTTGCTTGAATTTGGACAAACAAGTAGAAGGAAATTATTACAAGTAGAAGTTTAATCATCTGCAACCAATATGGAGAAGAGAGAAATACAAGAAATTTAAGAGGTAACACTCCTGTGAAAATACTGGCACCATTAACCAAGTAGCGACAAATTCAGCTTAGATGTTTCAGCACTTATTACTATGTCAGATGAGAATATCTGTCACCCAGTTTACCATTCCCTGCTTCCACTCAGATTTCTTGAAAACCCTGTGCAGTTAGGAGAGCAAAGACAAGGGGTGGATACTTGGGGAAACAAAATCAGTGGTTTGAGATGCTAACTGAAAGCAACATAACTCATTCTGTGGCCTTCCAAAACCGACTGACCAGTCACTTTGGCCACTGCAGATATTTAGAAAAACCAGACCCAGGTGGCTTTTTCTGTGCTATTTTAATACACAAGGTAGCCTTTCTTTGAAAGATTAGTTTTCCGTGTTAATTGATACTGGCATTTATGCCCAGACCCTAAGAGGAACCAGACTCAGTATCCATGGAGTCTCAGTCTCAAAGGGATTTTTTAAAAACTTTATCCACTTCTGTTTGATTTTGTTTTGTTTTTTGAGACAGGGTCTTGCACTGTCACCCAGGCTGGAGTGCAGTGGCGCAGTCACAGCTCACTGCAGCCTTGACCTGGGCTAAAGCGATCCTCCTGCCTCAGTAATCCCAGGTAGCTGGGATCACAGGCATGTGCCACCACACCCAGCTAATTTTCTTGATTTTTTTTTTTTTTTTTTGTAAAGATGGGATCTTGCCATGTTGCCCAGACTGGTCTCGAACCCCTAGACTCAAGTAATCCTCCCATCTTGTCCTGCCAAAGTGCAGGGATTATGAGCGTGAGCCATCACACCTGGCCAAAACTTGTCCAGCTCTATTCCTTTTTTGGTTTCATTTTTATGGGAACCTGCAACTTAGGATAAAATCTATATGGGCAGCCAAAAGATGCTTTATTCCATTGTTGAGCATCTACTGTATACAAGAGGCCTTGGGCCAAAGCAGAGTAGGGAATACAAAAGTGAATGAGAAACGTCACTGATTACAAAGTTTACCATCTTGAATAGAAGCTATAAATCTTGGCAAAAACTATCAAATTGCTGGGCATATGATAGCAGTGCTAAACACTGGCATAGATGGGGCACATCTAGTGAGATAACATTACAGACCTGATAACTTTAAGATGTTTTTAAAAAACTAACACGTCAATTTCAGAATGTTTAGAAAACAAGCAAAAGGAAAATAATCATCTATAAGTGGCTATATTAGCATTTGGAATATATCCTTTCACTGTTTTTTTTTTTTTTTTTTTTTGCTATGTAGACATATACATGTATGCACATATGGGGGGTATATTTTTACACATGTATTTTTAATGTAATAAATAATGATTATTGATATAATGATATTGATTAATGATATGATTTTAATATAATAAACAGAACATATATATTGTTCTGTAATCTTTTTTCCACATAATAGTTCATAAACCTCTTTCTCATCCTTTTACATCCTTTATAACGATAGAACAGGTTTATACACCCTCCTCACTTAGGAAACCCTTCCACCAAAGCAGTTTTTTGGATTTTTGTTTGTTTGTTTGTTTGTTTGAGATGGAGTCTTGCAACAGCCAGGCTGGAGTGCAGTGGTGTGATCTCGGCTCACTGCAACCTCCGCCTTCCAGGTTCAAGCAATTCTGCCTCAGCCTCCCGAGTAGCTGGGACTATAGGTGTGTACCACCACGCCCAGCTGATTTTTTGTATTTTTAGTAGAGGTGGGGTTTCACCATGTTAACCAGAATGGTCTCAATCTCCTGACCTCATGATCCGCCCACCCTGGCCTCCCAAAGTGCTGGGATTACAGGAGTGAGCCACCACGCCCTGCCCACCAAAGCAGTTTTACATGTATCTGCTTTCCAACATAGCATTTCTAGATTTTATTTCAAGAATGTATGCCACAACTGAAAGTTTTGAAAAACACTGTTCTCTAGTATAATTTTTAATGCCTGCAATCTATTGGATCAGATGACCTTAACCAGTCCTGTGTTGAGCATTTAGATTTTTTCCAGTTCTTCACTGTCATAACAAACAATGCAACCATTGTGTCTTCAGAATGCTTCTCAGAAGTATGGTGATACATCAAAGACTGCTCAAAATTTTAAGGCAGTTGCCAAATTGCCCTCCCCAAAACTTGTGTCAGTCTGCACTCTCACCAGCATTGTACATGATGATGATTTCATTCTTCCTAGCAAACTTGTATTTTCTTTTCCAACTTGCTTATTCTTTAGGTGAAAATGGCATTTGCCTATCATTGACTAATGGTGCATGGTTGTATATTTTTCCCTATTGGTTACTTGATTTTTTTTCATGAGTTGCCTGTCATTACCTCAGTGTATTTTCCTTTGGGATTTTTGTCATTTTATCAGTTATTAAAAAAAAAAAAGTTACATATAGGAGTATTAACCTTTTTTTTTTTCTGAGGTAGAATCTTGCTCTGTCACCCAGGCTGGAGTACAGTGGCGTGATACCAGCTCACTGCAACCTCTGCTTCCCAGGTTCAAGCGATTCTTATGCCTCAGCCTCCTAAGTAGCTGGGATTACAGGCACACGCCACCATGCCCAGCTACTATTATCATATTTTTTAGTAGAAACGGGGTTTTGCCATATTGGCCAGGCTGGTCTTGAACTCCTGACCTCAGGTGATCTGCCTGCCTCAGAGGAGTATTAACCTTCTGTTTAACAGGTTGTAATAGTTTATTTTTTAATTTTGTTCAGCATGGTTTAAATTTTATAAAATATTTTAGTAATCAGGTCTATCTTTGCCTTTCCTGGTTTCTACTTTAGGTAATAACATGCTGAGAAATCGCTAAGGTTAGATAAAATAATAATCATGGTTTTTTTTATATATATATTTTTTGCAACTAGACTTCTTTTCCATCTGAAATTTATTATTATAGAGAGAAATCAAACTTCAACTTTTTTTTTTTTTGTGAGATGGAGTTTTGCTCTTGTTGCCCAGGCTGGAGTGCAATGGCACAATTTCAGCTCACCACAACCTCTGCCTCCTGGGTTCAAGCAATCCTCTTGCCTTAGCCTCCCGGGTAGCTGGGATTACAGGCATGCACCACCACGCCTGGCTAATTTTATATTTGTAGTAGAGTCAGGTTTTCTCCATGTTGGTCAGGCTGGTCTCGAACTTCTGACCTCAGGTGATCCGCCTGCCTCGGCCTCCCAAAGTGCTGGGATTACAGACATAAGCCACCGTGCCCAGCCCAAAATTCAACTTTTTTACCCCAAAATAGAGCTGGTAATTTCTGACAATCTTTTATAAGGCTGGATTGGTAGAATAGCACTTCAATCAAAGGTTTGAAAGGAATGGTTTCCCTGTATTGCTGTATCATTCCTAATTATCATTCCCTTACAATCTAACAGTTCTATCAAGGTTATTTTTTAAAGTTGCTCATCCTTCTTTTTTCTTCCTTCTTAGAATCAAGTGTCCCCACATGCCAAGGGGAACTGAGGCGTTGGAAGACCGGTCACTACACTTTAATTCATGACCATAGCAAGGCTGAATTTGCCCTAGACTTAATTCTCTACTGTGGCTGTGAAGGTAAGAGAGTGGAAAGCAAGCAGTGACTTATTCCCCATAGGAGGGGCAGTCTCTTCTGAGGGACCCTTTCCAGCTGAACCAATTCATAAGTAATTTGCCTAGTTCAGAATCTCAGATCACGGGATCTCAAAGTCGAAGGGATTTTAGGGGTCATGAGTTCCAGTCTCCCAGTTCAAAATAGGATTTATATCTGTGACTAGGGAATGGGGAGATGGACCATGCCATAATTTTCCCTTAAGTGTGCTCCCAGATCTATAGATTTTATGTAATTGCCTTTCTGGGAAAATATTTAGCATTTAATTCTCTCTTAATTTTCTTATTCAAAGTTTTTTGAAATAAGTCTGCATTTCAGTTCAACTGTCTCAGGAAATTAGGCATTTAGGGGAAGGGAATCCATGACAAACTAGATGATAATAAGTTCAAGCTCATAAGTCATAGAACCAGTTACTGCTGAACTCCCAGATTGCCCACTGTTAAGCAGCATGGGATCAGTGATTTAAACAGATGATGCAACTCTTGCAATGAGGGCTTTCTGAATGCTATTTGTTTTTCTCTTGTAAGGCTGGGAGCCAGAATATGGTGGTTTTACTTCTTACATTGCCAAAGGTGAAGATGAAGAGGTAAGTTTCTTCTGATAGCAAACTATCCTTTTTAGTTATTCAGAATGCTTTCATTTTTCAAAGACCCAATTTTTATGACCTTTTACCAATATCTTTAGCTAATAAATCTGTTGGTCTGCCAGACAATGGTTCTAATTTCTAGTAGAAAATACTCAACATGGAATAAAGATGCTAAAGGATACTCAGTAAGTATTTATTTTACCCTCCTGAGAAATTCCAAATTAAGAGCCTTGTGCATTGCCACAAATCTTACAATGTATAAGAAATAAATGTAATAGGTAAGTACCTTTCTAGGTATATGCTGGAATAGGGCTTGTTGGAAAATGGCTTGACAGCCACCCCTAGTAAAGGTTCATTCAGAGGACCCCTCTATCCCCAGATTAAGTGCTTGGTATGGAAACCATCTGTTCCATGGTTAATCATCCAAGAGTTGAGAATAAGTTCTATGTTCTGATGTGTCATTGTATTTTTCTTTTTCAGCTGCTAACAGTGAATCCAGAAAACAATTCTTTGGCATTGGTCTACAGAGATAGAGAGACTCTGAAATTTGTCAAGCATATTAACCACCGAAGCCTGGAACAAAAGAAAACCTTCCCAAACAGAACAGGTTTCTGGGACTTTTCATTCATATATTATGAATGATAGCACTGGACAAAGCTGAACAAAAACGTGACCCTTCGTCAGTACTGGGAAGCCTGGAAGAGCTAAGCATGGAGTCAAGGAGAGCTACATGGTAGCTTGCCTGACAGTGTTCTTAAAACTGGTTGTCTTTTACTAGGACTCATAATGACTGTCCTCAACCAAGACCTTGAGCTTGGAGCTACATATCTCTTGATTTAAAAAAAAAAAAAAAAAAAAAAAAAGTTGGCTTTTCTAAAACATTGAGTCCTTCTTTTTCCATATTGGCTTATTCAGTGAATTTTTAACTTCAATCTTTTTTTTTATTGAGGTAAAATATTTATAACATAAAATTGACCAGCTTACCCATTTTTAAATATGCAATTCAGTGGATTAAGTACATTCCCCTTGTCCAGCCATCACCATCATCCATCACCAGAACTTTTCCATCTTCCCAAATTCTGTGCCCATTGAACAATAACTCCCCACCCCCCTTCCCCTAGCAACAGCCATACTTTTTGTCTCTGTCATCAACTTCACTACTCATATTTCTCATATCAGTGGAATCATTCAGTATTTGTCCTTTTGTAACTGGTTTCACTTAGCATAAAGTCTTTATGATTCATCCATGTTTCCAGCGTTTCGGTTTTTTTAGAAAAACTCGTAAGTTATTGCAGCCAGGCATGGTGGCTCATGCCTGTGATCCCAGCACTTTGGGAGGCCAAGGCAGGCGGATCACCTGAGGTCGGGAGTTCAAGACCAGCCTGACCAACATGGAGAAATCCCGTCTCTACTAAAAATACAAAATTAGCTGGGGTTGGTGGCACATTCCTGTAATCCCAGCGACTCAGAAGACTGGGGCAGGAGAATTGCTTGAACCCAGGAGGCAGAGGTTGCAGTGAGCCAAGATTGTGCCATTACACTCCAGCCTGGGCAACAAGAGTGAAACTCTGCCTCAAAAAAAAGAAGGGAAAAAAAAATGATTGCAGATTTTGTTCTTCTCAATCATGCTGGTTTAGAAAATTACAGAGCCTTACATCCTGATCATGCTGGGCCTTAGAATTCTGACACAGTGAGTCATCACATTTCCTCCCACTGCCTGTGGCCTTGTTCCACCATGACTCTCACAGGACAGTGTAGGCTTAGACAATGTGTAGTATTACTCCTTTGGAAAGGGTCTGGCCTACCATCACATGCCCCAAGAAACTTCTGGTTGGTAAAGAAGATAGGCTGCTTATTGCCATGTGTAGTCACTTTCAAGTGCCCACTGCCTTTCCATCCTGGAGTTTTGCTCCGTCGCCCAGGCTGGAGTGCATTCGCGCGATCTCCGCTCACTGCAAGCTCCGCCGCCTCCCGGGTTCACGCCATTCTCCTGCCTCAGCCTCCCTAGAAGCTGGGACTACAGGCGCCCGCCACCATGCCCGGCTAATTTTTTTGTATTTTTAGTAGAGACGGGGTTTCACCGTGTTCACCAGGATGGTCTCCATCTCCTGACCTCGTGATCCACCCGCCTCAGCCTCCCAAAGTGCTGGGATTACAGGCGTGAGCCACCGCGCCCAGCCTGCTTTTTATTTTAAGAGATGGAATGCTAAAAAGCCACATCAGAATGCCAAGAGGCTGTGCATCTTGTTAATTTTTTTCTTGAACTGTTCCAGGGAGTTATATCATAATTACCTATGTGTGGGTATGCATGGGTGGATGAAAGATGCTGTTCTCATTCCATCCCAACACAGTCTCCTTCCTTTCTCTTTTTTACATTTATTTTTAGCTTTTGCAGTAGCATTTAGTGTGGGTTTTACTAATTAATAGAAAAAGCACTGGGCCTTTAAACTTCTTAACCACTCTTCTCTTTCATCTCCTAAAACTTTGAATATTCATTCTTTCCTGAAGTTTGCATTTAAATGAAAATGAGTTTCGCTTTGTCTTTTAGGTTTAGTTTCAAAAAGGTTTAATTCTGTACCCCAGCCAGTTACGAAATGTTTTAGCAGGTATGCCCTTGATATGGAGATTTATTTATTTATATATATTTTTAATTTTTATATTTATGTAAATATATTTATATATTTTACGCATGTAGTAATATTACGCATGCAATATTAGTTCTATTAGTACTAATATTAGTACTGTTATAAAACACTAATTTTTAAATGATGAGATAAAAAGAAATATCTAGAACTAGTTCTAACATTGTCTTCCCTTATGCATATGGTAACGAACCATTCTACACCATACTATTTTGGAGACCACAATTTTGTGTGTGCGTGTTTGAGACGGAGTCTCACTCTGTGGCCCAGGCTGGAGTACAGTGGCATGATCTCGGCTCAGTGTGACCTCTGCCTCCTGGGTTCAAGCAATTCTGCCTCAGCCTCCTGAGTAGCTGGGATTACAGGCACCCGCCTCCACACCCAGCTAATTTTTTAAAATTTTTAGTAGAGACTGGATTTCACCCTGTTGGCCAGGCTGGAGACCACAATTTTTTAACCATAGTGTAGCAGCACTCAAGTGGGACTGCGAATACTTTGTTACTAATGGTTTATGTCACAGCTTGCCTTTTCTATGTTCCAGCTGACTGAAGGTCATCTCACTTGCCTTCTGTTGTGTTTTCATGAGTGAGGAGAAAGGGTGTCAGTGGCATAACTTCAGGAAGAGCCAGGGAAAAGTGCTTAGGTAGGTGACACTGTCATGTATGCCAACCTTGGAAAATAGTTTGAGACTCATGGCTGTAGGTACCATCCAAGGCCAATTTTCCAATTATGGAAAGCCAAATCTAAATCTTAGAATACCTCACAAATGTTAAAAATGTGCTTGTTAGTGTCTCCTTTATCTCAGTGTGTTTATAATCTGTCAACACACCATCTTTTATACACTACAAAAAGGGACTCGGGTGTCTGAGGGGAGAGAATCCCTAAGAGCCCAACTCTGATGTTGCTATCAGTTACATCATCTACAGCAGCACCTCTTAGACTGTGAAGGATGGTGTAACTTACAGATTGTGTTTCTGCACTGAAGACACACAGTGATAGCAAAGCTTGTTTTCCTTATAGTACTTCATTTTGCATCTTGATTACTTTTTAGGGCCTGGGGCCAATGTCAACAACTGTTAGGTAGCAAAAGAAGAATTAGAACATGGGCATCTTTGTTTATACCTCTTTCAGATAAAAGCTATGATATTCACCTATAAAATACATGGTTTCTCTCTTTATTCTTAATAGTGAGTCTCCAATTCTTATAACTCCCATTTTTATCCCCAAAGAAAATAGCTCCATGGGCCCGGCACAGTGGCTCACACCTGTAATCCCAGCACTTTGGGGGGCCCCAAGGTTGGCAGATTACCTGAAGTCAGGAGTTGGGAGACCAGCCTGGCCAACATGGTGAAACCCTATCTCTACTAAAAATACAAAAATTAGCTGGGCATGCTGGTGAATGCCTGTAATCCTAGGTACTTGGGAGGCTGAGGCAGGAGAATCGCTTGAACCAAGTAGGCAGAGGTTGCAGTGAGCCGAGATTGCACCACTGCCCTCCAGCCTGGGCAACAGAACGAGGATCCGTCTCAAAAAAAACAGCTTTCTGTTTTTTCAGACTTTATTATATAAATAATACATGCTCATTGTGAGGTAATAACATGTAATAATCTAAAGATCACCTGAAATCCCACCATCCTATGACAGCCACTGGTAGCTTTGTCATTTTTCAACTTGGCTAGACTGAACTACATTTCCCAACTCTCTTCCCTATGTCTCAGGTTAGGATGAGCCACAAATTCCTATGCCAGATCTGCAGGGTCCAATGCAGCAGCCCTTGAGTAGCTGGCACACCTTGCTGGTGTGAACCACACCTGTGCCTGGGCCTGCAACCACTCCACCTTCCCCTGGATGGATCTTCCTTCAGCTCCTCTGCAAAGGGTCTGTTTCAGCAGAATGCCCACACCATCAAGGTCAGAAGCAACAAAAATGGACAGATTTTAGCATCCTCATGGGCTCTAGCCCATGCCTGTGGGTTGCAGTTTGTTCTCCCCAACTCCACATCTTTTCTGACTACCTGCCCTATGGCCTTCAAGCTCCAGCACTGGACAGGAAGAGAACAGCCTTACAGAGACTACTTCACTACTTCTTCTTTTTATGTTAACCATACTGGAAATGAGGAACATTTTCACAAAACTTGTGAACATATTTGCATAAATAAAACATCTAAGGAAGTACCCTACAAATAACATTAGTCCTTAATTTTAAGGATGTGGAAAATGAAGGTTCCAAGAAAAATAATCTGTTAGTTTTGAACTAGGCTTGTCTACTGTTTAAAGATTCCTCTCAAAATTCCACCAAAGTGTGGGTTTCTTCCCCCACAGAACAACCCTCACCCAAAAAAAAAAAAAAATCAAAGCTTGGGTTACCTCTCCTAGACCAGTATTTTTTTTTCTTTATTATTATGATTATTATTATTTTGGGATCGAGTCTCCCTCTGTCACCCAGGCTGGAGTGCAGTGGTGTGATCTGAACTCACTGTAACCTCTGCCTCCCAGGTTCAAGCAATTCTCGGATTACAGGTGCCTAACACCACACTGGCTAATTTTCGTATTTTTAGTAGAGATGGGATTTCACTATGTTGGCCAGGCTGGTCTCAAACCCCTGACCTCAAGTGACCCACCCACCTCAGCCTCCCAAAGTTCTGGCAGTTATTTCTTGAATAAGAAGTTTTGAGGTACATTATCTCGTCAACACCGTGACATACTTACCACTACTAAACAAGGAGGAAGCGCAAACCCTGTTGAAAAGGTCCTGGGTTGAGGAGATCTAGTGAAATGATGCCAGAGGAGAGCTCTCCAGCCTGCATGGAACTGGGTGTCCTGATGATTCTCTTCTGATGCAAAATCAGTCCACAAAGACAATTTAAAAATGACTTGGGAACTGTCCATGTGACATCACTTTTAGGAAAAGCAGATTCTGTACTGTACAGATCACAAGATGACTCCGGAGCTAGAGCATAGAGTGTGGGCAGGGGCCAGATGGAAAAAAGGCAAAATGCGAAACACCAGGCTGTAATGGGTGTCTTACTGTACTTGAGTTTCCAAATGAAATTGGAGGTAATTTAGTTCTATAATGACAGGACTGTGCATTGGCAGATCTGTAACTGCTAATTATAAAATTTGAAACATTAATAACAATGTTGAAAATCATTCCTGTAAAACACTTCTAGGGTTGCATAATAGTTTTAAAGTTCCTAGTTCTTTGATTTCTGAAGCTGCTGACAGGCGTATTGAGGACAGATAATCCCAAGCAGAGCGGCAGATGCTATTCTATGCTCAAGGCATTAGCTCAGCACTGGGGCGAGGGTGATGCTGGTTAAGATGCAGACACCATTCTTGCTTAACAGGGGATTAAGATTTAGGTAAAGAATTTAATAAGGGTTAAGGAGTAGACATGGGAGAGGAAAGGTCACCTAAGGAGAGAGCATTTGAGTGGGGCCTTGAGGTACTGGATAGGCAGTCATGGTGGGAAATAATAAAAATTACACTCTTAAAAATCCTCAGAACCTGAATTATGGTACTGAAAGCTTTCTCTCAGATATCAGAATCCTCAAAGTCAGCTTTAAATGACAGCTCAGTGCTCACTTAAAGCTTCAATATAATTCAGCAGTGAAATACCACTTCACCGTAGCTTCTAGAAGTATTCAGATTCTATCAGGATAGAAACATATGGCAACAAAATAGAGAAATTGCTGATAAACTCATTTCTCCTTGTCCAGTTTTTCCTCATTCCTAAGCTGAACAGGATGAGTTCTAAGTGGGGGGAAAAAAGGCAGTTGCATGTTTTATGAATGTTTTCACTTCAGCCAGTCTTTACTTGCTTGGGAAGTTTGGAGTCGAAGAGGCCCTGACTATTTGGTTCCAACACCTCCTTCACACCAGGGCTTACCCAGCTGTGGGACCCTGTACAGGACACTCTGTCTTGGAGCTCAGAGCCTCATCTGTGAAATAGACACTGCCATCAACAGGATCAAATTACTGTGAAAATAACCTATAAATCAGAACAACTTAAGATGTCTTGCTGCAGTTCAATGCCTTCTAGCCTGGCCATGAGTATTTTTAGGTCTAAGAAGGAAGTTTTTTGGCTTAAGAACAACAGTGACCTTTGATGAGATTATGTTACTAGACTCCCTAAAAATGAATGGCATTATATAATTTAAAACTAGCACCAACTAGAGATTTTAATCTCAAATGGTATAAATTAGACTATGGTTAAAACAAAGACTCAACAGTAGGACTCAAGTTTTGTCTTGAGTCGCTAGACAGGTCACACAGGTCACTAACTCTGTGACCTGAAAAGGAGGTTATCTATGCCTCAGTTTCCTCCTCTGTGAGGCAGATTTATTTATTTATTTATTTATTGGAGACAGAGTCTCCTCTGTCACCCAGGCTAGAGTGCAGAGGCACGATCTCGGCTCACTGCAACCTCCATGTGAGGCAGATTTATGATGATACTTTACTATTTTGGAGACTGAAAATAATACAGTATATGTGGATTATCTCTTGAGTTTATAGGTTGAAAATGGAAAACAAAAGTATTAGCATATTCTCATAATTAGGACTCCATAAGGCTTACATTTCAGATACAGGAGGGCCGATCCTAAAGTGGCCACATCAAAATCAGTAAAATTAATGTATACTAACCTCAGGGAAATGCACCACTTCCACTAAACTGCTTATGAATGCTATTAAGATATTAAAACTAACTGAAGTTTCACTCATTAAACCAGTCCTGAAATCTCCGTTAGGGCAAAATTTTTCCTAAAGAAGAGACTGCTAGCTGTTGGCACAAATACCAGCGTTCTCACAGGCACACAGCTAGATTCCATCTCCCGGCCTCCCCTGCAGATGTGGTCACGTGATTCGATGGAATTCCGAGTGGAAATGATAGTGTGCTACTTTCAGACCACACTTTTAAAAGAAGCCATGTTTTCCTCTTACTCTCTTCTACCAGCTTAGCTATACGGTCATGCTCCACTTAACAACAGGGATACAGTCTGAGAAATGCATCGTTAGGCTATTTTGTCATCATGCGAACACCGTACAGTGTGCACTTAAACACACCTAGATGGTATAGCCTACTCAACACCTAGGCTATATGGTATAGCCTGTTGTTCCTAGGCTATAAATCTGTACAGCATGGTACTATACTGAATACCGTAGGCAACTGTAACATAATGCTAAGTATTTGTGTAATTACACATAGCTAAACACAAAGGTACAGTAAAAATACAGTATTATAATCTTATGGTGACCTAAACTTCATTATCTGGCACATGGCTGTAAATAACCACAAGGCCCTATGACAGCCCTTGTCAAATAGTGTTCCAAGTGAGATAATAAAGCCCCACTGTCCTAAGACCTCCCTCCACTGTATGTACTGAATGTGAAACTAGTCACCCAAACCTTTTTCCTTAGGCTTATTCCTTTAGGGAACTCAGGTAGAAAAGTTTGTCGTAGGGGATGACAGAGCCACATGATTAAAGGAACCTGGGTCCCTGCATAACTATGGAGATATCCTTACAGAACAAATGAAAAATGAGTCATTATGATTTTGAGGTCTATTTGTTACAGCAGCAAACATTACCCCAACAAAGTGATCACTCTAAATTGACTCTTCCTTAATGTAAATTTGTTGTTTGCACCCACCTTTCGGTGATTAACAAGCACACAAATCCAAATATCCACTTTTTTTTTTTTGAGACAGTTTCGCTCTTGTCACCCAGGCTGGAGTGCAGTGGTGCGATCTTGCTCACTGCAACCTCTGCCTGCCGGGTTCAAGCAATTCTCCTACCTCAGCCTCCTGCATAGCTGGGATTATAGGTGTCCACCACCAAACCTGGCTAATTTTTTGTATTTTGAGTAGAGACCGGGTTTCATCATGTTGGCCAGGCTGGTCTCAAACTCCTGACCTCAGGGGATCCACCCGCCTTGGCCTCCCAAAGTGCTAGGATTACAGGTGTGAGCCACTGCGCTCAGCCCAAACATCCTTTTTTTTTTCTTTTTGAGACAGGAGTCTTGCTCTGTCACCCAGACTGGAGTGCAGTGGTATGATCTCGGCTCACTGCAACCTCCGCCACCTGGGTTCAAGCAATTCTCCTGCCTCAGACTCCCAGGCAGCTTGGACTACAGGTTAGTGCCACCACACCCGGCTACTTTTTTGTATTTTTAGTGGAGACGGGGTTTCACTGTGTTAGCCAGAATGGTCTCATCTCTTGACCTTATGATCCGCCCGCCCTGGCCTCCCAAAGTGCTGGATTACAGGCATGAGCCCTGCACCCAGTGCACATTTTTGTTTTTCTCTACAAAATACAAATGGGCAATTCTGATTTGGTGGTGATTTTATAATCAATCAACACAAAGTTTAACATCTTTACCTTTTAATTAAAAAGTAGATAATCAATTTGAAAAGTACAAATTCAGTTACAATTTCAAGAAAAAATATGTATTTATATACCATAAATAAGCAAAAATTGGACTCTGAAGCCCTAATACTTCAAAAGCATTCATCCTATTCCATACAAACCTAGTATTATTCAGCAACAGTACTACTGATTTTAAAATAGAAAGTGAATCTATCTTCACAAGTAGTTCTCTGTCTTTAATTTATACAACTCACCAAGGTTATTTTCATCTTAGCACCTAGGGTTCACCAGGGTATGATCCAAAGCAAACCAGCATAGGTTTTTAACAGAAAATCTTTGCCAAGAACTTCATGACCTGTATTTTCCTCTCCTATGAAGAAGCTGTCCCCACTCGCATGATTCTGAACAGTGTGTTGATGTTATTACTTCGAATTGCATCCCGACAAGCAGTGATCACCTGATTCTTTGGTTTTCCAACTGCATGAGAAGAAACATCAGGAACCAAAAGATTGTTAGATGTGAAATTATAAAATTAGAGGCCAGTTTTAAAACAACATAAAACCAGGAGGGAAAATAGTTATATGTGAAATATAACTAATTTATCTTACCATTCTCTAAAAAAGATAACTTGGTGAGGGAATTTATTGAAAAAAATGACTTAAAGACTGTCTCAAACCTAGAAACCAACAGTCGGTTTTACAGAAAAGGATCAAAGCTCATAGTCACCTAGCAAAGATTATTTCTAAAGAGGTCAAAACATCAATCCAAAACAGCGGAATTCAGGTATAAATCTCTGGCTATATTTCTGCTTCCTTGGGTTTACCCTCTTGTTCTTTTTCTAAATTTTTAAGTTAGACACAGCATTAATTTTCAGTCTCTTTTTTGCTAATTGGGCCTTGATGGTTTTATATATGCTTATATATTTCCTTTGGGTTATATATAGTAGGTTTTTCTTTAGAGGATGCAGGAAGATCTAAGAAAAAGAGCTGAAGGTTTTCTTTCCCTTTGAAGTCCGGAGACAAAAGCCAAACACCAGGCTGACTGGCTGAAACACAAGTGACTGGTGCCAGCTCTGGAGTGTGAAAGGTATGCTACTTTCAGCCCCAATATGAATTATTGGATGTTACCACCATCTTCAACGAGTTCCACCAAAAACATTACAGATGAAAGTGCAGTGTTAAGAGACTTACCCCGCAGACGACCTGCTCTTTGAATTGCTTGATTTACTGCTTTGAGGTTTCCCAACAGCTCTGTGTGATTGTTACTGCGAATTTTATATCCATTTAGCAAGTCTCTATTAAGGTCATACAGTTCCATATAACGACTCTTCATTGTTTTCCTGTGCAAATCAGTAGAAATTTGACATCATTTCATGTTGATACGGCAAGCTTTAAGAAAAACTTGCAAACTTCTTGGACATACAAAGAAAAGAAGACACTATTTTTAAGCTATATTTTCATTAAAATGGAGTAACTGCTAGTTTGCTTTGAAAATATGGATAAGTTCCACAAAAATATTCTTTTCTTTCCAAATAAACAAAAGGCAAATGGCCTTCCTTGGTTACTGGTCAATGGTTGGTTTTGATTTAGGTGGTTAAGAATTCTCAAGCCCACTGTGCTGGGAGTACGGACAAGTGAGCAAGGTGACAGCTCACCTTCGAAGTTTCAGATGAATATTCATTCAACTAATTTGGCCTGGTTGACAACTCAGCCTTGTATTTTATCAAAGTTTTAAAAACAAAGTCATAAAATTAAAACAGAAATGAGATCTATACTACGCAACAATGAAAATGACTAAAGAAAAATATAGCTGAAGATACCAAATGCTAGCAAAGAAGTGGGACAAGTGGAACTCTCATGCATTGTGGACAGAAATACAAAAAGCTGCAACTACTTTGAAAGGTGATTTGGCAGTTTCTTATAAAGTTAAACACACACTGTACGACCCAGCAATCCCATTGTAAGGTATTTTACCCAAGAGAAATGAAAACATATGCCTACAAAAAACTTGTATGCAAGTATTTATAGCAGCTTTATTCTACTCACCAAAATCTGGAAACAACCCAGTTATCCTCAATTCGTGAATGGATAAATACCATATATCCATACAATGGAATACTATTCAGCAATAAAAAAGGAACCAACTACAGATACATGCAGCAATGGGGATGAATCTCTAAGACATTATGTAAGTGAATGAAGCCAGACTCAAAAGGATATATAGATATAGATATCGTATGATTCCATTTATATGGTATTTTGAAAAGGGTAAAACTATAGGAAAAGAGGCCGGGCACAGTGGCTCACACCTGTAATCCCAGCACTTTGGGAGGCCGAGGCAAGTGGATCACCTGAGGTCGGGAGTTCGAGACTCGCCTGGACAATATAGTGAGACCCTGTCTCTACCAAAAAAAAAAATTAGCAGGGTGCGGTGGTGTGTGCCTATAGTCCCAGCTACTCAGGAGGCTAAGGTAGGAGGATCACTTGTACTTGGGAGGCCGAGGGCTGCAGTGAGCTGTGATCACACCACTGCACTCCAGCCTGGGCAACAGAGTGAGATTCTGTCTCAAAATAATTGTTTTTTTAAAAAAGAATGATATTGTCAAATGACGTGACAAGTCAGACCAATGGACTAGTGCAGAAAATCCAGATATAGATTCAACTGTGTACAGAAATATGATATATGATAAGGGCAGTATCTGAAATCATCGTGAGCATGATGAACTTTAAAAGTAGTAGTATCAGGCCCGGCACCATGGCTCACGCCTGTAATCCCAGCACTCTGGGAGGCTGAGGTGGGTGGATCACCTGAGGTCAGGAGTTTGAGACTAGCCTGGCCAACATGGTGAAACTCTATCTCTACTAAAAATACAAAAAAAAAATTAGCTGGGCATGGTGGCACATGCCTGTAATCCCAGCTACTTGGGAGGCTGAGGCAGGAGAATTGCTTGAACCAGGAAGGTAGAGGTTGCAGTGAGCTGAGACAGCGCCACTGCACTCCAGCTTGGGCAAAAAGAGCAAAACTCCATCTCAAAGAAAAAAAAAAAAGTAGTATTAAAATAATGCAATGTGGCCAGGCACAGTGGCTCACACCTGTAATCCTAGCACTTTGACAGGCCAAGGAAGGCAGATCGCCTGAGCCCAGGAGATCAAGACCAGTCTGGGCAACATAGCAAGACCCTGGCTCTACACAAAAATTAGCTGGCTATGGTGGCACATGCCTGTAGTCCCAGCTACTCCAGGGGCTGAGGTGGGAAGATAACTTGAGCCCAGGAGATTGAGGCTGCTGTGAGCTGTGATCTCTCTGCACTCCAGCCTGGGTGACATAGTGAGACCCTACACACACACACACACACACACACACACACACACACACACACACACACACAATAATAATAATATTATAATAATAATGCGACAGTCATATCGAAAATGATAAAACTGAGTTTATTATTTATATGAACACGAGGATAAACTCCAACTGGAACAGAGACTTAATGTAAAAAAGGAAAATGTACAAGTACTAAAGGAAAACAGGTGAATTACTACTCTATTCCCTGGTGTTAAAGAAAACTTTTCTAACAGTAACTCAAAATGTAAAAGTATTAAGAAAATGTGGCTGGGCACGGTGGCTCACACCCATAATCCCGGCACTTTGGGAGGCCAAGGCGGGCAGATCACCTGAGGTGACACGTTTGAGACCAGCCTGGCCAACGTGGTGAAACCCTATCTCTACTAAAAATACAAAAATTAGCCAGGTGTGGTAGCACTACTTGGGAGGCTGAGGCAGGAAAATTACTTGAACCTGGGAGGCAGAGGTGGCAGTGAGCCGAGATCATGCCACTGCACTCCAGGCTGGGCAACAGAGTAAGGCTCCATCTCAGAAAAAATAAATAAAGTATTAAGAAAATGAGTGATCAATTTGACTACATAAAAAATTTTAAAAGCTCTTACAAGGCAAAAACCAACATTAAAGCAAAAATTTTTTTTTAAATCTAAGCACAGGGAAAACCCAAATGACCAACTCAGGAAAACATATCTGCAACTTACACCACACATAAGAGATTAATATACCCACTATGGTTTGGATGTGGTTCATCCCCACCAAAACTCATGTTGAAGTTTAAATGCCAGCGGAGCAGTGTTGGGAGGTGGGCCTAGTAGGGGGTGTTTGGGTCATGGGGGCAGCTCTCTCATGAATAGATTAATGCCATCTCTCAGGAGTGAGTTCTCACTCATGCAGGAATGAAGTAGTTCTCAAAAGAGCAGGTTGTTATAAAGCGAGGGCACCCCTCAGGCTTTGCATCTTCACACATGTCCCCTTCTCCTTTGACATTTTCTGCCATGTTTTGACCTCATGCATGGCCCTCAACAGAAGTCAAGTGGATGCCAGTGTCATGTTTCTTGTAATTCCCAGCCTACAGACCCATAAGCTAAATCAACTTCTTTTCTTTATAAATTACCCATTCTCAAGTATTCTGTTATAGAGGCACAAAATGGACTAAGACAGTACCTGATATGTAAACAGACAAATAGTTCACACAAAAAAGAAATGCAAATAGCCCTTAATTAAAACAATGAAAAATGCCCAGTGCTGAACATAATAAATGGCTCCTACAACTCAACAGCGAAAGAAAAAAAAAAAAAAAAAAAAAACACTAGTAATCCAATTAAAAAATGAGCTAGGGACTTGAATAGAAATTTATCCAAACAAGAAAAACAAATGACCAACAGGTATATAAAAAGATGCTCAATGCCACTAGTCATCAGGGAAATGCAAATCAAAACCTCAATGAAATATCATTTCACCTCTGTCAGGATGACAATTATCCAAAAAAAAGACAACAAGCGTTACCAAGGATGTAGAGAAATTGGAACCCTTGTACACTGCTGATTAGAATTCAAAATGGTGAAGCCACTACAGAAAACAATTTAGAAGTTCCTCAAAAAATTAAAAAAAAACTACCATATGATCCAGCAATCTCACTTCTGGGTATTTATCCAAACAAACTGAAGTCAAGACCCTGAAGACCTATTAGCACTCCCACGTTCATCACCACACTATTTACAATAACCAAGATGTGGAAAAAACATAAATGTTCATCAACAGGTGAATGGATAAAGAAAATTTAGTATATATAAACAATGGAACACTATTCAGTCTTAAAAGAGACGGAAATTCTGCAATATGTGACAACATGGATGAACTCTGAGGATGTTACGCTAAGTGAAATAAGCCAGTCACAGAAGGACAAATATTATGTATTTGCATGGAGTATCTAAAATAGTCAAATTCATAAATCAAAGAGTAGAATGATAGTTGAAAAAGGGGAAGAAGAAATGGGAATCTGCTTACCAATAGTTTTAGTTAAGCAAGAAGAATCAGCTCTAAAGATGTGCTGTACAACACTGCACCTATAGTCAACGATAATGTATTATACACTTAAAAATGTGTTAAGAAGGTAGATCTCATGCTGTGGTCTTACCACAATAAAATAAAATTTAAAAAATAAAAATGAAAACTAAGAGACCATTTCTCATCTACTGGAGTATGCCCACACACCCCCCTGGTGAGGCTGAAGAGAAACAGGCAATCTCATACATTGCTTATGGGAATACAAAATGATGTAACACCTACGGAGAATTTGACAAGATCTTGCAAAATTCTGTATGCATGCATCATTTACTGCAGTAATCCCATTTGTTAAGCCTTTTTCTCAAAGGTATCCTGGCAAAAATAAAAAAAGATTTACATAACAAAACTATTCATTAAAGCATTATCTACAGTAGCAAAAGAACAATCCAAATAGAGGAAACTGGCTGAAAAACAGTCAGAAAATGGAGTACTATGTAGCTGTAAAGACAAATGAGATGTATTTCTCTATACCATGGTGGAAAAATCTCCAAGATATATATTTTAAATGTAAAAAGCAAGGTGGAAAAAAAAAAAAAAGCAAGGTGGAGGCCGGATGCAGTGGCTCACATCTGTAATCCCAGCACTTTGGGAGGCCAAGGTGGGAGGATCAGTAGATCCCATGAGTTCAAGACCAGCCCAGGCAACATAGTGAGACCCTGTCTCTACAAAAAAATAAAAAATTAGCCGGGCTGGTGGCTCATGCCTATAGTCCCAGCTACTCACTAGGCTGAGGTGGGACAATCCCTTGAGCCCGGGTGGTCAAGGCTGCAGTGAGCTGTGAGTGCATCACTACATTCCAGCCTAGGTGACAGAGCAAGACTCTTATCTGAAAAAAAAAAAAAAAAAGCAAGGTGGAGAAAAAGATGTATACATACTATGACTTAATCTAAGATATGAAGAGGTGTGTGTGTATATATCTGTGTGTATATACTTAAATATTCAACTGGTTATAGTAAAAGGGAGAGAACAAAAAGAAGGTCACAGGAATGGAAAGTTAGACTTTTCTGTGCATGCCTGTCTTATAGATCTAACTTTGGAATCACAAAAAGGTTGTAGTAAATATGTAATAAAATTAAACCAAAAAGGTAAAAATGCCAATCCTCCAAAACTGAGAGCAAAATAAAACAAGGAACCTAACTCTGTATCAAATCTGTGGCATAACCAAAAGAGAAATAATCTCAAATGATTTTAAGATACAGTAATTTGACTGAAACTCCCTGCTGGGATATGCCCTAAAGGCACAAAAAACTAACACAAAAAAAAATCTTAAACTGTTTTCAGCAATCATATTGTTGATAACAACTTGGCTAATATTCTTAAATGTTGTGTCTGTGCTGTAAAATGAAGCAAACAAATAGTTATGTTGATACTGATTGAAGCCATGATATTCCCCCACTTTTTTAAAAGAGATCTTGCTCTGTCATCCCAGGCTGGAGTGCAGTGTCATGATCATAGCTCACTGCAGCCTCAAACTCCTAGGTTCCAGAGATCTTCTTACCTCTGCCTCCTGAGTAACTAGGACTACAGGCATGCACCACCATGCCTAGCTAATTTTTTTTGTTTTTTCTCAGAGACTGGGTCTTGCTATGTTGCCCAAGCTGGTCTTGAATCCCTGGGCTCAAGTGATCCCCTCACCTTGGCCTTGCAAAGTGCTGGGATTACAAGTGTAAACTACTGTGCCCAGCCTGAAGCCATGATTTTCAATGTGAGAGAGAAGAGATGCAGTAATAAAATCAAAGTTAAGAGCCTATATTCATAAATTTGAATGGTAAATAGTATGAACTCATATTTTCTCATTGAAAAAAAATTTCCCAGCTCTATTCACTGAAAAGGCCTAAAAACAATAATCAACCCAGTAGCAATGAACACCTTTAGTGGTCAGACCATGATCTCTAAATACCATTTCTCATGTAAAAGAACCAGGACTGGAGAGAAATGGCTGGTTCCATATTTAGACTGGGCATGTACCAGATAAGCCTAAAACATTTCATCACACAAGAAAACAAAGAACCAACCAAATTAATGGGACCATGTCCAAAGGCAACTGTATCCAACCTAAAGAGACTTCTATAGACCCACAGACTGGAAAATCTAGCCACAAAAAAATAATAATAACTGATATAAATTGAAACACATTAAATATGTTCAAATACATGGGTATATAAGGACTTAAAAATCTCACTGGTCACTTAGTGCATGCTGGAGACCAATGCATTATTTTAAAGCCATTAAATAAAGCTGATAAAGAACCTGTCTTTCCTGTACAAACTGTACCTCAGGGAACCAAGTAATTCATTAATTCATGAGGGAACATTATTTTTCATAGAAGTAGTTCAACTAACATATGAAGAAAATAACAGAATTAGAATATCACTATTTTGCAAACCCCAAAAGAAATAATGAATCTAGGCAATGATCATCAATGGCTGATAATATCATAAAAAGAAACAATCAGAAATTGCATGCTTCCTCACGGAAGTAAACAACACTACTCAGGAAATATTCTTGCCAAAATTTGAAATTGAATCTAATCAAGCCTCCAGATCCACCACTATCCCTTCTACACAGGGGACAGAAGAATAAAGTTAACATTACCACAAGGATACAACCAGCAAAATCCAAAATGGGACCCCCCAGGAAAGGGAGAGAAGAGACTGAATGGGCAAGCAAAAGCGTGGATTAAAAGATTTCCAACCAAATCCAATGTATGGTCTTTGATCTGGATCTTGATTTGAACAAGCCAACTTAAAACACACATGTCCACATTTATAAGACAACTGGGAACATGTAAACAGATGAGATATTTGTAATATTAAACAATTATTGTATTTTTCTAAGTGTGATATGGCATTGTGGTTTTTATACATACATGTGTATATATACATATGTGTGTGTATATATATAATATTGAAAGGCCCTTTGTCTGAAATAGTTGTGGCTAGAATTACACAATGTCCAAAATTTGCCTCAAAATTATCTAGTGCCTGGGAGGGGAAGAAGGTGAGTGTAGAGATGAAAAAAGATCAGTCTTTAGCTGATAACTGTTGAAGCTGGGTGGGTGGTATATATGAAATCATTATGTTCAAGTACCTTTGTATGTGTTTGAAATTTTCAATAATACAATTATCTTAAAAACCATTTACCTCTGAGCAAAACCATTATAATTATTTGCCAATAATTCAGGCCTCTCAGAAAAAAAAACAAGCAGCACTCTGGGTGAACTCTTGCCCCTAATATATACATATAAATTTCATCTATGATTTGTTAGCTATTTTACTGAATTTTTTTCAGTACATTTTATTGGCAAGGTAAATTTGGCATCCTAGCAAGCACCAAGGAAGACCTGCACATACTTAACTTTTTTATTGTAAAATATTACATATTCAGAAAAATTCACAGAATACTTAACAAAGTCAAACAAGACATCAGACAGGAAGTTTCCCAATGTGTTTTTTCTGAACATAGTCCCTCCTTCTCTGGGAGAAAATACTATCTTATATGATAATCTCTTCCCTGAATTTATTTATATTTTTATTTATTGCATGTTTCCCAAACTATACAGTTTACTCTTTTCTCTATCTATACACATGGATACATTTTATAGTCTTTTAAGTCTTTCAGTGTGTATTATGCTTATCAGATTTTTCCTTGCTCTTATGTGTCATGGAGATTCATATGCTCTCACTGCTGTGTAGTATTCCATTGTATGAATATATCACAATTCATCCACTGTTGCTACACTGTTCATGCTAATTTGGATCGTTTCCACTTTGAGATTTTTATAAACAATGGCTTTACAAATATTCTTATACAAATATCCTGGTTTATAAGCATACATATAACTAAGCTGTAACTTTCTCTAAGCTATAAACCAGGAATAGAATTGCTGGGTCATAGAGGACATGCATTTTCAACTTTACTGATAATGCCGAGTTATTTTCCAAAGTCAATGTAACAATTTATACTTCTACTGGTAACATCTGAGAGTTGCTATTCCATACTGCTCACATTTTTAACCTTGCACCTGTTCTAACCATGACAAATACTCACATGTCCCTCATCAGACGAGCATCCTCAGCTCCGACCAGCAAACTTCGGATCAGATTAGAATGATCAGCCATGTCAGCACTGAGCTTCTGATGCACTGAATGATATTCATCCACCTGGAGACCATGAACACTCAGGAATGAAAAAGGCCTCACAAACTTCTTGAACCCAGACAAATGAAAAGACGCCATTTACCAGATACAGAGACCCCTTCTTTCCTCTATTCATTTATACCAATTAAGCTACTTCCCGTTATTTCATCTCTTTCTCAACAAGTTAACTCATCTGTGCTGCCTCCAATTTCAACAGGACACTCCATGTGAATCTTCCCCATGCTTTAGTACCAGGAGCCCCCATAACACACATATTAATATTTCAGGGATTTGCAGTGGGAATATTGTATACTTTGGGGCCAATCACAATCCTCTTTATTTTGCTCTTTTATCTTGAATTTGGGTTTTTGGAAAGACCTAAACTGAAGACCAAAGCAGATACTACAAATAAGATGAAGAGCTAACAAAGGAAAATGTTAATGTTTAAATGCATCACTTTAAACTAAAGAAAGCAAGCATGGTGCTCAAGAGCTAAACACTTCCTTTTATAAAAGAAATCCTTAAGTAGTAAACTCTCTAATACTAGTTCAATTTTTACTTCAAGAATTGCAAAAATTCTTGAAAACATCACTACAAGTACATCTGTAGTATCATTAATCTCCTCAGATATTATTAGACTACCACATTCTCACAAATGCATCTACCGCGTGCCCTCACCTTCACTAGCACCTTTCGTAATTCCTCAAAATAGACAGGAAAATCCGCTTCTACCTGAAGGTCTTCAATAGCAAAAAATGATGCCATTGACTGAATGATATCACCAGCCAAATCAATATCATCAGTATTTATAGTGATCTACCCAGAGAAAAAACAGACAAGTTTAGCATCTTCAGCCATTAAACAAACTTAGCTAAAATAGTACCTGAATTTCCCCATACTCATTATACTACTATATATATATAATATATATTATAAATATTATACTACTATAATATTTATAGGCAGTGTTGAAAAAGGTAAGTTTATCTCTCAAAGAAATTACAAACTGCATTATTTCCAGCAGCTAGCTAAAAGGTAAATCCTCTAGCCTTAGAAATGAAATGACAAAATCATCCAAACAATGAAAATGTTTTTGTTGACTTCTGTATTCCCAATTCTTTCCAAATTAGACAAGGAAGAGATGAAGGGAAGGAGGTAGAAAACATCTATTCTAGATTATACCCCAGTGTCTAAGATGGTAACACTAACAGACTAAGTTAAACCATGTGAAAAAAATAAAACAAAACATGTGGTTTTATGACCTTGACATTGATGTCCCCCACCTCACTTTGGACTGAATGGTAAACACCACATGAGAAATCCATGCCCCTCTCATTCCATGGTCTAAGTGTTTGAATAAATAAATTTAAAAAAGAAATCTATGCCCCATTATATTAAACATTACCTCTCCAGTAAGTTTTATTTTTATATACAGGTGGCCACCATTCCGTAAAGATGTGAAACACACTTGAAATGGAGCATTCTGAATGTGAGTGTCTTCTGGTAACAGAAAGTTCTGACTGAGCCATACAACAGCCTTAAAAATGAACACAATGAAATGAGCCTCCACTTTTAAGGTACAGACATTCTTTTTTTAATATGCCTCTAAATATGAAGGTACAGCCATTCTTGAGGGAAGAGTTCTCCTTTCTAGTTTTACTGCTTTGTTGAGGATAAAAAAAAAAAAGAATTGTATGTCATCCTACACCAAGAAAATACTAAAACACTAGTCACACTCCCTTTTCTCACCTCACCCATGCTCTTAAGTAACATTCATAATTATGCCTGGCCCCACAGCAGACATGATTTCATTGCGTCTTCTACTTATACATAGTCTAATATGCAATGTACAAATGATTCAGGTATGATGCTGATTCTGTTACACAACAGCTCTTCTGTGGGTATAACCTGGACAATGTAGTGTGCTTAAAACCATTCCATTCTATTCTTTAAGAAGTGTAAAATGAAGTATACATGGGCACACACCACAGATATATCCACACAATAAGGAAAATATAAGTTTTAATGTTAATAGCAGCAACACCATGCAGTGGCTTGCAACACTGGTTCCACAAGAGAACCACCCATGAGACCTTCTGGAAGGGCCCAGCTGTAGAGTTTGTGGTTCCACCGGCCAGGCAGAGGGCTGAGAATCCACATGATTAAAAAGTCCCACCAGGAATTCCAAAGCCCAGCCAAGGTTAAAGTCCACCGGTATCAGTCCTTTCAAATGTACAAGGTGGTACTATTACACCAATCATGTAATCCTTGGGCTCCCCCAAAAAAGGTGGGTAAGATTATCCTCACCTACAGATAAGAAAACTGAGGCTCACACTGGTGAGGGGAATTCCCCAAGATCACTAAGAATTTAATGAGTTAACGTAGCCAAAAACGTTCTTAGCTCCAAGTCCCACTATCTTTTCATCTTGCTGCAGGTTCCTCTTGAAATACTACACCAGGACAACCACACTAAGACCACAACGGAAAGAGAGGAATTAAACACTGGTAAGAATTCACCAATAACAGGATTGCTCAGGTGCTTTTTCAAAGTGAGAGAAGATATGTTAGCAATATTTTTATTACAGGTTATAAGCCACCCCCAAGTTAGAGAATTCTTTCATATCCTATTTACTGCCACCAATATAACTCATTCATGTAATTTTCCCTTCTATAAATAACATCTAAAGGGTTCTACTGTGTAAAAGCATTGAAAGAGAAAAGCGAGATACTCACCCTCTGTGCCCGTTCTGCAATGGTAAAGTTAACATAACTGATTGGCTCACTGGCAGGGTCCAGGCTGGTCAGCGCATACATGGAGAATCGAGGGAGCTGTCTTGTCAATTCAAATACATGAAACTGGGTGCTATGGCCAATCAATGAAACATAAGAGAATTGCTTTGTATAGAATGTTGCTTCAAAATGCAAGGCCCAGAAAATAAAGCCACTTCTGGGTCATCAAATGATATTTAAGGGTTTCACTTAAGAAGGAACCCTCAAAACACTTGAGGCTTAAAGTACTATAGTAATATATAAGGTTTAGGATTTAAAGATAGCATGAGTCTACATATATACCTGCATGCACTAAGGGTTTAAAACACCATAAAGGGGATGTAAAAAGTCTCTTATCTTCCACAAATATAGCAGGTTTTCTTCACTAGCTGAGATTATGTATGACTGTAATATAAAGTTGCATCCTAACTCTTGTAGTTTTAGTGGCCAATACTACAAATTGACAAATTATCAATTAAACATTTTGTGATTATGAGATCACCTGACTAAAAACAGAAAATAACGATCTTAGCCAGGCGTGGTGGCTTATGCCTATAATTCCAACACTTTCGGAAGCCGAGGCAGGCGGATCACCTGAGGTCAGGAGTTCAAGACCAGCCTGGCCAACATGGTGAAACCCTGCCTCTACTAAAAATACAAAAATTAGCAGGGTGTGGTGGTGGGTGCCTGTGGTCCCAGTGCCCGGAAGGCTGAGGCAGGAGAATGGCTTGAACCCAGGAGGTGGAGGTTGCAGTGAACCGAGATCACCCCACTGCACTCCAGCCTGGGCGACAGAGCGAGACTCGGTCTCAAAAAAAAAAAAAGTCTCAAAAAAAAAAAAAAGAGATGGAGTCTCGCTCTGTCGCCCAGGCTGGAGTGCAGTAGCAAGAACTCAGCTCACTGCAAGCTCTGCCTCCCTGGTTCAAGCCATTCTCCTGCCTCAGCCTCCCAAGTAGTTGGAACTACAGGTGTGCACCACCACGCCTGGCTAATTTTTTTTTTTTTTTTTTTTTGTATTTTTAGTAGAGATGGGGTTTCACCATGTTAGTCAGGATGGTCTTGATCTCCTGACCTTGTGATCCGCCCGCCTCAGCCTCCCAAAGTGCTGGGATTACAGGCATGAGCCACTGCGCCCTGCCAAGAACCATCTTAAACTTACATGTCAGTTTTTTCTTTTTCTTTTTACAGGTTTCAAATTGAGGAAATAAAAGGTCACGGGAAACTTTGGGTAGATAGAACCATGAAACGGTTTCTCAAGCCCCCAGAATCCACTGGGCATATGGAAAATATATATATCTTGCCCTCCTTTAAGTGCTGTCTTGAAATGAACTGTGACTTGCAAAGGGTCACCTGCTTCTGTAACCCACGAACGCTTTCAAGTGCAGATCCACAGGGACGTCTTTGGGAGGCGCAATAGGGATGCAGATGGAACTGGAGAGGTTGTGAATGCTGGGATGTACCACGTGGCTTTCACCTGTAAAAATTCCCTCTGCAAAAATCAATACTGCTCGGATGATGGTGTCTGCAGGGAAGAGGAAAAACAGTTTAACACCGACTCCGAGATGGCGCAGGTGCCTCTAAACACCAGCTGTGAGTACTGTCTTACCATTAGAAGTAGAAATGCATAATTCTGTATGAGCAGTTTGGGTCTCACTCCCCAGGCTGACTGACAGCGTGGTGTGGAGCCTGGTATTGGCTGGGATTATGCCCCGATGCCCATCAGCCTCGTTCAGTGGACTGGCCAATTCAGCCTGCAAAACACCCCAACCATTTCCTAGTCAGTCAACAAAACACTGAACTAATATCAATTTTAAATAACACTGCTATTCAGCTTCAAAAGACAGAGCTTCCAGAATCTTATTATTATAGTAATCTGATTCTTTAGAATTCAGAGAACTCACCTCATTAGTGCTCCCTTGCTCTATCTGGCCCTGTGGGAAAATACCCTTGCCTCTTTCTATGGCTATGGTCCACTGTATCCCACCATGCCTTTTACATTTTTAAGTATTGTTATTTTAAAGTAAGCAAAGAAATTCCATTGGTACACCAAATTCAAATATAGTAATGCACGACAGGACAAATTAAAGGAACATTTCAGCCAGTTTGCTGTACACACACACACAGTTTTTACAATTGCCAATTTTTAAATTATTTGTTTTTGAAAAAGATAAAAGACATTCTATACATATTGTTCTTGCCTTTTGTCACTTAGTAAAACGACAAATACCCTTCCACATCAGTCCAAGTATTCACTCTTTGAGCTGCTTAATATTCCCCAGCACATACTCCCTACTGCTGACAAACACCTAAGTTGCTTCCAGCTGCTTTCACTGCTATAAATAAATAGTGCTGCAAGAAATGTCCTTGAATAATCAGGAAAACATTTCTACGGTTTAACTACCTGGAAGTGAAACTTCAACATCAAAGGATATATCCCCTCTCAATTGTGACACTGGCAAAAAAGGCCACACCCTGGCAATGACACTGTCATTCTTCCGCATTTGCTGATCCTCCTGGTCAGTCTCAACATTTCAGCCTCCATTACCTGGTCACATTAAGACCTACCTTGGCATTTTCCTCATAGTTACGGAGTTCCAGCAACAGATTCTGCTTCTTCTGACTCAGCTCTCGGATCAGGTCCTGCTCTACGCTGGTGTCCATGAGGTTCCCCTTCATCTCAGCCGTGCCAGGAAGATAGCCCCGGACTGAACAGAAGGAAGAAACTCCAAGCATAACCAGGTATACTTTTAGGTCATCAATTACCTGCTCTTAAAAACAAAAACCTAAGTTCTCCCCAACTTTGGTGAATTTATTAGAACTACAGGATCTCAGTACTTCTGGTGAAATTTCCTGACATTCTGACCCACTCAAATGGAAAATGTGACTTTTTAAGCATTTTTCTCATCCCAATTTACTTTCCCCATCCACTGAGCAGCAGATTAACTGCATGTGGCCATCCATCCGGTAATCTCCCTCTACCACACCGGCAATTGCAGAAGAAAAATTGTCCTTAAAGATGACCTCCCCAGTTCGGTCACTTCGAGCATCAACCTACAAACAAAACACAAATTTAAAAGTTGCTTATGCTACACATTTAAAAACCACAATTTAAAAATAAAAATCAGCTTTAAAGGTCATTTAGTCTAGCAGTTTTCAAGAGTATTCTATGAAGCCCTACGACTTCTCAGGAGATACATATGACTGCTGGGGCCAAGAGGGACCCTAAAGAGCCTCAAGCAGCTGTGCTTTCTTCTTTTTAAATAAAAGCTGTTTTTCATATTGGCCTTCACACAATGCTTCATTTGAAGAAATGTGTCTGCTAAGAGGCAGAACATATAGTACACACAGCACAGTGCAAAACGGCATGGGCTTAATGGCCAAACTGCTCAGGTTCAGAATCTAGCTCTGCCACATACTATCCAAGGCATCTTGCAAGCTTCTTAACCATTCTGTGCTTGGTCTTTTCATCTGGCAATCAACAACCAGAACATGGAGAAATTCACAGTACTATACCTCATTGGGTTATAATGAGGCCCAATAAAGTTAACATATATCAACAGGGCCAGACACACAGAAGTACGTAATAAATGTTAGCTCTATATAAAAATTGCATCTTTATTATATATAAGTGTGTAAAGTATGTTGAATCTGAAGTTCAAAAACTACAGTTAGCCCAATCTTCCACCACACAACCTTTTACAACAACCCTGTTAAGAGTTTCTCTTCCACACAAAAACCATTCAGATCTTTAGAGAGCTCTCCTATCCTCTAAGTCTCCCATTCCCAAGAGAGAGAATAAAGAAATGACTGATCAGAAACAAATGCATCTCAGAAGTGATCATAAATGACCATCACTTAAAATGATTGATGATTATGAGGCCAGGCACGGTGGCTCATGACTGTAATCCCAGCACTTTGGGAGGCTGAGGCGGGCGGATCACGAGGTCAGGAGATCGAGACCATTCTGGTTAACACGGTGAAACCCCGTCTGTACTAAAAATACAAAAAATTAGCTGGGTTTGGTGGTACGCACCTGTAGTCCCAGCTACTTGGGAGGCTGAGGCAGGAGAATTGCTCAAGCCCAGGAGGTGGAGGTTGCAGTGAGCTGAGATCGTGCCACTGCACTCCAGCCTGGGTGACAGAACAAGACTCCGTCTCAAAAAAAAAAAAACAAGGTGATTATGTTCCAGGCAAGGACACAGGTATTATCAACAAAAGGCTAGCTACAGAAAATCTAGCAGAGCAATCATTTCGATGACCAATGCTACTCACTATTTTTGTCTTTTCATAAACAATCTTCTGGGCAAAACTTTGCAATAAAAACATAAAGTAATTTAGGTTACAGCCTACCCTTTGTCTACAGTATATCACTGTCAAGTATCCATGCTATTAATAACATCATGGAAGCCCGAAAATTATCAATGCTAAAGCCTGTGAAAGAACGAATGACCTGTATTTTTACCAAAGCACATTAACGTAGCCCTCTAACTCAGACTAACCTGAACTTGCATCTTTCTACTAGTTAAAGCCTAGCTACCTAATGGCTTCTACCATGGCATTTCCACAATATTTAGCAAATAAGAAGGCTCATTTACTAACTAAGAAGCAGGACTATAAATTAATATTTCTGTCGATATTCTGATCTTTTGCTTAATCCAACAGGGAGGTTTTACCCTGAAAGGAAAGGATGGCCCTCCAACTCATCAAATGACATACAAAAGACAAAGTTAACTGGCTGGCAGCATTTATTTAGTATTTTCACACCCGTATTCACAAGTTGGATCTGTATATTTCCTTTCTGTATATTTCTGTTAAATGTAGATAATCAGTTTTTCCATTTATATAATTTTCTTATCTTTTTCATGCTCAGGAACAGATTGCAAAATAGAAAGTCCTTAAAATTTCAAAAGCATTTAACTATAAAAACATCTAGGTCAAGAATTATATTTCGAGGTAACCTGACAAGTTTTCAAATCTAGTAGTTTTCTAATTCTTAAGTCAGTCATAATAATTTATATTCCCTCAAAATATGATCCACTGCTATGATCTGAATGTTTGTGCCCCCACAAAATTCCTATCTTGAATCCTATTAGCCAAGGTAATGAATGGTATTGGCAAGTGGAGCCTGTGGGAGGTGATTAGGTCATAAGGGCAGAGCCCCCATGAACAGGATTAGTGCCCTACAAAAGAAGGCCCAGAGAGATCCCTTGCCCCTTCCACCCTGTAAGGCTCCTGTCTATGAGGAAGTGGTCCCTCAACAGACACTGAATCTACCAACACCTTGATAGCGGGTTTCCCAGCCTCCAGAACTATAAGAAATGAATTTCTGTTGTTTATAAGCCACCCACCCTATGATATTTTGTTACAGCAGCCCAAACCAACTCAGACATCCATTTCACAGATTTTCATATTTCTTAATAAGCAACTATACAGTCTTATAATTTTTTAGTACCCCTACTAATGACAAAACTAAGTGGAGAAGCAGAAATCAACAGAGTAGCTTTTTAGAATCTGTTCTCCACATAACACCAAAGGAATGTTTACAAAGGTGCTAGAGAAAAGTAAAGACAAACCAAAGAAGAAAAGGTAAGAATTTGCTGATCCCCTTCAGGCAATCCAACACTGACAAGACAAGAAAGCGAGGGCAAATGGTATCCATGGAGATCTGGCAGCTACCTAGGCAGCTTCTAAGAAAACAATCCTGACTTGCCAAAAGACTGTAAAAAATTCTGATTTGAAGTTAAAAAAGGAAAGTAAGCAAAAGGATTTTATTTTAAAGTTATAGCTCAGAAAACAATATGCTAACATGATTCTTCCCATTAGTGCTAAGTTGTCAGGCAGTTTTGAAGATTTATTAGAAAAGAGCTATTGAAACAATTCCTTAAAACTCTTTTTTACTGTTCTACCACCTAGAATCAATCTGGCTGATGGATTCTCAGTACTTCAAATAAGAGATTTAGAAAGAATCTCCTTGAAGATTTCCCCCAAACACCTCTTATGAGACTTAACCGTCTCTCACTCTGCAGCTCTTGACAATGATAGCAGGAATAATGTGTCAAGATTATTAAGTTAAATGTGAAAACACTGCCAAGGAACGAACTGAAGTTTACATCCCAATGTTACTGTTCTAAGTCCTACAGCCAATACACCTTGGACAATTATTACTCTGAATTATACCCGAACTTTGCTATTCAAACTTACCTTCCCATTGGACCAACCAGTTATCAGTTCATTCACTCCATCAGAATTAAGGTCAAAAGCATGAATGCTCATGGCATGATTTTTCGACTGAAAAAGAATTTCAATAATTAGCACAGAAGTCTCACAGTAAGTATCAAGTGCCTGAATATCAAAGGCTGAATTATACTAACTTTAATTCTCCAGTATCGAGCTGTTTTGTCATAAACTCCAACTGTGCCATTGGAAAGGGCATAACCAAATCGACTGCCATACATGGGACAAAGAGAGGTGACTACCTGCAAAACAATCCATAAAAACACAACATCTTTTCATTAAGGCCCAGTTTACTGTCAAGTACAGCTTTGTAAGACTTCACACTCCTTATTACAACTATGTTAAAATTAGATTTAAAAGCGCTTCCAATCCATTAGTGGGGAATGTATTCCTCTTCTCTATGATACATGTCATCTACTTCACAGTTGTATAATCAGATTTAAATAAACTCACAGAGTTTGGTGTTTTAGAGCAACCTTATGTGGCAAGTTTCAGAAAATTATTTTTAAAAAACACAAAAAAACTGAAGGACTAAGGAAGAAATAAGCTAACTACACTGCATATACAATAGATATATGTTCACCCAAGAGGCTTTAATGATTATTACTTAACTTATAACATTCTACAGTCTCAATTTTTAAAAGACTTGTAACAATTCACAATTGAATATCTTACTTCATGTATATACTTTTCTTTCTATGACATAACTTGTTTGCTAGAGGTAAAAGAAAGAACACATAATCCTTTGAAAAGCAAAAACACAGGCACCTGTATTTGTGTAGTATGTTACAATATATAGAATGCATATATGATACAGAAATATGTATAGGACTGTTCAAGGATTTGACATCCTTAAAAGGATAAACTTTGAGGTACTGAACAAAACTTTCCTTTAAAGTTAAAACCAAAGCTTAATGATATCCATGATCCTGCAGATCTACTTTCTAATTCTGCTCCTAATACAAGAGATATTAAGAAATAAATTGTATAAAGCAGAGAATAGTTATATAATTTCCTTTACACCTACAGCTTTTCTACAAAACCACCCACTTCACTTAACTATGAATACAAAGTGCTGTGTAGGATCCCAGAATTATTTAGCTCAAGGCATTCTTCTGACAATACTTCGTACTGTTCAACTGCCAAATGAATCATGATTTTGCTGATCTGGGAAAAGATATCTGAACTAGGAGCAAAACCTAACAAAGAGAACAGAAAAATGACCCTGCAAATGAACAATGCTATGAAGTCCATTTTCATAAATGTAGCCCCAGATTCCTGAGCTCCTTTACTGCTTCCTTAGTTCACCAGTTTCTTCCTTTTGTGGACTAGAAGATCAACAAGTCCCCTCAAATCCCTAACCCTATTCCAGGTTCTTGTCCTCTTTTCTAGGATTTAGGAAAGAGGCGTTTCAAGAATTCAGTCGCCTCACATCTAGTATTAACAAGCAGTAAAAATCCAACAAAATCTGAATGATTCCCACCAAAGAAGGAAAGATTTACCACAAATTAGAATGAAAGGGATATGAGAATGCGGGACACAGCATCTATCAGACAGGGATTCTCAAGTTGTTTTTTTTTTTAGTGGCGGGGGAGGTTGCAAACCCCCTTGAGAATCTAATGAAGGAGAAAGCACACCTAAGCACATACACACAAAACAGACTCCCGGGCCGGGCATGGTGGCTCATGCCTATAATCCCAACACTTTGGGAGGCAGAGGCGGATGGATCACCTGAGGTCAGGAGTTCAAGACCAGTCTGGCCAACATGGCAAAACTCCATCTCTACTAAAAATACAAAAATTAGCTGGGCGTGGTGGCAGGTGCCTATAATCCCAGCTACTCGGGAGGCTGAGGCAGGAGAATCACCTGAACCTGGGAGGCAGAGGTTGCAGTGAGCCAAGATCACGCCACTGCACTCCAGCCCGGGCGACAAGAGTGAAACTCCATCTCAAATAAAATTTAATTTAATTTAATTTAAAAAAAAGAAAGACCATGTACAAGTAACTTAACAAAAAATGTAACATCAGGCCAGGCCCGGTGGGTCACCCCTGTAATCCCAGCACTTTGGGAGGCCAAGATGGGCGGATCACTTGAGGTCAGGAGTTCAACAGCAGCCTGGGCAACATGGCGAAACCCCATCTCTACTAAAAATACAAAAATTAGCCAGGCGTGGTGGTGCATGCCTATAGTCCCAGCTACTCATGAGGCTGAGGCATGAGAATAGCTTGAACTTGGGAGGTGGAGCTTGCAGTGAGCCAAGATCGCACCACTGCACTCCAGTCTGGGAGATGGAGTAAAACTCTGTCTCAAAACAAACAAACAAACAAAAAACCAGAACATAATTTTCCTCATCTATGGAAATAATAATAATTTATCTTCCTATTAGAGTTGTTATAAGAATTCAATATGTTACTTCATATAAAGTACTTACAGCACAACCTGGCATACGATGGGTACATAATAAATGGTTGCCATTATTATTATTTGCATGTATTAACTCATTAAAAGAAATGCCTTTTGTATTTAACTATATTCAATAATTTTTCTCTATTTAATCAGTCTTTTCAAAATATACCTTAATTAGGATTTTTGTTGCTTTTCTTTCCATAACATACAGCTCTGTCTGAACCCCCCAGTTTTCATCCTAAAACCACCTGGGTTGGGAGCTGCCCCAGCACTCTCACTTGGTGTTTCATCTGACGGTGCTAATCTACCTTGCCCAAGGTTACCACAGTTCGAGGTGGCGCTTCTTACCTCTGTTTCTGTCATTTCTGCCACAATCTCATCTTCCTTAAAAACTCGAATATCAAAATCCTCAGATCCAACAAGAAGCTGAAGGGGAAATACCATACATGTTTAGGTGAGTAAGTGAAAACAACAAAATTTCCATAAACAAAACAAAAAAATTGCACAATACTTTGCATGCTGTTTCTGCCACCCAAGATTGACAACCTCCTAATAGTCTGATGCTCAGAAATGCTCCCTCTAATGGGAGGATCAGAAGATTCAGTCAGTGAAGAAACAGGGGCTACAGCAGCTTTTATCCTGCCATAGGAGCTGCACATCTTGCCAGAATACGTTATTTCCCTGAGTACCTGAAAATGTTCCCTGGATCAGCAACTTTCTCTGCCTACAGATGGAAGCCCTGTTCAAACACCAGAGCCCAGTGTCCATGGACAAGAGAGGGGCAAATCAGTGCCCAACACAGCACTTCACACCAACTGACTCCTCAAGAAGCTAATTTCTAGGGTAACCATAATTTCAAAGGCTAAAAGCCAAACTCTAAAACACTTAGATTCCTCAAAAAAGTTGGCCAAAATTGAAAACTACATACAATATGGTTTCAAAGCATTAGGAGCAATTTATAAGACTGTGAATATAACTGAAATCCCAACTCTTCTACCCTCTCTCCCCTCTCCTGTGTCTCTGAAACACCATGGCTTTGATCTTTGTACTTATGACACAAGCACAAGTGATTTATTGTTCAAAAGAGAAGAGAAAGATGAATAAGGCCAACTTCTGATCATTTAGGCAACAGAGCACCAATGTCACTGTCATGGCAAAATTTATTTGGCTGAACACACAAGAGAGGTATCTCCTCCCCCACATACCTCTTTCTTTCCATCACCATCAAAGTCACACAAGGCCAAGGAATTAACATTGTCTCCAGTAACCTGAAAATAAAACCCCAAATCATTAGTATGCCATCATTTTTCCATTTACTCCAAATATATTAACTACATGAAGGAGAGGATTACACAAAACACGAATGAATGCTATTCAAATTATTCATATCCTTTTTTAAAGAACAGAATTATAAATATTGTTCTATATTTTAATTACTCAGTGGAGTTGGTGGTTAAAAAAGAACAACATTAAAAGTGAAAATGCTTAAGGGTACCAAAAAGAATGTTTTCTTCTTCATACCGTCCAAAAGAGATCTCTTCCTTCATGATTAAAACCCTGCAGAGCACAATTGCCACCAATAATCGCAAGAGGGGAAGAAATGTCTCCCAACGTTCCCAGCACAATTGCATTTGCCCCATCTGCTACCTAAGAAAAGTAAAAGGACACATTATCTTAGACACAATAATCTGCAGGCACACTGAAGGTAATGTATATCCATATTTTTATTTGGACACCCAAATTCCTCTGTCATCATTTGTGAGAAGCCAGATGGTCTCCTGAGAGGGCAGCCAGGGCTGTCCACTGAGACCTAACCCTGTGGCTTTTGCAAGGATGAGCACAGATACAGGGTAAATCAGAGCCTTGGCTTTCACACTAAGCCACTACAAAATGCAGCTACAGTACTCTGTGGGCCCTCTGGGACCACAGGTTTCAGAGGGCAAATTCTCCAGAGAATCAAGACTTACGCCTTTAAGCACCCAAACTTGGTAATTTATTTTAACTGTTTTGGATGGAAACCTTTTTAATACTTGTAATCCAGTTCTTTACTACTCTTTTTAACTTTACTATTCTTTGTACTAAAGAGTACAAAGAATAATAAAACACCCATGGTCCCACCATCCAAAATAAATATTTTAAACTTCTTGAATAAATTACATAAGTTAATTTATTTTTGAAAGACTCAGGGACATCTTTGTAAACACTGTTTATGGTACAGGAAAATAACTGTTACTTATATAATCTTTAAGTAGGAAAACTATGAAGATTGGCTATATAGGCAAGAAAAGGTTTCATAAGAAATTAAAACTGTTAAATGGCCAAAGAAATAATAAAGTTAAAAGGTAAACAATGAAGTGGGAAAAAAACCTTTGCAATATAGAAGACAAAAAGTTAATATAAGAAGAAGGTTAATAAAAGGCAAATAAATACAAAAATGGTAAACACCTCAACCAAAAAATTAAACAGGAAATATTAGAGATGAAATACACTCAACAAACATGAAAAATGTTCTTTCTCACTGTATATCATTTTTCACTTTTTGGATTAGCAATGAAAAAGAACAATAATATTCACTACCAGTTAGGGTGTAATGAAACAGGCATGATCATCATTGAGGGGGGTGTGGAAAATGGTAATCTTTCTAGGGAGGAATTTACCAATATCTATCAAAAATCTCATTTTTAAAAAAGTCTTTGACTAGGCAATTGTAAAGCTGGGTCTTTGTAATGTTAATTTATGTGTCAACTTGGCTAGGCCATGGTACTCAGATATCTGGTCAAACATTATTCTAGAGCTGTTGTCAGGGTATTTTTCAGACGACATTAACATTTAAATCAGTAGATTTTGAGTAAAGCAGATTATTATCCATAATGTGGATGGGCCTCACACATTATTTGGCCCACACATTAATTGGGCCAAATTTTGAGTAAATTGAGTAGATTTTGAGTAAAGCAGATTATTATCCATAATGTGGGTGGGCCTCACACATTAATTGGCCCACGCACATTATGGATAATAATCTACTTTACTAGTAAGTCCTTCAATACTTTCTATTAAGTACTTTCTATCAAGTGTTGAAGGACTTAATAAAAAAGAGACTGACCTCCCCGAAGGAAGAAGGGATTCTACCAGCAGACAGCCTTTGTACTTGAGCTTCAACATCAATTCTCTCCTAGGTCTCCAGCCTGCTGTCCCACTACACAGATTTTTGACTTGCCAGTCTCCACAACTGTATAAGCCAATTCCTGAAAATAAATATTTCCCCCTCTAATATGTACATATCCTATTGGTTCTGTTTCTCTGGAGAACCCTGACTAATATAGTCCTAAACTTAATTTCACTTCTGAACAAAAACAATGTGACCTTGAAATAGGCAAAGGGCAGAAAAAGTCCTAACCACTAAAGAAAAAATGTGATCAGTTGGACTTCATAAAAATGAAAAACTTTTGTTCATCAAAAGACACATGCCTAATGGAACAAGCCACAGACTGGGAGAAAATATTTAGTATATATAAATCTGATAAAGAGCTTGTATCCAGTATATCCAAGAAATGTCTACAAATCAATAATAAAGAGACAAACTACCAATAAAAAATAGGCAAAAGACTTAAGACACTTCACAGAAGACACATAAATGGACAACAAACACAAGAAAAGGTGCTCCGCATCAATGATTATCAGAGAAATGCAAAATGAAACCACAGTAAGATATCACTTCACACCTTCCAAAATGGCTAAAATTAAAGACTGGCAACAACAAATGTTGACAAAGGATGTGGAGCAACTGGAACTCTCCTACACTGCAGACAGGAGTGTAAAGTGATACAACCACTTTGCAAAAACAGTTGGGCAGTGTCATAAAGTTCTTATAAACCATACAGTCCAGCAACTCCACTCCTGGGTATTTACCCAAGATAAATTAAAACATATATCCACAAAAAGTCTTATACAAAAAGTCTTATTAAAAACAAAAGTCCTATATGAAAATGGTTGTTAAAAACTGAAACAACCCAAATGTCTATCCACTTGTCTATCACCAAGAGAGTGGATAAACAAACCATAGTATGTTTACACAATGGAATATACTATTTTTGTTACTTAGCAACAACAACAAAAGATACTTTTATATGCAACAACATGGATAATTCTTGCAAGCATTATGTTAAGTGAAAGAAGCCAGACACCAAAGAATACGTTCTGTATGATTCCACTTGTATGGAGTTCAACAACAGGAAAAGCTAATCTAAGCCGATAGAAGTCAGAACGGTGAATGTCTATGGGAGATAGAAACTGACTGGAATGGGGCACAACAACATTTTCTGAGGTGATGAAAATGTTCTATATTTTTATTGGGGTATTGGTTACAGGGATCCAAACTCATTGAACTGTACACATAAGGTCTGTGCAATTTTCATGTATGTACATTTTACGTCAACAAAAAAAAGAAGACAACCAGTCAAATGCAGTGGCTCACATCTATAATTATAACACTTTGGGAAGCTGAGGCAGGAAGACTGCGTTAGCCCAGGAGTTTGAGACCAGCCTGGCCAACACAGTGAGACCCCATCTCTCTAAAAAATAAACAATTAGCTGGGCGTGGTAGTACACACCTGTAGTCCCAGCTACTCAGAAGGCTGAGGTGAGAGAATTGCTTGAGCCCATGAGGTCAAGGCTGCAGTAAGCCATGATCATGACACTGCACTCCAGCCTGGGTGACAGAGCAAGACTCCGTCTCAAAAAACAAAAACAAAAAGAAAGAAAACCATCTGCATTTTCAGGAACTTATCCTCAGGAAATAATTAGGGAAGTGGTCAAAGATATACAGTTATTACACTATGAACTGTAATAGAGAAACAATGGAAATAACATAAATGTTCAACAACATGGAATGGTTAAACAAGTTATATTAACACAATGAAATACTATAGAACCAATAAGAATGACATAACGGGTATGTAGTAACTTCATATAAAGATGTTCACAACATATTATTGAATGAAAGAGCCACACATAATAGCCAGGGAGTGAAATATCCATTAACTGATAAATGGATAAATAAAATGTGGTAGATACATACAATGGAATATTATTCAGCCATAAAAATGAATTACTGACACATGCTACAACATGGATCAACCTTGAAAATATTATGCTAAGAAAAAGAAGGCACTCACAAATGATTACATATTATATAATTCCATTATTTATGAAATGTCTAGAATATGCAAACTTCTAGACACAGAAAGTAGATAACTGGTTGCCTAAGGTTAGGAGGTTAAAGAAAAATGGGGAGTGATACTAAAGCGTATGGATTTTCTTTTGGGGGTAATAAGAATGTTGAAAATTGATGATGGTGATGGTTGTACAGCTCTCTGGATACACTAAAAACCACCGAATTGTATACTTTAAGTAGGTTAGTTGTACATGTGAATCATATCTTAATAAAGCTGCTATAGGGTAAAAACAAGTAAAAGGCTACATGTATATATGATCCAATTTTACTACAAAATGTATTCATATATGCTTGGTAAAAAATCTCAGTTCAAAAATTGAAGTGTGAAGTGTTATTTTTAGATGAAAAAACAGGTGTAATTTCTTTTACTTTTTACTTCCTTATCTTTTCTGTAATAAACATGAATTGCTTGGGTATTAAAGTTGCAGCAGCCTGTAGGTGGTAGGCTACAGTAAGGACTTCTACAAACTATTGCACTAAACTTGAATGCGAGTCCACCAGGAGACCTGTCTACTGGCTTTCCAGGTCTTGGTTGAATTTTCAACAGGAGATCTTGACAGATGGTAGTATCACAGATACACCTCATAGAGATAAGCTCGAGTGTCACCAAGTGATTAGCAACCATAACCAAATAAGTAAGTTCCGAGTACATAAAGCAGATGTTAATAGCAAAATCTCCATGTTGTTTATGTACACTATAACAGTCATATAATCAACATACCAAAATAAATGATCTGATCTCTTCTAAGCATAAAAAATGGACATTAATGAGTAATGACAATTTTATGGTTATAAAGGTCATACTTGCCTCTCTGTAGAACAAATCCGAATTATTGTAGACATCATAAGCCAGAAGATTAGTCTGTGTCCCCACTAAAAGGGCATCATAGCCAAGCTCAGGGTTCAATACGCCTGCAGTCAGGCAGCTGACTGCCTGGTTAATGTTGAGAAGAGAAACATCAGATTCCAGGGGGCTCTGGAAGACCCTGGATGCACTGACATGCTGGTTCCGTGTATGAGGATTATGAATAAAAACCTGAAACAAAAATAATTAATTACATTCCGTTAAAATATAAAAAATTATTGTCATACTTTTTTTTAAAAAAAGAACCAGGTTACTAACACATCCACATTAACAAGAAGTCACTTTAATCTCCTATGAAACTTAAAACACTCGTACATAGTTCAATACATGGACAACTTTCAGTCATTATGAATCATGGAAATCCAGTGGTTCTTAGCCTTGTAAGGAACAGAGTAATGAACAAGATCTAGTCACTGTTTACCAGGCCAGCTTACATGCTACCCACCAGCAGGATGTCAAAGCACTCTTAGAAGCTAGCCTTTTCCTGATCAACCTAGAATAAGCTGCTACCAGCTTCAATGCGATTGCCACACACCAAGAAGATTATGGAAAACAGAATAAACACTACCTTTATTATCTTTCATCCGAGCACCTAATGAATTCACTTCCTAGACCTTAAAATGGTCTGCTACTTAGTAAACCTGTTTCACAAACTTAAACCGAGTCATGCAAATCAAGTATCTTGAAAGCTTTCATAATTTATACCAGTGACGTAGAACTAAGTAATCAGCCCAAAGATAATCAATTCAACAGTTTCAACTATCATAAATATAATCTGAGTGTCTGCATAAATTATTCAACCTTCCTAAACTTCATCTGTAAAAAGGAGGTTTGGACTAGAAAATACATTCTCCAGAGGGGCGAGATCACTCCCAGGACAGGTAAATGGGTTTGCGACACAGGAATCGTGTAGCCCTTCACAGGACCACAGGACCACAGTACAAAAAGAGATATACAGTATATCTGAGGTATCAGAATTTCACTGGGGAAATCTTCATGGTCTAAAAAAGTTCCAAGGTGGGCAACATGAAAAAAAAGGTTGGGGGGATGAAAAATACTGGACTAGGGGTCCCTCTAGCCCCTTCTATTTCTAAAATGCATAAAATTTACATGAGTATTTTATCTCTTTCACATAAATCCAAACAGAATTAATTTTAAATTAATACCTACCCAAGGTAGCCTATTCAACAAAAAATAATTTTCAAAAGAATTGACTAAAAACATAGAAAAGATGTGCAGCCACTGAACACTGCCTTCATGTTCCGTCTGTGTAACACTTGACAACATGCTTTGGTCAATGTTAATTGCATTTGAACCTGACATCAACCCTTGATTTTCAGATGAGGTCGGAAGAGTTAAGGCCCTTTACCAAGGTCTTGAGACCGGTGACAGGGCTAAGACAAGAGCCTGATGTGCTCCAGACCCTGAGCTCCAGCCACCACCACATCACACTTCCTTTTATAACAGTTCTGAACAAACCAATTCTTACAGAGTTTTCCACAAATCCAATATGCTGAGAAAGAACAGGAGGGGAAATAGCTTACAGGCTCCATATTCATTCTTACTGGAATGGAAAGAGTTTGCAATTTTTATCAAGAGCAACAAGGGTCTCAGGAATCAGACTTCCCCCCGGTTCACTCCTGCTGTTCTCTGCACCCAGAGAGTCCACAGGGAAATAAGTCTGTCCCTTCAGGCAAGGAAAGAAAGCCAACCTCAGTCACATGACAAAAGGACCACTCCCAGGGTTTCCAAAGGACTGGCTGAAGTTCACACATCTGTTCTAGCTGAGGAGGTGCTGCAAACAAGGTAAATTCAACTGACCCCTAAGCATTACCGTGAGAGAAAAAAATGTCCCCAGAGGAAAACTCTAATGTTCACCCTGCAACAGATTCCTTTTATTTATTTATATGTTTTTTGAGATGGAGTCTTGCTCTGTTGCCCAGGCTGGAGTACAGTGGCACAATCTTAGTTCACTGCAACCTCTGCCTCCCGGGTCTCAGCAATTCTCCTGCCTCAGCCTCCCGAGTAGCTGGGATTACAGGGGTGCACCACTACGCCCAACTAATTTTTGTATTTTTAGTAGAGACGGGTTTCAGTTGGCCAGGTTGGTCTCGACCTCCTGACCTCAGTTGATCTGCCCATCTTGGCCTCCCAAAGTACTGGGATTGCAGGCGTTGAGCCACCATGCACGGACAGAGACTCGTTTTAAAAATATCCTTACTGCCGGGCGCAGTGGCTCATGCCTGTAACATCAGCACTGGGGGAGGCCGAGGTGGGCAGATCACAAGGTCAGGAGATCGAGACCATCCTGGCTAACACGGTGAAACCCCGTCTCTACTAAAAATACAAAAAATCAGCCAGGCGTGGTGGTGGGCACCTGTAGTCCCAGCTACTCGGGAGGCTGAGGCAGGAGAATGGTGTGAATCTGGGAGGCAAAGCTTGCAGTGAGCTGAGATCACGCCACTGCACTCCAGCCTGGGTGACAGAGCAAGACTCCATCTCAAAAAAAAAAAAAAAAAGGATATATATATCCTTGCTAAGACCCAGAGTCAGCTCCATGTTCACAACAGGGTCCCAGATGTAATGATAAAGTCCTGTTTCTAGAGATGCAGGCTTTAACCCTAGCTGAAATGTTTTAATTGCTTTTAAGAGAATATATCCATAGCATTGAGTGATAAAATACTAATTATTTTTAAGGTCTCGAGACAGAAGATCAGGTCAGAACTTTTTAGATTTGTTTATAGGGCTGAACACAAAGTATCTATCCAATTACACAGGACAAAGGATCTCCTTTATTTTATTTTATTTATTTATTTATTGGCCATTTTCGACAACAGCCCTAGAATCAAGCATTCCTGCATTCCACTCCAGGTCACATCCTATCTAAGGGCTGCCCTAGGGACCTCTGCCTGATCTCCCTGTTTCTACTCTGATACCTACCTTCCTGCATCCCATCACAGAACATCTGTTCTCCACATACCAGCCAGTTAGCCTTTATCTAAAACATAAAGCAAATTCCAACACCCACTTTATCAAAACCCTCAGGGACTTCCCAACTTACTCAGTATAAAAACCAAGGTCTTTGCCATGGCCTTTAGGTTCCTATATGATCTGGCTTGTGGTTACCTCATGGCAACCCTCATTGCCTTCCAGCCCCAGTGGCTTCCTTGTGCTCCTGAAACACATCACGCGTATCTCCAGCTCGAGGCCCTTGCACCTGCAGATCCCTTTGCCTGCAAGGCTCTTATCCCACAAATCTGCAGAGCTTGTTTCCTCAGTTCCTTCAAACCTCTTATCAAATGTTATTAGAGGCCATCTGACCACCTATCTAAAACAAAAACAGTAAGCTCCCATCATACTGAATCCCTTATTGTTTTTCTCCTACGAAAACACTTGCATATTCGGTTAACTGCCTGGTTCCCCCTCTCAAATGTAAGCTTCGAGGGGGCAAAACTTGTCTGTCACATTCTCCAATGCACCTGTAGGGCTAAGAACACTGCTCAGCACATAGTAAGCCGTCAAATTAGGGGCTGAGTTAAGATCAATGGGATATTTTCAGTCCATTTATGTATCTGCTATGCACCTACAGCACAACCAACATGAAGTTCTTTTTGGCATTTGTCAGTGCTTTTTTTTTGAGACCGAGTCTCACTCTGTCGCCCAGGCTGGAGTACAATGGCGCGATCTCGGCTCACTGCAACCTCCACCTCCCAGGTTCAAGTGATTCTCCTGCCTCAACCTCCCAAGTAGCTGGAATTATAGGCATCCACCACACCTGGCTAATTTTTATATTTTTAGTAGAGACAGGGTTTCACCATGCTGGCCAGGCTGGTCTCGAACTGCTGACCTCAGGTGATCTGCCCGCCTCAGCCTCCCAAAGTGCTGGGATTACAGGCATGAGCCGCTGCACCCAGCCTGTCAGTGGCTTCTAACTGTAACAATAACTAACATCATGACGTGCCAGATCCCGTATTAATAGCTTAACTCAGTTATACTACTTAATGAAAATGCAGCCTTTCTTTTTACTTCCATATCTCAAGGCATATAACATACAATATACGTGGAAGGGTCCTAAAAACTATAAATTGTTACACAAATGCTAACTTATTAAATCCACACTGGGTCAGACAACATGCACTCTGACTACATTCCACACTTTCTAGTTGAGTGGCCCCAAGCACTGTGTTGAACCTCTCTCAACTGCAATTTCTAGTCAATAAAGTGAGAATCATAAAAAGAAAATAACAGGTAACAATTAGTGACCATTTCCTGTATGTCAAGCGCTTTATATTTGCTTCCTGTATTGTCAAATGTATTAACTTTAAAGCTCATGACTCCACATATTAGGTACTATTATTAAGTGCCTTGCCCAAGGTCATGAAATTAGTAGATACTGGAGCCAAGAAACACTATACCTATGCCATGCTGCCACCCTTGGCCTGGTAGCAATGATGCTGAGATGACTCATGTAATAAAGTTCTGTGCCTGTTATTAGCCTTGTCACTACATTCCATGTATTTTGGGCATGCCGCCGTCAAATACACAGGGCTCTGATTTGCCTTGTCTGCTAACTTTCGGACTATAAGCTTTCTGAAAGTAGGGACTCCTTTCACATCCGAGTCTCCAAAATCTATACGGAAGGTGTTCGGTAGAAGTCTGGTGAATGTTAAATGATCATGTCTCTTTTATCTCTTTGACTCTCACATCTTGCCCAGTAATCACACAAAGTAAGCACCTAATACTTAGTGAATAAATTATGGAGAAAGAACTGAATGTACATGGGCAAGGATCAAAGTGCAATTTGAGTAAGTTTTGTATTGCATTCTTTTGTCGTTGTTGTTCGGTAAAGGAGCAGTGTGAGAGGCTGGGTGCAGTGGTTCACGCCTGCAATCCTACCACTTTGGGAGGCCGAGGCAGGTAGATCACTTGAGGTCAGGAGTTCCAGACCAGCCTGGCCAACATGGTGAAATCCTGTCTCTACTAAAAATACAAAAAATAGCCGGGCGTGGTGGTGGGCGCCTGTAATCTCAGATAGTCGGGAGGCCGAGGCAGGAGAATTACATAAACCCAGGAGACGGAGGCTGCAGTGATCCGAGATCGTGCCACTGCACTCCAGCCTGGGCGACAGAGCAAGACTCGTCTCAAAATAAAAAAAAAAAGAAGAAAAAGAAGAAGAAGCAGTGTGAGAGAGTGGGAGGAATTCCGAGTTCCAAGTGACAAGCAGAGGCCCTTGGCTTGAATCTGGGGTCGGTTATTACTGGAACCCGAACCAAGCCCCTTCCCTCCGGAGACGTCTATTTTCTAAGCTCCTTATGTCCAGGGACCCCGACCTCGCCTGACGACAAGAAAACGTCAACTTCTCAGAAAAGTTCTTCCTCTAAGACCCCACTGTCCTCTGTAGGATGGAGCTACAAGGCGCTAGCAGACCGGTTGCCGGGCAACACGGGCTGGGGGCGGGGTCGGAGGGGGGCGGAGTCCCGGGGCGCGGCCGGCGGAGGTTCCGGGGTTCACCGGGGCCCGGGCTCCCTGCCGGTGGGAGCGGTTACCTTGCCCGCTTGGGTGGCGGCCGCGAGGCACGGGTGAGTCCCGTCGTAGCGCCCTATGGCCACCATGCGGGGGCTGATTTTGTGGCGCAGTTTCAGGGTGAACACAGGCAGCAGCATGATGGCGGCGGCTTAGGGGAGGAGGGCTGGAGGCTCAAGGCCAGCGCAGCGCAGCCGGCTTCACGCGGCCAGGTGAGGAGTGCAGAGACACTACCTGCCGGGCCCCAGCCGCCTCACGCCTGACGCGAGACAGCGCGGGACGAATCCGTCCACGTACCGCCTGCTGCTCCTGCGGCTGCGCAGACCCGTCCGCTCCTTCTGCGGCTGCGCGGTAAAGCCGCGGCGCCTTGTGCGGCTGTGTGGTGGAACCCCTGCTGGGCTGCAGCTGCCGTTGATTCCCACTGCGGTGATTTACCTCTGTGAGTTGAACTCCACTGATGAGCCTACAGGTTCAGCCCCGAGGCTTCCCCTTCTAGCACCACAACCAAACTGCACCCTGCAAACTTCACACAATGCTACGCAACTCCAGAGAGTCATTAATTCAAGATTTATTTCTTGAGTGTCGGCTCTGTCCCTTGCTTTAGCCGTTGTGTGGAGGAAAACCATACCAATCCTTAGACTCACGTTCGGTTTAGGGCTCCTGGTAAGGCTCCCTATATATTTTTAAGTGCAAACCTGCAAAATTGAAAAGTGACCAACAAAATTTCCTTGAGGGCCTATTGTGTGTCAAACACTGTTCTAGGTAATAAATAGCAAACAAAAGACAAACCTCCGCTTTCCTGGAACGACATACTAGTCAGGGGAGATAAACACTGAACAAGAAATGCATGTAATTTGGTAGTGAGTACCAGAGAGGAAATTAAGGGAAGGAAAAGGGGAGAGAGGGTTGGAGGGAATGCCATGTTAAGTAGGGTGGTAGGAAAGAGACCTCTCTGAGAAAGTGACATTCAGGCAAGGACTATTAGGAAGTGAGGAAGCCAGCCTCGAGGGAGGGTGTTCCTGCAGAGGAACCTCAGGTGAGGCACCGGGGCTCACTCTGCTGCCTTCTGGCAATGGACAATCTGGGGTGAATGATGAGATGAGCAAGGACCGCTAGAGGAGACTTGGAGTAGCCAGCAAGGAAGTACAATCAGGAGAGTATAGCGTCCTGGAAGCTCGAAGAGAGGGTGGCCAGGAGGAGGAAAACAACTGTGTCCGATGCTGCAGGCAGGGCTTGAAAGATGAGGTCTGGGCCGAGGGCGGTGGTTCACGCCTGTAATCCCAGCACTTTGGGAGGCCAAGGCGAGTGGATCACTTGAGGTCAGGAGTTCAAGACCAGCCTGCCAACATGGTGCAACCCCAACTCTACTAAAAACACAAAAATTTGCTGGGTGTGGTCGTGGACACCTGTAGTCTCAGCTACTTCGGAGGCTGAGGCAGGAGAATCGCTTGAACCGGGGAGGCGGAGGTTGCAGTGAGCCAAGATCATGCCACTGCACTCCAGCCTGGGTGACAGAGCGAGACTCCATCTCAAAGAAAAAAAAGACGAGTTCTGGAATAGTCTTGATACTTGCATTTTGTAATTACAGTTATATGAATGAGCATTTTTTTTCAAGCCTATTGGTGTGTCTGTGACTATTTGTAACCTCTTTTGCAGATAATATCAAAATACTAATGTTAAAAGACTAAGATTCGTAATCTTTACTTTTTAAAATTGATTTTTATTTTATTTTATTTAGAGACAACGTCTCATGTCACTCAGGCTGGAGTGCAGTGGTGCTATCACAGCTCACTGTAACCTCGAACTCCTGGCCTCAAGTGATCCTCCAGTTTCAGCCACCCAAAGTGCTAGAATTATAGGTGTAAGCCACTACTCCCAGCCTAAATTTAAAGATCTTGATGGAATGTAAGACCTGAGCCAGTGGCCCTCCAGTCCCCCTCTGATGGACCATGCTTCTGAGACCCAGCCTCTTTCTACCTCATCTCCACCCCTACCCTTCTGTCACCTGTCTACACCCTAAGTCCTATAGCAGCTCCCTGACCAGCCCTGCCATGGAAATTACCCTGGGTCATTGGAACTTACTTTGTTTTGTGATGTCCCTTCTCTTTAGTCCCCAGATTCTACCTACACAAAATCATCATTTCACTGAATCCACTCAGCTGTATTACTAGCTGATCACAACTTGATCAGCTACCTCTCCCAGGAATAGCTTGAAAGGAATGACTCTCTAATGGACATCATTTCAGATCCTTTATTTTTTCCTGATAAACATTTATGGAGGGTATCCATGTTCTGGATGGTGTTCAAGGACCTAGGGATACAGCAGTGAACAAGAAAGATATAATTCATACCCTTATGGAGTTTACATGCTCTAGGGGATAGGAAGCAACAGACACTAAACATGAAAATAAGTAAGATCATTTCATCTGGCGAGAAGGCTGATGTTCTAGGGCTCAGGAAGGTCTCTTAGAGGAAGTAACATTTGAACCAAGAACTTTGTGACAAGTAAGTGGCAGCCATTCAAAAATGTGAGGGACGGGCAGTCTAGACAGAGGGAACAGTAAGGGCACAGGACCAGTTTGGACATGTTTGAAAACCAGAAAGAAAATAATGTGGCTGGAGCTTAATGTATGAGAAGGGGCCAGGTCACCTAGTGCTTCTGAGCCAGACCAAGAAGCTTGGGTTTTACTCCAGCAGGCAGACAAGTCCTGGACTTCTATGTAAGGCTGGTCTTGGCCTCTGTTCACCTGGCCACGCCTTACTTACTGTATGGACTGCCTTGGTGGCCTCTAACTTTGTGATTTCTCTTCCTAATAGGACATTACAGTCATCAGCATCAACATCATTAACATTTACTGAGCATATTTTGTTGTTGCTGTTGTTGAGACGGAGTCTCGCTGTGTCACCCAGGCTGGAGTGCAGTGGCGCGATCTCAGCTCACTACAAGCTCCACCTCCCGGGTTCACACCATTCTCCTGCCTCAGCCTCCAGAGCAGCTGGGACTACAGGCGCCTGCCACCTCGCCCGGCTAATTTTTTGTATTTTTAGTAGAGACGGGATTTCACCGCATTAGCCAGGATGGTCTCGATCTCCTGACCTCGTGATCCACCCGCCTCGGCCTCCCAAAGAGCTGGGATTACAGGGGTGAGCCTCCGCGCCCGGCCTTACTGAGCATTTTTTAGGTGCCATTCTAAGAACTTTATATGTATCATCTCACTTAATCATACAATAATTCTACAACCCTACATAGGGTTATTGTATGATTATATATATAATGTATAATAATATATGATTATACAATAATCCTACAATCCTACATAGGATTGTAAAATGGGATAACCATACAATAATCCTACAATCCTACGTACACCTGACAAAACTTTACCATTGTTACTTCCTCTATAACTCTTCATTGGCTCCCTATTTTCAATCAAAAAGAGTCCAAGCACTTCAGCAGATTACACAAAGATTTCCAAATTCTGACCACTGTTGCCCGCCTCATCTTTTGCTGCTTCTTTCTTCAGACTTGATCCTTCTCAGATGCCATGTCTAGCCTCTCTGCTCAAATTGTGCCCTCTACCCAGAATGTCCTTCCCCTCCCTTCATAACTTCCCCCCGTCCTTGAAGACTCAGGTTGGACATCACCACTCCAGCAAATCATGTTTGACAGCCTCCCTCACTGCTATTTCCACCCTTAGGAGGCAGCCACACTTACCCTGCGCTTCCATCAGATCATGTATCATAATGAGGGTACTTGAGTTTAGGATATCCCTAGAGAGATAGGGAATACCCCATCCTCCCTGCCAAGCACTGATCAGGGCAGGGGACTTACAGGTTTTCCTCTGAGGAGAAAGGCCCAGGGCTGACCCTCTTCTGCCAAATGTCCAATAATCTTCTCTGCCTCCCAAGACTCACCAGGAATCATTGGTTCTTCCGAGGAGACCCGTGTCATCCTCACATCAGTGAGAGCTGGGACTCCCGAGGATCTAGTCCTTGAAGGTGGGACAGGAGTTGAGAGCTGGTGGGCTCTAGGGAGACAGCACTACATAGCAGGTAAGCCTTTGACCCTCAACCATATCACACCCGGGTTCAGATGCCTCCTCTATCAGCCACTAGCTGAGATTTAGGCCCACTATTTAATCCCAGTTCTCATATTTATTGAGCATCTTCTCTGTGCCAGGACTACACATACTCTTTTTTTTTTTTTTTTTTTTTTGAGACAACGTCTCACTCTGTCATCCAAGGTGGAGCACAGTGGTGTGATCATAGCTCACTGTAACCGGAAACTCCTGGCTCAAGTGATCCTCCTCCTGCAGCCTCCCAAAGTGCTGCAATTAGAGGCATGAGCCACAATGCCCAGCCACATACTAACTCATTTAATCACCACCACCCTTGGAGGGAGACACTGTCATCATCCCTGTTTTACTAGAGGGGAAACCAAGTCATGGGAGACTCCATGATGTAAGCCTGAGGTCACACAGCTAATAAGCAGCAGAACCAGGATAGCTGACCAGGTGGTCAAACCACAGAGCCTGACCTCCTCACCACTGAACTTTCCTGCCTCCTGCAGTGAACCTCCCTGAGCACCAGCGTCCTCATCTAGAAAAGAGAAATATTAGCAGTCCTCATTCTTAAAGCAAAGCCTGGCCTTCAGTAAGGGCTCCCAGAAATGGTTATTATTATTACCTCTAGGTGAAAGCACTGCCTTTGACTAGTTAGGGTCACTGTTCTAACAAATTTGATCTTTTTTCTTTTGCTAGTAGGTAGCATTGCTCCCAGTTTCCTTTTGGCCCTGGGATTGGAAAACCAAACTAGTAGCCAAGTTTTAGTGGGAATTGGTCAGGACCAAAATTGAAGATCCTAATTTCCAAGGGCGGGGGAGCCTGATGGGAGGGTGCCTTAGGCCACACCTGCCACCTGCCACTCCGTCTTCTTGTCCTCACATTGAGTTTGCAAAGCACCCCCACTAGAGGGTGTGCAGGTGTAAAAAACAGAGATTCAGGCACCTCGAGACTAGATTAAAGGCCTGGAGGGAGGCAGCATGGAGGGCTCCCCAGCACAGGAGATTCCAGCAGCTGCAGGGCCCACCTTGAGGAGCAGACTTGGGCAGGGAGGCCACCTGGAGAAGGACTTCTGCCTTTTTCTTTATGCACTGTATATGTTTTTGTTTGTTTGTTTGTTTCGTTTTGTTTCTGAGATGGAGTATCACTCTGTCACCCAGGCTGGAGTGCAGTGCAGTGGCACGATCTTGGCTCACTGCAACCTCCGCCCCCTGGGTTCAAGCAATTCTCCTGCCTCAGCCTCCCGAGTACCTGGGATTACAGGTGCCTGCCACCATGTCTGGCTAATTTTTGTATTTTTGGTAGAGACAGGGTTTGACCATCTTGGCCAGGTTGGTCTTGAATTCCTGACCTCATGATCCACCTGCCTCGGCCTCCCAAAGTGCTGAGATTACAGGCATGAGCCACTGAGCCCGGCCTATGCACTGTGTATGTTTATGCTGTTTTTCAGCATGTTTGTTTTACTTTTGTAATTTAAAACAAAACAAAACCTTTAAAATAAAGTAGTGTAAGGGCAGGGTTGTCTGTGGATTTCAGGAATCCAAATCCAGGGCCTCCCCCACCCTTCTTGATCCAGAACCTGCCTATAAAGGACCACAGTCTTCAGTTTCCCCAAACTCTTTAAGGCAACTGGCAATTAGGACTACTCCTCAATTCGCAGAGGGACAGGGTCTGAGAGACCCCCGGGACAGAGCAGGCGGAACAGGGCTGGACTCCGTGAGAACTTTCCACCCAGCTTCCCTTAGGGAGCAGTCCTCCCAGGCTTCCCGTCCTTCAGTCTTTCATCACTTGACTTCCTTTCTGGAATTCCTGGTAACTCTGTGATGTGTCTGCTGTGGGCTGTGGGGGTAAAGCTCTCCATGTTGGTGTCTTCTGTCAGCTCATTTCACACTTGCAAGAAATGAAATTAAGAATCATATGTTCAAAGTCACTTTGCAGTGTGTCATATGAAAAGCAGAAACAGTACCTTCCGGTCAGTAGACAGGAGGAAAAGCTACGACTGCTACTAATAGCTAACATATGTTGAGCACTTCCTACATGCCAGACTGCTAAATTATTTACTTATATGATCATCTCAATCTTCCCAATAATCATGTGAAGGAGGTAATATTATTATCCCCAATTTATGGATCAGAAACGAATTCAAGCCCAAATTCCACCACACCACACACACATATCCCACGGAAGTGGTAGGAAAAGCCACTGAAATCAGTGTTAGTTACCTCCCACCCCCACCCTCAGAGACCCATCAGAACCCTGGATACCTAGTGGTGCCAGAAAAGGGGCAGAGGGTCTTGGACCTCCAGTTTCATGTTTGTCACAAGCAACCTTGAGATATCTAATCACATGATACCCTTGGCCAAGCTCCCAATGGCCTCTTGTTATGGTGGATTCTCTGACATTTTCATGGGCTCGAAAATCCCTGGAGAGGCCACACATCCCAGTGTCCAGGATCCCCTATCCCTCAAAGCATTGTGCAGCCCTCCTCTCAGGCCCTTGCTCCACCCCCAGGTGAGGCCAGGGTCCACAGTGTTTCCTAGATGCTTATAGATCAAGCCTGTAAATAATCTTGGAAAGAGTTGCTGAAAATGAGACTAAGAGAGAAGCACTTACATTAAAATGGAATCACTGCACATCTAGAATGTGTCCTGTACAAGGAGGCCAAGGTGGGTTGATCACGAGGTCAGGAGTTCAAGACCAGCCTGGCCGACATGTTGAAAGCCAGTCTTTACTAAAAATACCAAAATTAGCTGGGTGTTGTGGCACGTACCTGTAATCCCAGCTACTCGGGAGGCTGAAGTAGGAGAATCGCTGGATCCCAGGAGTTGGAGGTTACAATGAGCCAAGATCATGCCACTGCACTCCAGCCTGGGAGATAAAGCGAGACTCCATCTCAAAAAAAAAAAAAAAGAATGTGCCCTGTACAGATAAAGGAACTGTTTCTAAAGCTCCCCCACTGTAGAGTTTTTGAAATTGTATTCTGTTATTCTCCATTCACCTCTCCAGATCCATCCTCTCTCTCCTCTCTCCTGGTCTATGCTAAGAAGGCCAACCGTGGCAGATTTCATGGCCCGTTTCCTTGCACCATCAGGTAATCAGATGATGGGAGGGGAGAAAGGTCAAAAAATTGATTCCTCTCCCGCTGCTGGGTGTAATTTTGGCAGTGGTTATATTCCTCTACCTACCACCACTGCTTCTATCGGGTAGTTCCTCAACCTCTACTCCAACTTTCCCTGGGCCCTGTAATGCCACCTCTCTCTCTCCTTCCTTCAGGGTTAGGGACAGTGACAGTTCCCAGTGTGCTAGTCTCTAGGTGCTTCATCATCTCTCCTGGATGTCCCTAATCCTGCCCACACCTCTGTAAATTGTACCTTCATTAAACTCTGGTTCTGTTGAAAGGTAGCAGGCTCTTCCACACCAAATATACCATTTGGCATGAGGATTATTTTGAGCTGAAAGCAGCTGAGAAGAAGTAGATATAAGAAAAGCTTTCTGTTTGCCTCTATTTGCCTAAAGCAGGACATAGGCATCCCTCCTCCCCTTCCTACTGGGAAGGACAAAGGTCGATTAATGAAGATGTCTTCAGGGCCTTATTAGATCAGAGGAATCTTCCTAACAAATTTTTCTAACCAGTCTTTATCTACCATTAGTTTCTTGTATATTTGCCTTCCTACAATTTGCGATCCCTTGGACTCAAGGTCCTTTTTGTCTTATCACTTCTCTAAAAATGTATTGTCTTTTGTCAGAGATACTATATAAGCTGGAATTCTAAATCACCTCTTTGAGAATTACTCATTCCCTGGCTGTCTCCCATGCACGTGTGATATATACACGTTAATACAATCTTGTTTTTCTCTTGTTAATCTGTCTTTTGTTGCGAATGCTAGCAGGGGTCCCAGCTAAGAACTCAGAAAGGTAAAGGGCAAATTGTTTTTCCTCCCCTAAACTGTAAACACGTTGTACTCCCTCTTTCCTGCTGGAAACTGACTGTTACACAGACTGTGCTTTTGAGTTGGCCTTGGTGAAGAAGGTTCTTTTTGGAGTTAAGCATCAGGGTTTCCTGTGAGGGTCATGTGGCTACAGCTCACCTCTGCCTCTCCCCCAGAATGGCAGCATGGTCCAGCATCTTCTCTCGCTCTCTCCTGGTCCAAATCTCTACCCAGTCACAGTCACCTCCCAGCAGTCTCTCTGCTCCCACTTTGCCTTCACAAATCAGCCAAATATCTTTATTTTAAAAAGAGAGAAAATAACATTTTGCAAGATGTAACCTTTAGAGGAAAATGGGTAAAGAGACTTGAGGTCTCTCTATATTATTTCTTACAGTTGCTTGTGAATCTATAATTATCCCATAATGAGAAGTTCAATTTTTAAAAGTTCAAAGGTAAGAACAGAGGAAGATCAGGGAGCAGTGTGAAAGGCACTATGAAGAAAACACAGAAAGAAAAGATGACTATGAAATCACTGTGCTGGGAAAGGGAGAAGAATTGTTGTCACAATTCAAGGTACTTAGGTAGCTAGCTCTCAGCTTTATCAGTATCCAAAAATGGCACTTCAGAATTTAGACATCGGGGAGGAGGTGGGGATGGTGAATGGGTACCAAAAAAATAGAAAGAATGAATAAGACCTACTATTTGATAGCACAGCAGGGTGACTGTAGTCAATAATAACTTAATTGACATTTTGAAATAACTTAGAGTATAATGGGATTGTTTGTAATTCAAAGGAGAAATGCTTGAGAGGATGGGGGGACAGATACCCCTTTCTCCAGGATGTGCTTATTTCACATTGCATGCCAGTATCTCAGCATCTCACATAACCCATAAATATATACATCTAGGCACTCACAAATTTTTTAAAAATTAAAAAATAAAATAGAGAAAAATCAAGTAAAAATATTGTTTTAACTACTAAACAAAACAAAACAAAAAAACAAAATGTCACTATCAAGATGCTTCCTCAACATGAACTTTCAGGAATTGTGGTCACAAAAATACAACAAAGATGATAGAGTTGAGAGACTGGAGACTGGAGAATGAAGTGCACACTCACCAAGATCCCGGCCTGTCCTGCACTGGTTTCAAAAAGGTCTAGAGCTGTGCTCTCCAATATGGTAGCCTGAGTCATATGGCCATTGAGAACTTGAAATGTGGCTAGTTCACTGAAATAAGCTGTAAGCATAAAATACAAGACAGATCTGCAAGAACTCACATAAAATAAGAATTTCAAATATCTAACTGATATTTTTATATTGATCATATTTTGAAATCATAATATTTTGCATATATTGTGCTAAATAAAGTATATTATTAAGGTTTTTATAAATGAGAAAAGTCCTGGTGTGAAAATATTTTCAACACTTACTGAATAAACCAAAGAAACTCTCACAAGTGTTTTGTTCCCTTTTGGATCACTTCCAGCAAAATACAAATATACTGTTATTTCCCCTATTTAAAAAAAAAAAAAAGCTTCCTCTGCCAAGCACGGTGGCCCATGCCTGTAATCCCAGCACTTTGGGAGGCTGAGCAGGCGGATTGCTTGAGCTCAGGAGTTCATGACCAGCCTGGTAACATGGCAAGAGTCTGACTCTACCAAAAATACAAAAATTAGCTGGGTGTGGTGGCACATGCCTGTGGTCTCAGCTACTCAGGAGGCTGAGGCAGGAGGATTGCTCAAACTTGGGAGGCATAGGTTACAGTGAGCTGAGATCACACCACTGCACTCCAGCCTGGGTGACAGAGTGAGACCCCCTCTCAAAAAAAAAAAAGAAGCTTTCTCTATGAATAAATAACTCCAAATAGTATATGTGTACTTCCTCCACTCCGGAGGTGAAGTTTAACTCTCCTCCCATTTATAGATGGGCTGGACTTCATGACCTGATTCCAAAAAGTAGATTATGGAAAGGGAAAAATAGTGACTTCATAGGAGGGAACCTGGCAGACACCATTTTAACCAAGTGACCAAGGTTAACATCACCAGCGATAGAATTTGGTGTCAAGGCCGGGCGCGGTGGCTCAAGCCTGTAATCCCAGCACTTTGGGAGGCCGAGACGGGCGGATCACGAGGTCAGGAGATCGAGACCATCCTGGCTAACACAATGAAACCCCGTCTCTACTAAAAATACAAAAAAATTAGCCGGGCGAGGTGGTGGGCGCCTGTAGTCCCAGCTACTCGGGAGGCTGAGGCAGGAGAATGGCGTAAACCCGGGAGGCGGAGCTTGCAGTGAGCCGAGATAGCGCCACTGCACTCCAGCCTGGGCGACAGAGCGAGACTCCGTCTCAAAAAAAAAAAAAAAAAAAAAAAAAAAAAAAAAAAAAAAAAAGAATTTGGTGTCAAATACTCCCTGATATGTTGGGATGAGAAGGGCACGTCATCTCTGTGGTTTTCTTCCCCAAATCTATAAACTCTAATCATAAGAAAACATCAGCTAAACCCAAATCGAAGGACATTTTACAAAACACCTCACCAGTTTGCCCCAAAACTGCCACGTTCGTGAAAAATGAAGAAAGTCTGAGAAACTCACTGATCAGAAGAGAATAAGGAGACATGATTACTAAATACAATCCTGGGTGCACTCCTGGAATGGATCCTGGAGCAGAAAAAGGACATTAATGAGAAAATTGGTGAAATCTGATTAGAGCTGATAGTTTGGTTCATGATACTGTAGCAATGTTAATTTCTCGGTTTTGACAAACATACATGGTTATGCAAGATGGTAACTCCAGGAAGTTGGGCAAAGGATCTGCAGGATCTCTTGCCTAAGGCTGGAGATTGGGGTAGTAATAGGAGAATCAATTGTAAAGAGAACTTTTTGGGGTGATAAGAAGGCTCTATCTGTATTTTGATTGTGGTGGTGGTTACGTAGTTGGATATATTTGTCAAAACTCACCAAACTGTACATTTAAAGTGACTGTATTTTGTTATTTGTAAATTATGCCTCAAGAAAAGTGATTTAAAATATTTTTAAATTAAAAATGGCCAAGCGTGATGGCTTACACCTGTAATCCCAGCACTTTAGGAGGCCAAGGTGGGCAGATTGCTTGAACCCAGGAGTTCGAGACCAGTCTGGAAAACAAGGTAAAACCCTATCTCTACAAAAAATACAAAACAATTAGCTGGGTGGGGTGGTGCTCACCTGTAGCCCCAGCTACTTGTGAGGCTGAAGTGGGAGGATGGCTTGGGCCCAAGGGGTCAAGGCTGCAGTGAGCCGTGATCACAACATTGCACTCCATCCTGGGCAACAGAGTGAGACTGTCTCAAGAAAATATGTTAATTTTTAAAAATAAAATCATGTCAGTCCCATATATAAAATTATCCAGTGGCTTCCCATTACACATGGAATAAAATCCAAACTCCTGACCTGGCCTACAGAGTTCTGGTGTCTGGAAATCGTTCCAACATATCAAATTTGGTCTCACCTCCTGGCCTTGGCACTTACAGTTCCCTCCACCTGGAATCCACCTGAAATGTTCTGCCCCAAATCTTTTCAAGTCTAGCTGTGAAGGGGTGGGGTCTGAGCCTTCTGCACCAATCTCAACGTGAAACTAAGCACCTCCTACTCCAGGTTCCAGATCTCCTCAAGCTCCAGCCTAGGCTTCTCGGCTCATCTGAGAATCAAGACTCAGGCATCCACCCCTGACTTCTGCCCGTCCCCAGTGGAACTCAGATGGGTCTGCAGGCCCTCCTAACTCTGGTCGAACTCAGAAGTCTCACTAAGCATCCCTCCCAGCTCTACATCCTAGCTTAACATCAGCCTATCCCTCTTCACACACTTCCCTGGCCTGGCTTCCCCGGCAAGAAACATTCTAGCCTAATGTCATCCAAGCACCTTCAACAGTTCCTGGCACTAGCGGGTGCTCTTTAAATATTTGGTGAATGAATGATTGCCTATTTCAATAAATCAGTATTCACATCTGAAATAACTCATTTGGCAGGACCTACTATACCACCTTACAATTCTCTCCACCTGGAATGCTCTGCCCCTAGATTGTTTCAAACCTGGCTCTTACAATCAGATCTCAGCTCAACACTCCCTTCCTCAGAGAGGACTGCCCTGCACCCCTAGTCTCTCACATCACCCTGCTCTCTCTATCCCAGCCTGTAGGATTCACCTACATAACTTCTTCCCATTGAAAAGTACAGAATAGATTATATGGTTTTGCACTAATAAGCATTGAGAAGTGATGTTTCTTTTTCTTGTTTTGCACCATTTACCACCTCTATATCATGCAGATAACATTCACTAAATGCAATCCTGGGTACAATCCTGGACTGGATCCTTGAACAGAAAACGGACATTAGTGAGAAAATTGGTGAAATCTGGAGAGTGTAGTTTGGTTAACAATATTATAGCATATTATTACTATAAGTATCCTTAGATTCTAGGCATCCTTAAGATTGTAGGCAACATGAGTGAGCCAAAGACTGCGGAAGCAAAGAAGGGAAGCCATGGGAGAGTGATCACCATTTGCACACATATGAGGATCAGGACTTCATGTTTTTATAAATAACAATAAAGCATCGCATCCTCAGTCATTCAAAGATTTATTCAGTCAATTACTTTTAGGAAAATCAGAAAGATTTGACCCACCAGGATCCAAATATCATAATAGCCTTACCAGACAATTCACTCAAAGCATTTTGATTAATTTTTGTTGATATGGTTGTTACTTTTCTAACATTCTCTGGCTTTTGGCATAAGCTTCTTTTTTTTTTTTTTTTTTTTAGACAGAGTCTCGCTCTGTCACCCACACTGGAGTGCAGCGGCACAATCTCAGCTCACTGCAACCTCCACACCTCTACTTCCCAGGTTCAAGCAATTCTCCTGCCTCAGCCTCCCAAGTAGTTGGGATTACAGGTGTGCGCCACCACACTGGGCTAATTTTTGTATTTTTAGTAGAGGCCAGGTTTCGCCATGTTGGCCATGCTGGTCTTGAACTCCCGACCTCAAGTGATCCACCTGTCTCCGCCTCCCAAAGTGCTAGGATTACAGATGTGAACCACCATGCCTGGCCAGGCATAAGCTTCTGATTTTGAAATGACTATATAACTTACATGAGTTGTGATTGTTTTCAATCTACCAACCTACTCTTCTTAATCTTTTCATTGTTAGGATCTGTAAAAAACTCCTCCCACTTTCATCTCCACCTGCCAAACCCACAGTAGTAAATGAAATTGATGGGAAGGTGTGACCCGAGATGTGCTAACAATAACAAGCCTGCTTTGCCAGAGCAACAAAAAGCTAAGAAGTCTTCAAATGATTCTGAAATTAGAGGAGGCCACACCTGGATGCAGTAAGCCCAGGTCTCAAGGGGCAGAGGAACCGGCTTCTGGCCCATCCTGTCCTGGGTTCAGATCAAAGCTGATAGCTGGAGTCTGTTCCATTTTCCAAGAAGTGTGCTCTTTATAGCCCCCTGGAGCCATTCCTGGGTGCGACTAGCATCAGACGCTGGCTCAGGCTTGACTCAGCTTTAGTAACTACCTATTTGAGCGGGAAGCCAACCTCTGGAGCACCTGCTCTGGAAGGTTTGAGTTTTTCTACTTTGGTACAAACTCCTATAGCTGAAAGCAATATGCAGCTTTGTGAATCTGAACATCATGTCCTCAGGGGACATGGAAGACTAAAGGAAACTCCAAGTTCCATTTCCACATTCATGGCATTTCCAGGTAGGAAGGAGCCAGAGAGATCACCAGCCCAGGCTTCTGCCCAAGGCGAGAATCGCCATCCTGCCCCTGTGTAAATACTTCCTGTGTGCGGGTGGCTCACATCTCACATGGAGGCCATTACATTTCAATGCAGTTCCCAGGCTGAGACCAGCCTGGACAATAGAGCAAGACTCTGTCTCTACAAAAAAAAACAAAAAAAACAAAAAAATTAGCTGGGCATGGTAGCATACACCTGTAGTCCCAGCTACTCGGGAGGCTGAGGTGGGAGGATCGCTAGAGCCCAGGAGGTCGAGGCTGCAGTGAACTATGATCGCACCACTGCTCTCCAGCCTGGGTAACAGAACAAGACCCTGTCTCTGGAAAAGAAATTCTCAGAAATGCCCAACTCATAATGAGCCACATTATCAGTCTGTGGAAACGGATTGGCTTCATCACTCTGCCCATGTCAGCTTCTCGGGTACTTGAAGATGTATCGTCTTCCCTCCAAGCCTCCTCGATGCTGAAACCCCCATGTGGCCCCTTCATGGGATCCTGGGGAATGCAATTCCTAGTTTCTTTATCAACCTGGGCACACTTTAGCATCACATCTTCCTTAAGGGACCGGCTCCGAGAGAAACAGAACTCTAAAGCAGATGTGGACATGTCATGAGAACCTCCTCTGGCTCCCTACACCCAAAGTCTCCCTTTCCCTCTACCCGCCTCAGCTCCCAGGTGCAAACAAGAGGTAACACAGAGATCAGGGCCGTGCCAACACTGTAGAACTCTCCAGAGGAAGATACCGAGAAACAAAGATCAGCGCTCCCCCCTCCTTTTTTTTTTTTTTTTTTTTTTTTTTTGGCAATTGATTAGAGGTTTATTTTGCCAAGGTCAAGGATGTGACTGGGAAAAAGAAACACAAGTCACAGTAGGATCTGAGACCTGTGCTTGTTCCAAAGAGGATTTTAGGAACTTTGATACCTAAAGGGGAAACAGCATTATCCCCTTTGATATTTAAAGGGGAAAGAGCTTCCTCTCCTCTTCCTCAAGGAGAGAAAGGGAAATAAAAAAGGAGAGAGAGTAGGCAATGAAGCCAAGTGGTTACATTTTTGTGAGGCTCTGATTAGCGCTCAGTGAATCGATACATTTTTTTGTGTGGAAAGAGGGAGTAGGGGAAAAGTCAGTGATGCATTTTCTGGTGTTCAGTAACTCCATTTTACATAAGATAAAGTAAGCATGCGAAATTACAGCTATCTATTTGGGAACAAAAAAGGCAGTCTCTTGCATGACTCAGTTCCCAAACTTAACTTCCCTCCAGTGTAGTGAGTTTGGGGTCCCCAGATTCTCTTTTCTTTCAGCAGCAGCAACTATGTCCAGCTTGTCCTTGGCAGTTGCATGCTACCACTTAGCCCTGCCATCCTGAAATCCAATTACTCCCATTTGATTTAGGTTTCCTAATTCAGTGACTGCAGTTCCCACTGTTAAGTTCTAGCCTACAGAGAAATCACAGTACTGCTGCCTTTTTTGTTTTTGTTTTTAAGACAGGGTCTCGCTCTGTCACCCAGGCGGGATTGCAGTGGCACTATCACAGCTCACTGCAGCCTCAACCTCCCAGGCACAAGTGATCCTCCCATCTCAGCCTCCTGAGTAGCTAGGACTACAATCCCTAGCTATTCTGTGTGCCACCACACCCAGAATTTTTGTATTTTTTTCGTAGACATGGGTTTTGCCATGTTGCCCAGGCTGGTCTCAAATCCTGGACTCAAGACATCTGCCCACCTCGGCCTCCTCCCAAAGTGTTGGGATTATAGGTGTGAGCCACCATGCCTGGCCTCACAGAGCTTCTTAAGGATGTGGGGGTTCCTCTCACAGATTTATTTCTGACAGGACTGGAAAAATCATGTCTTTTGGACCCTCCCAGTGTGGTTGACTAGGTCTTAAATGACAAATCCATCGACAAAAGTGAACTGGCCGAGGTGCTGAGGGGCTTGATGGATCCCCGCACAACACAGAAAAGGCGTGCTCACCTGCAGAAGGCGTGCTCACCTGCGGAAGGCATGCTCACCTGCAGAAGGTGTGGTCACCTGCAGAAGGCGTGGTCACCTGCAGAAGGCGTGCTCACCTGCAGAAGGCGTGCTCACCTGCAGAAGGCGTGGTCACCTGCAGAAGGCGTGCTCACCTGCGGAAGGCGTGCTCACCTGCGGAAGGCGTGCTCACCTGCGGAAGGCGTGGTCACCTGCAGAAGGCGTGCTCACCTGCGGAAGGCGTGCTCACCTGCGGAAGGCATGCTCACCTGCAGAAGGCGTGGTCACCTACAGAAAGTGTGCTCACCTGCAGAAGGCATGCTCACCTGCAGAAGGCGTGGTCACCTACAGAAAGTGTGCTCACCTGCAGAAGGCGTGCTCACCTGTGACTGTGAAGACGTGAAATGGAGAGTAGGATTTGGGACACCACACAGGATAAACAGGCAAAAGGGGAAGCTGGGACCACCTGTTTTGAGGTGACTCAGTATCTCAGAATGTGAGCTTGGTTTTTTGTTTTTTTTTTTACGTAAATTTCTTCTTATTGGAGAAAAAAAGAAACAAGCAAGACTTGGCAGTATGTTTTTTAGACATAGATACCAATGAAACAAAAACTGCATTTTAAATTTTTTTAAAACAATTTTATTTCCAAAGATTACTGGGGAACAGGTGGTGTTTGGTTACATAAGTAAGTTCTTTAGTGGTGATTCATGAGATTTTCGTGTACCCATCACCCGAGCAGGATACGCTGCACCCAATTTGTAGTCTTTTACCCTCACTTCCTTCCCACCCTTTTCCCCTGAGTCCCCAAAGTCCATGGTGTCATTCTTATGCCTTTGCATCCTCATAGCTTAGCTCCCACTTATAAGTGAGAACATACGATGTTTGGTTTTCCATTCCTGAGTTGCTTCACTTATAATAGTCTCCAATCTCATCCAGGTTACTGTGAATGCCATTAATTCATTCCTTTTCATGGCTGAGTAGTATTCCATCATATATATGTGATATATGTATCATATACATCATATATATCTGTGGATAAGGAAACTTATCCATATATATGTATATATATACACCACAATTTCCTTATCCACAGAATGTGAGCTTGTTTAGAGATAGGGGCTGTGCAGAGAAAATCAAAGTAGGGTGTCATAATCGAATGCATTATCCAATATGACTGGTGTCCTTATAAAAAGGGGAAATTTGGACATGAGACACACACACAGGGAGGGTACCACATGAAGATGAAGACAGAGATCAGGATGATGCTTCTACCAGCCAAGCAATGCCAAGGATGGCCAGCAAACCACCAGAAGCCAGGAGAGGCGTGGAACAAATTCTTTCTCACGGCATCTGAGGGAACCAACTCTGCCAACACCTTGATCTTGGACTTGTAGCCTCTAGGACTATGAGAAAATACATTTCTGTTGTTTAAGCTGCTCAGTTTGTAGTACTTTGTTAGGGCAGCCCAAGCAAATGAACACACCACCCCTAGGCCTAAAGGAATAAGGAAACTCTGTCTCAGGAACCCAGTGAGAGGGCACCTAGCTGGAGCTGCTGGAGGCAGCAGTGTAAGCAGGAAGCAAGCACTGAAAATCTCAACTCCTTCTCCTCCCACCCTTGTCTCCTGCCTTGCTTAAGCCACCTGGAAGCCAGTGAGGAAAGGAGGTGGGGGATGCAAGCCAAGAGTATGCACCCACTTGGAGAGGATGTTGTCCACGCTTCCCTTCTGACCTATCTATGTGGGGTCCTTAGTTAATGGAGCAGGAAGGGAACTCAGGAGCACCTGATCCCTGGGGAAACTGAGTCTCAGAGGGGAATGTAAGAACGCAACCAATCAATGCAGAGTCAAGGCTAAGTCAGTTCTCTTGACTCCCCGCCATGCGCTCCTTCTGAACAGCAGGGCTGCTTTTTATCGCTGGTGTCTTTCACCTTCCACTCACCCACCTGAGCTCTTTAGCCCAGAGCCTTTTAGAAATATTTCTTTAATTTCTTATTTGAATGGGTAATACTTTGATATACCAAATTAAAAGGTATAAAAGTGCATACATGAGGATGTGGAGAAATTGGAATTCAATCTTTGTTCATTGCTAGGGGAACTGTAAAATGGTGCTGTGGAAAACAGGACAAGTCCTCAAAGATTAAACAGAATTACCTATGATCCAGCAATTCCACTCCTACGTATATACCCAAAAGAAAGGAAAACAGGCCGGGCGCGGTGGCTCACGGCTGTAATCCCAGCACTTTGGGAGGCCGAGGCGGGCGGATCACAAGGTCAGGAGATCGAGACCACGGTGAAACCTCGTCTCTACTAAAAATACAAAAAAATTAGCCGGGCGCGGTGGCGGGCGCCTGTAGTCCCAGCTACTCAGGAGGCTGAGGCAGGAGAATGGCGTGATCCCGGGAGGCGGAGCTTGCAGTGAGCCGAGATAGCGCCACTGCACTCCAGCCTGGGGGACAGAGCGAGACTCCGTCTCACAAAAAAAAAAAAAAAGAAATGAAAACAAGGACTCAAAAAAACACTTTCATCAATGCTCACAACAGTATTATTCATGATAATGCTTCCAGCCTAAAGGCAGAAGCAACCCAAGTGTCCATCAACAAAAGAATGCAGAAACAAAACATGGTCAGTACATACAATGGAATATTATTCAGCCATGAAAAGGAATGAAGTTCTGACCCCTGCTGTAGTATGGATGAACCTTGAAGACATTACGTTAAGTAAAATAAGCCACCTACAAAAAGACAAATATTGTATGATTCCACTTATGTGAGGTACCTAGTCAAATTCATAGAAGCAGAAAGTAGGATAGAGGTTACCAAGGGCTGGGGGGAGGAGGGAATGGGGAGTTATTGTGTAATAGGTACAGAGTTTCTGTTGCGGATGATGAAAAAGTTCTGGAAATAATGGTGATGGTTACACAGTTTTGTGGCTTAATGTCACTGAATTGCATACTTTAAAGTGGTTAAAATGGTAAAATTTATGTTATATATATTTTATCACAATAAAATGTATATTTACTTTTTTTTTTTTTTTTTTTTTTGAGACAGAGCCTCTGTCACCCAGGCCGGAGTGTAGTGGCATGATCTCAGCTCACTGCAACCTCCACCTCCCAGGTTCAAGTGATTCTCCTGCCTCAGCCTCCCGAGTAGCTGGGATTACAGATGCCCGCTACCACACCTGGCTAATTTTTGTGTTTTTAGTAGAGACGGGGTTTCACCATGTTGGCCAGGCTGGTTTCAAACTCCTGACCTCAGGTGATCCACCCTCCTCAGCCTCCCAAGGTACTGGGATATTTACTTTAAGGCCAGGCATGGTGGCTTCACACCTATAATCCCAGCAGTTTGGGAGGTCGAGACGGGTGGATTACTTGAGCCCAGGAGTTCGAGACCAGCCTGGGCAACATGGGAAAACCCCATCCCTACAAGAAATAAAAGTATATTTACTTTAAAAAGGACATAATGTGTAGAATGAAAGAAAGTCCCCCTCCCATCCCAGTCCTCGCCACCACAATCCCCTCCCTGGAGACGCCCCACTGACAGAGTTCCCTGGGTCTCCTTCCACACATGGTCTGTGGTTACACAGGTAAGTCCTCTCTTCTTAAACATACGCCTTACCTAGCTTTTGTGTACTCCATAAATGGTAGAATACTACATGCACGGTTTTATATTTTTCTTTTTTCATTTCATATGCTTTAGAGAGCATCCTCATTTTTTTAAGGCCACATAGTATTTCTGCACAAAGCCTTTTATGTAGGAACTGTTCAACTAATATTTGAAGATGACAACAATTGCATTTTAATAAGTACATTATCTTAACTCCAAAGAATGAATTAGGAATGGTAGAATTTCAGGCCAGGTGTGGTGGCTCATGCCTGTAATCTCAGCACTTTGGGAGGCCAAGGCAGGAGGGTTGCTCAAGTCCAGGAGTTCAAAACCAGCCTGGGCAATGTAGTGAGACCCCATCTCTATGAAAAATAAAAAATTAGCCAGGAATGGTGGTGTGCGCCCGTGACATCAGCTACACAGGAGGCTGAGGTGGGAGAACCGCTTGAACTCAGGAGGTCAAGGCTGCAGTGGGTCATGATCTCACCTCTGCCACTCCAGCCTGGGTGACAGAGTAACACACTCCATCTCCAAAAAAAAAAAGGAAAAGAAAAGAAAAGAAAAGAAAAGAAAAGGAAGGAAGGAAGGAAGGAAGGAAGGAAGGAAGGAAGGAAGGAAGGAAGGAAGGAAGGAAAGAAAGAAAAGGAAAAAAGAAATGGTAGAATTTCATAAACCTGCAAAGTATGTGTATGCACGGAGAGAGGATGGGATAGGAGTTTAGTCTTTTAGGTCAGCTTTACAAAGTTTACGGGAGCCACATCTGGCAAAAGACCCTGCGCTAGATGCTGGTTACAATAAATAACAGCCAACGACTGTATGGCTCTCATCCCACAGCAGCTACTGTTATAAGCACTTTAACCATGTTGACTGACTTAATCCTCGCAACAACTTGATGTTGTAGGTGCTATTATTAATTGCCCCCATTTTACAGGTCCGGACTCTGAGGCAGGAAGAGATTAAGTATCTTGCCTAAGATCCCCTGGCAGCGAAGGACAGAACCAGGGATTGAACCCACAGAGTGGGACTTTAGGGCCCTTGCTCTTGTTTTGTTTACTACATGAGCTGCCTCTCAGGCACGCAAACACTTACTGAACTTCGTGCCAAGCCCTGGGCTTCCTGCTGAGAGAAATATAATGATGCCTTAGCCACAAACCTCACCCTCGAGGAGCGACAGGGACACAGTTCACCCCAATACAAGGCAGACAACTTATCTGTGTTATACAAGAGGAACATATAGAATGTTCTGGAGGCTAAAGGAGAGATGGTACCCAACACCGAATGCCATGTGGAGGATGTGACACTTAGATATGAAAGGGAGCAACAGCCATTTGTTACATTGAGTCTTCCTGACAATTCTATTATCCCCATTTCATAGGTTTTAAAAGATTACTGTAATCCTAACACTTTGGGAGGCTGAGGCTGGAGGATTGTTTGAGCCCAGAAGTTCAAGACCAGCCTGGACAATATAATGAGACCCAGACTCTACAAAAAAAAATTTTTTTTAATTAGCCAGTATAGTGGTGCACACCTGTAGTCCCAGCTGCTTGGGAGGCTGAGGCAGGAGGATCACTTGAGTCCAGGATGTCAAGGTTGCAGTGAACCACGATTGCACTACTGCACTCCAGCCTGGGTGACAGAGTGAGACCTTGTCTCAAAAAATAATAATAATTAATTGAGGCTCCCAGAGATGCATTAAAGTGGTGGAGTTGGGATTCTCTCCCAGGCTTCTCTAACTCAGAGCCGTGCCTTGCCAAGACAGCCTGGCAAGGTCTTCCCCACGCTGTTCACATCAACCCATCAGGGATGTTTGGGTTCTTTAGTGGGCTTGGTGCGAACCACCATCCTTGGCAGGGCTGCACCGGGCAATTAACAAACCAAAAGCACTTTGAAGATAAAATTGTCCATAAAAAGGGCTGGTTCCCACAGGTGCAGGCAGTGAGGCAGGGACAGTTTGTGGGGAGGCTTGTGGTGATGACAACATGGGATCCTTGAACAAGGAGGCTGAGTTTCCAGGCCCTTCCAAAAATCTCCTTCTCTGGCCCTGGGAAGCTATGATTTGAAACCATCCCTATAAAGTTTATAAAATTAATCAGCTGACAAGGGAGGGAGGGAAGTGAAACTAAACCAAGCTTTCAGGACATTCAGCATTAATCACTAGGTCACCTTGCTCCCTGGCCTCTTTCCTCATGGTCATTCACTGCCTCTTGCCCTCGAATGACATAAACCCTGCCACCCATTAACTGCTCTGTAGATAACAACTTGAATGTTGTGAAATGTTGTTTTCCATTTGAAATAGTCTTTCAAGTCCTGCGTAACAGTGAAAGTACTGACGTCAGCTGGTCTGAAGGACTCCACTGACATCAGCTGGTCAGAAGGACACCATGAGAAGCTGACACACCAAAAAACCCAGTTTCCACATCCTGATGATTTCATTCCTCTTACCCCAACCAATCAATGGCCTCAATTTTCCAGCCCCTCACCTGCCATGATCCTCTTAAAAACCCCAGCTCAGCCTGGGTGACAAAGTGAGACTCTGCCTCAAAAAATACCCCAGCCCAGCACTCCTTGGAGAGATGGATTTGAGTCTTCTTCTATCTCCTTATGTGGTGCTCTGCAAAAACTTTCTCTGCTGCAAACCCTGCTGTCTTAGAGTATTTTTCTGTTACTGTACCATGGTCATACGAACTTGTTGGTCCTATAACAGACTGAAGGCAAAACATTCCAAACTTCAGCATGCAGCACTGTCCTCTAAATTTTGCCATAACTATGTTCTACTGTGCTATAGTTTATTTAGTACTATCTTCATTAAATTAACTCACTTAAAAATTATTCATCCTGGCCAGGCACTGTGGCTCACCCCTGTAATTCCAGCACTTTGAGAGGCCAAGGCAGGCAGATCACCTGAGGTCAGGAGTTCAAGACCAGCCTGCCCAACGTGGCAAAGCCCCGTCTCTACTAAAAATACAAAAAATTAGCCGGGCGTGGTAGCAGACACCTGTAATCCCAGCTACTCAGGAGGCTGAGGCAGGAGAATCGCTTGAACCTGGGAGGTGGAGGTTGCAGTGAGCCAAGATCGCACCACTGCACTCCAGCCTGGGGGTCAAGAGCAAAACTCGGTCTCAAAAAAAAAAAAAATTATTCATCCTAAGCACTTAATCTTTGTGAAATTATTTTCAATGCATTTATAATTTCTTTTTCATATACATAAATTAAAACTATTTAAAACAACAACAACAAAAGTTTTTCTGTGGATCATCTAAAAACCTCTCCCTTTTGGGAATGCCAGGCTAGGGCACCTCTCTCACCTCTAACCCCACACTTCCTCCTGCTCCATGACTTTTAGCAACTTTCTTTTCTTTCTCTGAGCCTCAGTTTCCTCATCCCCAGATTCCTTGCAGCTCTTATATAAGGAATTGGTGAAATGCAGCCTCAAGCCAGTCAGCCTGGGCTAGAATCCTGGTCCTGCCCTTTCTTGCAGTGTGACCTCAGGCAAGTTATTTAGCCCATCTCTGCCCCAATTGCACCATCTGTGAAATGGACACCACTTCACAGGGCTGCTGAAGGGCTTTGCGTCTCCTCTAAGAAGCCCACCCTGACCGTTTGATTGTATACACCACATGTTGCCTACCCCGGCGACTTCTGGGCCTCTTTACTTGTACTTTTTCCCACAGCATTTATTACCTTCTGACAAACAACTGCATGATCTAACAAACTGCATGATTGATTGGTTATGTTTACTCTATTTCCTCCTGCCCTCTCTGAGAATGTAAATTCCACGAGGCCAGGGATATTCACCAGTTTTGTTTGCTGATGTATCTATTCCAAGTACCTAGGTGGAAGACTGCCTGGCCCTCAATTAATATTTATTGAATGAAGGGAACGACTGAATGACTCCTGAGTCTCATAGCCTCCCACACGGGGTAAGAACCCCACATCCCAGGAAAAGTCAGTAAAACCCCTGACCAAAGAAAGTATTCCCTTCAGTTTCATAGTTTGAAGGAATAGGGGCTATTGGGGAACAGTCCCTGACTCAAAGGAAGGCAGTATTTTGGGCTTTCTAGAAGTACTAATGATACATCAAAGGAAGTGAAATTGTCATCAAAATCAATGCCTTTCAGCAAGTCCAGCAGATGTGGGCGGGGCTGCTGTCCTGTGGGTTTTGAAAGGGGTGTGTACTGGGAGAGCCCCCATGGTCACCTGCTGGCTGTGATTTCTACCTCCCTGTTGGGTTGGGAAGTTGTAGTTACTTTTACTAAGTGCCTGCTAAGTACCAGGGACTTCCTACAGATTAGTTCATTTATTCCTCAAAACAGCTAAATGTTGGCTGGGTGGGCATGGTGGCTTACGCCTGTAATTCCAGTGCTTTGGGAGACCGAGGCAAGAGAATCGTTCAAGCCCAGGATTCAAGACCAGCCTAGACAATATAGAGAGACCCCACGTCTACAAAAAATAAAAAAATTAGCCAGGTGCAATGACACACACCTATAGTCCCAGCTACTTAGGAGGCTGAGGCAGGGGGACCGCTTGAGCCCAGGAGTTCAAGGCTGCAGTGAGCTCTGATGGCACCACTGTACTCCAGCCTTGGTAACAGAGTGAAGACCTATCTCTAAAAAAACAACCAAAAAACAAAAATACAAATAAATGTAGTGGTGGAATTATGCCTATTGTACAGATGAGGAAAGAAGGATGAAAAAAGGAGTGAATTGCCCAGGGTCACCCAGCTGACTGATTAGTACCAGAGTCTGGCTGGAACGCTGCCCTGCTCAGGCTTAGGCTTACCGTCCCAGTCTATAGCTCCTGCTCATGGCGCTCTCAGACCCTCACTCCCACCATTTGCCTCTGACCTGTGGATCTTGGGCTTCCCTGAAACAGGACCGGAACGAGCTTCCTTAGATGCTGATGTAGCAGTATATCTATTCACCATGGAAAGATGGTTACAGCATCACTTGAAACCCAGACCTTGCTTTCTGAGCCCAAAGGAGTGTCCCACCTCATCTACTAGACTGGTCTCCAAGAAATCTTGCCTGTTTCTAGAGGGATCAAAGGAGCCTGCTGGCCAGGTGTGGTGGCTCATGCCTATAATCCCAGCACTTTGGGAGGCTGACGTGGGAGGACTGCTTGAGCCCGGGAGTTTGAGACCAGCCTTGGCAACATAGTGAGACTGTTTCTACAAAAAAAAAAAGAAGAAGAAGAAGAAGAGGAGAAGGAGAAGAAGAAGAAAAAAAAAGAAAAGAGAAGAAAAGAAAAGGAAAAAAAAGTAGTTGGGTGTGGTGGCACATGCCTGTAGTCCAGCTACTATACTATACCATATAACTATATTATCTATTCAAAACAAATAAAACTGGCTGGGCACAGTGGCTCACCCCTGTAATCCCAGCACTTTGGGAGGCCAAGGTAAGCGAATCACCTGAGGTCAGGAGTTCAAGACCAGCCTAGACAACATGGTGAAACCTTGTCTTTACTAAAAATACAAAAATTAGCCAGGCATGGTGGTCGGCACCTGTAGTCCCAGTTACTCGGGAGGCTGAGGCAGGAGAATCGCTTGAACCTGGGAGGTGGAAGTTGCAGTGAGCCAATATCATGCCACTGTACTCCAGCCTGGGCGACAGAGTAAGACTCAATCTCAAAGAAAAACAAACAAATAAAACTAAAAATAGTGAATGTTAAAAAATAAAGATGATCACAATTTTTGATTGGGGAGGTTGCAAAGTAGCTTGTTTAATATAAGCTAATTGTTTTTGTGTTTTAAAACTGTATGTATGTCACTAGTAATGGGACAAACTGACATCACACACCTCTCGGCAGGACAGACTGAGGACACAGCATCATTTCTGTTGCTGACAGAAATGCAGAAACTGTTATATCTAATCTTAAGAAAGTTTATCAGGCAAACCTTGAGGGGCACTCTATATAATAACTGGCCTATACTCTTCAAAACTGTCAAGGTCAGCCTGGCTTGGTGGCTCATGCCTGTAATCCCAGCACTTTGGGAGGCCAAGGCGGGTGGATCGCTTGAGCCCAGGAGTTCCAGACCAGGCTGGGCAACATGGTGAAACCCCATCTCTATTTTTAAAAACAAAAGAAACCTGTCAAGCTCATGAAGAAAAAGAAAAGCTGAGGAATGGTTTCACGTGAACAGAGAATAAAATACAGGACAACTAAATGTAATTGTTGTTCCTGGGTTAGATCCTGAACCAGAAAAAAAGTTGCTGTATAGGCCATGAGTGAGATAATTGTGGAAATTTCAAAAACTGTGGTCATGGGAGGCTCAGATGGGTCATAACACACATCAGGTTGGTCATTTCCTGGGCTACATACCTTGTATAGAATAACATTATACAAACAAGTTCTCTTTAGAGTTCCAGTACACTTATAATAACAATAAAATAATAGGACCGTAGCAACCTTTTGTCCTACCTTAGTGACTTGATGTATACACTGAGAAGAGCTCTCAGTCTGAGGAAGGTCAGTTGAAATCCTTACTGTACAAGTCCAGATTTTAAGGAAAATGAGTCCTGTGATGAGTTTCCTCATGCTTCGGCCGTGCATGGACCAGTCAGTTTCCGGGTGTGACTGGAGCAGGGCTTGTCGTCTTCTTCAGAGTCACTTGGCAGGGGTTGGCGAAGCTGCTCCCGTCCACATGCTGCTCACAGTCTACTGATGTTCAAGGATGGTCTCGGAGTTGGGCCTGCTAGAATAAACTGAGTCCAACACCTCTACACAGTTATGTTCAACTGGGCTCTCTGATACCGGGAGCAAGGTGGTGGGGTTTAGGGTGTTGCAAACTTCAATGGTTATGTGGGGATTTTCACATAGTAAGCTTTGGTACTTGGTTAATCTAGCATTTCTTAACCAATGATGTCCTTTGGTATTTATTAAAGTTACTGCAGCGTGGAGGGCCTTTATATTCAGGTTTTGCCTAAGGGTTAGTTTATCTGCTTCTTGTGCTAACAGGGCCGTTGCTGCTAGGGCCCTTAGACCTGGGGGCCAGCCTTTGGAAATCCTGTCTAGTTGTTTTGAGAGATAGGCCACTGACCTTGGCCAGGGCCCCACAGTCTGGGTTAAAACTCCAACTGCCGTTTTTCTCTTTCTGACACATAGAGTGTAAAGAGTTTTGTCAGGTCAGGTAGCTTCAGGGCTGGGGACGACATGAGTTTTTCTTTTAACTCATGAAAACCTCATTGCCATTGGTTGTAATAGATGTAGTTTATCTAATCTACATTTTTATTAACTGTCACCCACCAAAATATGGACTTAAATCCTGCAGCTATTTGATTTCAAGTTTTAAATTGATCTGGTATTCCTCATGGGACTCCAATTGCATCTAAACAGACATGAGAGTCTAAAGACCCATAAGGGGCTTCTCTCACTTTACAATGTCCTATTTTTTTTCCTTCTGATTGATGAAATGCCAGGGTGAAAGGGATAGCCAATTGGACTAAAGTATAAGTGCCACTCCAGTTATTCAGCAGAGTGCCCAATAAAAGGTCCACCACAATACCACCACGCATCCACTCGGGGATGAACAAGGGCTGACTGATAAGCTCTTGAAAATTCTTAAGCTCATCTCATCCCTTCAGGTCTCCAAGGAATGCTGTTTCCTCCCTGTTGTGAGAGACATGAAGTGAACTTAGTATTGGGAGGGAGAAGCTGGATGGCCCTCGGGGACTGACCTGAAGGGTGCCAGACTTCAGGATATATCAGAGAGAGCTTGGCATGACTTATTACTCCAGGCTGTAGAATTCTGGAAAAGAGCTACCATGCAGCCTATGCCTGGTCGACTGGAGGACCACCTTAGTGGAAGGGGGACAATCTGGGCCTCTGGACTGCCATGTGCACAAGCATAACAATTGCTTTTGTTTAACGCACAAATGGAATATTTGATCCATTTTAACCAGGCATTTGCATCTTGATATCCTGTCTTAATTGCTAAAGTTTGTTTTAAGTCTTTAACTTCTATGATCCTCTAGTAAAATGAATGTATGGTTTTAGGAAATTACAAAAACTGGTTGGGGCAGTCAATCTTTGCTCTTTAGTGGTCCACAGAACGTTAGACCAAATATGGCATGAAAGCTCTACATCGGGGGGCAAGACTCATGGTTGGCACTGGAGTCTTTATCAAAATCTCCCTGGATTAAATGGTCCTAGTTTACCAGTGCCCAGTCTGAGGAGAGTCAGGAGGGACAGAAGTACTTTTCTGAAGTAGAAAGCTGTCTTTGACTTGGCAAGTCCCCCACAGGGTATAACAAGGCAAGCACTAAATGCAATAGTTTGAGGTGAAATTGATTTGGTTATGTTAATAACTAGATGGTCAGCAATAGAGCACAGAAAGAAGAAAGAGTAATAGAATAGATGAAAAGAGTTAGATTTTTCTTAGCTTTAGTTTGGTAGGATTTTCCTCTGAGACTATGGCCCACAACTCTGGAGGGGGTGGTGCTTTCTTGACTCGGGTGTGATGAGTCCATCCTTTTTTTGCTGTACGAACAGCAGTCTTGGTGGTTAGCAGCACAAGGTAGGGTCCTTCCCAGGATGGCTCGAGTTTTTCTTCTTTCCACCTTTCGATGAGAACGTGATCTTCAGGCTGGTGCTGGTTTGCTGGAAATTCTAGGGGTGGTACATGTGCTAAAAGACTTTTAGTTTTTGAGAGAAAGGAAAGTGGAAGATAAACCAAGTATATACTTTCTAAGAAATTGACCTTTTGTTTTAAATGTGGGGACCTTGGCAGTGGACTTTATTGTCCTTAGTGCCTTTTTACTGAGAAATTTCCTTTAGCACCTATTTTTATTAGTTTTTAGACCAAAGAAAGCTAAACACTATTTTATATTTAATAATGTTTTTTGTATGATTTTTATACCAGATAAGCTAAATGTTATCTTTATATTAGTGTGTTATTAATGTTAAACCTAATTTTAATAAAACCTTGTAGACATAGTTATCTAATTTTTAATGTTTTACTATAGGGTAAGATTTTATAGACTCTTTTAACCTTTTATAATTTTTGCTAAAGAGCAGGTTGGTGCTTTAAGAAAAACCTGTTATGCTTTTACTTTAATGTCCAGTCCACAGAAAAACTGGATGATACTTATTTAACTTTAGCTAATATGTTAAACACAGAATTTTCTTTACAATTAATGTTTTAAAACTTGCTTAAATCTTCAAAACAATAATTTTTTAAACTTTTTAATGTAGGTAAAAATATACATTCTTATGCCTCCTCATAAGGTTACTTATGCTTCCTCATAATGGTTACTTTTAAATTACACAACATTTTTTGCATAAATTCTTTTTTTAACACACTTATTTTTATAACCATTTTTTTCTTTCACGACTTTTACAGGCAATTTTTCGACATGCCTTAACTTTCTGACTTACTACAAACATTTCTTTCTTTAAACAACCAGTTAATTTATTTCAGGACAAGAATTTACCATATAACACTCTTTTTATATAAATTCCACCCCCCCCCTTTTTTTCTCTTTTCTTTTTTCGAAGATAATAACCATTTGTTTCCAAAACGAACCTTTTTTTATGTCTGTGGACTAGACTGTCTAAGGCCACAAGAATAGAAGTTACTATAATACAGGTTACACTGTTTTTCTTTTTTTTTGAGACGGAGTCTCGCTCTGTCGCCCAGGCTAGAGTGCAGTGGCACCATCTCGGCTCACTGCAAGCTCCTCCTCCCAGGTTAACGCAGTTCTCCTGCCTCAGCCTCCTGAGTAGCTGGGACTACAGGCGCCCGCCACCACGCCCGGCTAATTTTTTGTATTTTTAGTAGAGACGGGATTTCACCATGTTAGCCAGGATGGTCTTGATCTCCTGACCTTGTGATCCGCCTGCCTTGTCCTGCCAAAGTGCTGGTATTACAGGCGTGAGCCACTGCGCCCGTCTGACACTGTTAACTTTTAGCAAACTTTACTTTTGTTGAAAATCTTGTAAGTTTGGAATTTTAATTATCCTTTGCTATTATTAAGACCTTGTTTTGTCCAAATTAGAATTAGTATAGATGGCTTTTTTTTTTTCAATTACCCGGAAGGAACCATCAATCATCCTGTCCTGAAGGGAGTTCCTCTTAGGTCTGGTCAGACCTTCGTATGGTAATTGAGATTTAGATCCCCTGTTAGGAAACCTGCTGGGTTAAGGGAATTTTCAGCGGTTAATGTTAAATCATCTTTCTTTCTTTCTTTCTTTCTTTCTTTCTTTCTTTCTTTCTTTCTTTCTTTCTTTCTTTCTTTCTTTCTTTTTCTCTTTGACTTTGTCTCTCTCTCTTTGACTTTCCTTTTGCCTCTGTCTCTCTCTCTCTCCCTGTCTCTCTCTTTCTTTCTCTCTCTCTCTGTCTCCTTGACTCCCTCTTTGTCTGTATCTTCCTCTCTGTCTCTTCCTCTCTCTTTTTGCCTCTTTTCCTCTCTGTCTCTTTCCTTTCTCTCTCTCTGCTGGTCTTTCCTTGCCTCTGCCAGCCGCTTATGCTGCTGTTTTCTCAACCACTGTGTGTTGGGGGCGGGGGTCTAAAACCAGCTGTAACCAAGTGTCTCTGTATGGGAGCTGGTCTGGGAGCCCTGGCTTACAGGTTACCTTGTGCCATACCTTTGAAACAGGGGACCTGTCCAGGCTTCCTTCTAATGGCCAACCTACCTCTAATGCTGGCCAGTCTATCTTACACAAAGTTTTAAGTTTTCCTGGTGTCATAGTATTCCTTAGTCTCCCTTAAATGCTTTTTTCTGAAATTTTTCAACATAAGTTCCTAGTGGGGTGAGCTTACTTTGTGCCTCACCAGTGTTTCCTAGAGACAAAACACCATGCTCACACCACACACACACCACAAAACAAAGAACGGGTAAAAAGGGCACACACACACTTTAGTAATTTACACCAAACCAAAATCAAAACCAAAATCAGAGTATCCAAAAATCCAAGCCAGGTCAAAACCAGAACCAAAGTATCAAGCAATCCAAGTCAAGTCAAAAACAAAAACCAAAGTGCCGGTATAGGCACACCGTGGGTGATCAGGCCTCATTTCCGCTCAAATGGAGTGGGCAAGTTCCCAAGACCGGTCCTATCAAGCAATTCAAACCAAGTCAAAACCAAAACCAAACCAAAGTGCTGATAAAGGCACGCTGTGGGTGATCAGGCCACACTTCCACTCACATGGAGTGAGCAAGTTCTCAAGACTAGTCTTACCAAGTTTCAGATGTCTGGACTCCAAGTATCAGTTCCTTCCCAGTGTTCAGCCACTGCGTTGATCCTCCACAGGGGCCTGCCAGGCACTGCTCTGGCGAGGCGTCCAACCGGAGCAAATGCCTACCCAGGAGCGCTCTCAGGATCCGCGTCGCTTGGGCTGGTCAGGGTCCCCCACAGGGATGTTCCACAGGGCAGGCTTAAGCCGCCTAAGGAGCTGCCTCGACCATCCACCAATCACCTCGCTTCCCAGTCAGGGAACCAAGAAATGTAGCAGGACGAGCCGCAGACAAAACCGCTCAGACACCAAGTTAAAGAAGGAAGGGATTTATTCAGCCAGGGTCATCCGCAAGACTCCTGTCTCAAGAGCCGAGCTCCCCAAGTGAGCAATTCCTGTCCCTTTTAAGGGCTCACAACTCTAAGGGGGTGCATGTGAGAGGGTCGTGATCGATTGAGCAAGCAGGGGGTATGTGACTGGGGGCTGCATGCACCGGTAATTAGATCGGAACAAAACAGGGCAGGGATTTTCACAGTGCATTTCTACATAATGTCTGTAATCTATAGATAACATAGCCGATTAGGTCAGGGATCGATCTTTAACTACCAGGCTCAGGGTGTGACGCCGGGCTGTCTGCTTGTGGATTTCATTTCTGCCTTTTAGTTTTTACTTTTTCTTTCTTTGGAGGCAGAAATTGGGCATAAGACAATATGAGGGATGGTCTCCACCCTTACTGGAACATTTGGACCAATGTGTGTCTCATCATGTCCAATGACTCATGTCTCCTTTCAGGTTTTCTAGCTATAAGCCCAACAGCGATAATTTACCAAGGTGTTGGGTATGTGATGGCAGCCCATGCCAAGGGCAGCCTCCCTATCCCACAGCAGGCCTGTCCTGGGACGTTGCAGGGCGTCTATCTGCCCATCCCTGAGAAGCAGCACTTCTTAGTCACTCTGGGTTCGTTTTCTCCCCACGTCTTTCAAAGCTTCGATGGGAACAGAACACTTTGTTCAATAGGAGGCCCTGAAAGGCCCTTTTGTGCAGCATCCGTCCCAGGAACCAGCTCAATGTTCTCTGAAAGAAAAAAGGCTTGGATAAAGACTGGCATTTTAAGAACCCTGGAGGTCAGGCCCTTGGTAATGAGCCTCATTAGTATGCAAACACACGCAGAGCAAAGCTTTAGCTCCTCCTGAACCTAGCTCTTTGCAGATGTTGATTTTATAGGTGGGATTTTTTTTTTCCCCTTCAGCATCTGTGGGGTTGCTGCACAGGTAGGAGATTTTTTTCTGCCTGGAAATGTAGCTGAGACAGATCACTTCCCAGGCATTCTGCCAGGTTCTGCATTTCTGTCCCAAACAGGAAGTGGTCTCCTGGCAGATGTATTCTATTTATAAACAAATGAGTATGATTAGTTAGCCTCCTCCCACTTCCCTCATTCCCCTACAAACATGGTGGTATCCTGATCCATTATCTTGACCATGCCTGCATTGTGCACAGAGCCTGGGTTTTGGAACCAGATACACTGAGGCTCAAATCCTCACTCTGCCTCTTCCTGGCTGGGTGACCTTTGCAGATGACTTCTTTGAGCCAGTGTTTTCCTCTCAAATACAGTTTACAATAGTACCTGTTTTGCAAGTGAGGTGCCGGTGTCTTAGGATGCTAAGATGCAAAAATGAGATTTGGTGACCAGAGAAGAATACAATTAGAAGCAACTCATTGGCCAAGATTTTCCTGTAAGGAGATGAAATTAAGGAAGTAACTACTGAGCTCTGAAAAAATGCAATCAAATCCTAACATTTCCTTTTGGGTTGAAACTCAGAAACTTCCTATTACCCTCAAGGTAAACACAGACACACGCGCACACACACACACACACAAAAACAACAAAACAAAACAGAACCAAAAACACCCATACTCTGGCTCCAAAGGCTCTGGGTGTGTGTGATTTGGCTCCTATTCACTTCCTAGCTGCCAGTCTATCGTCTGACCTTGGGCTCTGGGGCTCTGAAGGTCTGAGACTCCTTAAGCTCCCTCATCCTCCCTCCAGCCTCTGATCCTGGAAGCTCCCTCTCCCCAGGATATTCTCCCATCCTCTCCTCCCCGCTGGCTAACTCCAGCTCAGTGTTCAGATTTCAACTGTAGCATCACTTACCCAGGACTGGGGGGTGTTAAGCCCTTAAAAGGGTTATTTGCTTCTGTGGCTTCTAGGGCCCCTACAAGTTCCACTTTGTAACGCACACTACACGTGGAATTTTTTTTTTTTTTGAGACAGAGTCTCGCTGTGTTGGCCAGGCTGGAGTGCAGTGGCTCAATCGCGGTTCACTGCAACCTCTGCCTCCCAGGTTCAAGAGATTCTCATGCCTCAGCCTCCCAAGTAGTTGAGATTACAGGCACATGCCACCATGCCTGGCTAATTTTGTTTGTTTGTTTGTTTTTGTATTTTTAGTAGAGACAGGGTTTCATCAAGTTGGCCAGGCTGGTCTCGAGCTCCTGACCTCATGTGATCCACCCACCTTGGGCTCCCAAAGTGCTGGGATTACAAATGTGAGCCGCCGCACCTGGTCATGCAAGTGGAATTTCTGATTCCCTATTTTCCTTGCTGGGTTTGCAAGCTCCGTGGGGATGTATTTCTACCTGGTACCATGGCTGGCACAGAGAAGGGACTCACTGAGTACCTGGGTGAGAAAGAAAATGGGAACTAAAGGAAAAGATAGGGTAATAGGGGAGATGTGAATATACTGGGGTGCTCCCCAGGTTCCCACAGCAGAGCACAGCCACTTGTTCATATACCCTCTGGATCACACCCCCTGGACATGGGATGAGATGAAGCATATGGTAACACTTTAAGGAACAAGCCTTTGAAATCCCCTTCTGAGCTTTACTGTGTACTTAGCTCTTTCTTCTGCCTTGGAAAGCTTCAAAGTCATTTCCAAGCCCTAATTACCCCACACACCACAGCCCCAGGCAGCCGCCAAACTTGGCCAAACTTGGCCTCAACCCTCCCAGTTGCAAATTAGAAAACTGAGCCCCAAAGTAAAAGCTTGCCTGGGGCCCAAAGAGAAAACCCACCTGAAATGTCCCTTGTTCCTCAGGAAACCACCTATGGAACAAGGGCTGAGGGCTGAGAATTCTTTGGGCCTCAGTTTCCTCACAGGAGTGTGAGACGTTCCCTGCTGTACAATTCCTTGATTCTCCCCTATGGATTTACCCAGTTCAGGAGCTGCAAGGAGGTAACACCCAGGCTGCCAAATGTGTTGTGAGGATCTCAATGTTGTTTTTTTCAATTGGAGATTTTGTATAAAACTATCTATTTAGAGGTTCTTTTGAAAAATCAATATATCTGGCAACACTGAACTCACTGTTTCCATCTCCATATGTATAAAACTGGCTGCAGTTGAGCAGTAGCTGCCTCTTTTCTACAGGTCATGTTTTCTCTGCTTTGCCACAGTCTCCACTGTTCCCTATTGTCTCTGACCTGGCTCACGTTACTCATTTGTGAAACCTGCTAAACCCTGTAGGCATTTGATTCACAGCTCTTGCAGTAAACACTTTCCCCTTAGTCACTACTTCTAGCTATACTGGCGTTCTCTCAGTTTCTCAAAAAAGTCAAACTTTTTCCAGCCGCAGGGCCCTTGCGTATACTGTTCCCTCTGCCAGGAATGCTCTTTCCTCCACAAGTTGCAGCTGAAGGGTCACCTTCTTTGTCTGAATTGGATTTCCCTTCATGTATCTGTATTCTTCCATGTCACATATCACACTTTGTGATTACTCATGGGTGTGATGATTTGTCTGTCTTCTCTCTCCCCTATTAGAATATTAGAATTAGGAGGGCAAGGACTTGCTTAAAGGATTGCTACCTCTGAAGCATGCAATCTAGAGCTGGGTACATCTTAGGACCTTGGTAAATATTTGTGTAATAAATGCATGAATGAATACATGAGCGGGTCTCTGCCAGGCATCCGTTCCATGAGAAGTGGCCGCTAGGTGCAGTGGCTCACACCTATAATCCCAGCACTTTGGGAGGCCAAGGCGGGTGGATCACTCAAGGTCAGGAGTTTGAGACTACCCTGGCCAACATGGTGAAAAACAAACAAACAAACAAAAAAGACAGAAAGTTAGCTGGGCGTGGTGGCATGCCTGTAATCCCAGCTACTTGGGAGGCTGAGGCAGAATTGCTTGAACCTGGGAGGCGGAGGATGCAGTGAGTCAAGATTGCGCCACTGCACTCCAGCCTGACACAGCACTCCAGCAACAGAGCGAGACTCCGTCTCAAACAAACAAACAAACAACAACAACAAAAAAGAAGTGTCCAATCATCCCATCTTCCTGCTTCCTGTGGGGTTGGTAAAAAGATGTCACTCTCTGGCCTCCCTATGTCCTCGGGCCCGTGTCAGCAGGTACATGTGTTCTACTTCTCCAGAAGCCCTAGGATGAAAGGTGGGTGAAGACACTTTAGGAGCATTTGCATTCAAACCTGGGTATATTTGTCAGGCAACTACAGATGCCTACAGAGATCAAAGGGATGATGAGATGACAGAGCTAGGAAATGAGGCCTTTTCTCCACGTGGAGAAAAGGAGGCTTGGCTTGAATTAGATCTATAAAGTCCCAAAGTGGATGCAGAGGGATGGATGCTTCAACGATTAGAAGGATTCGAGGTCTCCCTTGAAGTTTAAAAGAGTTCAAGGCAAAGAAGCATCTCCTCCAACGGCCTTGACTCAGAAGGATCTTACGGAGTGTTCTGCTCCTGAAGTGCCACCCCCCAGAAGGAACAGCTCCTTGTCATGGTTTAAAAGTTGTCCATGTTTAAAAATTGCAATATCACCTCACCCCCCACCGCCTCCCTGCCACACACACAGTCCTGATTTTCAATTTCTCTATAAAACCAGAAGAGCTAAGCCGGGCATGGTGGTTCACAACGGTAATCTCAGCACTCTGGGAGGCCGAAGTGGGCAGATCATTTGAGGTCAGGAGTTCAAGACCACCCTGGGCAACATGGTGAAACCCCATCTCTACTAAAAATACAAAAATTAGCCGGGTGTGGTGGTGCCCACCTGTAATCCCAGCTATTCTGGAGGCTGAGGCAGGAGAATCACTTGAACCCCAGAGATGAAGCTTGCAGTGAGCCGAGATTACACCACCTGTACTCCTTCTTGGGAGACAGAGTGAGACTCCATCCCTGCCCCAATTCCCCCCACCAAAAAATCAGAAGAGCCAGCAAAATTTGACCCTTATTCCCAAATCCCAATATTCAACTGAAGCTCAGACAGTTTGCCATAGTCCCCACCCACCACCCCCTTTTACCTACAGTCAGCCTACTTCACTCCTATGTATTAACCACCTAGCCCCTGAATGCACTTAAGTTTGCTTTCTTTAATTCAAAGTTTCCCAGGAATTCATCAGCTCTGGATATTGTTGACTCTAAGGTGATTCCCAAATTGAGATGGGGCTGTTTGCTCCTGGCTGAGCTGGGAACTGAGGGGCCTAAGGTCTACACTTTCCCCAGCCCCCTGCCTCCCAACTGCTGACCTCTAGGTCCTGTAATTCTAGCACTGGGGCCAAGCACTTCAAAGCCAAACAAGATCTAAATTTAGTTGGCACACATCCTCTTTGGCCTCGACCTGTTTTCTTCTGCCAGGCAGAGCCTTCTGCACTCTGCTCACTTCCTATTAAAATTAACAAGCGTTGCAGGCAGGCATCAAAGGCCGGGTTGTGCCTTTAATATTCTAGGCAGGCCCAGGCTGTGATCACAGCCCCTCCCGCTTCCTCCCTTCCAACTGAACTGGGGAAAGTGGTTTGGCTGGGAGTGCCAGAATCAGAACATTGGCCATCCTTGTCTGTTTGATATCTGCACGAAGGAAAATTCCAGGGCCAGTAGAACATCCCCACAGCAATTTTCTTCAAAGTGCCCTGCAAAAACTGGCCAATTATTCTTAAGAAGCACCCTTAAAGGGATATGTTATTATCCCTATTTTATTGGCAGAGAAACTGAGGACAAGTGGCTTGCCCAAGGCCACAGAGAGAGAGAAAAAGACAGAGAGAGAGAATCAAAGCAGTGACAGCATATATCTGTGTCCACCCCAGGCTCCCTCAGACCTGTATCTGGCCCAGGAATTCTAGCACACCCAGGCCTTCATGCCCAGCCAGGGTTGTCGTGGCCACCCTGTCTCATTCTCAGGCTGGGCTCCCCAGATCCAATCTGTGTGAGGACATTAGGTCAGTAACCCACAGGCACTACTGATGGGGGCAACAAGCTCTGTCATCAGCCCCTTTACAACACAAGAAATGAATGCTGTGGCTAATTATTCTCCTTCTATAAATGCTCAAACTGTTGCCTTTGTTTTTTCTACTTAACATTAATTGGAGGTTATCTGATTTATTTTTATTTTATTTTATTTTTTTTGAGACTGAGTCTTAACTCTGTCACCCAGGCTGGAGTGCAGTGGCACTATCTTGGCTCACTGCAACCTCCACCTTCCAGGTCAAGTGATTCTCCTGCCTCAGCCTCCTGAGTAGCTGAGATTACAGGCACACACCACCATGCCCAGCTAATTTTTTGTATTTTTAGTAGAGATGGGGTTTCACCATGTTGGCCAGGCTGGTCTTGAACTCCTGACCTCAGGTGATTTGCCCATCTCAGCCTCCCAAAGTGCTGGGATTACTCCCAAGCACCTCCCAAAGTGCTGGGATTGCTCCCAAAGGCATGCACCTGGCCTGATATATATATGATTATATACAATATTTTAATATTTTATATACATAAAATATATATATTTTTAAGAAAGGGTCTCACTCTGATACCCACTGAACTGCAATGGCATGATCATGGCTCACTGCAGCCTCGACCTCCTGGGCTCAGGTGGACCTCCTGCCTCAACCTTCCAAGTAGCTGGGACCACAGGTGCACACCATAATGCCTGGCTAATTTTTTAAACTTATTTGTGGAGATGGGGGTCTTGCTATGTTGCCCAGGCTGGTCTTGGACTCCTGGGCTCGAGCTATCCTCTGGCCTCAGCCACCCGGAATGTTGGGATTATAGGCGCGAGCCACCTCACCCAGCCAATGATCTTATTATTTTCAGAGGACTATATATTCATACTGGAGAAATCAACACACAACCAGTGTACAATGGTCTGGGTTTGTAGTGAAATCCCTGCTAGGTGGGTAAGGACTCTCTGGTTTGAGCCTTGGTCCCGCTACCTGAGGGCTGTTCAAACAGAAGCTCACAGATCCCAGGGATTTCAGAACAGGAGGAAACGGTGGAAATCTGGAAACCCGCTCTGTGTCGAGCACCCTGCGAGGGCTGCAGGGCCTGAGCTGCTGAATTCACACCCATGTCTTTGGAGGAAAAGCATGAGCAACAAGTGCCTAGGACAATGAACAATCAGTGAGGTTTCTCCCAAGAGTGTCTATGATCCCAATGCCTTCTATACAAACTAGTTTTGGGGAACATTGGCTTGGGGAAGGGGTTGCCCCTCTGGAAATCTTAGGAACAGGCATCCTCCAAAAGGTTGTCTCCTTACTCCAGGAACAGAGCTGGGAGGGGCCTGAGTAGTCTTCCAGGTGTGAACACCTCATTCTTTCAAGGAAATGGAGGCCCGGGCAGGGAAGTGAACTCGTGAGTGAGTGATGCCAGTGGGTGAGTCTGGAGGATTCAGATGCTCTGAGTCCCAGGCTGGTGTTCTTGCACTAGGAGAGAGAAAAGAGACAGGAGACAAATGAGAGGTGAGAGGGTAAAGGAAGAATGAGAGAAAAGGAGGAGGAGAGAAAAGGGAGAAGAAGGAAAAGAAGAGATGAGGCCAGACGCAGTGGCTCACACATGTAATTCAAGCACTTTGGGAGGCTGAGGCAGGCAGATCACCTGAAGTCAGGAGTTCGAGACCAGCCTGGCCAACATGGTGAAACTCCATCTCTACTAAAAATACAAAGTTAGCTGGGTATGGTGGCAGGTGCCTGTAATCCCAGCTACTTGGGAGGCTGAGGCAGGAGAATCGCTTGAACCCAGGAGGTGGAGGTTGCAGTGAGCCAAGATGGCACCATTGCACTCCAGCCTGGGCAACAAGAGCAAAACTCAGTCTCAAGAAAACAAAAAACAAACAAACAAACAAAAAAACGGAGCACGAGAGAAGAGATAGGCTCTTTTTAAGGTGCACTGGGGCGCCTTAGTTAATTTCACATCTGAGCATATGGTTCTGTGATGCCCGCCAACGACTTCTTTTCTGGGTGTCTGAACTCTTCAATGACATCATAAAACCTTCTTTGTACCACAGGTTGAACCACATGGCACTTTGTGGGGTCCTCGCGATTGCTTCATCCAAGAAGTTGGTTCTGCAAATGGCCACACTCCATAGCCGCCTAAGAGGTTTCAAAGGCACCTGGAGTTTCCTCCCCAATTTGCCAGCCCACTCAGCTGAGTCGCATTGGGGTGGAATGATAGGCAAGGCACTTCCCCTGTGGGCCTCAGGCTCCCAATCTGCAAATGGGGTTTAGACTAAGAGAAAGTTTGGACCATGTTCCTGCTCTTAGAGCTCTGGCATTCTAGAATTTTGTCAATTCCAAGTTACTCTGCTTCTCTCCTTCTTCTTCAACTATTTGTGAGAGGCATTACAGACTGAGTCCAGAACTCCTTGCTATGAATTAATTACAACTGGAAGAAAAAGGTTCTAAATGAACAGGGGATAAAGTGCCAGGAACCTAACACAGACCTTGCTCAAGTCGGTAAGACCATCCCCCATGGGGTTAGCAACCGCTTTTGGTGGACGTGAAGGCCGAGGGTGCTGATCCCAGCTGCCACCTCCCTCCACTCCCCAGCTACTTTGGGCGACCTCCCTGGGGACATACCAGTATGTTCATCATCTTCATCTTCCAAGGGCATTTTTGAGCCTCCTAAACTGGAAAGTTATTAAAAATCAGAAGCGTGGAGAGACAGAAACACCCAGTGTGTCTGAGAAAATGATATAAATTGGGATTGGTGTGTGCCGTGTCCGGCCAAGCAATCATGGGGTGCAGCATGTTAGAAACAACACTGGACCACAGAGAGGAGGTCCACATGGCCAGAGAATTTACGATAGCGTGCTTTGCCTCAGTAGTAATTAGGGAAATATAAATCCACAACCAAGGAAGTGACATTTCATATCTGTTGTATCTGTCTCAACCAGAAGGCTAACCCAAAGCCTAGCACACTGTTTAACTGGCAAAAATTAGAATCCAGGCATGGTGGCTCACACCTGTAATCCCAGCACTTTGGGAGGCTGAAGTGGGAGGATCACTTGAGCCCAGGAGTTTGAGCCCAACCAGGCCAACATAGTGAGACCCCCATCTCTCCAAAAAAAAAAAAAAAAAAAAAAAAAGAAAGAAAAGAAACGATTAGAAAGTCTGATAATACCAAGTGTTGACAAGGACGTAGAGAAATGGATACTTGAGTACTTTGCTTGTGGGAGTGTCAACCTCTACAGTGAGTGATTTGGGAATATCTAGTAAAGTAGAATAAGCACATTCCCTTCAAACCAGCAAGTCCACTCCTAGGCATGCCCCCTAGAGAAACTGATGGATTTCAAATAAGGAAATATGTCTATGTGGACATTCATTGCAAGAGTGTTCATCATAATGAAAAGGTGGAAATGTCTGTATGCCCATCAACAGGGAAAAGGAGAAACTGTGAAATAGTTCTATAGTAGAATACCATAAAGCAGTTAAAATCATAGGTCAATTTTAAAATTTCACACTATCATAAGATCTCTGGCCACGCAGGGCCCCTCTCTGTGGTCCAGTGTTCTTTCTAACATGCTGATGCTGCAGCCTGTGATTGCTCGGTGGGACATAGCACTCACCAGTCCCACTTTGGGACCAGTTTATATCATTTTCTCAGACACACGTGATGTCTCTGTCTTTCCACACTTCTGATTTTTAATAACTTCCCAGTTTAGGAACAAAAAAGACAAAAAAAGATAATAAGCTACATGGCGAATGATGCCATTTTATACAAGGTTTATAAACCTGTAACACAAGACTATGTAATTTTTATAGACACATACATATGCAGGAAAAGCAGAAAACTATGCGTGGTCTGGAGACAGTATAGGTCATAAAAAATGAAAGAAAACTATGTGGACATGATAAACACATAATTTGTAAAATTGGTTCCCTGGTTTGGTGGTGGAGTAAGAACGAGATCAGGGAAGATTACACAGGGAGTTTCCACAGTCTTTGACTTTTTTCATCTCTTTAAAAAATTGAAATGAATAGAACTTAATGTTAGTATTTGATAATGTGAGAAGGTTTCTTTTTTTTTTAAATTTATTTATTATTATTATACTTTAAGTTGTAGGGTATATGTGCATAACGTGCAGGTTTGTTACATATGTATACTTGTGCCCTGTTGGTGTGCTGCACCCATCAACTCATCATTTACATCAGGTATAACTCCCAATGCAATCCCTCCCCCCTCCCCCCTCCCCATGATAGGCCCCTGTGTGTGATGTTCCCCTTCCTGAGTCCAAGTGATCTCATTGTTCAGTTCCCACCTATGAGTGAGAACATGCGGTGTTTGGTTTTCTGTTCTTGTGATAGTTTGCTAAGAATGATGGTTTCCAGCTGCATCCATGTCCCTACAAAGGACACAAACTCATCCTTTTTGATGGCTGCATAGTATTCCATGGTGTATATGTGCCACATTTTCTTAATCCAATCTGTCACTGATGGACATTTGGGTTGATTCCAATTCGTTGCTGTTGTGAATAGTGCTGCAATAAACATACGTGTGCATGTGTCTTTATAGCAGCATAATTTATAATCCTTTGGGTATATACCCAGTAATGGGATGGCTGGGTCATATGGTACATCTAGTTCTAGATCCTTGAGGAATCGCCATACTGTTTTCCATAATGGTTGAACTAGTTTACAATCCCACCAACAGTGTAAAAGTGTTCCTATTTCTCCACATCCTCTCCAGCACCTGTTGTTTCCTGACTTTTTAATGATCGCCATTCTAACTGGTGTGAGATGGTATCTCATTGTAGTTTTGATTTGCATTTCTCTGATGGCCAGTGATGATGAGCATTTTTTCATGTGTCTGTTGGCTGTATGAATGTCTTCTTTTGAGAAATGTCTGTTCATATCCTTTGCCCACTTTTTGATGGGGTTGTTTGTTTTTTTCTTGTAAATTTGTTTGAGTTCTTTGTAGGTTCTGGATATTAGCCCTTTGTCAGATGAGTAGATTGCAAAAGTTTTCTCCCATTCTGTAGGTTGCCTGTTCACTCTGATGGTAGTTTCTTTTGCTGTGCAGAAGCTCTTTAGTTTAATGAGATCCCATTTGTCAATTTTGGCTTTTGCTGCCGTTGCTTTTGGTGTTTTAGACATGAAGTCTTTGCCCATGCCTATGTCCTGAATGGTACTACCTAGGTTTTCCTCTAGGATTTTTATGGTATTAGGTCTAACATTTAAGTCTCTAATCCATCTTGAATTAATTTTCGTATAAGGAGTAAGGAAAGGATCCAGTTTCAGCTTTCTACTTATGGCTAGCCAATTTTCCCAGCACCATTTATTAAATAGGGAATCCTTTCCCCATTTCTTGTTTCTCTCAGGTTTGTCAAAGATCAGATGGCTGTAGATGTGTGGTATTATTTCTGAGGACTCTGTTCTGTTCCATTGGTCTATATCTCTGTTTTGGTACCAGTACCATGCTGTTTTGGTTACTGTAGCCTTGTAGTATAGTTTGAAGTCAGGTAGCGTGATGCCTCCAGCTTTGTTCTTTTGACTTAGGATTGTCTTGGAGATGCGGGCTCTTTTTTGGTTCCATATGAACTTTAAAGCAGTTTTTTCCAATTCTGTGAAGAAACTCATTGGTAGCTTGATGGGGATGGCATTGAATCTATAAATTACCTTGGGCAGTATGGCCATTTTCACGATATTGATTCTTCCTATCCATGAGCATGGTATGTTCTTCCATTTGTTTGTGTCCTCTTTTATTTCACTGAGCAGTGGTTTGTAGTTCTCCTTGAAGAGGTCCTTTACATCCCTTGTAAGTTGGATTCCTAGGTATTTTATTCTCTTTGAAGCAATTGTGAATGGAAGTTCATTCCTGATTTGGCTCTCTGTTTGTCTGTTACTGGTGTATAAGAATGCTTGTGATTTTTGCACATTGATTTTGTATCCTGAGACTTTGCTGAAGTTGCTTATCAGCTTAAGGAGATTTTGGGCTGAGACAATGGGGTTTTCTAAATATACAATCATGTCATCTGCAAACAGGGACAGTTTGACTTCTTCTTTTCCTACTGAATACCCTTGATTTCTTTCTCTTGCCTGATTGCCCTAGCCAGAACTTCCAACACTATGTTGAATAGGAGTGGTGAGAGAGGGCATCCCTGTCTTGTGCCAGTTTTCAAAGGGAATTTTTCCAGTTTTTGCCCATTCAGTATGATATTGGCTGTGGGTTTGTCATAAATAGCTCTTATTATTTTGAGGTACGTTCCATCAATACCGAATTTATTGAGCGTTTTTAGCATGAAGGGCTGTTGAATTTTGTCAAAAGCCTTTTCTGCATCTATTGAGATAATCATGTGGTTCTTGTCTTTGGTTCTGTTTATATGCTGGATTATGTTTATTGATTTGCAATGTTGAACCAGCCTTGCATCCCAGGGATGAAGCCCACTTGATCATGGTGGATAAGCTTTTTGATGTGTTGCTGAATCCGGTTTGCCAGTATTTTATTGAGGATTTTTGCATCGATGTTCATCAGGGATATTGGTCTAAAATTCTCTTTTTTTGTTGTGTCTCTGCCAGGCTTTGGTATCAGGATGATGTTGGCCTCATAAAATGAGTTAGGGAGGATTCCCTCTTTTTCTATTGATTGGAATAGTTTCAGAAGGAATGGTACCAACTCTTCCTTGTACCTCTGGTAGAATTCAGCTGTGAATCCATCTGGTCCTGGACTTTTTTTGGTTGGTAGGCTATTAATTATTGCCTCAATTTCAGAGCCTGCTATTGGTCTATTCAGGGATTCAACTTCTTCCTGGTTTAGTCTTGGAAGAGTGTAAGTGTCCAGGAAATTATCCATTTCTTCTAGATTTTCCAGTTTATTTGCGTAGAGGTGTTTATAGTATTCTCTGATGGTAGTTTGTATTTCTGTGGGGTCGGTGGTGATATCCCCTTTATCATTTTTAATTGCGTCAATTTGATTCTTCCCTCTTTTCTTCTTTATTAGTCTTGCTAGTGGTCTGTCAATTTTGTTGATCTTTTCAAAAAACCAACTCCTGGATTCATTGATTTTTTGGAGAGTTTTTTGTGTCTCTATCTCCTTCAGTTCTGCTCTGATCTTAGTTATTTCTAGCCTTCTGCTAGCTTTCGAATGTGTTTGCTCTTGCTTCTCTAGTTCTTTTAATTGCGATGTTAGAGTGTCAATTTTAGATCTTTCCTGCTTTCTCTTGTGGGCATTTAGTGCTATAAATTTCCCTCTACACACTGCTTTAAATGTGTCCCAGAGATTCTGGTATGTTGTATCTTTGTTCTCATTGGTTTCAAAGAACATCTTTATTTCTGCCTTCATTTCGTTATGTACCCAGTAGTCATTCAGGAGCAGGTTGTTCAGTTTCCATGTAGTTGAGCGGTTTTGATTGAGTTTCTTAGTCCTGAGTTCCAGTTTGATTGCACTGTGGTCTGAAAGACAGTTTGTTATAATTTCTGTTCTTGTACATTTGCTGAGGAGTGCTTTACTTCCAATTACGTGGTCGATTTTGGAGTAAGTACGATGTGGTGCTGAGAAGAATGTATATTCTGTTGATTTGGGGTGGAGAGTTCTATAGATGTCTATTAGGTCTGCTTGCTGCAGAGATGAGTTCAATTCCTGGATATCCTTGTTAACTTTCTGTCTCATTGATCTGTCTAATGTTGACAGTGGAGTGTTGAAGTCTCCCATTATTATTGTATGGGAGTCTAAGTCTCTTTGTAAGTCTCTAAGGACTTGCTTTATGAATCTGGGTGCTCCTGTATTGGGTGCATATATATTTAGGATAGTTAGCTCTTCCTGTTGAATTGATCCCTTTACCATTATGTAATGGCCTTCTTTGTCTCTTTTGATCTTTGATGGTTTAAAGTCTGTTTTATCAGAGACTAGTATTGCAACCCCCGCTTTTTTTTGTTCTCCATTTGCTTGGTAAATCTTCCTCCATCCCTTTATTTTGAGCCTATGTATGTCTCTGCATGTGAGATGGGTCTCCTGAATACAGCAGACTGATGGGTCTTGACTCTTTATCCAGTTTGCCAGTCTGTGTCTTTTAATTGGAGCATTTAGTCCATTTACATTTAAGGTTAAGATTGTTATGTGTGCACTTGATCCTGCCATTATGCTATTAACTGGTTATTTTGCTCGTTAGTTGATGCAGTTTCTTCCTAGCTTCGATGGTCTTTACATTTTGGCATGTTTTTGCAATGGCTGGTACCGGTTGTTCCTTTCCATGTTGAGTGCTTCCTTCAGGGTCTCTTGTAAGGCAGGCCTAGGGGTGACAAAATCTCTAAGCATTTGCTTATCTGTAAAGGATTTTATTTCTCCTTCACTTATGAAACTTAGTTTGGCTGGATATGAAATTCTGGGTTTAAAATTCTTTTCTTTAAGAATGTTGAATATTGGCCCCCACTCTCTTCTGGCTTGGAGAGTTTCTGCCGAGATATCTGCTGTTAGTCTGATGGGCTTCCCTTTGTGGGTAACCCGACCTTTCTCTCTGGCTGCCCTTAAGATTTTTTCCTTCATTTCAACTTTGGTGAATCTGGCAATTATGTGTCTTGGAGTTGCTCTTCTCGAGGAGTATCTTTGTGGCGTTCTCTGTATTTCCTGGATTTGAATGTTGGCCTGCGCTACTAGGTTGGGGAAGTTCTCCTGGATGATATCCTGAAGAGTGTTTTCCAACTTGGTTCCATTTTCCCCCTCACTTTCAGGCACCCCAATCAGACGTAGATTTGGTCTTTTTACATAATCCCATACTTCTTGCAGGCTTTGTTCATTTCTTTTTCTTCTTTTTTCTTTTGGTTTCTCTTCTCGCTTCATTTCATTCATTTGATCCTCAATCGCTGATACTCTTTCTTCCAGTTGATCGAGTCGGTTACTGAAGCTTGTGCATTTGTCACGTATTTCTCGTGTCATGGTTTTCATCTCTTTCATTTCGTTTATGACCTTCTCTGCATTAATTACTCTAGCCATCAATTCTTCCACTTTTTTTTCAAGATTTTTAGTTTCTTTGCGCTGGGTACGTAATTCCTCCTTTAGCTCTGAGAAATTTGATGGACTGAAGCCTTCTTCTCTCATCTCGTCAAAGTCATTCTCCGTCCAGCTTTGATCCGTTGCTGGCGATGAGCTGCGCTCCTTTGCCGGGGGAGATGAGCTCTTATTTTTTGAATTTCCAGCTTTTCTGCCCTGCTTTTTCCCCATCTTTGTGGTTTTATCTGCCTCTGGTCTTTGATGATGGTGATGTACTGATGGGGTTTTGGTGTAGGTGTCCTTCCTGTTTGATAGTTTTCCTTCTAACAGTCAGGACCCTCAGCTGTAGGTCTGTTGGAGATTGCTTGAGGTCCACTCCAGACCCTGTTTGCCTGGGTATCAGCAGCAGAGGCTGCAGAAGATAGAATATTTCTGAACAGCGAGTGTACCTGTCTGATTCTTGCTTTGGAAGCTTCCTCTCAGGGGTGTACTCCTCCCTGTGAGGTGTGGGGTGTCAGACTGCCCCTAGTGGGGGATGTCTCCCAGTTAGGCTACTCAGGGGTCAGGGACCCACTTGAGCAGGGAGTCTGTCCCTTCTCAGATCTCAACCTCCGTGTTGGGAGATCCACTGCTCTCTTCAAAGCTGTCAGACAGAGTCGTTTGCGTCTGCAGAGGTTTCGGCTGCGTTTGTTATTGCCCTGTCCCCAGAGGTGGAGTCTACAGAGACAGGCAGGTTTCCTTGAGCTGCTGTGAGCTCCACCCAGTTCGAGCTTCCCAGCAGCTTTGTTTACCTACTTAAGCCTCAGCAATGACGGGCGCCCTTCCCCCAGCCTCGCTGCTGCCTTGCCGGTAGATCACAGACTGCTGTGCTAGCAATGAGGGAGGCTCCGTGGGTGTGGGACCCTCCCGGCCAGGTGTGGGATATGATCTCCTGGTGTGCCTGTTTGCTTAAAGCGCAGTATTGGGGTGGGAGTTACCCGATTTTCCAGGTGTTGTGTGTCTCAGTTCCCCTGGCTAGGAAAAGGGATTCCCTTCCCCCTTGCGCTTCCCAGGTGAGGCAATGCCTCGCCCTGCTTCAGCTCTCGCTGGTCGGGCTGCAGCAGCTGACCAGCACCGATCGTCCGGCACTCCCCAGTGAGATGAACCCAGTACCTCAGTTGAAAATGCAGAAATCACCGGTCTTCTGTGTCGCTCGCGCTGGGAGTTGGAGACTGGAGCTGTTCCTATTCGGCCATCTTGCTCCGCCCCCCGAAGGTTTCGTATTTAATTCTCGATTCTGGTCTGTTTTAAAAATAGTTGAGAATAAGCCGGGCGTGGTGGCTCACGCCTGTAATCCCAGCACTTTGGGAGGCTGAGGCAGGCGGATCACAAGGTCAGGAGATCGAGACCTTCCTGGCTAACACGGTGAAACCTCGTCTCTACTAAAAATACAAAAAATTAGCCGGGTGTGGTGGCGGGCACCTGTGGTCCCAGCTACTCGGGAGGTTGAGGCAGGAGAATGGCGTGGGCCCGGGAGGCAGAGCTTGCAGTGAGCCAAGATCGCGCCACTGCACTCCAGCCTGGGCGACAGAGGGAGACTCCGTCTCAAAAAAAAAAAAAATAGTTGAGAATAAAATATAATTTCTATTCTATTAAAAATATTTCTTAGAGACACGGTCTCCCTCTGTCACCCAGGCTAGAGTGCAGTGGCACAATCATGGTTTGCTGCAGCTTCTTGGCTGGACCTCCTAGGCTCAAGCAATCCTCCTGCCTCAGCCTCCAAAGTAGCTGGGACTACAGGTGTGTGCCACCACGCCTGGTTCATTTTATATTTTAAAAATTATTTTTAATTATTATTATTATTTTTTGAGATGGAGTATCACTCTGTCGCCCAGGCTGGAGTGCAGTGGCACGGCTCATGCAATCTCCACCTCCTGGGTTCAAGAGATTCTCCTGCCTCAGCTTCTCAAGTAACTGGGATTACAGGCGGGTGCCACTGTGCCCGGCTAATTTTTTTGTATTTTTAGTAGAGGTGGGGTTTCACCATGTTGGCCAGGCTGGTCTCGAACTCCTGACCTTGTGATTTGCCCGCCTTGGCCTCCCAAAGTGCTGAGATTACAGGCGTGAGCCACCGCGCCCTGGCCATCATTTAAAAAATTTCTTACAGAGACAAGTTATCCCTCTGTTGCCCAAGCTGGTCTGGAACTCCTGGGATCAAGTGATCCTCCTTCCTCGGCCTCCCAAATTACTGGGATTATAGGCATGAGCCACCACATCAGCCAAAACAATAATTTGAAAAAGAAGAAAAAACATAGAAAAGCACTGAGCCATGAGCTCCGTCCACTTGGGACTGCAGACGCAGATCTGCTACAAATCTCTGTTGTCCTGGGCAAGTCCACTAACCTTGCTAGGCAGGGCCTGTATTCAGCAGTTTTCCAACTGGTTCTTACTCAGCACTATCTCCCCTGGTACCATAAAGGCATTATGTGTGAGGGGGGAAAGGTGGGATGTACAGGATAAAACAGATTTTTGAAAGAGAAGTTGCCTGCGTAGATAGGGAAAGTTGGGGACAGATGGACCTAGCATCCCACCTACAGCAGCCCCTACCATTCTCCACGAACCCTGGGGCTCTGAGCATGCACAGCTTGAATACCCCTAGTCCAGCCCCAACATCCCATGAGGAACCTGGAGGCTGCCTAGACTGGCAGAAATGAAGGGACAAGATTAGAGTGAGATGGGTGAGGCCGGGCGCGGTGGCTCAAGCCTGTAATCCCAGCACTTTGGGAGGCCGAGACGGGCGGATCACGAGGTCAGGAGATCGAGACCATCCTGGCTGACACGGTGAAACCCCGTCTCTACTAAAAAATACAAAAAAACTAGCCGGGCGAGGTGGCGGGCGCCTGTAGTCCCAGCTACTCGGGAGGCTGAGGCAGGAGAATGTCGTGAACCCGGGAGGCAGAGCTTGCAGTGAGCCAAGATCACGCCACTGCACTCTAGCCTGGGCGGCAGAGCGAGACTCTGTCTCAAAAAAAAAAAAAAAAAAAAAAAGAGTGAGATGGGTGAGGTGCCTAGGACACAGCATTTCAGGAGGTGCTCACTCTTGGGGTGGTTCAAGTGCCCCCCTGCCCTTGTGTGCCCTCATAGAAACCCTGCCTGCGCTCTCTTTTTCTGATAGTCATGGACACACTCATCACCCCTACTAGAAAAGCAAGCTCCTCAAGACCACGGCTCAGCTCTGTGTCTGGTTCACTCACCCCATCCAGAGGGCAAGCTCAAAGCTCGGCATGCAGTAGGTCTTAAATATTGTTGCTGAAAGATTGATTAAAGAAGGACAGAAGAAAAAAGAAAGGTAAAAAATGGCTGGGCAAGGTGGCTCACATGTATGATCCCAACATTTTGAGAGACCAAGGCAGGAGGATCATTTCAGCCTGGGAGTTTAAGACCAGCCTGAGCTACACAGCAAGACCTGGTCTCTACAAAGAATTTAAAAACAAAATTGGCTGGGCGCAGTGGAGCACACCTGTAGTCCCAGCTATTCCAGAAGCCAAGGCAGGAGGATGCCCTGAGTTCAGGAGTTTGAGGCTGCAGTGAGCTCTGATCATGCCACTGCACTCCAGCCTGGGTGACAGAGTGAGACTCTGTCTTAAAAAGAAAGAAAGAAAGAAAAGAAAGAAAAAAAAAAAACAGAGGAAGGAGAAAGCAAGCAAAGAAGAAAAGAACAAAGAAAAGAGGAGGGAAGGAAGAAAGAACGGACGGGGAGACTCCTCACCCTCTCCAAAGCCAGCATCTGGGCTGCCAGCCAACCTGGACCAGTCACTTTGCTGCTGGGGGCAATGAGTGTGGGTAATTGTTGGCTTCAGCCTTACTCATCCTTCCTGGGGGCTGTGTGCAAAGCAGAGGGTTTCACTTGCCCAGTGGGTACTGAATTATAGCTGTGGAGCCGAGTCCCATGTAATTAACCAGCAGCCGCAAGCCCCGGAGAGTCTGTGAAGGTTGCCTAGTGCACAGGTGGTTTGGGCCCTGAGCAAGGCAACTCCTAATTAGCCTTGGCCTGGTTTTTACAATCCACAGCGCTGGGACCCACCTCCTGGGAGGCTGGCTACACATTGGCTGTGGAGTTCCTTACTGGGGCTCCCAGAGTGGAATTGGGTCCCAGAAAAGCAGAATTTTGTATGTGTTTGTGCATATATTTGGGTTGGGAAGAGAGGCTTCCTTAGAACTACTCTAAGAGAGTAGTTCTTCCATTTATAATCATCTTCCTTTTAAAGATGACACACTGGTGTTTAGAGAGGTGACGTGCCTTGTTGAAAGCACTGGGGCTGAACTCCAGATATATGTGACTCCATATCAAGTTGCCTTATCCCTCCACTATAAACACTATAAACATGAAACCTTAATATCATTTACCATTCCTTGAACACTTGGTGCGTTAAATGTCAGACCTTTATTTTCTCAATTCTCACCATAACTTAATGAATAGACCCACTTATCCCCATTTTGTAGTTGAAGTTCACAGAGACAAGGGGGCGTGTCTGAGGTTATGCAGCAAACAGAGAGAGGAGCCAGGATGAAAACCAAGTCTGAAGGTCTGCAGCCCATGATCTTCACCGTGTTGTCTCTTGCTAGGGAGTGAAAGGCTGATGAGAAACGACAGTCAGCATGGGGAAGACTGGACCATAGCTTACTCTCTGGATGTTAATGGTTGATGAAGCTGGGAGGCAGAAACATACACATTGTACCTCAGATACCATTGCACTTCTTCACACTGATTAGGTGGGCACACTTTTCAAAGTCTGAATAAAGGAAGTGTTGGAGGAGGTACTGGGGAAATGGGGACTCTCAGAAATTGCTAGAAGGAGCATAAATTGGCATAGGATCTTTGGAGACCAATTGCCCCATACAACCTAGCCATCCTTCTAGGGAGGAATGAACACTCATCTATCTACGTAACATGAATGGGGCTATTCCTTCCTTGCAGCATTTTTGTAATAGAGGATATGTGAAAGCAAGTTAAATGTCAGTAGGGGAATGGATAAGGAAAATATGGTGTATTCATACAATGTGATATCATAATCAGGCATCAGCATAGATAGATCTCAAAAACATGGTGATGGGGCCGGGCGTGGTGGCTCACGCCTGTAATCCCAGCACTTTGGGGGTGCTGAGGTGGGCGGATCACCTGAGGTCAGGCATTTGAGACAAGCCTGGCAAACATGGTGAAACCCCGTCTCTATTAAAAATACAAAAATTAACTGGGTATGGTGGCTGGAGTCTGTAATCCCAGCTGCTTGGGAGGCTGAGGTAGGAGAATCGCTTGAACCTGGGAGGTAGAGGTTGCAGTGAACTGAGATCATGCCACTGCACTCCAGTCTGGGCAACAGAGTGAGACTCCATCTCAAACAAAACAAAACAAACAAACAAAAAACATAAAGATGGAAGGAAAAAACAGTTGTAGAACAATATTTACGTTATAGTACCACTTATGTACTTTTAAAAAACACATAAAGCAATACTGTATACATGTATACACATACATAAGAAAAGAATAAAAACAAGAATGGAGAGAATACACTTGAATTTTATCATTGACTTCCTTTGGAGAGAGTGGGGAGGAGTCTGGGAAGAAATATAAAAGGAACTTCAATATATTCAATTCAACAAATTGAGCCCCTGCCTTGTTCCAGGTACTTTTCTGGACACTGAGTATATGGTAGTGAGCAAAACAGACCAAAATGCCTGCACATGTGAAGCTCACATTTTGGAAAAGGAGTCAGACAATAAACTAGACAAATATGCAAAATATATAGTATGTTTCATGGTGAAAAGTACCAAAGAGGAAAAAGAAAGCAAAATGGCACACACGTAGTGTGGAGATTTCAGATAAAGTGGCCAGAGATTACCTCACCTGAAGGAGAGGAAAAATATCTCCAGATAGTTCAAGCAGATACCTAGGGGAAGATGTTTTAGAGATGTGCAAAGGCCCTGGGGCTGAGGCATGATTGACAAGTTCAAGTATTGAGCCGGCAGAGAGGCTGGGAAGTGCCATAGAGACAAAGGCAGAGAGGGAACAGGGGCTGACCTGGTGGCCAAGAGCTTTTTTGTTTACTAGGTGAGATGGAAAGCTTCTAATGGATTCTGAGCAGAGCAGTGACACAATGTAACTTTTTTCTTTTCTCTTTCTTTCTCACTTGCTTTCTTCCTTTCTTCCTTCCTTTCTGTCTCTCTCTCTCTCTCTTTCTTTTTTTTTTTTTTTTTTTTGACAGAGTCTCGCTCTGTTGCCCAGGCTGGAATGCAGTGGCAGGATCTCAGCTCACCACAACTTCCTCCTCCCAAATTCAACCAATTCTCCTGCCTCAACCTCCAGAGTAGCTGGAACTACAGGCACGCACCACCATGCATGGCTAATTTTTGTGTTTTTAGTAAAGACGGGGTTTCACTATGTTGGCCAGGCTGGTCTCGAACTCCTGACCTCGTGTTCCACCCACCTCAGCCTCCCAAAGTGCTGGGATTACAGGCGTGAGCCATCATGCCTGGTTGTAACTTTTATTTTAATAGAACCACTCTGAGTGTTGTGTGGCTAATTAGGGGGTTTGGAAAGAGGTAAAAAGGATAGCAAAAGGAGCAGAGGCAGGGAGGCCAGTTAGGAAACAAGTGCTGAGTCTAGGGTATATGATGGTGCCTCAAATCAGGTAGCAGCCATGGAGGCAGACAAGACTGCGGGAGGATCTGGCAGGAGGTAAGCAGGAGCTCAGCTGAGGACAGGAGGAATTTGAGATGCTGTTGGACATTCACATGGAGGTATTGAGTAGCAGCCAGGCTACGAGATTGGAGTTCGGAAGAGAGGCTGGGTTGAAGCATAAGTTGGGGGCAACCAGCACATAAGTGGTGTTTAGAGCCATTAATCTGTTAATTTTTTTTTTTTTTTTGAGATAGAGCCTTGCTCTGTCACCCAGGCTGGAGTGCAGTGATGCAATCATAGCTCATTGCAGCCTTCAACTCCTGGGCTCAAACATTCCTCTTATCTCAGCCTCCCAAGTAGCTATGACTACAGCTGTATGCCATCACACCTGGCTTTTTTTTTTTTTTTTTTTTTTTTTTTTTAAATAGAGGCAAGGTCTTACTATGTTGGCCAGGCTGGTCTTGAACTCCTGAGCTCAAGCGATCCTGCTGCCCTGGCCTCCCCAAGTGCTGGGATTATAGGCATGAGCCACCGTGCTCAGCCCTGTTGAATTTTTATTTCTTAAAACAGCTGAAGCAATAGGGCAGTGTCAACATCTGTTATTTCTGGGTGGTAGATACAGTGGTGTTTGGAATACTATTCTTTGTACTTTTTAGTATGTTTCAATTTTTTCTAATAAAAAATTAATTAATAAACAGCTTATAAAGCCACAGAGGCTTTAATGTGCTGAACAATTCTGTCATGAGGGCTTTGGACGTAAGGCATGAGTGCCAGCAACAAGCTGAGAAGTCAAATTCAAATATCCCCCGTCACCAACCTAAGCTCAGTGGCAGGGCTTGGCCCGTCTCTCTGGGCTCCTGTTTTTCCTATTTGGACAACGAGGGGCTGGCTTCTGACTTAGCAGCGTTCTTCCAGTGCTGATCCTCTGGGATTCAAGCTGGTGCCCCATAGGCCACTCTGCCCTCTCTGATTTTACCCCCAGGGTCTCATGCCTACTCCTACATATAAGGCCAGAAATACCCCCCAGGAGAGGCCTTTGTAGGTGAAATGTCAACTTTGCTTCCAAACAGAGAGAAACTGCAGCAAAGAGAATCAGAAAGGACAGTGCCCCATGCTCTCTTGGCCCTGGGACTCAAAAGTTCCATTGAGTGTAAAAGCTGGGAGCCCCGACGCTAAAACCCCACAATATTTACGGCTGATGAATGCATCCTGCTCAGGACTACAGAACCATATGGTGATCTATGAGCCTGAAACATGCAAATGGGTGGGTGGCCAAACCAAACTACCAATTTGTATTAGATACAGATCGTGATAATCCTATTAATAGTAATAATGTCGGTGATAATAATATTGCGCCAGATTTTGAACTCAGTGATTAATATGTATTCTCTCATTTAACCTCCACAACAACAGTGCTGTAGGGTTGTCATTTGCACGAGCTAGATTTTGCGGATCAGGAAACTGAGGCTCAGAGAGGTCAAGCAGCTCTGAGTCTCAGAGCTCAAACAAGTCTCCCTATGCTGCCCAGGCTGGTCTCGAACTCCTGGTCTCAAGCAATCCTCCCGTTTCAGCCTCCCAAGGTTCTGGGATTGCAGATATGAGACACCGCATCTGGCCCGGTTTTGATATTAGCATTCAGTTGGGGCCTTAAGCAACTTCACACTGTCCATCATCCAAGGAAAAAGCGATTCCTGGCCTAGGCAGAGGAGGGAGAGAGATGGCTTCAATAAGGTGAAGGAAAATCCCTTCCTGTCTCTGGTCTCACTTGGTTAAGCCAGACCTTCTAAGCCATTAATACTTGCTGGAGGGCAGCCCAAGAGGTGGAGGAGGCTGGGCCTGCCATGAGAGATGTGCCAGAACTGGGCTGGGGGTGCAAGCCTGGGAAGATGGATCCAGCTTCAAGACTCTGGGAGCAGCCACACCTGGTCATGGATCTCCTGGGCTGAGATGTCCTCCAGACCTTCTGAACCATAAACTGCTTTTACTCACCATTGGCTCCCCAGTGCCCAGCACAGTGCCTGACCCTTGGAGGGTGATGAATGAATACATGTCCCCTACTAGGCTGTGAACTCCTTTAAGGAGGGCACCACTTGGGGATCACTACAGTATTGCCCCCTCCTCCCCTCCCCAGTGCCTGCCACAGTGACCTGCTGATGACCATGGAGCCAAATCCCTTTCTCCTCATTAGAAGCTCTCAGCCCAAAATCCATGGTTCCATGGGTCAGACTGAGGCCCAAGTGGTCCTTATGGATGAATGATGGAGACCCCACCAAGCTGAGAACTTGGAGGAATGATCTCCCATGGTTATGGCCAGGCCCATTTTTCGCCTTTCTGAATGGCAACAGCATATTTCAGCAGAGGTCCTCAGTAGAGCCACATGCAGGAGATACATGCATTTGTCCACTCGTCACTCACTTAGTCATTTGTTCACTTATATATCCACTCTCTCACTCATGCCTTTGGTCCTTTGATTACTCATCTGATTAATTCATCCATTCATCCAACATTGTGCAGAATGTTGAATGGGTTTAGAGATGCTTCAGGCACAGGTTTTTTACCTGAGAGCTCCCAGATTGGGGCGAGAAAGGTAAGAGCCATCAACACAAATAATCATACAGCAGCTTAGCAAGTAGTAAATGTCATGAGAAATATACAGACACATCAGCCAAGGGATAGAGAGAGAGATTTCTCCCAACTAAGAAAGGGAGCGATCAGAGGTGGCTTCCTGGAGGAAGTGTAATCAGCACCAGCTCCAGAATTTCTCCATGGGGACTGGGTGCAGATGGCAGCTTGTCAGGGAAGCTTGAAGCTTCATCCTCTATAGGGCACTTTACAAAAGACTGAAAAGTAGGCCGGGCATGGTGGCCTGTAATCCCAACACTTTGGAAGGCTGAGGCGGGCAGATCACTTGAGCTCAGGAGTTCAAGACCAGGCTAGGCAGTGTGGCAGAACCCCATCTCTAATACACAAAAAAATTAGACAGGTGTGGTGGCTTGCGCCTGTGGTCCTAGCTACTTGGGAGGCTGAGGTAGGAGGATCCTTTGAACCCGGGAGGTGGAGGTTGCGATGAGCCGAGATCGAGCCACTGCACTCTAGCCTAGGCAACAGAATGCGACCCCAACTCAAAACAAACAAACAAACAAATAAACTGAAAAGTACTCAGCTGCCCATACCAAAGAATGGGGTTATAATGGAGAGTGAAGAGGTGGTTAAATCTCCCCCAAGTCCCCTCTTGCTGCATCTGCTTTGTGTGTGGTCTAGAAGGAAAGTTTGCATGCTCTGGGTGGGCACAACTCCCTGATTTTCCACCCTTTCACTCATGAGGAGGGTGTGGCCAGTAGAGGTTCTTGGTGGGATCTTCTAAAGCTCAGGGCCAAGGATAGAGGCCCCCACCTGCCCATAGTAAGGGGTTTTACAGTCAACCAGGGAAGATAGGATGAGGCCCCAAGCTGAGGCAGGAGGAGCCCCTATGAAGGAGGAAACAGAAATGGCAGATAACAGAATGCATAGGACTTATAGGACTTGGAGACAGGGTGGACGTAGCTGCTGATCTGAGCTGCATGTGTGCATTTGAGCCTCAGCCTGGTTCCCTGAAACCTTGCCAGGTGGGTGGGTGAGGTGGGTGCAGCCACCTGCACCCCTAGTGAAAAGCCACCCAAATGACTGTACTGCTCGGTCTGTCCTCTGCCCTCCTCCGCCTACTCTTCCCAACTCCCAGCCCAAGGTGCCTGGCTGGGCCGTGTGCAGGGCGTCTGGCCCCAGGGAGAGGTGGGGTGAGCTGCAGACTACACCCACATGGCTATAAATGGGGAGCCTCTGGCTGCTGATCACTCAGCCTCCCTTCCCCAGCCGTGACAGCACTGGAACCTTTCGGACACCTGGACCATGGACCCCAGGGAATGTGTCTGCATGTCTGGTGAGTAAGGAAGCCCTCCCTGGGGTCTGGGAACCTTGGACCAGCTTCCTACAGGGAGTCTGCAGGTCCCCGATGAAAACTTATCTTCCCTCTAATTAGGAGCCACCAATGGGGTTCGTCCTGGGAGCTGACAGGTGGACTGGCCACCTGTGAGGCAGCTCCTACTCTCTGTTGGCTCCCAGCCTGATTTTCTAGAATTGATATCCTGGCTCAGGGAATGGCTGACAGGGGACCTGCAAACTTTGGTCCTTCTAGCATTGGCCCCTAAGGGCACCCACCAGAGTGAGGAGAACGCTGGTCCAGAACCTGGCAACCTGGTTTGGGTCCATCACTGCCATCCCCTCCCTGGTGCTTATTCTTTCTGGTCCTCACTTTCCTCATCTGTAGACTGAGATTCCTTATTCCCAGCCAACCACATCCCAGAGCTGCTATGAAAGTGCTAAAACCATTAAGCACCTGCAGATGTCAGGGGAGTTGTGGACTCCCCTAACTTATGTGGACTCTTGAGTCACTGAAGCTGCTTAATTCCACAGGAGCATGTTGGTCAGAAGGAGAGAAATCGGGGTTCAAAGCCATCCTGGGCTTTTACAATCATGGAAATAGTATAAAGAAGTCTCACAAGTCTGGGTGCTGTGGCTCACGACTGTAGTCCCAGCAATTTGAGGCTGAGGCAAGAGAATCACTTGAGACCAGGAGTTCAATACCAGCCTGGGCAACATAGTGAGACTCCATGTCTACAAATTCTTTTTTAAACTTACCTGGGTGTAGTAGTGTGCACCTTAGTCCCAGCTACTCAGGAGGCGCAGATGGAAGGATCGCTTGAGCCCAAGAATTCGAGGCTGCAGGGAACTAGGATTGCACCACTGCTCTCCAGCCTGGGTAATAGAGCAAGACCCAAGGAAGGAAGGAAGGAAGGAAGGAAGGAAGGAGGGAGGGAGGGAGGGAGGGAGGGAGGGAGAGAGGAAGAAAGGAGGGAGGGAGGGAGGGAGGGAGGGGGAGGGAGGGAGGGAGGGAGGGAGGGAGGGAGAGAGAGAGAGAGAAAGAGAGAAAGAGAGAAAGAAAGAAAGGAAGGAAAGAAGGAAGGAAGGAAGGAAGGAGGGAAGGAAGGAAGGAAGGAGGGAAGGAAATAAAGTCTTACAAGACTCCTTTGTCTTTTAACTGGACATCTCTGTACCAAAAACTTGCAAAAGAGGCAGAAGCTTCCAGCATTTTGAAACTGAAAATGAAAGATGGGATAATTTTTTTTTAAGTGTAGATAGTCATTATGGTATAAAACCAAGGTGGTGGCTCACATCTGTAATCCTGGCACTTTGGGAGGCCAAGGCAGGATGATCGCTTATACCCAAGGAATTTGAGACCAGCCTGGGCAATATACTAAGACCCTGTTTCTACAAAAATTTAAAAAATTAGCCAGGTGTGGTGATGTGTGCCTGTGGTTCCAGCTACTCAGGAAGCTGAGGCAGGGAGATCACTTGAGCCCAGGAGCTTGAGGCTGCAGTGAGCTGTGTTCCCACCATGGCACTCCAGCCTAGGTGACAGAGCAAGACCCTGTCAAAAGAAAGGAAGAAAGAAAGAAGGAAAAAGGAAAGAAAGAAGGAAAGAGAAAGGGGGAGAGAGAGAGCGAGAGAAAGAGAGAAAGAAAAAAGAAAGGGAGGGAGGAAGAAAGAGAGGAAGGAAAGAGGGAGGGAGGAAGGAAGGAACGATGAAAAGAAAGAAAAAGAAAGGGAAGAGGAAGCGAGGAGAGGGGAGGGAAAGGGAAAGGAAAGGAAAAAACAAAACAAAGTGTGGCTCTGTGGCTCTTGTTTTGAGTTCACTGATGTTCCTTCACCTTTCTTAAACCATTCATGGTTTTCATCTTGACTTGTGAAGGTGACGAGGGTGTAAAAGGGTTTTTTGTTTGTTTGTTTGTTTGTTTGTTTGTTTTAAGACAGAGTCTCACTCCATCACCCAGGTTGGAGTGCAGTGGCACGATTTCGGCTCACTGCAACCTCCATCTCCCAAGTTCAAGAGATTCTCGTGTCTCAGCCTCCCTAGTAGCTGAGATTACAGGTGTGTGCCACCACACATGGCTAATTTTTTTTTTTTCCTTTTAGAGATGGGGTTTCTCCATGTTGGCCAAGCTGGTCTAAAACTCCTGGCCTCATGTGATTCACCTCCCTTGGCCTCCCAAAGTGCTGAGATTGCAGACGTGAGCCAGTATGCCTAGCCAAGAGAGGGTGAAAGGCTTTGATAGTTCTCAGAGGAACCTTGGGCTTGGAAACATTGGCTTCGTCTGTTGGTTCTCATTATACTTAAGAATTATTTGAGTTGCTTTTCAAAAATATGGACTCCATTTCCCCACCAAGACTTATGAATCAGAACATCTCAAGGGTTGGTCCCAGGAATCTGCATTTTTACAATTATCCCAGGCATGATTGATGCAGCCATGTCAGTTCCCATCCATGGCCTATGACTGTGGACTATTGCATGGTTCTTGACACTGGGGTGATGCTCAGCAGCCTTGTCACCCTCTCGTCCAGCCAGTCCCTAAGGACAGCCCAGAAGCCTTGCCACTGTGACAATCGGCATCATGCCTTGTTTCCCACTCCATCTCCATCCTCACGTTCGTGGTGGCTGTCCTCTCTTCCAGGAGGAATCTGCATGTGTGGAGACAACTGCAAATGCACAACCTGCAACTGTAAAACATGTCGGAAGAGTGAGTATGGTGACTGGGGGCACCATGGGCTGGGAGTTAGAAAAGTCTCATCCAGGCCAGGCATGGTGGCTCACGTCTGTAATCCCAGCACTTTGGGAGGCCGAGGTGGGTGCATCACCTGAAGTCAGGAGTTTGAGACCAGCCTGGCCAACATGGTGAAACCCAATCTCTACTAAAAATACAGTAATTAGCTGAGCATGGTGGTGGGTGTCTGTAATTCCAGCTACTTGGGAGGCTGAGGCAGGAGAATTGCTTGAACCCAGGAGGCAAAGATTGCAGTGAGTGGAGATCACGCCATTGCACTCCAGCCTTGGTGACAAGAGTGAAAATCAGTCAAAAAAGAAAGGAAGGAAGGGAGGGAGGGAGGGAGGGAGGGAAAGAAGGAAGGAAGGAAGGAAGGAAGGAAGGAAGGAAGGAAGGAAGGAAGGAAGGAAGGAAGGAAGGAAGGAAGGAAGGAAAAAGAAAAGAAAGAAAGGTCCAATCCCCATTCTCAATCTTCCAGCCACGGTGGATTGGGGCTTGCGGGGAGGGAGTCTAGATGCCTTTTACCCATTTGGGAGATATCTGAAACGAGAACCGTGTAGAGACCTATGGCAGAGCTCTCCATGGCTGCAGCCTACCCAGGGATGAGGCCATCCATAGCGTTTGGAGCAGGAAAAAGACTGAGGGGATGGCCGGGCGCAGTGGCTCAAGCCTGTAATCCCAGCACTTTGGGAGGCCGAGGCGGGTGGATCACGAGGTCAGGAGATCGAGACTATCCTGGCTAACATGGTGAAACCCCGTCTCTACTAAAAATACAAAAAACTAGCCGGGCGTGGTGGCGGGCGCCTGTAGTCTCAGCTACTTGGGAGGCTGAGGCGGGAGAATGGCGTGAACCCGGGAGGCGGAGCTTGCAGTGAGCCGAGATCACGCCACTGCACTCCAGCCTGGGAGACACAGCGAGACTCCATCTCAAAAAAAAAAAAAAAAAAAAAAAAAAAAAGACTGAGGGGAGGTTCTGTTCTGCCGAGTGGTAACAGGGATAGAGCACTGGCCTGGCGTCATGAGCCCTAGGTTCTAGTGTTGCCTTTGCCACTGTCTCATGACCTTGGCAAACCTCCTTTCTGTGGGCTTCTGATGGACTCTAGATGGCCCCTGGGATCCCTTCCAGTTCTAACATCCCTCAACTTTCTGTCCCAGGATTTTTGCTAATGTGGATTGAAACCTCATGCACACACCCCTCTTTTCCTACTTCCTCTAAGTGGTGGGAGGGGCAGTGGTGAGATGGGAGTGTTGACCCATAGCAGATCTGCGCATCTCCTGACTCTTTCAGGCTGCTGTCCCTGCTGCCCGCCAGGCTGTGCCAAGTGTGCCAGGGGCTGCATCTGCAAAGGAGGCTCAGACAAGTGCAGCTGCTGCCCATGAAACCCATCCATCGTGCCCACCTCTTCCCAGGAGAGAAACCTAGGAAGTGTCTGTACAGTGCATGAATCGAGAAGGTGGAATAATTGTACAATAGGTTGTGCTTTTTATATATTTGCCCAAATGTGGTGTTGGTCACATTCATGTAAAGTACTTGGGGCAATAAAGTTTTCACTCTCTTGGTTGTCTGGTGGCTCAGAGCATTGTTTTACCCTAACCCAGCAGGACCAAAAGGGCTGCTTCTGTTGCAGATCCTGTAACCGCCACCCACCTGTACCTGTGACAGATGGTTGCCTACTGCAAGCTCCTGCGACTCTGCCTGGGGACTTTCTCCTCCTGCACAAGCTTGCTTGACCCATGCACAGGACAGGCCAGGAGTATTGAGGAGCTAAAGTCCCTGGGAATAGCCCTTCGCTAATGACAAGTGTAGGGCGGTGGGTAAATATCCCAGCATCTTTACCCCTCAAAAGGAACAACTCTGAGACTCATTCTATGCTGTCTCCCAGAAGTCTCTAGAAGCACTGAGCTTCAAAAGCTCACAGAAGTAACCTGCTCATTAATGTAATCTACAGTGGCCTCCTTCCTTGCCTCACCTCCCCAGTTCCCCACCATTGCTTTCTGGGATCTCCACCCAAAGAAACTACTTGATAGGGTCTGCTTTGTGGGTAACCTAATCTTGGCCAGGCTCTCCTGCCATAGCCCAGAATGACTCATTGTGCAAACATAGCTGTTTAATGGGTTTGAGCACTGAATCACTCATGAATGAAGGCTGTGTGTATCTAAAGGAAATCTCCAAGGTCAAGACATTGAGGGCATTAGCTGCCCTGGTTTGGTTATTTGGACCAGTCTTTAGGACTGGATGACCTGGAAGGCATGAACCAGGAAGAAGACGCTGGTGGAGGTGCAGCAACAACATCCTAAGCAGAACTCCTAGGAGACGACTTTTTGGCTAAACAGCTGAGAAAGCTGAAGTCCCTGGAGGCTGGCATTGGAGACTGGGGGTGATCCTCAACTCTCACCCACACCACCATCCTCAACAGAGCTGAAGACAAACCCAAGCTCTGAGATGATTTTCATTCATGTCATCAAGGGCCTGAACTAGGGCCCATCAGAGACTAGAGCGGCCTCCTCCTCCACCAGCCTCTGTCAAGCAATCGTCAGATGCAGGAGTGGGTGAGCATAGAGCCTTTGCCAAGGTCACAGAGCAGCCCCAGGGTGGGCTGGGCTCAGCTGGCAGGATTTACTGCGTGCTTCCTAGAACTGATCACTTTCATAATCCACACTATCATTATCCCTGTTTGGAACTTAGCCGGGGCCTCCCTAGGAAGGTTTTCACCCTCTGTCCATGAGTTGTGCCTTAGATGCAGAATCATAGTGCAATGGAAACAGCTTGGCCCTGGGAGTCAGACACTCTACCCCTCCCTGGCGACATGACCTTGACCAAGTCATTTACCCTGTTGAGGCTCAGTTTCCTCATCTGTGAAATGCATCTCCTTCACAGATTTGTAGACAGAAACTGTAGCATAGAATCTGTGCACAGAGCAGGTGCTCCATTAACAGGGATTTTAGCAGAACTACAGCCTATCCTAGACTTCTGTTGCTTGATCTCTGAAAAGGCCCCTGCCAAGTCATTCTCTGTCATCGCAGAGCTCTTAAGCACCTTGAGAAGGACACAATGCAAGGGATTATACCTTCCAGGGGAAAGAACAGTCCCTTGTGCCTCCAGCAAGCAGGTTGGCCACTCACCCTGCAACCTCAGCCTCAATACCCACTGAGATGCCAACTCATCTCATCCAAATGCCTTTAGAGTAGGTACTTCTGCAGGATCTCACTTACTCCCATCACATCCTTGAAAGGGAGATTCAGCCTTCAGATTCTCATATTAATAATAATAATATCAACAACTAATATTTATTGAGCATTTAATATGTGTTCAACACCTAATAAGTGCCAAGCATTGTCCTAAGCAGTTTATAAACATCATTTCATGGACTTTGCACTATCAGGACCACTTCAGAGCCAGACAACCAGGGCTCTGCACTGGGCCCTCTACTTTAGAGGACCTGGTCTTCCTCTTCCCCACAGGAGAGGAGTCCGAGGGTCCCAGGAGATCAGTCCAACTAGAACTCATGCTCATTCCTCCCATAAGTCCCCCATCTAGCACTGTCTAGACAATACTTTGAGTACCTGGGACCCCAAAGGCTAGTTCTAGGGTCTGCGTAGTCCCCCTCTCCCACCTGTCTATGCTTCCTGAAGGTGCACCATGCCATCAGTCTGTACACTCCTGGGCCAGAAGGATGGCCAAGGGCAGAGGTATTCAGAGATGGGAGGATGTGTGAACACAGATTGGACACATGAGTTTTTATGTTTACATAGAGTGGAGAAGTCAGGGTGGAAAGAGCAAGGGGTGAACTGCACGTAGGCCTCCATTCTTGATTTTGCCCTAGGCTCTGCAAGTGTTAGGGGCAGGCCTGCACTAACAACACTGGAAGAGAATCCTGTTAGATAATAGGATCCTCTTAGATCCCCCACTTTGCAGAGGAAGATGCTGAGGCTCCAGGAACGTCAATGGCTGAAAGTCACAAGACTTCCAAGGGGCAGAACTGGGAACTGAGCTCAGGTCTGCCTGACCCAGAGGCCATGCTCTTGTCTATGTGATATGGATGAGGCAGAAAGGAGGCTGCAGGCAATGCTGCCCCAGATCCAGGCACGAAGACTCTTTGCCTGGGGCCTTGTACTTTAGACAGCACATACACCACAAGCACACACGTGTGTTAAAGCAGCGGCCCCCGACCTTTTTGGCACCAGGGACAAGTTTCGGTGGAAGACAACTTTTCCACGGACAGTGGGGCAGGGCGAGATGATTTGGGGATGAAACTGTAGTTACATTCTGATAAGGAGCACACAACCTAGATTCCTCCCATGTATAGTTCACAATAAGGTTCTCATTCCAATGGAATTCCAACGCCACCTCTGATCTGACAGGAGGCAGAGCTCAGGTGGTCACATTCACTTGCCCCACGGCCTGGTTCCCAACAGGTCACCGACCAGTACTGCAGCCCTGGGGTTGGGGAAGCCCCTATTAAAGAATACTTGGGGACCCTGTCACTCAGGATCTTGTATTTGCCATTACAGTGTGGTCAAGTAATCCTAAACATCTTCTCTAGTGACTAACACTGTTCAGGCCCTGGGAAACACTTCTCCATCTCTTGCCCTATGTCCTCAAAACAAAGAATGACTATATTTGAATACCAGGATGGTTTTATAGATTGTCCCAATGCTGATGTCAGAGATAGACACTGTCTTCAAAGTACAGGGAGGATTTAAGTGTAGAAATTAGAAAAAAGACAAATTAATAAACTCATCAAATCCTCCTCAAAAAGCATGAATGCAACCGACTCTCATGTCACACATCATTTCCCATGAGAGTGACTTGTCCATTTCCTCGCTTTTTTTGTTTTCCAATTTGTGTTTCCAGAATATTTATGATTTTATGCTAATTGCAGAAGCTGCACAAGGCAACTGAGGAATGTTTTGTAATATTAAGCAATTCATATTATTCACATAAATTCATATTACTCTTAAATTGGTGTAGATAGAGCTATAGCTATAGATAAATATACAGATATACATACTATGGACTGAATGTCTGTGTGCCCCCAAAATTCGTATGTTGAAGCCTAAATCCCCAGTGTGATGGTATTTGGAGGAGGGGCTTTTAGGAGGTGATTAGGTTGTAGAGTCGAGTCCTCATGAATAGAATCAGTGACCTTATAAGAAGAGATGAGCTGGGCCCAGTGGCTCATGCCTATAATCTCAGCACTTTGGGAGGCCAAGGCAGGCAGATTGCTTGAGCCCAGGAGTTCGGGACCAGCCTGGGCAACATGGGAAAACCCCATCTCTAAAAAAAAATACAAAAATTAGCCAGGCATAGTGGCACACACCTGTAGTCTCAGCTACTCAGGAGGCTGGGGTGGAAGGATTGCTTAAGCCCAGGAGGCAGAGGAGGAGGTTGCAGTGAGCTGTGTTTTTGCCACTGCACTCCAGGCTGGGCAACAGAGTGAGACCTTGTCTCAAAAAAAAAAAAAAAAAAAAAAAAAAAAAAGAGGCACGAAATGATCTCTCTGTCTCTCTTCTCACTGTATGTGAGGATACAACCAGAAAAAGGCCACGTGTAAACAAGAGAGTGGACTCTCACCAGACACCAGATATGTCTGCGCCTCGATCTTGGATTTCCCAACCTCCAGAACTATGAGAAATAAATTTCTGTTGCTTAAGCCACCTAGTCTATAGCATTCTGCTATAGCAGCCTGAATTGACTAAGACATACATAAATATGTAAGATATACCTTTCTATATGTAGACAGAATTTTTAAATATTTCAACTGGATGAACATCAAGTTCTATAACAATGAATCATTTTATTTTAATAAAAATATTTAATAAAATTTCATTAAATCCTTAAGAAATTAAATAGGCCGGACATGGTAGCTCAAGCCTGTAATCCCAGCAGTTTGGGAGGCCAAGGTGGGCAGATCACCTGAGGTCAGGAGTTCAAGACCAGCCTGGCCAACATGGTGAAACCCCATCTCTACTAATAATATAAAAATTAGCAGGCCGGGCGCGGTGGCTCAAGCCTGTAATCCCAGCACTTTGGGAGGCCAAGGCGGGCGGATCACGAGGTCAGGAGATCGAGACCATCCTGGCTAACACGGTGAAACCCCGTCTCTACTAAAAAAAAATACAAAAAACTAGCCGGGCGCAGTGGCGGGTGCCTGTAGTCCCAGCTACTCGGGAGGCTGAGGCAGGAGAATGGCATGAACCCGGGAGGCGGAGCTTGCAGTGAGCTGAGATCCGGCCACTGCACTCCAGCCTGGGCGGCAGAGCGAGACTCCGTCTCAAAAAAAAAAAAAAAAAAAAAAAAAAAAAAAAAAAATTAGCTGGGCATAGTGGTGCATGCCTGTAATCCCAGCACTTTGGGAGGCCAAGGTTGGCTCGTCACTTGAGATCAGGAGCTCAAGACCAGCCTGGCCAACATGGTGAAACCCCGTCTCTACAAAAATACAAAGCTTAGCTGGGCATGGTGACATGTGCCTGTAATCCCAGCTACTCAGGAGGCTGAGGCAGGAGAATTGCTTGAACCTGGAAGGCAGAGGTTGCAGTGAGCTGAGATCTCACCATTGCACTCCAGTCAGGGCGACGAGAGTGAAGCTCTGTCTCAAAAAAAAAAGGAAGAAAGAAGAAAGGAAGAAAGGAAGAAAAGAAAGAGAGAGAGAGAAAAAGAAAGAAAGAAAGAAAAAGAAAAAAGAAAGAAAGAAAGAAAGAAAGAAAGAAAGAAAGAAAGAAAGAAAGAAAAAAAAAAGAAAAGAAAGAGAAAGAAAGAAAGAAATTAAATAATACAGGACATTGAAGCTGGATGGAGAAATGTAGATGATCTTGGCGGCTTAAGAATTCTTAAGCACATGCGTCTCTGGGATGACCACTTCTGGCTGCCTCATAACAGTAGAAAAATAAACCCCTATTTAGGGTTTCAGCCACTGTTCAGCTAAAAGCAATCTGATGTATTGTATAACCATGAATAAGTCTTCCATGCTCTGTCTGTTAAGTTGTTATGAAATTTGGAATAAAATAAAATTTGAAATAAAATGTCAAATAAAATTTTAAAGCCAGATGTGGTGGCTCACACCTGTAATCTCAGCACTTTGGGAGGCTAAGGCAAGAGGATCACTTGAGCCCAGGAGTTTGAGGCTGCAGTGAGCTATGATCATGCCACTGCACTCCAGCCTGACAGAGCAAGAGTCTGTCTCTAAAAAATAATAATAAACAAATAAATCAATCATTTTTACAATATTATGATTATGTGAGTACTGTTTACTGGAGAGTCAAGGATAAATGGATCCACAAAGAAGAATACGTAATTCCGTATCAATAAACGTGGGCCACTTAGAGAAAGAAGTTAAGCTCTTTTAGAATTTGTCTAGCAGATTTTCCACTTCTCACCAGAAAACCCATACAAAAATAGAAATAAAAGAAAGAAGAATATTCCCTTCTGAGACTTGCTCAGAATCAGGTCACATTTTAGTTTGCTTACAATTTGGACTATTATTTCCTTACAGGACTTTTTTGTTTTTCCTGACATTTCAACTGTCTTTTTTCCCCCTTGTAGTATAGGCACATGGGCAGATATGTCTTTTTTACTCTATCATTAAGATCATTCCTTTTTTTTTTTTTGGAGACAGAATCTCGCTCTCTCGCCCAGGCTGGAGTGCAGTGGCGCTGTTTCGGCTCACTGCAAGCTCCGCCTCCTGGGTTCACGACATTCTCCTGCCTCAGCCTTCCGAGTAGCTGGGACTGCAGGCGCCCGCCACCACGCCCGGCTAATTTTTTTGTATTTTTAGTAGAGACGGATTTCACCGTGTTAGCCAGGATGAGTCTCGATCTCCTGACCTAGTGATTCGCCCGCCTTGGCCTCCCAGAGTGCTGGGATTACAGGCGTGAGCCACCGCACCCGGCCAAGATCATTCCATTTTTAATCAGCCATTTGTTGAGTGATCTAATATTCACTGACTTGTTTCCAGATCTGCTATACAACTGTCATTCTGGGATATATTTTCATTGCTCTCCTAGTTTAGAACCATTGCTTCTTGGATTTTTCTGTCATTCTCTATCTTGGATTCCTTTTCATTTTGCTAGAGTACATCCTCAAGCAATTTTTTACCAAAAGGATGAATTGGGAGAAACTTCAGCGTCCCAAATGTCAGAAAGTATCTTTATTTTTCTCTCATGCCTAACTGACAGTTTGATTGGATATCAAAGTTAAGTTCTGTTTTGTTTTGATACGGAGTCTCGCCCTGTCGCCCAGGCTGGAGTGCAGTGGTGTGATCTCGGCTCACTGCAACCTCTGCCTCCCAGGTTCAAGCGATTCTCGTACCTCAGCCTCCTGAGTAGCTGGGACTACAGGCACACACCACCACACCCAGCTAATTTTTGTATTTTTAGTAGAGACGGGGTTTCACCATGTTGACCAGGCTGGTCTCGAATTCCTGACCTCAGTTGATCCACCTGCCTCCACCTCCTAAAGTGCTGGGATTATAGGCACGAGCCGCCGTGCCCAGTTTAAGTTCAATACCATTTTCTCTTAGCACTTTTGAAGGCATTGTTCTATTGTCTTCTGAGAGTCAGTGTTGCTGTTGTGAACACCAACATTACCTGCCTTTTATCTCTCACTGGAAGCTTTTGGGTGTTTAACTTATCCTTGGCACTCTAGGATATGTAGTGTGGGTCCAAATTTGAATTTTCTTTTTTTCATTCAACATGCTCTGTGTTTGCTAGGCCATTTCATTCTGAAGAATAACTTTTTTTTCCCCTAAAGTCTTGGAAAATTATTTCTTTAATAATTTTCACCCCTCCATTCCATTTTCTCCTCTAAAACTCCTATCAGTGGTTACTGGTTTTCCTGGATCAATCCTCTATGTCTCAAAATATTTTCCTTTAGTATGCATCTATTTCTGTCTTAATGTGTATGGGTCTCTTTCTCTCTCTTTCACCCTTTTAAGTGAGACATTAGAAAGTACTTTTTGTAGTACTTTCACTGATGTTTAAAAATTTTGTCAACCATACTTAAATATATAAGACCCTCTTCTTCTTTGAATGTCTCTTCATGATAATATTCTGTTTTTATTTTATGAGTGGAGGTTTTATTTTTCTTTCTTTTTTTTTTTTTTGAGACAGAGTTTTGCTCTTGTTGCCCAGGCTGGAGTGCAATGGCGCGATCTCGGCTCACTGCAACCTCTGCCTCCCAGATTCAAGTGATTCTCCTGCCCCAGCCTCCTGAGCAGCTGGGACTACAGGCATGTGCCACCACACCGGGCAAATTTTGCATTTTTTTTTTTTTTTTTTTTTTTTTTTTAGAGACGGGGTTTCTCCATGTTGGTCAGGTTAGTCTCGAACTCCCGACCTCAGGTGATCCGCCCGCCTCTGCCTCCCAAAGTGCTGGGATTACAAGCCTGAGCCACCGCGCCCAGCCTGGAGTCATTTCTTAAATCACTCCGATGAGTTAAAGGGTTTTAATTTCTTATTGTTTTCTCTTTTTTTTTTTGGAGGTCTAAACAAATATTTATTGAATTCCTATTATAAGCCAGATTTTATACTCTGACCTAGGGATAATATATGGTTAAGTTTTCCTTGAATTATTTCTGCTTCTTTGAGCTGAAAGAAGGCTCTGTGGGTGAGTGGAGCTTGCTGACTGGCAAGCTTGGTTTTAGCATGCCCAGGTGGGGAGATGGTAGCCAAGTTTGGCCACCCCTTAGGGTCAAAACATGAAGGGCCATCTTCTATGGGGTCGACCCTCCTCTGGAAGCCCTGACTCCTCCTAGGCTGGTTACTCAATTTCTTCAGAGAAAATCTTGCAGTCTCAGCCTGGGGGAAAATGGTGGGGCTGCCCAAAATAGTGGTATGGGGACGTCAGTGTGACAAACACATGTCAGTTCTACAGCCAGACCTTCCATTAGCTGCCATCTTGGTTTTTACTCCTCCTTCCTCTTCTGCTCTCTCGGCCTCACCTCACCCCACCAAACCAAAACAAAGCACACCAAAATCTCCTACAGACTTCCTCACTTCTTGATTTGCACTGTGGCTTTCTTTACTCTCATTTACCCATAAATGTGATTTAACTCATTCCAGTATTCCAGAAATGGTAAAATCTCTGATCTCTTGATGTACTGTCCCAGCCACCTCCCCCAACACAGCTCTTTAATTGGTTTTTCTTTTCCCCTCTTTATCCTTCTTTACTTTCTTTCAGTGTGTGTTCAGGAGGAGGAGAGGAACATCCATGTGCTCAGCCTTCCATCTTGAGCCAAAAATCTGAGCCAGGCTTTTTATTGGTATGATTTTGAATCTTTATGATAACTGCAGTATAGAGATTATTGTCCATTCCACAGGGGAGGAAAATTGAGACTCAAGGAAGTGAGAGACCTCGTCCCAAGCTCAAGCAGAACCAGCTGGTGGAGAAGCTTTAAGGTCATGAGGGAAGGTGAGCTGGAGGGGAAGAAAGGTCGCAGGGATAAGTGAGCAGAGTGGCTATGTGTGGCCCTGAGGGATAACACTTGAGCATTGAGAGGAAACACCAAGGAAACAGATTTTAGGTCAAGAAAAATAAGAACTCTCTCATGGTAGAGCAGCCTAGAGCAGGAAAGTGCTGTGTCAGGAGGCTGACACGTCATGGCTTGTGTTCCTGTACTGCCTAAGGGACAATGGCAACCTCAGAGAGGCTGTGACCCACTCTGCACCTGCTCAGGCCATACCTGGACTGGGGTGGAGGCCAGAGGAGGGTGTGGTGAGAAGGCAGGAGGAGCCCAGATCACAGGACAGGAAGGCAAGGTCCTCATGTGGGCTGTAGGGGGCGCTCCAGGCCTAGAGACAGGGGCAGCAGGAATCATCTGTTTTGAGGGCAGATGTTCTCACTTCACTCTGGCTGCTGTTGGGGACCAAGACAGCCTAGAAAAGTCGTGGGACCTTCAGACATGGCTGCTGGGAGGACAAATCAGGACAAGCTCTCCAAGGGCTCAACAGGCCATAACAACGTGCAAATCACCCAGATTCACAAGGCGTGGGCTTTTAAAATAATTTGGCAATATATGATGAGTACATCAAAGAACCATAAAAACAGTCTTCCTGCTTGACCCCGTCGTTTTACTTCTAGAAACCTATTCTAAGGAGTTCACTATAAATTCAGAAAAGAAAGAAAAAGAAAGCTGGGCATGGTGGCTCACACCGCAATCCAGCACTTCGGGAGGCCAAGGCAGGTGGATCGTTTGAGCCCAGGGAGTTTGAGACCAGCCTGGGCAACAGAGTGAAGCCTCATCTCTACAAAAAATACAAAAATTGACCAGGCATGGTGGCTCATGCCTGCGATCCCAGCACTTTGGGAGGCCGAGGTGGGAGGATCGCTTGAGCCCAGGAGTTCAAGATCAGCCTGCGCAACATAACAAGACCCCATCTCAGCTGTCAAAATATTTATTTTAAAAACATTTTTAATACAAAAATTAGCTGGGTGTGGTGCCACACACCTGAAATCCCAGCTACTTGCAAGGATCAGGCAGGTAGATCACCTGAGCCTAGGAAGTCAGGGCCGCAGTGAATGTTTGCACCACTGCACTCCAGCCTAGGCGACAAAGTGAGACCCTGTCTGAAAAAAAAAGAAAGACAACCTTACTCACAAAAAGATTCATTGCAATACTATTTACATTTGTGAAAAACTGGAAACAACCTAAAGTCCAAGTCTACGAAAATGTTCAAGTAAGCTAAGACTATTAAAAATACAAAACAGACCAGGTGCTATGGCTCATGCCTGTAATCCCAGCACTTTCAGAGGCCGAGGCAGGCAGATCAGTTAAGGTCAGGAGTTTGAGATCCACCTGGCCAACACAGTGAAACCCCTGTCTCTACTAAAAATTACAAAAAAAAAAAAAAGTAGCCAGGAGCAGTGGTGCATGCCTGCTACTTGGGGATGCTGAGGTGGGAGAATCACTTGAACCCTGGGACAGAGGTTGCAGTGAGCCGAGATCATGCCACTGCACTCCAATCTGAGTGACAGAGTGAGACCTTGTCTCAAAAAAAAAAAAAAAAGCAAAAACACAGAAAGTGGTTATAGCAAAACCTAAACAGATAATAGGCCATAAATTAGTTATGCAGTGGTTTTTCAAAAAGAAGCCACGTAGAATACAAAATACTGAAATGAAATATACTAAAATGTCAACAGGGATTGTGTTCAGATCACAGTAAAAGATAATTTTTACTTTTTCTTTTTTCTGTGTTTTAGAATTTCCCAAAATTTTCTGAAGTAGCATGCTTTAAAATAAATAAATACATTCTGAAAAGGAAAAAAAGTAGCATGTATCCTTTGAGCCAGAAATTTTACTTTAAGAAATGTTGTATGGAAAGGAAAAAAAGAATCATGAATATACACATACAAATGCTCCCAAGATGTTTATCGTGGCATGAATTATAATAGTGAAGATTTGGAAACAATCAAAATGTCTCAAAGTAGGGTACTGGGTAAGTCAATTATGGAATGAATCTATTAAAATAAAATTGTAGAAGTGAAATTCATGTCATGGATGTTCACAATCTACTGTTAAGCAAGGAAGAAAGTCATTTATAAATCAGCGTGTACTGTGGGCTTCTAATTTTATATTTAAGTTATATATGTACTTTTCATATTTTTCCAGAATTTTCTACAATCAACAGAGAAGGAAGAGGAGTTGGGGAGAAGAGCTAGACCCAGGTGTAGGCTCAGGTGTTTTTAAAATCTGAGGCACAGATGACATGAATTATCAAATTTAATTTTGAAGACAAGGAAAGGGAAGAATATTTGGAATTGAAAACATCTTGGAAAAGTTGGGCCATTTGATGACAAGAGATAGAGGCTAAATGGAGGATTCCCCCTTCTCTGTACCTGCCTTACTGTCCACCTTCCCTTGCAAATTACTTCCCCAAGTGTCCTCCTTTGATCTGACATATTTGAGCCCCCAAACACCTTTGTCAACAAGGCAGGGGCACCCCATGACACTCTGCATTTGATAGAGGCCAAATGTGCAAGTTGGCAATAAGGCTGGGATTGTGAAGCAGGTTTTCTGATTTCCCCGGCTCTTTTCCTCACATGTTTGAGCTGCTAAAAATCAAGACAGGTTTGTTACCTGCCTTGATAAAGTGGAGCAGGATATCTCAAATTTGCCAATATTGACATTTGGGGCCAGATGAGCCTTGGTTTTGGGGGGTTATCCTGTGCATTTTAGGATGTTTGGCAGTATCCCTGGCTTCTACCCACTAGAACCAGTAGTGCCACTGCCCCCCAACCCCACCACTATCAAAAATGTTTCTAGACATTGCCAAATGACCCCTGGGGGCAAAACCACCCGCAGCTGAGAACCACTGAGATCAACAAGGAGTGAGAGGGATCTTTGATGCCCCAAGGTCATTCCTGGGAGAAGGCAATGCTGCCTGTTCCTGCACCTGGGAAGCTAATAACTAGGAAGGGAGAGAGGGGAGACTAGTTTATGCAAAATGGCGTGGGTGCTACCAATCTACTATGCAGACTCCTAGCAGCATTTTTATTCTTTCCTTCTCTTTTCTTCTTTTATTTCCCCTTTCCTTTCCTTTCCTTTCCTTTCCTTTCCTTTCCTTTCCTTTCCTTTCCTTTCCTTTCCTTTCCTTTCCTTTCCTTTCCTTTCCTTTCTTTCCTTTCTTTCTTTCTTTTCTTTCTTTCTTTCTTTCTTTCTTTCTTTCTTTCTTTCTTTCTTTCTTTCTTTCTCTTTCTTTTTTTCCCTCCCTCCTTTGCTCCCTTCTTTCCTTCCTCCTTCCTTCCTTCCTTCTTTCTTTCTTTCTTTTTTTTTTTTTTTTTTTTTTTTGAGACAGGGTCTCACTTTGTCACTCAGCTGGAGTGCAGTGGCATGATCTCAGCTCACTGCAGCCTCAACCTCCTGGGCTCAAGCGATCCTCCCGCCTCAGTCCCCCAAATGCCTGGGACCACAGGCACGTGCCACCACACCCAGCTAATTTTTTGTATTTTTTGTAGAGACGGGGTTTCACCATGTTGCCCAGGCTGGTCTCAAACTCCTGAGTTCAAATGATCTGCCCGCCTTGGCTTCCCCAAGTACTAGGATTACAGCACTTAATAAAAGATCAACACATGGGTCAGGTGTGTGAGACACCGCACCTGACCCATGTGTTGATCTTTTATTAAACAGCTTCCTCCTCACCCAGGCTGTGGGTTCGTGAAGAAGGACATTGTCTTACTCATCTTTGTATCTGGCGTTCCTAACACAAGGTCTGGATTAAGGCTGTGCTCAATAGATATTTGTGGTCTGAAATGAAATTCACCACCATGTTACTCTTTTAAGCCAAGCAGGATGATGGGGGCTACAGGGTAACTTCATGCCTCCGTATTTAACTCAGCCTGACTCTTCATGACTCAACCTTCAAGGTGTCCCACAAAAAGAATTAGCCCAAAGTCAGACTCACTCAATTCTCACATTCATTCATTCAACATTCAAAGGACATTTCAGGTACACAGGGAAATTTGCTAAGCACAGGAGTGGGCAGTGGGAGTGGAAGGAATCATCCCTCCTGGCCCCCAACTTCAGGGACCTCAGAGTCTGTCTTGGAGATGTCAGAATATCTTGTCTCCTCTCCTATAGGGAGAATATATCTCGACAAGACCCCACAGAAGTGCCAAGGAGGGGAGCTTACAGCTGGCTGCAGGCAGGAGTGAAGGCTTCCCTGGAGGAGGTGGCATTTGAGCAGGGCCTAAAAGGATACATAGTTTTTTTGTTTTGTTGTTTTGAGACAGGCTGGAGTACAGTGGAAAGGTCTCAGCTCACTGCAACCTCTGCCTCCCAGGTTCAAGTGACTCTCCTGCCTCAGCCTCCTGAGTAGCTGGGATTACAGGCATGTGCCACCACACCCAGCCAATTTTTGTATTTTTAGTAGAGACGGGGTTTCACCATGTTGGCCAGGTTGGTCTCAAACTCCTGACCTCAGGTGATCCACCCACCTTGGCCTCCCAAAGTTCTGGGATTACAGGTGTGAGCCAATGAGCCCGGCCTGAAATTTCTTTTAAAAGGAAATCTCATATCACTACTGTGGAAGAGATGCTGAATCATTTGCCATAAACAGGAGGTAACCATGGAGACAAATACAGAGAACATAAAGCCAAGTTATTGGCCGGGCGCGGTGGCTCAAGCCTGTAATCCCAGCACTTTGGGAGGCTGAGACGGGTGGATCACGAGGTCAGGAGATCGAGACCATCCTGGCTAACACCGTGAAACCCCGTCTCTACTAAAAATACAAAAAAACTAGCCGGGCGAGGTGGGCGGGCGCCTGTAGTCCCAGCTACTCCAGAGGCTGAGGCAGGAGAATGGTGTAAACCCGGGAGGCGGAGCTTGCAGTGAGCTGAGATCCAGCCACTGTACTCCAGCCCGGGCTACAGAGCAAGACTCCGTCTCAAAAAAAAAAAAAAAAAAAAAAAAAGCCAAGTTATTAAATGTCTAGCTAGGTACTGTGGTATGGTGGGGCTCCCCTGTTCTTTCCTGATTCCTCACCCCTTTCTCTGTTAAAAAGGGGAGCTGGGGTTGGGCACGGTGACTCACACCTGTAATCCCAGCATGAGAGGTTGAGGCAGGAGGATCACTTGAGCCCAGGAGTTCCAGATCATCCTGGGCAACATGGTGAAGCCCTGACTCTACCAAAATGAACAACCAAACAAAAATAACAAAATACCCCAAAAACCACATACACACAAATTAGCCGGGCATGGTGGTGTGTACCTGTGGTTCCAGCTACTTAGGAGGCTGAGGTGGGAGGATCACTTGAGCCAGGGAAGTCAAGGATGCAGTGAGCCATGATTGTACCACTGCACTCCAGCCTGGGTGGCAGAGCAAGACCCTGTCTCAAGGAAAAAGAAGGGAGGGAGGGAGGGAAAGAGAAAGAGAGAGAAGGAGAAGCTGGGCACTGAGAGAGAGAAGAAAAGCTGGCGCTGAGAGAGAGAAGAAAAGCTGGGCGCTGAGAGAGAGAAGAAAAGCTGGGCGCTGAGAGAGAGAAGAAAAGCTGGGCACTGAGAGAGAGAAGGGGAGGCACTGAAGGCATCTTAGCTCCAAGCTGAGTCTCCTTGGAGCAACCAGGAAGATTCATTAAGAACTGAAAAGAGAATACTTTTTAATGTGATTCAAGGTTATTTCATACACTCATCTCACTTTGGGAAGCTAGACCAGTGGAATCAGGCTTGGAGTCAAGAGACATGGTTCAGGTTCTGGCTTCATTATAACTTTGCTGTGTGACTTTGGACAAAATTATGCTGTCTCTGAGTTTCCTCATCTGCTGAAATAAGCAGATGGTACTCACGGGATGAGTTTTCAGAAAGAATCTCAGGATTTCTACTCAGACCCTGGTGTAAGTGGGGCAAGGATGTCACAGGTGAGCGATAGCTATCTGGGCCAGGGGTGTAGGGGTAAAGGAATTTACCAAGACAGTTGTAGATAAAGAAAGGCCGATTTATTTATTTTATTTTTTATTTTTTTTTTTGAGACGGAGTCTCGCTCTGTCGCCCAGGCTGGAGTGCAGTGGCCGGATCTCAGCTCACTGCAAGCTCCGCCTCCCGGGTTCACGCCATTCTCCGGCCTCAGCCTCCCGAGTAGCTGGGACTACAGGCGCTGCCACCTTGCCCGGCTATTTTTTGTATTTCTTAGTAGAGACGGGGTTTCACCGTGTTAGCCAGGATGGTCTCGATCTCCTGACCTCGTGATCCGCCCATCTCGGCCTCCCAAAGTGCTGGGATTACAGGCTTGAGCCACCGCGCCCGGCCCAGATTTATTTTTTAAAAGTATGAAAATACATTGCTGGGGAGCAACTGGCAAAACCAGCAGAAGAGGAGCTGACTGCAAGGAAACAAAGGCTTTCTGAGGATTTTATAGAATGGAACTTGGGCTGATAGGGAGCAGCAGGGAGCTTAACTTATGTTCTTTCCTCAGCGGGGGTGTTTGATAAATTGAGGCGTTTAATGGTAAGTGGGAAGTCTGCAAGTTATGTACGTGATCTGCACGGGCCAAGGTAGACCTAGAGCTTATTTGCTTTCTCTCTTTGCTCTCTCTGGTCCCACCGGTCTGACTCCTTTTCCCTAATTAGGATTCCATAAAGGATAGGACAGGGGAGGAGGGGCATTTTGCCAACTTGAGGGTAAGATCTCCGGGCATCAATGATCCAGTGACAATTGGGAAGTCGACATCACAAAAGACCTAAAAGAATGTAGGTCCCCAGAAGCTAGTTCCTGTGGCTCACAGTAACTGCACCAGGCTGAGAGATTTGGCCTCCTCCGGATAAGTGCTGGGAGGAGGTTGTTGTGGGCTGGAACTTGGTCCAGGCCAGGATCTGCTTGGAATGGAGAATCTACCTTCACGGAGAGGTCTAAAGTCAGTGTTTCATTTTGTTTTGTTCTGTTTTTCTTGTTTTTGTTTTTTTGAGATGGAGTCTCACTCTGTCACCCAGGCTGGAGTGCAGTGATCCAATCTCAGCTCACTGCAATGCCTCCCAGGTTCAAGTGATTCTTCTGCCTCAGCCTCCCGAGTCACTGCGATTACAGATGCCTGCCACCATGCCCGGCTAATTTTGGTATTTTTAGTAGAGGCGAGGTTTCACCATGTTGGGCAGGCTGGTCTCAAACTCCTGACCTCAAGTGATCCACCCGCTTTGGCCTCCCAAATGCTGGGATTACAGGCGTGAACCACCACGCCTGGCCTAAAGTCAGTGTTTTGATGTCCTCTTGTGTGGGAAACCATGTACACTATCACACGCCAGGCTGTGGGCTGAGTCAGAACTGGTGCAGGTCATGTAGGGCCTGAATGGGGCATTTCCAGAGGTTGAGGACCTGCCTTGTAGGTAGAGAGAGGAGGCAGGATGACTTTCTTTGTTGCAGATGAAGATTCCGCAATTCTGTAAAGTTTGATTGGGGTATCAAAGCATTATCAACTATCCAGGGGCCTGGTGGGTAGCATGCCTAATAACTAGAATTCATAGTGGATTGAATTAAAGACATCAGGGCAGGCTGAAGAGTAATGCACTTAGATTTAAGTCCAGGGTCTGCCTCCACGACAAGCCACTGAATCTCTCTGAGCCTCGATTTCCTTCCCTACAAAACGGAGTTAACAATGCCTACCATAAGGATAACTGGAAGGAGTCCATGAGATAATATGTGAAGGAGTCAGTGAGATAACATGAGATTAGCTCCCCACAGTGCTCTATATGGTACCAGGTACATGGTAAACTCCCAGCAAGTGGAAGACATTGTCCATAGTAGCCATTAGCAGTCATCTTGTCAACCCCTGTGAAAAGAGGGGCACAAATTGAGGAGAGGCTTCCTTGCGTTCACCACACCACTTACTAGACAAGCTGAAACTAGAAACCACAGAACTTCTAGACCCCTGCCCTTTCTCTCGCTTCAGCTGCCCTGTGCACAAAATTGTTCATTCAACATTCATTCTACTAACACATCCAGATTTCTCCAAGAAATGACTTTATTTGTAGATTTGCATATTTGCAAACTCTTTTTGTATACTGTATGCCCAGGCTCCTAAAATCCTAGCCAGTTGTTCAGTCCCAGGATAGTAAATTGGGAAACTCTTTGAGAGCGATGCAACAGTCTTAATCCTGCACTGGACCAATTTCAGCAGGGTGTGGGTTTTGCTGGGGTCTTGCTTTTTTTCTGAGATCATCTGGGGATTTTCCATCCCTTAGTGTGACCTTGAGTGATCTCCACCCCTCAGCCTACTGGTCTTGCCTCTTGGCCCCAGTCAAATTGAAAACGTAAAAGTTTCTGTGAACTCCCTTCTCCCAGAAGCTCTAGGATTGGGTACAAGGTCTGGATTGAGGACTGATGTCTGTGACTCAGGTGGCCCATGCTGGCATCTGCAGTACTGTACCAATTACAGGCCACAGGTGACTATGTTTCTGGAAGCACAGAGCTGAGGCCAACCATGAGACTGGGTGTCAAGCAGGAGCTTTAGGAACCCAGGCTCCCTGCAGAGCCCTCACCTGACCTCTTCATTTGTAAATGGTGAGAACCAATGTGGTGAGGACCCTGCTGTAAGTCTTTTCCCAATGCCATCCCATTTAAGTCCCTGACAAATCTATTAAGCAGGAACTATTATTACTATTACTATTATTTTCATTTTACCGTTGAGCAACTCAAGGCACAGAAATGTTAAGTTGACCTAGTTAGTAACCTGCTATGGTGTTTGTTTGTTTGCTGTAGAGAAAGAAGGGGTCTTGCCATGTTGCCCTGGCTTGCCTTGAACTCCTGGGCTCAAATGATCTTCCTACCTCAGCCTTCCAAGTAGCTGGGACTACAGGTGCACACCACCATGCCCGGCTGCCATATTACTATTAAGTGGCAGAGTCACACTGTAAACTCAACTAGCATGACCTCAGGCTCATTCATTCGTTCGTTCATCAGGTAAATGTGTCTTGAATGTCTATCACATACCAGGCACTGTTATAGGCACTCCAGAGACACCAGTGAACAAAAACAATGATTCTTGCTCTTTCTTGCTTAAATTCTAGCAGAATAGAGACAACATATAATCATTACAAATAAATAAATTATTTAGTTTGCTTGTGAACGTTAAATGCTATGGAAAAAGGGAAGATAGAGCAAGGTAAAGGAGATGAGAAGTCCTGGGGCGTCGAAGCATGCAATTTTACATAGCGTGATCATGACTGGCTTCACAGAGAAAGCAGATTTGAGCAAAGACTTAGAAGTAAAGAAAGAAAGCTGGGCGCAGTGGCTCACGCCTGTAATCCCAGCACTTTGGAAGGCCGAGTCAGGCAGATCATGAGGTCAGGAGATCGAGACCATCCTGGCTAACACGGTGAAACCCCATCTCTACTAAAAATACAAAAAATTAGCCTGGCGTGGTGGCGGGTGCCTGTAGTCCCAGCTACTTGGGAGGCTGAGGCAGGAGAATGGCGTGAACTCGGGAGGTGGAGCTTGCAGTGAGCCAAGATTGGCCACTGCATTCCAGCCTGGGCAACAGAGTGAGACTCCGTCTCAGAAGAAAAAAAAAAAGAAGAAGAAGTAAAGAAAGAAGGGAGTGACTTGCACGGTTATCTGGGGAAGGAGAATCACAGGCTACAGAAACATAGACAAGATAACTTCGAGTTTTTGTTTGTTTGTTTGTTTGTTTTTTGAGATGGCGTCTGGCTCAGTCGCCCAGGCTGGAGTGCAGTGGTGCTATCTTAGCTCACTGCAACCTCCGCCTCCTGGGTTCAAGCGATTCTCCTGCCTCAGCCTCCTAGTAGCTGGGATTACAGGCACCCACCACCATGCCCGGCTAATTTTTTTGAATTTTTAGTAGAGACGGGGTTTTACCATGTTGGCCAGCATGGTCTCAAACCCCTGACCTCAAATGATTCACCTGCCTCTGCCTCCCAAAGTGCTGGGATTACAGGTGTGAACCACCATGCCCGGCCACTTCGAGACGTAAGAATTAACAAGGGGTCAGAGAGGATAAAGGTAGGGGAGAAAGGGACCTCTTGGAATGATAGGCCTGCATGGCATGCTCCTCACAGAGGCTGAGAACTGAAGGCCACATGCAGGATGAGGGGTAGGGGGTATCAGAAAGATGCTGTGGTTTTCAGACCCCTCAATATCCTGGCCATCCTTGGGACAGGAAGGAGGTTGCTATGCCAGCTCTGAAACCTCAGTCCCAAAGAAATCTGCGAGGCCTGAGGGAGATTGCGGGGTAGGCAGCTTCGGGTGAATGTATCCCAAGCGTGAAGGTCCTAGATACAGAAACCCTGAGGTTCAGGGCCTAGAGCAAAGAAGTTAGAGGTCACAGTGCCCTTAGGCAAAATGAAAGCAAAGAAACAGATGACTGGCTGATGCTAGAGCTGGCGAACTCTGAGATCTGATATTCCAACTGTCCAGTGGCTAGAACCTACACTGTCCATGTGAGAGCCTACACTGGAATACAGCCTCCGACTCTCCATACAAGGCTCTATTTTGGACCTTGGTTAGCCTTGGTTGGCTTGGGTACCCCTCTCCTGTGGTAGCACAGCATGCAGCGCCTCTTGCCCTGCCCAGTGCGGGCTTTGCTTTAAAAATTCTCATCTCAGGATGAATTTCTTTACTGGGTTACTCCAGTGTGAGTAGTTCTTTGTCAAACACCTCCTCTGTCCCTGCCTTCAGTTGGGGGCCATCTTTTTTGCGGGGAGGTGCAGGGTCTTGCTCTGTCATCCAGGCTACAGTTCAGTGGTGTGATCAGAGCTCACTGCAGCCTCAAACTCCTAGGCTCAAGCAATCGTCCCACCCCGGCCTCCCAAGTAGCTAGGGGTACATGTGCTCCCCACTACTCCTGGCTAATTTTTAAAATTTTTATTTTATTTATTTATTTTGTAGAGATGGGGTCTTACTATGTTGCCCAGGCTGGTCTCAAACTCCTGGCTTCAAGTGATTCTCACCTTGACCTCCCAAAGCACATGGGGATTACAGGCGTGAGCTGCTGGCCTTGGGAGTCATCTTAATGCTCGACTCCATCTACCCCGAAACACAGCCCCTTCTGTGAAAGCACTGGCAAGTAAGGAAGATTTTCAGAAAGTCTCAGAGGGACAGCAGAGACGGTGACAGTCAAACACTTCACAATAACTTTTTTTAAAATGCCTTTTACAGAGGTCCTCTCCCAGCTCTGGTCCCTTCTTTGCTGCCCCCAAACTTCAATGACCTCTCTCCTCTCCCCTTCTCGGGGTCTCATTCTCACTCACACTACCCTGCTCAGTCACAAATGATTCTCCTTGGCAGCTTAGACTTCTTTTCCTTTCATTTTGCACCGAAATCCCTTATATTCATATAAATATTTATCAATCTTATTTTACCTAGGCTCTCTTTTCTTTTTGAGACAGGATTTTGCTCTGACCCACATTGGAGTGCGGTGGTGCAAAAAGGCTTACTGCAGCCTCCCCAACCTCCTGGGCTTAAGTAATCCTCCTGCCTCAGCCTCCCAAGTAGCTGGGACTACAGGTGCATGCCACCACACCCAAATAATTTTTTTTTTTTTTGAGACGCAGTTTCCCTTGTGTTGCCCAGGCTGGAGTGCAATGGCGTGATTTGGGCTCACTGCAACCTCTGCCTCCCAGGTTCAAGTGATTCTCCTGCCTCAGCCTCCCAAGTAGCCGGGATTACAGGCACCTGCCACCACACCCAGCTAATTTTGTACCTTTAGTAGAGATGGGGTTTCTCCATGTTGGTCAGGCTGGCCTCCAACTCCCAGCCTCAGGTGATCTGCCCACCTCGGCCTCCCAGAGTGTTGGGATTACAGGCGTGAGCCACCATGTCCGGCCTCCTTTTTATAAATAGAAAAATCTCACCGAGCTGCCCTGATTTTAACATGCCCCCCACTGACAATCCCTCTAGGTACCTGAGTTCTGAGTTCTAGGCCTGGCTCGGCCTCAGGCTCATTCTGAGACCTACGCACATTCCCGCTTCTCTGGCCTCACTTTTTCTTACTTACGATGGAGGGTTAGGAGTCAAGGACCTGAAGATGCCAGGCGGGACAGCCGGGAAATGGAACACGCCCCTTGCCAGTGGCACTCGGAGGGTGAAAGAGTCAGTGTCGGGCTCAACATGAGGAGCCTCTTTCTGCCCCCAGCCCAGCAACCCATTTGAACAGATCTGGCATCCGGGAGAATTCTCGAATGAAGGGGAAGAGAGGAAGGGAAGAGCTGGGAAATACGCAAAGCGCCTTTTCCTCCACTTTCGGAGATGGTACGTGCGCGCTTCCACGCAGTGGCGGCTGCTGCGGCGGGCACGTCCCCTACAGGACCCACGCGGGGAGCGGACTGGCAGCGCGCGCGTGGCGGCGGCGAGTGGGTCGTGCAAGCGACTGCGGGGTGGGAGTGGGGGCGCACGCGCGGGCGTGGGCGAACGGGCCCTGGCCGTGCACACACACGGCGGGGGCAGGGGACAGATGCCGCAGTGCGTGCGCCGGAGCCCAAGTGCACAAACGCAAAGAGCCGGCGCGGTGCGCAGGGGCGGGCGCCCAGCGGGCTTGGCATGCGCGCCCCCGCCCGGGGCTATAAAAGCATCGCCACCTGCTGCCACTAGCCAAGCCGCGCGTCCAGTTGCTTGGAGAAGCCCATTCACAGCCTCCAGCTGCTGCTCGCTTCGACATGGACCCTGAGACCTGCCCCTGCCCTTCTGGTGAGCCCCCGCCGCCGCTCCCATCCTGCGGCACTGTGCGCCCTTGTACCTGCAAAAAAAACCCACGCCCCGCGCCTTCGCTCAAGGACACTTGGGGGAAGGGCTCCTGATTCCCTATTCTTCACCTCCTGAAAGGTGGGCATGCCTGTGTCGCGGAGAACAGGGAGACTTGGTGCCCCATCTCCTCGTGACAGGCGTGGGGACCCGAGTTTGTCCACATTAACCCTTCCTGTGGCGTCGCCCTCTCTAGGTGGCTCCTGCACCTGCGCGGACTCCTGCAAGTGCGAGGGTTGCAAATGCACCTCCTGCAAGAAGAGTGAGTGCGGGGACCCTTCCCCTCTGCCGCTGCCCCCTCTGCTCTGCGGAGTTGGTGTCTCACCACGCAGGATACGCAGGATACTGAGAGACCGCCAGGCCCCAATCCCGTGGTTTCTGACTCTTGCTGGAACAGAACCACCCGGGAAGACATTAAAATACAGATGCCCTTGCCCCACACCCAGGAATTGATGGCCTAGGCATGGAACGAGAGGTTTTTGTAAATCCCCGGAAGACTCCAATGGCAGCTGGGATTGAGGACTGCTACACTGGTCCAGTCTTTCCCGCCCCACCCCTCAAAACCCCCAAAACCTGGGGAAGCCATTAGGGAGGCTGGGGCTCAGCTCTGGAGTTCCGGTCCCTTGGCCTCTCTCAGGCCTTACAGATCCTCTCAGTTTGATCTCAGAATCTCCCCAGCTCACAGCAGTGTAATATGCATAGAGACTAAGAGGTGGGAGGAAGGCTCCCTTCTTCCTTAGGTATAAGACCAGGCACAGCTCCCCACCCCCTCCCCACGGCTTTCCTGGGCCCCCTACATCTGCGTCATATCTGCCCCTCCCAAGTTTATCCTTCAAGGCCCCTTTCAAGGTCGTTTACCCTGTGATGCTTTCTCCTTAAGGCCTAGTACCCACCTAACCTGAGCTTAAGCCCACCAGCCCCCAGGACTTCCTGGCATCCACCCAAGGGGCTCTGGTCTATTTCCTGGGTACCTCTCTCCTGTGGTGGTGCAGGATGCCACTGCCGCGACTTAGATGCTGAGTCAGAGCAGGTGTGAGACTAAGAAGGGGGCTGTGACCAGCCCTGGCTGAATGAACGAGGATGACTCCCCACCCAGCACCCTTCCCTCCCCTTTGATGGGGACGGATTTCGGGAGTGTGCATCAGACTGGTCATCTTCCATTTTATCTGCAGGCTGCTGCTCCTGCTGCCCTGCGGAGTGTGAGAAGTGTGCCAAGGACTGTGTGTGCAAAGGCGGAGAGGGGGCCGAGGCAGAGGCAGAGAAGTGCAGCTGCTGCGAGTGAGGAAGCACCCCTCCATGTGGAGCACGTGGAGATAGTGCCAGGTGGCTCAGTGCCACCTATGCCTGTGGTGAGGTGTGGCTGGTGTCCCCTTCCCCTGTTGACCTTAGGGGAGTGGCAATAAATCCCATGAACAGCATGAGCCAAGGACTGGTCTCTTCTTAAAGGGGGGAAGGATGCGGAGCAGTGGGGGGGTCTACTCCAAGGGAGCCACCCAGTTGAGTGAAACCCTGGCTGGGCGCGGTGGCTCATGCTTGTAATCCCAGCACTTTGGGAGGCTGAGGCAGGTGGATCACCTGAGGTCAGGAGTTCAAGGCCAGCCTGGCCAACATGGTGAAACCCTGTCTCTACTACAAATACAAAAATTAGCCGGACTTGGTGGCAGGTGCCTGTAATCCCAGCTACTGGGGAGGCTGAAGCAAAAGAATCACTTGAACCCAAGAGGTGGAGGTTGCAGTGAGCTGAGATCACGACACTGCACTCCAGCCTGGGCGACAGAGCAGGACTCTGTCTCAAAAAAAAAAAAGAAAAAAAAAAAAAAAGAAAGAAACACTTGAGACTTGGCCACTGGTCTGTTTGGGGCTGGGGTGGAGCCTGGGGGACAGAATGCGTTCTCCTCCACCTTCAGATGGCACCCCACCCTCCTGCTAAGTCAAGTTCAAGTCTAGGGAAACAGGAGAGACCAGGCTCATCTAGGTTTGGCCCTCTCCAACCTCCTAACCTCACTTTCTTCATCTGTAGAATAGAGTTAGGGGGAGTTAAGGCCAGCCCCTAGCCTGTGGGGCCTGTGAATTTGGGGATTTTCTAGTTGCTTCTGCAAAGCTGTCTGTTTTCAGATTTATCAGAGGAATGTCCAGGAGGCCCAGGGGCTTGTCTTGGCTGACGGTCAGCTGCATTCCCAAGGTCACCACCCTGAGTAGCCTGTTTCCCCAAAGCACATTGTTCGGTTCCCTTTCACATTTTCTCATTTGGCAGTTTGTCTCCAGCCCCTCCTGTCTTCAAGGGTAATAAGAGCTTTTATCCACAGTGGTTGTGATCCAGTCCTTGGTGAAAGAGAACACTCAGGTTTACCTGGGTGAGCTAAGAAGGGAGAAACAAATTCTGGGAGACAAAAGTTTCCCAGTAAGAGGATACAATGCTCTGAACACATCACTTTTCCTCCACGTTAGTTTTTGCTGACAGTTAATTCAAAAGCTCACCAGGAGATATACACATGCACATACACACACACACACACACACACACACACACACACACACACACACACACACACACAGGCTGAGTTTAGAAAAGGAGAATGCAGGGAAAGCCAAGCCAGCTTTGAAAAGGAACAACAAAGGGAGCTTTCTCCAACCTGGTAGCTCCACTTGTTTCCAAAGCTCTGGAAAATGGTGGAGGGTCAGGAATAGATCAATTGCACAGAGGACAGTCCAAAAACAAACCTCTGTGTTGCTAGAAACCAGTGGGAAAGTACACACTACTCAGTGAAAGGTGTTGGAACAGTTTGCATGTCTGGCTAATTTTTGTAGAGATGGGGTTTCACCATGTTGCCCAGGCTGGTCTTGAACACCTGAGCTCAAGTGATCCACCAGCCTCGGCCTCCCAAAGTGCTGGGATTAGAGGCAGGGTTTTTTGTTTTGTTTTGTTTTTTCTGTCAGGCTGGAGTGCAGTGGTGCCATCAGGGCACTGCAGTGTGGACCTCCAGGGCTCAACCAATCCTCCCACCTCAGCCTCCCGAGTAGCTGGGACTACAGATGCATCCCACCATGCCCAGCTAATTTTTTTTTTTGGTAGAGGCTGGGTTTTGCCATGTTGCCAAGGCTATCAGTATGATTTTTAACTTCATTTTATAGATGGGGCAGTAGAGGTTGGGGAAATTTGCATGAGGACACACAGCTAGAGTGGTGTGGTATAGCCAGGATTTGAATACAGACTGTCTAATTGAAGGGTAGCCCTCTAAACTTAAGCATGCATTGTTTTCTTGCTTCTGGCTTGCCTTGTGTTACAAAAATCACAGAAAAAGAAGCAAAATCACCTCACATACACTAATATGGCTAGTATCAGCAATACAAAATAAAAAGTGTTGGCCAGAATGTAGAGATATTGGAACCCATGTGCCTTGCTGGTAGGAATGTAGAATGATGCAGTGCTGTGGAAAACTGTAGTTCTCAAAGTTAAAAATAGAATTCCATATGACCCAGCAATTCCACTTCTAGGTACACCCCCAAAGAATTGAAAGCAGAGTCTTGAAGCGGTATTCTTACACACATGTTCATAGGATTATTTATAATCGCCAAAAAGTGGAAGCAATCCAAGTGTCCAATGACAGATGAATAGATAAACAAAGTGTGTTATATACATACAAAGGAATATTATTCAACCTTAAAAAGCAAAGAAATTTGACATATGCTACAACATGAATGAACCTGGAGGACATCATGCTGAGAGAAACAAGCCAGTCACCCAAAGACAAATTCTGTGTGATTCCATGTGTATGAGACACCTAGAGCAGTTATAGTCTATCTACACAGAGACAGGTGCAAGTGTAGGATGGAAGTTGCCAGGGGCTGGAGGGAAGGATGATATGATTTGGCTCTGTCCCCACGTATCAGGCGAGGGACCTGGTGGGAGGTGATCAGATCATGGGGATGATTTCCCCCATGCTGTTCTCATGATAGTGAGTTCTCATGAGAGCTGATGGTTTTGAAAGTGTTTGGCAGTTCCCACTCTGTTCTCTCTCTCTCCTGCCACCCTGTGCAGAAGGTGCTTGCTTCCCCTTTGCCTTCCATCATGATTGTAAATTTCCTGAGACCTCCCCAGCCATCCGGAACTGTGAGTCAATTAAATCTTTTTTCTTTACAAATTACCCAGTCTCAGGTAGTATCTTTATAGCAGTGTGAAAACAAACTAATACAAGGTGGAAGTTGAGAGTTGTTTAATCAATATAGAGTTTCAGTTTCGCAAGATGAAAAGGGTTCTGGAGATGGGTTGCAGACAATCTGAATGTACTTATCATTACTGAACTGCACACTTAAAAATCTTTAAGATGGCAAATTTTATGTCATCGTATTTTACAATTTTAAACAATAAACAAAGCTAAATGATGAAGGACAATAGTTTCTATTAATATACTGTGTGCTGTGGATTTAATTGCGTCCCCTCAACAAAATTCATGATGAAGCCCGAAGTCCCAATGCGACTATATTTGGAGACAGGGTTTATAATGAGGTAATTTAGGTTAAATGAAGTTACAGGGGTGGGGCCCTCCAACTATAGGGTTAGTGTCCTTGTAGAAGAGTCACCAAGAGCTCACTTGCTCACCTGTCCTCTTGTGCATGAAGAGGTCACGTGAGTACACCTCTTCTTTGTGAAGATAGTGAGGTGGGGGAGGCCTATGGGCCAGGACAAGAAACTGACCATGCTGGCACCTTGATCATGAACTTCCAGCTTCCAGAACTGTGAAAATATAAATGTCTGTTGTAAGCTGCCCAGTCTATAGTATTTTGTTATAGCAGCCGGAGCTGAGTCATATAGTGTGTGTATATAGTAGTCCCCCCTTATCCAAAGTTTCACTTTCCAGTTACCTATAATCAACCACAGTCCAAAAATATTACACACAATAAGATGTTATGAGACAAGAGAGAGGGAGATCACATTCATATAACTTTTATTACAGTATGTTGTCATAATTGTTCTATTATTTGTTAATCACTTATTGTGCCTAATGTATAAATTAAACTTTAACATACCTATGTACACATAGGAAAAAAGATATATAGGGCTTGGTACTGTCCACAGCTTCGGCATCCACTGGGGATCTTGAAGGTATCCCCTCTGGATAAGGGGTACTACTGTCTACATACATATGATCTTTTGTACACACACACACACACGTTTGACAAAAGATCAGTATATACAATATATAAATAGTTTCTATAAATAGATAAGAAACAGACAATGATTTAAAAATTAGGCAAAAGGCCGGGTGCAGTGGCTTCCGCCTGTAATTCCAGCACTTCGGGAGGCTGAGGCAGATGGATCACCTGAGGTCAGAAGTTCAAGCCAACATGGCAAAGCCCCATCTCTACTAAAAATACAAAAATTAGCCAAGCGTGGTGGTGGGCGCCTGCAATCCCAGCTACTTGGGAAGTTGAGGCAGGAGAATCACTTGAACCCAGGAGGTGGAAGTTACTGTCAGCCGAGATCGTGCCATTGCACTCCAGCCTGTGAAGGGGTGGCCTGCCCCTCCACACCTGTCGGTGTTTCTCTTTAGGTGGAACGAGAGACTTGAGAAAAGAAATGAGACACAGAGACAAAGTATAGAGAAAGAAAAAGTGGGCCCAGGGGACTGGCACTCAGCATACAGAGGACCCGCGCGCCGGCACCAGTCTCTGAGTTCCCTCAGTATTTATCGATAATTATCTTTACCATCTTTAAGAAAAAGGGAAGTGGCAGGACAATAGGGTCATAGCAGGGAGAAGGTCAGCAGAAAAACATATGAATAAAGATCTCTGTGACATGAATAAGTTTAAGGAAAAGTGCTGTGCCTTGATGTGCATATGCAAACATCTCCGTAAACATTTTCAGTGCATAAAGAGCAGCATTGCCGCTAGCACGTCCCACCTCTAGCCCTAAGGCGGTTTTCTCCTATCTCAGTAAATAGAACATACAATCGGATTTTACACGGAGATGTTCCATTGCCCAGGGATGGGCAGGAGACAGATGCCTTTCTCTATCTCAACTGCCAAGAGGCCTTCTTTCCTCTTATACTAGTCCTCCTCAGCACAGATCCTTCACAGGTGTCAGGCTGGGAGACAATTAGGTCTTTCCCTTCCCATGAGGCCATATTTCAGACTATCACATGGGGAGAAACCTTGGACAATACCTAGCTTTCCTAGGCAGAGGTCCCTGCGACCTTCCGCAGTGCAAGTGTCCCTGAGTACTTGAGATTAAGAGAATGGCAATGACTTTTAACAATCATACTGCCTTCGGGCACTTGTTTAACAAGGCACACCCTGCACAGCCCCAAATCCATTAAACCTTGAGTCACCACAGCACATGTCTCTTGCAAGGACAGAGTTGGGGATAGGATTACAGATTAACAGCATCTCAAATACAGAACAAAATGGAGTATCTTATGTCTACTTCTTTCTGTATAGACACAGTAACAGTCTGATCTCTCTTTCTTTTCCCCACAAGCCTGGGCCACAGAGCGAGACTCCATCTCAAATAAAGGAAAAAAAATTAGGTAAAGGATATAACTAAGCAATTCATGGAAAAATAAACTTGAAAGGCTAAAGAACAAATGAAATGAAATAGAATGAATATTTTACTTCATTATACCAAGGAAATGGAAACTAAAATAACATTTTGTCATTCATTTGGCAAAATCATAAAAGGTTGTTTTTTTTATTAATAGTGATGGGTAGGGGACTGGTTACATACCTCCATCCCCTGATGGAGTGTAAATAGGTACAGCCACTTTGGGTATATACTTCACCCAGGATTGTATTATCATCTGTATCAGCAGAAGTCTCAAAACAAGCTAAATATCCTTTAGTAGAGAAGTAGACTTTAAAAATGATCATAATGGGCCAGGTGCGGTGGCTTGCACCTGTAATCCCAGCACTTTGGGAGGCCAAGCAGATGACATGGGGCCAGGAGTTTGAGACCAACCTGACCAGTATGGCGAATCCCCATCTCTACTAAAAATACAAAAATTGGCCAGGCGCAGTGGCTCAAGCCTGTAATCCCAGCACTTTGGGAGGCCTAGACGGGCAGATCATGAGGTCAGGAGATTGAGACTATCCTGGCTAACACGGTGAAACTCCGTCTCTACTAAAAAATACAAAAAACTAGCCGGGTGAGGTGGCGGGCGCCTGTAGTCCCAGCTACTCAGGAGGCTGAGGCAGGAGAATGGCGTAAACCTGGGAGGTGGAGCTTGCAGTGAGCTGAGATCCGGCCACTGCACTCCAGCCTGGGTGACAGAGCGAGACTCCGTCTCAAAAAAAAAAAAAAAAAAAAAAATTAGCCAAGTGGTGGTGCATGCCTGTAATCCCAACTACTCAGGTGGCTGAGGTAGGAGAATTGCTTGAACTCAGGAGGTAGAGGTTGAAGTGAGCTGAGATCTGCGCTCCAGCCTAGGCAACAGCCTGTCTAAAAAAAAAAAAAAAAAAAAAAAAAAAAAAAAATCATAATGAACATCTAATAGAAAGAATGATGTAAGACTTGGATACTGCAGTGGAAACACCTCCACAACTTACCATTAAGTGTAAAAAAAAAAAAAAAAGCTGTAGAACAGTGCATATCATATAATGCTATACAATACATATAGTATAATGCTAATTATGTAAAAAGAGAATTAAAAACTCCACATTTGTGTATAGAAAGGAAATGGAATTTTCCAGGAGAATCAAGGGGGTCTTTAGCTTTACACATATTAATGTTCACTTCTGTTTGGCTAATTTTTAAGTACGCAAGTGAATAGTACCACTTACCTTTTTTTCACTCAACAATATGTCTTGGCCAGGCATCGTGGCTCACACCTATAACCCCAGTACTTTGAGAAGACAAGGTGGGAGAACCACCTGAGCCTAGGAGTTCAAGACCAGCCTGGGCAACAAAGTGAGAAGTGGGACCCTGTCTTTCCAAAAAAATTAAAAATGAGCCAGGCCCCGGGCACGGTGGCTCAAACCTGTAATCCCAGCACTTTGGGAGGTGGAGGCGGGTGGATCACGAGTTCAGGAGATCGAGACCATCCTGAATAACACGGTGAAACCCCAGCTCTACTGAAAATACAAAAAATTAGCCAGGCACGGTGGCTGGCGCCTGTAGTCCTAACTACTTGGGAGGCTGAGGCAGCAGAATGGTGTGAACCCAGGAGGCGGAGCTTGCAGTGAGCCGAGATCGCGCCACTACACTCCAACTGGGGCAACAGAGCAAGACTCCATCTCAAAAAAAATAAATAAATAATAAATAAAAAAAGATGAGCCAGGCATGGTGGCACACATCTGCAGTCCTAGCTACTTGGGAGGCTGAAGTGGGAGGAACACTTGAGGGAGTTTGAGAGAGCAGTGAACTATGATCATGCCATTGCACTCCAGCCTGGGCAACATAGCACAACCCTGTCTCAAAAAAAAAAAAAAAAAAAAAGAGAGAGAGAGAAAAAAAAAAAAGAAAAAGAAAATGTCTTGACAATTTTTCCATGTTAGGAGATAAAGATCTAATAACTGCTACAGAAAACATCATGGAATGGTTATATCATAGTTCATTCTGCAACTGTCTTACAAACTGATGGATGGACATTTAGGTGGCTTCCACTTGTTTCAATATGCAGACTGTGCACCTGTGCCAGTGAGTTTCTCTGAGTTATAAGCTGAGATGTGTAATCACTGGAGCACAGGAAATAGCCCTTATTACTTTTCATGTATCCTGCCAGACAGCCCTCCACTGAGGCTATTTCAATTTGCATTCCACCTGCAGTGTCTGAGAATTTTCAATGCTTTATCTCTTCATCAGCCCTAGGTGTTAACCTTACATTTTGTCGACCTGGTGGGTGAAAAATGACATCCTAGGTTCTAAATTGCATCTTTTCTTTTAGCAATGAGGTTAAGCATTTTCCTACTGGTTTATTAGTTGTCATTTTCTGTGAACTGCTATTTCATGTTCTTCGTTCTTTCCATATTCAGTTATTTGTCATTTTCTTATTGATTTGTAGAAGCTCTTTATATATTTTGGTCACTGATCCTTTGTCTTCCATCTGCTTTTTGTTTTTCAGAAAGTTTTCAAAGTTTCTGGCCTCCTTGTGATATTCTTTTATTTTTTAACACTCTTATCAATGTACAGTTTACATGTCATAAAATTCACCCATTGTAAGGGTGCAATCCAATGATACTAGCAAATTTTTAGACTTGTGCAACCATCTCCACAATCCAGTTTTAGAGCATTTCCATCATCCAAAAGTTCCCTTGTGCCTATTTGTAGTTAACCCCTTCTCCCACCCCTACCCCTAGGCAACCACTGACTTGCCTTCTGTTTCTATAGGTTTGCCTTTTCTAGACATTTTATATAAATGGAATCATACAATATGTAGTCTTTTGCATTTGGCTTCTTTCACTTAACATAACGTTTTTGAGATTCGTTCCGCTTTGTTGTATGTATTAGTAATTCGTTCTTCCTTTACATTACTGAGTAGTGTTTACATATTGCATTTTGTTTATCCATTCACCAATTGATGGGCTTTTGGGTTGCTGTCATTTTTTGCTATTTTGGATGATAGCTATATTTATAAATGGCTGTAAACATTTATGCATGAGTCTTTGTGTGGATATATACATATATGTATATTTTCGAGATGGGGGTCTTGCTATGTTGCCAAGGCTGGCCTTGAATTCCTGGGTTCAATTGATCTTCGTACTTCAGCCTTCTGAGTAGCTGGGACTACAGGTGCTTGACTCTGTGCTCTACTTTGCCATATATTTTTATTTCTCTTGGGTTGATATCTAGGAGTGGAATTACTGGGTCATATGGTACTTCTGTGTTTAACTTTTGAAGAAATTGCCAAATTGCTTTCCAAAGTGGCTATACCACTTAACATTTCCACCAGCAATGCATAAGTATTTCAATTTCTGCACATTCTTACCAACACTTTTTGTTGTCCGTCTTTTTTATGATAGCCATTCTAGCAAGTATAAAGTAGTCTCTCACTGTCGTTTATTTTTATTTATTTATTTATTTGAGACGGAGTCTTGTTCTGTCACCAGGCTGGAGTGCAGTGGCACGATCTTGGCTCACTGCAACTGCCACCTCCCAGGTTCAAACCATTCTCCTGCCTGAGCCTCCCAAGTAGCTGGGGTTACAGGCGTGTGCCACCATGCCCAGCTAATTTTTATTTTGTTTTAGTTTTGCCAGGATGATCTCGATCTCTTAACCTTGTGATCCGCCTGCCTTGGCCTCCCAAAGTGCTGGGATTACAGGTGTAAGCCACCACGCCTGGCCTCACTGTGGTTTTAATTTGCATTTCCCTAGTGACTCATGATGTTAAACATCTTTTCATGTGCTTATTAGCCATCCATGTATTTTCTTTGGTGACATATCTATTAGAAGGTTTTGCCCATTTTTTTCTCTTTTTTATTGTGGTAAAATATATATAACATAAAATGTACCATTTTTAAGTGTACAGTGCTGTGGCTTTCATTACATTTACATTGTTGTGAACCGTCACTATCGTCCATCTCCAGAACTTTTCCATCTTGCCCATCTGAAACTCTATCCATAAGACACTAACTCCACCCCCGCCCCACCCCCACCACCACCCAGGCCTGGGGCCACCTTTTTACTGTCTGTCTCTGTGGATTTGACTATGCTACTTACTTCATATAAACTGGGATCACACAGTATTTGTCCTTTTGTGTCTGGCTTATTTCATTTAGCATTTTTTTTTTTTTTTTTTTTTTTTTTTTTTTAGATGGAGTCTCGCTCTATCGCCCAGGCTGGAGTGTAATGGCATGATCTCGGCTCACTGCAACCTCCGCCTCCCGGGTTCAAGCAATTCTCCTGCCTCAGCCTCCTGAGTAGCTGGGACAATAGGTGCCCATCACCACTCTGGCTAATTTTTGTGTTTTTAGTAGAGATAGGGTTTCACCATATTGGCCAGGCTGGTCTCGAACTCCTGACCTCGTGATCTGCCCACCTCAGCCTCCCAAAGTGCTCACATTTCAGGTGTGAGCCACTGCGCCTAGTCATCATGTTTTTAAGGTTCATTTACTTTGTAAGATGTGTTAAAATTTCATTCCTTCTTAAGGCTGAATAAATTTTCCATTGCATGTCTATGCCATATTTTGTTTATTCATTCATCAATGGACATTCAGGCTGTTTCCACCTTTTGGCTATCATGTGTAATACTGCTATGAATAGTGTTATACAAATATCTGTTTGAGTCCCTGCTTTCAATTATTTTCAGTATGCATTTTTGCCAGTTTATTTTTATTTTTATTTTTATTTTTGAGACAGAGTCTCGCTGTTGTTCAGGCTTGAGTGCAGTGGCATGATCTTGGCTCACTGCAACCTCTGCCTCGTGGACTCAAGCAATTCTTGTGACTCAGCCTCCCGAGTAGCTGGAACCACAGGTGCACGCCACCACACCTGGCTCATATGTATTGTTTTTGAGACAGAGTCTGGCTCTGTTGCCTAGGCTGGAGTGCAGTGACACAACCTTGGCTCACTGCAACCTCCACCTCCTGGGTTCAAGTGATTCTCTTGCCTCAGTCTTCTGAGTAGCTAGGATTACAGGCGTGCACCACCACACCTGGCTAATTTTTGTATTTTTAGTAAAGATGGGGTTTTGCCATGTTGGCCAGGCTGATCTCGAACCCCCGACCTCAAGTGATCTACCCACCTCAACCTCCCAAAGTGTTGAGATTACAGACGTTGCCCTTTTTAAAATTCCATTGTTTGTATTATTGAATTGTAAGAGTTCTTTATATATTCTGGATACCAGTCCTTAATCAGATATATGCTTTGTAAATATTTTCTCCCAGTCTTCTGGGACTGTCTTCTGATTTTATTGATGATGTTTTTGAAGCACAAAACTTCTTAATTTTAAGAAAGTCCAATTCATCAGTTTTTTCCTTGATAAATTGTGATTATGGTATCATATCTAAGACCTCTTTGTTTAATCTAAGGTCATAAAGATTTCTCCTATGCTTTCTTCTAGGTGTTCTATGTTCTATAGTTTTAACTCTTTTTTTTTTTTTTTTGAGACGGAGTCTCGCTCTGTCGCCCAGGCTGGAGTGCAGTGGCCGGATCTCAGCTCGCTGCAAGCTCCGCCTCCCGGGTTCACGCCATTCTCCGGCCTCAGCCTCCCGAGTAGCTGGGACTACAGGCGCCCGCCACCTTGCCCGGCTAGTTTTTTGTATTTCTTAATAGAGACGGGGTTTCACCGTGTTAGCCAGGATGGTTTCGATCTCCTGACCTCGTGATCCGCCCGTCTCGGCCTCCCAAAGTGCTTGAGCCACCGCGCCCGGCAGTTTTAACTCTTAAATTTAAATCTATGATCCATTTTGAGTTAATTTTCGTGTATAATGTGAGGTAAAAATCTAATTTCATTCTTTTTTTTTTGCATGTGGATATCCAGTTGTCTCAGTATCATTAGTTTAAACATCTACCCTTTCTCTATTGAATTGTTTTGAGACCTTCATCAAAAATCAATTGACCATACATGTGATTTCCTTTTAGACTTTCAATCTTGTTCCATTGATCTATGCCTGTCCTGGTACCAGTACCACACAGCCTTGATTACTGTGGCTTATTGTAACTTTTGAAATTGGATAGTGTGAGTCCTCCAACTTTGAGTCCTCCAACTTTGCTCTTTTACTGGTTGGGTTCTTCTTTATCTTCTGCCATTCAGCCTTTTAATGACATTTTTTGGCTTTGCATGGGATCGAGCACACAGGAGACGTATATATCCACTGAGTCTGCATCTCAACCCAGCCCTCCACACGGTTTCATCACAAAAATATTTATGGATGCCCAAAAATCACCATGCCCTCTGCTGGTCACTGGGGATACATGAAAAGAAACGGTCTCTGCTTTTCAGGGAACTCACAGACTGATGGGGAGGATAAGACTGTTGCAAGAACAACCTGAGTGGAATCCTGGATGCTTTAGAGCTGGAAGAGAAGTCCAGGCCAAGGCACGTAGGCTGTGCCCATTTGATAGATGGGAAGACTGCGGCTCAGGGAGGGAGGGAAGGTGCAACTCAAAATCTCTGGGTGCTTTAAGAAGGGAGAGATGGGCCGGGCGCGGTGGCTCAAGCCTGTAATCCCAGCACTTTGGGAGGCCGAGACGGGCGGATCACAAGGTTGGGAGATCGAGACCATCCTGGCTAACACGGCGAAACCCCGTCTCTACTAAAAACACAAAAAATTAGCCGGGCGAGGTGGGAGAATGGCGGGAACCCGGGAGGCGGAGCTTGCAGTGAGCTGAGATCTGGCCACTGCACTCCAGCCTAGGCGACAGAGCGAGACTCCGTCTCAAAAAAAAAAAAAAAAAAAAAAAAAAAAAAAAAAAAGGGAGAGATGGTCAGGCGCAGTGGCTCATGCCTGTAATCCTGGCACTTTGGGCGGCCAAGGCAGGAGAATCATTTGAGGCCAGGACTTTGAGACCAGCCTGAGCAACATAGTGAGACTTCTGTCTCTACGAAAATTTTCTTAAAATTGGCTGAGCATGCTAGGGCATGTCTGTGGTCCAGCTACCCGGGAGATTGAGGCAAGAGGATTGCTTGAGTCTGGGAGGTTGACACCACAGTAAACTGTGACAGAGCCACTGCACTCCAGCCTGGGTGATAGAGTAAGACCCTGTCTCAGAAAAAAAAAAAAAAAAAAAAAAAAAAGGGGAGAGATGCCATCATGTTGGGGGCTCAGTAAAGACTCCTTGGAGGAGGGGGCATTTGGAGGATGGTAGAAAAAACCTGGAGTGTGTGTTTGGAGAAGGATGTGGCATGGCAGGGTCCGATCCAACAGCAGAAGCACAGGGCTTGGGGACAGGTAAGACAGAGAAGGAAAGTTGAGGCCAGATGGGTGAGGAAGGGATGATGCAGCAGGATTTTAGCTTCTCCCTGAATGCAGATTTTCCAAGCTGGCTCTCCACAAGTCAGGCCTCGCCCTTCACAGAGTCTCCTTCCAGCTCCTGGCAGGATCCAATTCTCTCCATTCCTCTGCATTATTAAGCACCCACCATGAGCCGGGCGCAGTGCCAGGTGCCAGAGCTAGGACGATGAATGCAGCAGACACAGCCCACAGCCTCGTGGGGAGACAAGGATTAAACAAAAACCACACACAGTACCGGCTGCTGGGAGAGGCTGAGGGACAGAAGGCCAACCTCTCAGGCTCTGGAGCTCCAATGCCTGGTGTGGCCCTTTCTTAGTGAGTGACTGGCAGTGTTACTTAACCTCTCTGAGCCTCGGTTTCTCCCTCTGTCAAATGTGGATAATAACAGTCCCCATCTTATAGGGCCGTCGAAAGGACTGAGTTCACATGTGCCAAGAATTGAACAGCTGGCACGGGATGTGTGATATAGAAAAGTGTTAGCAGGTTGGGTGTGGTGAGTCACACCTGTAAGCCTAATGCTTTGGGAGGCTGAGGCAAGAGCATCGCTTGCGGCCAGGAGTTCAAGACCAGCCTGGGCAACATAGCAAGATCCCATCTCTATTAAAAATAAATAAAAAGAAAAGTGTTAGCTTCTTTCTTACTGGCAACTGTAATTGCAATAAGTCCTACAAAGAAGGGATGTGCTTGATGGTAACAGATGGATTTGGCCTATTTGGGGTTCCAGGAAGGCTTTCCTGAGCAAATTGCCTTTAAACTGAGACCCACCAGATGAAGGAGACAGAGGGTTAAGGAGAGCATCCAAGACAAAGGAAACAGCACTTGCAAAGAGTCTGAAGTCACACATGTATCAGCACCTTTGCCCAGTGGTAGCCAGGCTTTGAAGATGGTCCCAGTGATGCTAGACTCTGGTATTCATGCCCTGGTGTAATTCCCTCCCCTTGAGTACAGCCTGGACCTAGTGACTTGCTTCTAAAGAATAGAATACTGAAACAGGGATGGGAGATCACTTCCGTGATTAGGTTACAAAAGATGATGACTTCTTAATTCAAATATTAGAAGAAAAAAAGAAGGGAGGAAGCTGTTTTCCAAATAATTTGGAAAAGGGAGAAATACCTATTTTATGGAACAACGGAGAGTACTGAGAGAAGTGAAGGTTTACAAAGAGGATTTCTACTATATGGAAACAATCTGTAGAATGAAAACCTTCACCTGGGTTGACTATAGATTGTCAATGGTATGATTTTTCTGATGTTTATTTATTTGTTTTTGAGGCAGAGTCTCGCTCTGTCACCCAGGCTAGAATGCAGTGGCGCGATCACAGCTCACTGCACCTCCACCTCCTAGGTTGAAACTGTCATGTGTGTCCGTGTGAAGAGACCACCAAACAGGCTTTGTGTGAGCAATAAAGCTTTTTAATCACCTGGGTGCAGGCAGGCTGAGTCCGAAAAGACAGTCAGCGAAGGGAGATAAGGGTGGGGCCGTTTCATAGGATTTGGGTAGGTAAAGGAAAATTACAGTCAAAGGGGGGTTGTTCTCTGGTGGGCAGGAGTGGGGGTCACAAGGTGCTCAGTGGGGAAGTTTTTTGAGCCAGGATGAGCCAGGAAAAGGAATTTCACAAGATAATATCATCGCTTAAGGCAAGGGCAGGCCATTTTCACTTCTTTTGTGGTGGAATGTCATCGGTTAAGGCGAGGCAGGGCATTTGCACTTCTTTTGTGATTCTTCAGTTACTTCAGGCCATCTGGGTACATACGTGCAAGTCACAGGGGATGCAATGGCTTGGCTTGGGCTCAGAGGCCTGATAGAAACGATTCTCCTGCCTCCGCCTCCTGGGTTGAAGTGATTCTCCTGCCTCAGCCTCCTGAGTATCTAGGATTACAGGCACCGCCACCAGGTTCAGCTAATTTTTGTATTTTTAGTAGAGATGGGGTTTCATCATGTTGGCCAGGCTGGTCTCGAACTCCTGACCTCAGGTGATCCACCCACCTCGGCCTCCCAAAGTACTGGGATTAAGGCATGAGCCACTGCGCCTGGCCTATTTATTTATTTTAATTTTTTAAAAATAGAGATGGAATCTTGCCCTCCCTACCCAGGCAGTGGCACGATCACAACTTACTGCAGCCTCAACCTCCTGGGCTCAAGCAACTTTCCCACCTCAGCTGCCCAAGTAGTTGGGACTAGCAGTGAGTACCACCACATCTGGCTACTTTTTAAAATCTTTTGTAGAGACGGGGGTTTCACTATGTTGCTCAGGCTAGTCTCAAACTCCTGATCTCAAGCGATCCTTCCACCTCAGCCTCTCAGAGTGTTGGGATTATAGGTGTGAGCCATCGTGCCTGGCCTAATTTTTCTGCTGTTTTAAAATGAAAAGTTTCCTGTTCATCCCCGCCCCATATGGCAGGGGAGAGAAGGGGACTGTATCCTGCCCTGGGCCACTATCATATCACTATTTGGAGGCCATGTGATTGAGATCCCATGCCTTGGATGCCTCTTGAATAAAGTTAGTATCATCTTTCGCTAAGAATGAATGAATAAAAGACGATGACAAGACAAAATTAGCTGGGCGTGGTGGCGCATGCCTGAAATCCCAGCTACTTGGGAGGCTGAGGCAGGAGAATTGCTTGAACCTGGGAGGCGGAGGTTACAGTGAGTCTAGATCGCACCATTGCACTCCAGCCTCGGCAACAAGAGCAAAACTCTGTCTCAAATAAATAAATAAATAAATATTAAAAAAATAAAACACTACGACTTCTCTCTTGCTCCCACCCTTGTTTGCACTCTGGCCCTCTCACTGGCTCGCTGTCCTGTGGTGAGATGCTCTGTAGAGGGACCCACGTCACAAGGAGGGAAGCCGCAGTACCATAGCCCACAAGGAACCAAATTCTGTTCACAACCACATGAGGGAGCTTGGAAGCAGATCCTGTCCCTGCTGACACTTGAGCTGACTGCAGCCCTGGCTGTCACCTTGATGGCTATCTATAAGACATCCTGAGCCACAGGGCCTAGCTAAGCCTGTCTGATTCCTGCCCACAGCAACTATGAGATAGTTCATGTGTGTTGTCTTGAGCTGCTAAGTAATTTGTAATGCAGCAAGATAACTAATACACCTCCAAAATGAAGGCAGCATCCGCAGAATGAGGAAGAACTAAGAGCGGATAGATGGTACCTGTGATGGGGGCCACTGAGTCACAGAATCTCCCGGGGAAGAAGGAAACTAACCTCTTCCAATCCCCCTATTTAATGCTGGGATCTGCTGGCCTCTGCTGTAGTAACAGGGAACTATCCCCCAAGGGGTCCCTTCCACTCATAATCAGCTCTAATTGCAAGAAAGGCCTTTCTGGCTGGGTGCAGTGGCTCACGCCTGTAATTCCAACACTTTGGAAGGCTGAAGCAGGAGAGTTGCTTGAGTCCAGGAGTTCAAGGCCAGCCTGGACAACATAGTGCGACCCCATCTCTACCAAAAAAAAAAAAAAAAAAAAAATCAGCCAAGTGTGGTGGCACACACCTATAGTCTCAGCTACTCAGGAGGGTTGAAGTGGGAGGATCTCTTAAGCCCAGGAGGTTAAGGCTGCAGTGAGCTATGATCACACTGCTGTACTCCAGCCTGGCAACAGAGCTGAGACCCTGTCTTTAAAAAAAGAAAATAAAGTAAAAGAGATGGGAGGAGAGGGAAGGAGAGGAGAGGAGGGGAAAGACCCTGCTACCTGGAACACAATCTTTATTCCTGTAAACTTACCCCCTCCCCACCGACTGCGATTGTCCTGATTCTGCCCTTAGGACCACAGAAAGCAAGCCTAATTTCCTCTTTTCAGCATGGCATAAACATGTAGGTATGGGTTCAAATCCCAGCTCTGCCACTTACAAGCTATGTTACCCTGAACAGATCCTGTAACTCTTTAGCGCATCATCTGTAAAATGGAGACAACAGCACCTGCCTTATAGGACTGTGTTAGGCTTTAAGATAAACTCGTAGTGTTCTTAGCACAAGTCTTGACTCACAGCAGGAGCTCAATATTATTCCCCATGACTACTATGGCAGATTAGACACGCCTGAAATTTGTTGACTCCTCCCTTCAAGACAGGGGGTCTTGTTCCCCTCCTCTTGAATCTGGGCAGCTTCTCTCACTGCTTGACCAATAGAGTGTGGTGCAAGCGACCTGTACTAGTTTCAGGGTCCAGGGTTTAAGAGACTTGCAGCTACCACTCCCGTCTCTTGAAACCCTCACCTATATGACCTGAGTCTAATTGCCCTGAGGCCACCATGCTGAAGAAGCCACATGTGGCGCTTTGGTCAACAGTTCCAGCTGTGCCCAGCCTCCAGCCATCACTGCCAAAGTGCCAGATGTGTGACTGAAGCCAGCTTAGATTCTCCAGACCAGCCCATCCACCAGCCGAACAGCACCGAGTGGCCTCAGCTAATGACACATAAAACAAAAGAATCACCCAAGTGAGCACTGCTCCAACTCCTGACCCACAAATTCAGGAAAGAAAATAAAATGGTCGTTGTTTTAAGCTGCTAAATTGTGGGTAATTGGTTGCACAGCTACAGATAACTGGGGCAACCACTGCCAAATATTTGAAGGTAACTGTTCCCTTCCAGATCGAACCTGCGTCTCTCTCTCAGCTGATGCTCACATGATAGGGTTTTGGGCCTTAGGACCCCTGTGATCAGCTGTCTTCTGGACAACGGAAGCCCAACAATGAACACGGCCCTCAGGGCAGAGGGGGATTCTACCCAACTATGCCAGCGAGGACTCTATCTGGAATAATTTAAGCAAAAAAGGAAATGATTGGCTCATAATGGCTTCAGGCATGGCTGGATCCAGGTGTTCCAAGATATTGTCAGGCTCCATTTCCTTTGTGATTATTTTATTTTTGGGCTCTTCTCACAGAGCCAAAAAGCTTTAGAAACTCACTCAACTTCACTTCCTCTCAGGTTCAAGTCCAGATGGAAAGACCATCTGCCATTCTCCCAGCATTCCCAGCAAAAATCTCACTGATTCTCTTTGGTTCGTGGCTGTGTGGCCCAATCAGAGCCAATTACTGTGGCTAGGTAGGCAGAATGGCCTAGGAGCTCATGGATGGGACATACTCCATCAAAACCATATGCCCTGGGAATAAGGAGGGGTGATTCTTCAAAGGAAAACCAAGGATATCATCACAGAGGAAGGACAAGTGGATGGCTGGGCAGCAGACCTATATGTATCCACCCCTGCACCTAAAAGGAGAAAGAAAAACATAACTTCTCTCACTCTACATGGCATACCTCTCTTAATGCAGCCCAGGGCCACAGCATCACCTCACACTGATGACTCACACCAGATATTCAGGGGGATGTTTTTCCTCATCCAATGTTGCTTGGTTTCACTCCCTCATCCCCTGCCAAGTCAGGGATGCAAACGTGCAGGTGGGTCCTCCCTCTCCACCTCTGTCCCAAGCACACCGCGGCTTCTGGGGGCATGGAGAAGAACAGACTAGGCCTGTGGCCTGCTCCACCTTCCCTGAGTCACTATCCCTCCCTCCTCTCACAGAGTCAAAGTGATTCAAAGGAGACAGCTCAGGCCCACAAGCAAGTTTTACCGCCAGCATGGCTGGCACAAACCCAGGGCTAGAACCGATGCTTTTGAGGGCAAAATAAGCTCTTCTGTTTCTTCACAGAGTTGGATTGTTTGCCTTGAGTGGATAGGTGACCATCTGAGTTATTAGCAACCAGGGATTTGGTATGTAATACTGTGCATACATAAATAACAACAACAAAATCGGCCCACTGCCCAGAGAGCTCTCAATCCACAGAGCTGCCAGACGTCATGAGATTTCAAAAGATCTTGGCTCTAAAATCAGAGTATGTTTGGATATAAATTCTAGTACAACCCAGTCATTTGACAGATGAGTAAACCAGGGATCAGAAGAGTCCAGGCATGTAATCGCCCCAAGGTCACTGAGCAAGTGAATGGCCAAGTGACCACTGAAATTCAGTACATCTGAGAGCTCACCCCTCCTGCCCTGTGCGGTGTTTTTACTTGAGTGAGCACACAGGTCCCAGGGTGGTGCAGAGGTGTTTATTTTCATTTTGTAGTCGGCCTTCATACAAGGTGGGGGCTGGGAAGGGAAGAACAATCCAGGCCATTACCCTCATGAATTCATTTGACAAATATTTATTAAGCATCTACTGCAAACTTGGCCCTGTGTTGGAAGCTGAAGACACAATTCCAGAGGCAGGCGATGACTGCCCTTGGCGTTTCCAGTGGTCAGGGGTTGGTGAGGAGGGGCAGAGGCACCAATCCAAGAGTCCCCACAGTTTATACATACCACAGGCGTGGAAAGCGCCAGGAGGGGAATGAACAGGATGTTTACCAGCACCTCCACGGGCAGCCACAGTCATGGGGGCCAGGACAGGGTCCCCAGAGGAAGTGAGATTCGGCTGAGCTAGGAAGACGTTTCCACAGGAACTTACAGTAAGGGTTGCAAGGACAGCCTGTCCTCCCCGCCCCCGCCCCACCACCTCACTAAACTCCCACTGCGGCAATCAGCATTTCCTAAGCCTGCCAGGAAGCTTCCAGTAACCGCTTCCTGACTCCTAGCATGACACACTTCGGGCTTTCCGAGGTTGATGATCTAAGACCCTTACACAGCGCCAGACACGTGCAGACAGGGAGGCAGGATGTGCCTCTCCAGACAGGAATCTGGATGCCACCTGGGCTCTTCCCCTCAGCCTCCACAGGGGAAGAACATTCTTGTGGGGGTTTTCCCTTCCAAATGTCTCAGGGCGATTTCAGTGTTCCCGCTAGTTCTTCCCTTCCCAGGCCAGAACACAAATCCTTCCCCCTCCCTGCCTGGCAAACACCTTCTTACCCTCAGGCCCAAGGCAATGGCCCACCTCCTCCCAGGCTGGATGGGGTCTCCTCCTCTCTGTTCCCCCAGCCCCTGAGCTTCCTGAGGACCAAGCTTGTGGCTTCTTGTCCTTATTCTCCCTCCTTGGTGTCTCTATGTTAGAGGACCGTCAGCATCTGCTGGGGCCTGGTCGCATTCACCCTGCTCTGCCACTCACTAGCTGTGTGACCCTGGACAAGTAACTTCTCTGGACCTGCAGTTTCTCCTCTCTACGATGAGAATACGGGAGAGTCCTTATCTTATGGGTTGTTGCAGAATGAAGTGATATCTCACACACAACACACTTCCTACGGTCCCTGTTGCACGCTCAAGTACTCAACATGCAACGGATACGTCATCAGTAACAACTCCACGGGTTTACTGTGATGCTGCACAATTATTAAGCCTTGACTGCCGCAGAGTTGTAACCTGTCTGCACTTCCAACCAGTTTTCCACGCAAGCAGCATTCCCAAGTCCCGCTTTCACCCGCGCGCTAACGGCTCAGGTTCGAGTACACGACAGGAGGGAGGGAAGCTGTGCATACGGCGGGGGCGCACGGCGTGGGCACCCGGTACACCGTGTCCTCCCGGTACACCGTGTCCTCCCGCTACACCGTGTCCTCCCGGTACACCGTGTCCTGCCGCTGCACCCAGGTCCTTCCGCCCCGAGGCGTCCCCGGGGCGCACGTGGGCGGGCTTCAGGGAACTGACCTCCCGCGGTCCGTGTGCAGGCCGGGTGCGCCCGGCCCGGTGCGCGCAGCCGGGTGTTTAGCTGGGAGCCGCGAGTGACTCAGCGCGGGGCGTGTGCAGGCAGCGCCCGGCCGGGGCGGGGCTTTTGCACTCGTTCCGGCTCTTTTCAGCTATAAACACTGCTCGCAGCGCTGCGCTCCACCACGCCTCCTCCAAGTCCCAGCGAGCCCGCGTGCAACCTGTCCCGACTCCAGCCGCCTCTTCAACTCGCCATGGATCCCAACTGCTCTTGCGTCGCCGGTAAGGGGCTGGGGATGCCAAGTATAGACTGTAGCGCTAGAGAAGCAATTTCTGACCCCTCTTTCTTTCTCTGATCACTCAATTTCAGGACAGGAGTTGCTCCTTCCCAAAGCGTTTTAGGGTATCTTTCAATCCATTCTAGGTTATTCGGAGCCCTCCTTTTACCGTTAAGGAGATCTGAGTTAATGGCTTGCTCAAGTTCCCAGGAATCGGTTGTGGACAGAGGAACTCTGCCCCGGGCTCTTAGCACGCCGTCCCACGTTCAGGTATCCAGGGACCGTTATCACCTCTGTCTTTTCTCCTTGCAGGTGACTCCTGCACCTGCGCCGGCTCCTGCAAGTGCAAAGAGTGCAAATGCACCTCCTGCAAGAAAAGTAAGTGGGATTCTCTCTTTCCTCTAACCCCTCACTGTCCTCCCAGCCTGTCCCCTCTCCACCATCCTCAGGGGAATGAAAGCAGTCTGGGGATGCCCCATTACGCGGAAGTTGTTGCCTCCTCAGTGATCCTTATCAGGGAAAGCAGGAATCCTTATTCCCTGTGTCCCTAGTACTCATCTCTGCCGCCTCCTCTCTGCCTCCAGGCTGCTGCTCCTGCTGCCCTGTGGGCTGTGCCAAGTGTGCCCAGGGCTGCATCTGCAAAGGGGCGTCGGACAAGTGCAACTGCTGCGCCTGATGCTGGGACAGCCCTGCTCCCAGATGTAAATAATGCGACCTCTACAAACCTGGATTTTTTTATGTACAACCCTGATCGTTTGCTGCATTCCTTTTTCTATGAAATAATATGAATGATAATAAAACAGCTTTGACGTGATTCTGCCTCTGGTTTCCTTTATATGCCTTAAAAATAATGGACTGGGTTGAGCGATGGAACTGAGAGGGCTCTACCTGGGCTGTGGATGGAAATGTGAGCCGCTAAGAAAGAGTGCATTCTAGCAAGCCAGGCTACCGCACTGAACTTCATCTTCTGTAAAACTGAATGGCGTTGAGCCAGATCGTATGGGGGCAGGAGGGACACATACGTGATCACTTTCAGTTTCATGTCAAATATGGCACAGAAACTTCTCCATTCCTCATTTTCACTTTCTGATTTCCCTGCCCAACTTCAGTTCTTCGTGGGATTTTAGACTTGAAAGTGACTACAGAGGGTGAAATCCAGCTCCCCAGTGGCTAGAATCTGACATCCGGTTTCCCAAACTCCCTGTGGTGAATGACCAGTTTTGTTTTCCATTAGTCACAGACCTAAACTCTGGTAAAATAATGAGTTAATAAGAAAATGAATGCTTAAAGGACACAAAATACAAAGACCGTTTTTTAGATTCAACAGGAAATGTTCAACAAATATATGGAGAACAAATTAACATAGGAAAAATAAAAGAATGATCAACACTACACATTTGTCCAAAGTTGTGTGTTGCATCCTGGTAACAGTTCTCAGACTAGCCCCAGTGTGTGGCTGGCACACCCTGAGCAGCACTGATCCAGACATCCCCACAAGGAACCATCAGGCTTGTCCTGCCCAGTGTCACTGACAGGACACTTTCAGACCCCTGAGAGCTCCCCGTTTTGCCTTGGTTCTGAATCTTTGTAAGTTCCTCCCAAGGTCAGGCTGAAATTACTTCTCTCAAATTTCAGCCGTTGGCTACTTAAACCAGCAAAGTGGCTGGGGATGTGGAGGGAAATGCCCAGCATGTTCCCAGCAAGATGCAGTGTGTGTGATCACGGGTTGCAGATGAAGTTCTTCCTGTCTGCCCACGCAGGGGTGATGGCATTCAGCAGTTTAGAGGGTGTGGTGCCGCTCATTAGAAAGGAGTGAAGCTCTGAGTGACTTGTAATTAAAGCCAACGGTTAGGCCCCTGGCTATGTGGAGGGAATGTTATTTGAAGTTCAGTCAAAGAGGACGATGAGTCCCTTGGCCCAGGAATCAGGAGCACACTTGCCTGAAGGTGCTCCTTATAGAGAGAGTTTTAGAAGGCAGCCTGTGCCAAGGGCATGGGTTTTCATGTCAGGCAGTCCTAGTTCACAGCCCACTTTACCACTTACTGGCTGTGTGGCCTGGGCGAGTCACTCAACCTCTCTGAGCCTCAATTTCCTCATCTGTAGAAAAAAGATGGTATCCCTATTTATGGATTAAGTGAGATCTTGGCCTGGCTCCTGGCTAGGGTTTAATAACCATTAGGATCATTCTGTTTACATGGACTTTGTTGGAGACAGAATCTCTCTTGATAAGCTCTTGGGGAAAAACGGGTCTGGGAAGAATTAGTCTGGGTTGGAGGCTGGGGCGTGGAATGAAGTTTTCCTGACTGTGTACCTGGGGGAGGGTGGATGACTTCCTGCACAAAGCCCTCTGGGATTAAGATGCTGCCACAGCATTTGAACAAACGTAAGAACCATTCTCATTGTTCCTATCATTTGAACACCCCATGAGCCAGTGAAAGAGTGAACGTGCAGGGACGAAACTGATTATGTCATCTTCCAGAGTAGTTAAGCAACCTGCCCAAGGTCACACAGCTTAGAAGTCAGAGGCCGGAACTTTCACTATAGCTGGTCTCTCATCTTGGCTACAGTTGGCAGATCATGATGTCACTGGGCTCTAAGCCCTGTCTCTCAGAGTTCAGAGCTGGGTCAGCCCTTGGTCAGTTAGCCCATTTGTGTCCCTGGCTTGAGAGGTGGCATACTGAGGCCAAGAGAGGTCACAGAGCTATGTGACCTCAGCTCAGCGCTCCTTCTACTGCTGCCTCACTACCAGATTTTCAGTGTCCTTGTTTTTCACGGAACATGGTGACACAGGGTGGTGGTTGAGGGCATTAAGATGCAGTCAGCATGCATGGCTGCAAAACCTAGCTCTGTCACTTATACCTGAGTGACACAACCTCTCTGTGGCTCAGTCTCCTCCACTGTAAGATAGGCTGAATAATAGGGTCTGGCTGGTGACAGCAAATGACTTAATACATGCAAAGAACTTAGAATAGCACTTGCCATGTATCAAGCAGACTACAATATTAGCTATGATTTTATTTTATTTTGTTATTTTATTTTATTTTTATTATTATTATTATTATTATTTTTTTTTTTTTTTTTGAGACGGAGTCTCGCTCTGTTGCCCAGCCCAGGCTGGAGTGCAGTGGCGCGATCTCGGCTCACTGCAAGCTCCGCCTCCCGGGTTCACGCCATTCTCCTGCCTCAGCCTCCCGAGTAGCTGGGACTACAGGCGCCCACAACCGCGCCCGGCTAATTTTTTGTATTTTCAGTAGAGACGGGGTTTCACCGTGGTCTCGATCTCCTGACCTTGTGATCCGCCCGCCTCGGCCTCCCAAAGTGCTGGGATTACAGGCGTGAGCCACCGCGCCCGGCCTATTTTATTTTATTTTATTTTATTTTATTTTATTTTATTTTTTTTTTGAGACAAAGTCTTACCCTGTCACCCTGGCTGGAGTGTAGTGGGGTGATCCCAGCTCACTGCAACCTGCACCTCCTGGGCTCAGGTGATCCTCCCATCTCATCCTGTTGAGTAGCTGTGACTACAGGCACATGCCATCCCACCTGGCTAATTTTTATATTTTTAGTAGCAATGGGGTTTCATCATGTTGGACAGGCTGGTCTTGAACTTCTGGGCTCAAGTGATCCGCTAGCCTCGGGCTCCCAAAGTGCTGGGATTACAGACATGAGCCACTATGCACAACCTAGCTATAATTTTATTATCTTTATTCATAGCATAGGGACGTTTTTCTACCTCCAGACCAATAAGCCAGGCCTGCTGTTCCCAGCCATGAGACCTCTACATTCCTCATCAACTACCTGAGCATGTTAACTGTGGTCCAGAGAGTCTTCAGTCTTCCCATGAAATTGTGATCAGCACTGGATACAGAAAACCATGAGCAGGATAGTCCATGCCCTTGTGGCACATACAAATGGATGCCTGCCATATCTGCTACCACCTACATCACAATTTTACTTAACAATTCTCCTTTAAATGATTCATATTTTCCAACATGCATTTGTATTACTCATGGTTTCCCCCAAGACACAGAACCAATAAAATGTCCCTAGATAGATAGTGATAAAAAGAAAGCTTTAAGAAATTAGCCGATGTGATTGTGGGGATGGCTGGTCTAAAATTTGCAAGGCTGGCTGGCAGCATGGGAATTCTGTTAGAAGTTGTTATTATAGTCTTTCATCTGAAGGTGGTCTACAGGTAGAATTCCTTTCTCTTCCAGGGACCTCAGTCTCAGTTTTTCCTCTTCAGGCCTTCAACTGATTGGATGAGGCCCACACACATAATGATGAGTAATCTGCTTTACTCAAAATGTATTGATTTATTTTATTTTTTGCAACAGAGTCTCACTCTGTCACCCAGGCCAGAGTGCAGTGGTGCGATATCAGCTCATTGCAACCTCTGCCTTCTGGTTTCAAGCAATTCTCCTGCCTCAGCCTCCCAAATAGCTGGGATCACAGGTATGCACCACCACGCTAATTTCTGTATTTTTCAAAGAGCAGGTAATTTTTGTGTTTTATTTAACAGATTAAGCGGCTAATTTTTGTATTTTTAATAGGGAAAGGGTTTCACCATATTATCTAACTCCTGGCCTCAAGTGATGCACCCACCTCAGCCTCCCAAAATGCTGAGATTACAGGCATGAGCTACTGCGCCCAGCCAAAACCTACTGATTTAAATGGTAATCAGATCTAAAAAAACACTTTCACAGCAACATCTACATTAGTGTTTGACCAAGCAACTGGGTATGATAACCTAGCTAAGTTGACTCATAAAACTAACCATTGCAGTCCACCACTTGTTAATTTGGCAGACATAAACATCTCCTTAAACTATACTTAATGTTAAAACAAGGTCATACCTCCACCTAACGTGAGGCAACTGTCCTGTGTATGCCTGAAATTACACAAACTCTCTTCCCAAAACTGATTGCAAAATCCTTGAGGCATGTTCCTTGACATCCTATAACCTAAATAGTATGATATAAAGTTAGCAATACTTAAATATTGTGATGTAAGGTTAATACGTCCCCTGTTATATGACAATGGGATAAGAGACGGAAGAAAACAAAAATATTTGCCGCACATGCGCGCACACACACACACACACAGTTATAACAACATAATGAAGAAATACCCATAACAATGACATTCCTCATTTCCATACCTGTAACTGGTCACATGGTCATAGCTGCTATTTATAGCTTCCTTCTTTTACAACCTAAAAGAGGTGTAAACCTCTTGTTTCAGCAAACACCTCAATCAATGGTGGTTCTTTACTTGGTGGGGTGACCTAAACCTTCATTCTGGAAGGGTCTGGGCCATGCATTCCTGTCCCAGTTGGGATGTTTCCACTGGCTTCAATCACAGGACATGGTAATAATAAGAGACACCCTAAGGGATCTCTTGTATTCCAGACATCCTCCTCCTTACCTCCATTGCAGAGATTGTGATTACAAAGAAGTAACCACAATCACCCTAGCCAGAATAGTGACTCCTTTCTTTGCCTGTTTTTTTTGTTGTTGTTGTTGTTGTTGTTGTTTCTTTTCTTTTCTTTTCTTTCTTTCTTTTTTTTTTTTTTTTTTTTGAGATGGAGTTTCGCTCTTGTTCCCTAGGCTGAAGTGCAATGGCGTGATCTCAGCTCACCGCAACCTCCGCCTCCCAGGTTCAAGCAATTCTCCTGACTTGCCTCCTGAGTAGCTGGGATTATAGGCACGCGCCACCACGCCTGGCTAATTTTGTATTTTTAGTAAAGATGGGGTTTCTCCATGTTGGTCAGGCTGGTCTCAAGCTCCTGACCTCAGGTGATCCACCCACCTTGGCCTCCCAAAGTGCTGGGATTACAGGTGTAAGCCACAGTGCCCAGCCTCTTTGCCTGTTGATACAGAAGTCTGAGGACTCAATGTGGCCTGGTGGGAACTCAAAACTTCCAGTTTGATGGAATCACTGTGTCTCCCAAGGAAGCATTCCTCCTTTTGGAACTAATACCTTGAGACCAGCAAAGCATAAAGTCATGGGGACAGGAAATAGATATTTTGATTCTACAGATGAGTAAGATTTTTGTAGGCTGACTCCTCTGTTTGCTCGTACGACCACCATGATCAACTAGCCAACACCACAGGTCTCTGTGAATCATATTATTCTTTTTATTTGAGAGAGGGTCTCGCTCTGTTGTCCAAGGCTGGAGAGCAGTGTCATGGCACACTGCAGCCTCGACCTCCAAGGCTCAAGTGGTCCTCCCACCTCAGCCCCCAAAGTAGCTACAACTACAGGCAGGCACCAACACATCCAGCTGATTTTTGTATGTTTGGAGGGGTAGAGACAGGCTTTTGCCATGTTCGCCAGGCTGGTCTCAAACTCCTGAGCTCAAGTGATCCACCTGCCTCAGCCCCACAAAGTGCTAGGATTATAGGCGTGAGCCACTGCTCCTGGCCTGCAAGTCATACTATTCTGCTTTCACTGTGCCATCCATGACAACAACCAGGCCCATGCTGCCTTTGGCAATTAAGTGCTGTTGCTTGGCCCCTGCCACACTGGGACCAAATTATCGCCATTGCATTTAGGGTTCCCAATTTAGCGGCAGCAGTTTCCACTGAATTTCTACCTGCAAAAAAGAGTGACCACACAGCTCTTCCAGGATGGTAGGTGCCCCTCACAAATTTATTTCTCATAGATGTGGTGAAAGTGGTATCCTCTGGACACTCCCAGGTTGAATGGGCAGGTAACACTTGATAAATCCCCTCTGACATCTGTTTTACTCAAAGACTACTGATTTAAATGTTAATCACATCTTTTTTTTTTTTTTCGAGACGGAGTCTCACTCTGTTGCCCGGTCTGGAGTGCAGTGGCCGGATCTCAGCTCAATGCAAGCTCCGCCTGCTGGGTTTACGCCATTCTCCTGCCTCAGCCTCCCGAGTAGCTGGGACTACAGGTGCCCGCCACCTCGCCCGGCTAGTTTTTTGTATTTTTTAGTAGAGACGGGGTTTCACTGTGTTAGCCAGGATGGTCTCAATCTCCTGACCTTCTGATCCGCCCGTCTCGGCCTCCCAAAGTGCTGGGATTACAGGCTTGAGCCACCGCGCCCGACCTTAATCACATCTTAAAAAATAACTTTGCCGCAATATCTAGGCTGGTGTTTGACCAAGGAGCTGGACACTTTGCCTAGCCAAGTTGACACATAAAACTAATCATCACATATATTTAAATGAAAGCAAAGTTTTCACCAGTGCTAAAATCAAGAATCAGTCTTACTTATAGACATAGATTACTCTAATGTGTATTTCGTGTATATATACATATTTAATAAATTTCCCATCTCCATCACTTTGCAAGCTGTCCAGGGTTGAGAGAGACGCTTCTCCCCGATTAAAAAATTTCTTTCTTTCTTTTTTTTTCTTGAGACGGAGTCTCACTCTGTCACCCAGGCTAGAGTGCAGTGGCGTGATCTGGGCTCACTGCAAGCTTCCCCCTCCTGGGTTCACGCCATTCTCCTGCCTCAGCCTCCCGAGTAGCTGGGACTACAGGTGCCAGCCACCATGCCTGGCTAATGTTTTGTATTTTTTTAGTACAGATGGGGTTTCACCATGTTAGCCAGGATGGTCTCAATCTCCTGACCTCGTGATCTGCCCGCCTCGGCCTCCCAAAGTGCTGGGATTACAGATGTGAGCCACCGCGCTCCGCCCCTGATTTAAAAAGTTCAAGCAGACCTGCACAGGGGCTCATGCCTGTAATCCCAGCAGTTTGGAAGACCAAGGCAGGTGGATCACTTGAGCCCAGGAGTTTGAGACCAGCCTGACTGAGCAACATGATGAAATCTTGTGTCTACCAAAAAAAAAAAAAAAAAAAAAAGCAAAAAATTAGCCAGGCATGACATGGCCTGCACCTGTAGTTCCAGCTACTTGGGAGGCTGAGGTGGGAGGATAGATTGAGCCCAGGAGATTGAGGCTGCAGTGAGCCATGATCTCATCACTGAACTCCAGCCTGGATGACAGAGTGAGACCCTGTTTCAAAATAATGATAATAATAATAATTTTAAGCAGCACAGTGGTGTTGCAGACGTATCTTGGCCAAAAGAAATCCTTATGTTTTCTTTCCTCCTCTTGGGAAGCTGACTGGATTCAGGTAGCATAGCACCATTTCATAGAGCCATAACTTTGGGCAAGTTACTAAGGCTCTTTGTGCCTTAGTTTTTCCATAGGAAAAACGTGTTTAGAATAGTATTTCTCTTTTATTGTTCTTGAGAGGGTTCAAAAAACTAAAATGATTAAACAGACTCACGCAGATTGTTGCATAATAGGAAAATTGAAAGGTAAATATTCTTTTTTTTTTTTTTTTTGAGACGGAGTCTTGCTGTGTCACCCAGGCTGGAGTGCAGTGGCCGGATCTCAGCTCACTGCAAGCTCCGCCTCCCGGGTTTTTACGCCATTCTCCTGCCTCAGCCTCCCGAGTAGCTGGGACTACAGGCGCCCACCACCTCGCCCGGCTAGTTTTTTGTATTTTTTAGTAGAGACGGGGTTTCACCGTGTTAGCCAGGATGGTCTCGAACTCCTGACGTCGTGATCCGCCCGTCTCGGCCTCCCAAAGTGCTGGGATTACAGGCTTGAGCCACCGCGCCCGGCCTAAATATTCTTATTGAACACAGATTCTGCATCCTCCGGGTCTGGAGTCACCTAAGCAGATCCCGCCCTTGGGGGCACTCCATATTTTCAGGACTACTCTCCTGGAGTTGGGTGGGCACGCTAGGCTTTGGAGGAGCCCCTGCAGAATTTTGTGTAAAGGAGGCCCCAGACAAATGTGCCCATACAACTGCTCAGGCATGAGGAATGGAAGGGTGGGCTCGCCTCCACCCTGTTGCTGGGCTCAAGAGAAAGTGGCAGAAGGACCATGGTGGAGATAATAACAGGCAGTGCTAGAGGGCAGGAGGGCAGAAAGCAAGGGTCACATCCATGACTGTTCTCTGCACACAACTCCCTCGCCGCGCTCGCCGGCTCAGGCCTATCCAGGGACGAAGCTGGGGTTGCACACCGGCTCCAGGAAAGGCGAAATACCGCAGATGGGGTGGTGGGGGTGAGAATATTGCGACCACCAGAGGCTGGGTTCCCGGAACGCTCGGGGACTGGGATGTCCAGCAACCACAAGGAAATGCGGAAAATGGAGAAGTTGTGGGGAGCAGGACGGCAGGAGCGCCGCGGACGAGCGGGTGCACAGGCCTGAGCGAGCGAGCGAGCGCCAAACAAGACACCCGCGGCGCACACCTTGCGCCCGGCCCGCCTGCTGCTCACAGTTCCGCCCTGTACCCACAGGAGGCCGAGACTCAGCGGGGCGGGTGCAAGCGCCGGGCGGGGCCTCTGCGTACGGTCCCATCTCCGCCTGCAGAGGGAGCAGCCGGCTCCAGGCTCCAATGCGCCTTCCAGCTGCCTGACGCCCTCTTCGCCTCTCCCCTCCTCTCTTGGCTGGAAATGGACCCCAACTGCTCCTGCGCCACTGGTAAGGGAAGCCCGGCTCTGCGCCTGGGAATGCCCAATTCCCAGCCACAGTACAGTGTCCCTGCGTTTGAGGAGGTCGCATTTTGAGCTCTGAGCAGAAGGGGACCCTTTACTTCGTCCAGTACTTTCTCCTTGGAATAGCTCCTGAGAGCATTGCGCTCCTCACTGTGCCTCTGTGTCACAGCTGAGTGTTCTGAGGCTCAAGGCTGCCCTGTTCCACGTCACCTGGTTGGTCAGGGGGCTGCTGGCCAAGCCCCAATGCTCTGTCCAGGCTCTGAGCAAGCAGGGTGGGTGGGAGGCAGGAAACACTGCGTCTTTGAGATTCAGGACAGGAGGTTTTGCGCCCCAGTCCGAGTCTTCCTGGGTTGTGTGTGCATCTGGGACCTTCATGGTGGGGTAAAACAGGAGGGTGCTTGCCCTTCCCAGCATGAGTGGAGAGGACGTGGGGCTTGTCTCCCTCTGTCCTGAGTGGGAAAGGAGCTCTGAGGGCTGGCCCTGCACAGAGGATGGTGCACTGGAGGCTCAATGACCCACTGCTGTACCTTGTGCATCTCACTCACTGCTCACTGCCTTTATCTCTTCCTTCCAGGGGCCTCCTGCTCCTGTGCCAGCTCCTGCAAGTGCAAAGAGTGCAAATGCACCTCGTGCAAGAAGAGTGAGTGTGGGGCCATCTCCAGGAATCTGGCACTGTGGCTAAACTTGGGAGGGAACCCAAGGCTGGCCTGGAGTGCACGCTTCTGGGGAACGCCTTTCTTTGCCCCTGTTGGCCATGTCATTCCCTCTCCAGGCTTTCTGCTCTGAGTTCGAATGTGGCAGGGCAGCCTATTTCTATTGAGACACAAACCCCAAAGGTACCACCTGTGGTCTCAGAACAGAGCTGTGCCAACCTAAAAAGACATCCTCCAGGTTTGGAGTCTGACCTCGAGCCAGGCCTGCTGTTGACACAGGGAGGTGCCTGATTGAGTCTGCTCTGACCTTTCACTCTCCCTTTTTGCCCAGGCTGCTGCTCCTGCTGCCCCATGGGCTGTGCCAAGTGTGCCCAGGGCTGCATCTGCAAAGGGGCATCGGAGAAGTGCAGCTGCTGTGCCTGATGTGGGGACAGCTCTGCTCCCAGATGTAAATAGAGAAACCTGTACAAACCTGGATTTTTTTTTTTATACAACCCTGAGCCATTTGCTACATTCGTTTTTCTATTAAATATGTAAATGACAATAAAACAGTTTTGACTTGATTGTGACTCTCCTTTCCTTTGTGTGACTTCGAATTAATGGACCAGGGTTAGAGATTGAACCAGGAGTTGAGAGACCCGGGCTCTGGATGGAAATCTGAGTCGCTAACAATCTGAGCGCCTTCAGGCAAGCCAGGTTACCTCACTGAGCTTCATCTTCTAGAAAATGGAATTGCACTGTACCAGATCATAATGGGGGGACATCCATGATCACCTCTGGTCGTATCAAATGTGGCACAGAAACTTCTCCATCTCTCATTTTTATTTTCTGATTTCCCTACCCAATTTCAGTTTCCTCATCAGATTTTAGGCTTCAAAGAGATGACAGGGGTGGAACCCAATTCGTCAGCTGCTTGATTCCCACACCGGGCTTCTCAGACTCCGTGGTGAAGGAACTTTTTACTACCTATGCTTCCCAGACATAAACCTTTTTTTAAATTTTGGTGTGTAAAACACTGATTTCAGAAAATACATTTTTAAAACTTTGTTATTTATACAAAAAGAGAGAGATTTCTCAAGAGGCTGATAGCAAAAGGCCATTGTGGATCAGAGCCTGATGAAACTAGCAATTTTAGCCTGGCATAGTCCCAGCTACTTGGGAGGCTGAGGTGAGAAGATTAGTTGAGCCCGGGAGGCGGAGGTTGCCGTGAGCCAAGATCATGCCAATGCATTTCAGTCTGGGCGATGGAATGAGGCTCTATCTCAAAAAAAAAAAAAAAGTAAAATAAAAATAAACTAACAATGTTTCAAAAATCTGGTTACAAAGAAGAAAAGGGAAGCCATCCCAAGGCTGGGATGTTGCTACCTGCTCCCCAACTCCTGACCGCAGACACCAAGTGACAATGAGGCTGGGGAAGGCTGCATGGCCTGAGCCTTGGTGCTCCAGATTGACACTTACTTCAAAATCTTGGCTTTGGCAAAAACCATGGCAAGTTGATGAGTAAACTGTCCTGCTGAGCGGTGTGGTGGAGGATGCTTCCTCTTAGGTGGGAAGATAAATATAATTATGTCAATTATGGAGAAAATGAAATCAAACACAAAATTCAAAACACAATTTTTCACATTTAACAGGAAAGAATTCAATAAATGCATAAAGAAGTAACAGAAAAATTGGCCGGGCACAGTGTCTCATGCCTGTAATCCCAGCACTTTGAGAGGCCGAGGCAGGCGGATCACCAGAGGTCAGGATCTTGAGACCAGCCTGGACAACACGGTGAAACCCCGTCGCTACTAAAAATACAAAAATTAGCTGGGCTTGGTGGCAGGAACCTGTAATCCCAGCTACTCAGGAGGCTGGGGCAGGAGAATCGCTTGAACCCGGGAGGTGGAGGTTGCAATGAGCTGAGACCCTGCCACTGCACTCCAGCCTGGGTGACAGAACAAGACTCCATCTCAAAAAAAAAAAAAAAAAAAAAAAAAAAAAAGTAACAGAAAACTTGAAGATTTACAAACTCTGCACATATGTTCATGAGTGATGTACACTACAGACTAGAAACGATGGACTGGTGCCATTGTGTGAACCACACACTTTCATCTGCACTGGCCATGAAAACCTCACAAGGATACCATCAGCTGGGCTGAGGGCAGTGGCTCAAGCCTGTAACCCTAGCACTTTGGGAGGGTGAGGCCAGCAGATTGCTTGACCTCAGGAGTTCGAGACCAGCCGTGGCACACAGCGAAACTTGTCTCTACAACAAATGCAAAGTGTAATTGGGCTTGGTGATGTGCGCCTGTACTCCCAGTTACTCGGGTGGGGGGTGAGAGAGGGTGGGTAAGGTGGGCGGATCGCTTGAGCCCAGGAGGTGAACGTTGCCATGAGCAGAGATCTTGACACTGCACTCCAGCCTGGTTAATACAGCAAGACTCTGTCTCAAAAAGAGAGAGAGAGAGAGAGAGAGAAAGAAAAAGAGAATTAGCCTGCCCAGAGTCACAGGACACTTGCTGACACCTGAGAGTTCCCTGTTGTGACTTGGCTCTGAATCTTTGAAAGTTCTGCCCAAGCTCAAGCTGAATTTTCCCTTCCAAATTTCAGCCCTTGACTATGTCAATCCATCAAAGTGACTGGGGCTGTGGAGGGAAGAGCCGAGCATTTTCCAAGCACGATGCGGTGTGTGTAATCATGGGTTGCAGATGTTCCCGTTTGCCCACGCAGGAGTGATAGCAGATCCCTCAGTTTGGGGAGTGTGGGGAGTGCTCATTAGGAAAGAGTGAGGCCCTAGCTGACTTGTAATTAAAGCCAGTGATTAGTCCCCCCTGGCTATGTGGATAGAATCCTATTTGATGTTCAATCAAAGAGGAAGATGAGTCTCTTGGCCTAGAGGTCAGGGCCACTGACCTCTCTGTTTCCCTGTGAAGAGATTTCAGAAGGCAGCCTGAGCCTAGGGCATGGGTTTTGGTGTCAGGCAGTCCTGGTTCACAGCCTACTTCACCACCAAAAAACAAAAAAAGTGAGAGTCTCATCTTTGAAAGAGAAAAAAAAGCAACTTTGGAACTGGGTAACAGGTAAGAGTTAGAAGAGTTTGGAGGGCTCAGAAGACAGGAAAATGTGGGAAAGTTTGGAACTTCCTAGAGACTTGTTGAATGGCTTTGCCCAAAATGCTGACAGCGATATGGACAATAAAGTCCAGGCTGAGGTGGTCTTATACGGAAATGAGGAACTTGTTGGGAATTGGAGCAAAGGTGACTTTTGTTGTGTTTTAGCAAAGAAACTGGTGGCATTTTGCCTTTGCCCTAGAGATATGTGGAACTTTGAGCTTGAGAAAGATGATTTACGGCATCTGATGGAAGAAATTTCTAAGCAGCAAAACATTCAAGAGGTGACTTGGGTGCTGTTAAAGGCATTCAGAATTATAAGAGGAACAAAGCATAAAAGCTTGGAAAATTTGCAGCCTGACAATGCAATAGAAAAAAAAAAAAAACCCTTTTCTGAGGAGAAATTCAAGCTGGCTGCCAAAATTTGCATAAATAACAAGGAGCAGAATGTTAATCCCCAAGACAATGGGGAAAATGTGTCCAGGGCATGTCAGAGGACTTCACGGCAGCCCCTCCCATCACAGGCCCAAAGGCCTAGGAGGAAAAAGTGGTTTCATGGGCTAGGTCTAGGGTCCCTGTGCTGTGTGCAGCCTAGGGACTTGGTGCCCTGCATCCTAGCCACTCCAGCCATGGCTAAAAGGGGCCAATGTAAAGCTCTGGCTGTGGCTTCAGAAGGTGCAAGCCCCAAGCCTTGGCAGCTTCCACATAATGTTGAGCCCGTGAGTGCACAGAAGTCAGGAATTGGGAACCTCTGCCTAGATTTCAGAAGTTGTATGGAAATGCAGAAGTTTGTTGTAGGCGTGGGGCCCTCATGGAGGACCTCTGCTAGGGCAGTGTGGAAGAGAATGTGGGGTCAGAGCCCTCACACAGAGGACCTACTGGGGCACTGCCTAGTGGAGCTGTGAGAAGAAGGCCAGCTCCAGTCCTCCAGACCCCAGAATGGTAGATCCACCAACAGCTTGCACCATGTGCCTGGAAAAGCCACAGACACTCAATGCCAGCCATATAAGCAACCAGGAGGGGAGCTGTAAAGCCACAGGGGCAGAGCTGCCCAAGACCTTGGGAACCCACCTCTTGCATCAACGTGACCTGGATATGAGACATGGAGTCAAAGGAGACCACTTTGGAGCTCTAAGATTTGACTGTCCTGCTGGATTTTGGACTTTTATGGGGCCTGTAGCCCCAAAACATTTTGGCCAATGTCTCCCATTTGAAATTGCTGTATTTACCCAATGCCTGTACTACCATTGTATCTAGGAAGTAACTAACTTGCTTTTGATTTTTCAGGCTCATAGGCAGAAGGGACTTGCCTTGTCTCAGATAATACTTTAGACTGTGGACTTCTGAGTTAATGTTGAAGTGAGTTGAGACTTTGGGGGACTGTTGGGAGGGCATGATTGGTTTCAAAATGTGAGGATGTGAGATTTGGGAGGGGTCAGAGGCAGAAAGATATGGTTTGGCTGGGCTTCTATCCAAATCTCATCTTGAATTGTAATTCCCACAATTCCCAAGTGTCATGGGAGGAACCTAGTGGGAGGTGATTGAATCATGGGGGCAGGTCTTTCCCATGCTGTCCTCGTAATAGTGAATGAATCTCATGAGATCTGATGGTTTTAAAAATGGAGGTTTCCCTGCACAAGCTCTCTCTTTGCCTGCTCCCGTCCATGTAAGACATGACTTGCTCCTCCTTGCCTTCTGCATGATTGTGAGGCCTCCCCAGCCATGTGGACCTGTAAGTCCATTAAACCCCTTTCTTTTGTAGATTGCCTAGTCTTGGGTATGTCTTTATCAGCAGTGTGAAAACAAACTAATACAATGGGTGAGGGCATGATGGTGCAGACAGTATGCATGAGTGCACATCCCACCTCTATCACTTTTAGCTGTGCCTCACAACCTCTCTGTGTCTCCTGTAATAGGAGCATAATAATGGCATCTGGCTTGTAAGGTGAAAGAATCTTATACATGTGAGGAGCTTGGAATGGTGCTTGGCAAGCATTCTACAATATTAGTTATTGTTTTATTATTTTTAAAAAATAATTATACATTGCATGGGGGATATTTACTTACAGACAAAGAAGCCAGGCCTGGAGTGCCTAGCTGTATATACTGTCATTGTCATCTACCACATGAACATATGTCATGTGGTCCAAAGAGAGCCATTCATTGCTCCCATAAAATCATCCTCAACCCAGGGTTATCGAGCTACAAGGAAGATTCTCTCCCTCATGTCAGATATAAAATGACTGGCATTTCTGTTACCACCTGCACACTTTTCTTACCATTTTATATTTAAATGATTAATATTTTCTTAAATATATTTGTATGAAAAGCAAACTCTTTTCCACCTCCAAAAATGAAAATCAGTCTTATCCATACATAGAAGACAGCCAGGAAAACTATAAATGTGTTTTTTTTTTTGTGTGTGTGTGTGTGTGTGTGTGTGTATTACACTTATGGATTGCTTTTGCCACTGCACATGGTTGAGCTTGTGGCTTGCCATTGTTTAGAAGCTTTCCAGCAAGAGAGAAGTGCTGATGACATACCTGGGCCAAAGGAAGGCTTGATCCATGAACACTTTCTCTTGAGGGGTTGGTTGGATTCAGATCAGTGACAACTTCTCAGCTCTGTGACTTGAACCAATTACTTTAACTCTGTAGTAGCCGTCTGTTTAGTAATACAGGTTCATAAATAGTATTTTTCTTTAAGATCACAAAGCAAGTGGTTAAGACACCAGTACAGACTCAATGTTATGCATTGAGCCTGGAATATTGAAGAGATCAGCAATATTGAAGAGAAACAACCATTTATCTTGCTTTTTATTTTTTTAGAGACGTTGACTCCCTATGTTGCCCAGGCTGGACTCGAACTCCTAGGCTCAAGTGATCCTCCCAAGTAGCTGGGACTACAGCAGTAAGCGCCACCTCGCCCAGCTTGCTTTTTAATTTAAAGCAGGGTCTGCATATCATCTGAAGTAATCTCTCTTTGGGGACATCCCGCATGTCCAGAACTGCCATCCGGTATTGTGGCCCGAAGGCTGTGGGAAGCTTGGAGACTTATACACAAAGGAGGACCTGGATAAATGTGCCCGTACATCCTCACAGGCAGGGCGAATGGACGAGAGAGAGAGAGGCCGACTCGTGTTCCGCGTGTTACTGTGTACGGAGGAGTGGGTCCGAGGGACCGCGGTGTGGGCAGGGACAGGCAAGGCGGGAGACGAGGAGAAACGAAAGCCACATCGGTGGCGGATGTTCTGCACACAACTCGCTAGCTACCGCACGTTCCCCACTCCGCACTCAGCCGATCCCGGGACGGGAGCAGGAGGGCTGCACAGGGACTCCTGGACAGGTCGAGCTGAAAACTTCGGGGCGAGGGGTGGGGAGGAGACGCCTGCGATGTCAAGGCCGGGGTCCCGGAACACGCCGGGAGGAAGGTGTAAGGCAACCTCGGGGAAACCGGGAAGAGCGGCCTGGACCTCGGGAACGCCGCGTACCGCCGGGCGCACAGCCCATCCCGCGCGAACAGGCGCCAAAGGGGCGGTCCCGCGGTGCGCACCGCTCAGAGTTCAGGGGATGGTGCGCCCGGCCCTTCTGCTGCGCACAGCCCAGCCTAGGATCGCCGGCAGAGCGGACTCAGCGGGCCGGGTGCAGGCGCAGAGCTGGGCCTCTGCACCCGGCCCGACCTCCGTCTATAAATGGAGCAGCCGGCTGCAGGGCTCCAGTGCACTTTCCAACTGCCTGACTGCGTTTTTGCCTTACCGGTGGGAGCTCCAGCATCTCCTTGGCTCGAAATGGACCCCAACTGCTCCTGCGCCACTGGTAAGGGAAGCTCTAGGCCCTGGAAGCCCCGTTTCCCAGCCCTATTACAGGGGGTCTCTGGGTTTCAGGAGGTCGCATTTAAAGTTCTGAGCGACGGGGACTCCATTACTTCGTTAGGTGCTTTCTTCCTGATCACGCCCCTGAGAGCACTGCCCTCCTTCCTGGGCCTCTACCTCAGACTTAAGGATACTGAGGCTCAAGGCTGAACTGCTCCACATCTCCCAGTTGGTCAGGGTCCTGCTGGCTGGGCCCCAGTGCTCTGTCCAGGTTCTGAGCAATCAGTGTGGATAGGGGGCTGGAGACATTGATTCTTCAGGGTTCAGGACAGAAGGTTCTGGCTTGCAATCTCAATATTCCTGGGTTGGATGTGGACGTGCGACCTTCCTGGTGGGGTAAACAGGAGGGTGCTTGCCCTTCCCAGTGTTAGTGGAGAGGACATAGGGCTTCTGTTCCTCTGTCCTGAGTGGGGAAGGAGCTCTGAGGGCTGGCCCTGCACAGAGGAGGGGGCACCGAAGACTCACTGACCCACTGCTGTACCTTCTGCATCTCACTCACTGCCCACTGCGTTTTTCTCTTCCTTGCAGGTGGTTCCTGCACGTGCGCCGGCTCCTGCAAGTGCAAAGAGTGCAAATGCACCTCCTGCAAGAAGAGTGAGTGCGGGGCCATCTCCAGGAATCTGGGGGCTGTGGCTAAGATTGGGAGGGAACTCAAGGTTGGCCCTGAGTGCTTCCTTCTGGGGAACTGGGATTTCTTTGCCCCTGTTGGCCATGTCATTCCCTCTCCATGCTTTCTGCCCTGAGTTCAGATGGGGCAGGGAAGCATTTTTCTCTTGGGACACAAACCCCAACTGTACCCGCTATGGTTTCAGAACAGAGCTGTGCCAGACAAAAAAAGCATCCTCTGGGTCTGGCGTCTGAGCTCGAGCCAGGTTTGCTATTGGGACAGGGAGGTGCCTGGTCCAGTCTACTGCCACCTCTCACTCTCCCCTTCTTCCCCAGGCTGCTGCTCCTGCTGCCCCGTGGGCTGTGCCAAGTGTGCCCAGGGCTGTGTCTGCAAAGGGGCGTCGGAGAAGTGCAGCTGCTGTGCCTGATGTGGGGACAGCTCTGCTCCCAGATGTAAATACAGCAACCTGCACAACCTGGATTTTTTTTTTTAATACAACCCTGAGCCATTTTCTGCATTTCTTTTTATATTAAATATGTGATTGTTTTATTGTCATAAAAGAATTTTGACTTGAATCTTATTCTGTTCTTTGTGTGTCTTGGAAAAAATGGACTGGGTGGGGGTTGAACCAGGAGTTTAGAGACCAGGCTCTGGATGGAAATGTGAGTCACTAACAATGTTAACACTTTCAGGCCAGCCAGGTTACCTCACTGAGTTCACACTTCTGTAAAATGGCATTGCACTGTGCACACCATTTTGGTGGGGGTAGAGGGGGTATATATGATCACTTCCACTCTCATGTCAAGTGTGGCACAGAAACTTCATTCCTCACTTTTATTTTCTGATTTTCCTGCTCAACTTCAGATCCACATTGGATTTTAGGCTTAAAAGTGGCTACAGGCCGGGCGCCGGTACTCAGGAGGCTGAGGCAGGAGAATGGCGTGAACTCGGGAGGCGGAGCTTGCAGTGAGCCGAGATCGCGCCAATGCACTCCAGCCTGGACTACAGAGCGAGACTCCGTCTCAAAAAAAAAAAAAAAAAAAAAAAAAAAATGGCTACAGGCCGGGCGCGGTGGCTCACGCCTGAAATCCCAGCACTTTGGGAGGCTAGGTGGGCGGATCATGAGGTCAGGAAATCGAGACCATCCTGGCTAACAGGGTGAAAACCCGTCTCTACTAAAAAAAAATACAAAAAATTAGCCGGGCATGGTTGCGGGCGCCTGTAGTCCCACTACTAAGGAGGCTGAGGCAGGAGACTGGCGTGAACATGGCAGGCGGAGCTTGCAGCGAGCCCAGATCGTGCCACTGCACTCCAGCCTGGGCAACAGAGAGAGACTCCATCTCAAAAAAACCAAAAAAAGTGGCTACTATAATCCCAGCACTTTGGGAGGCCAGGTGGGCGGATCACGAGGTCAGGGGTTTGAGACCAGCCTGGCCAACATGGTGAAACCCTGTCTCCACTAAAGATATAAAAAATTAGCTGCACGTGATGGCACGTAGCTATAATCCCAGCTACTGGGGAGGCTGAGGCAGGAGAATCGCTTGAACCTGGGAGACAGAGGTTGCAGTGAGCCGAAATCCACCATTGCACAGGGCGGAAAATGAGGGCAACAGGGAGAGACTCCATCTCAAAAAAAAAGTGGCTACAGTGCTGGAACCCAACTCCCCAGTTCCTCGAATCCTACATGGGTGCTATGATTTGGATGTTTCGTTACTGCCAAATCTCATGTCAAAATGTGACCTGCAATATTGGAGGTGGGACCTAGTGGAAGGTTTTGGGGTCATGAGGACAGATCCCTAAAGAATGGCTTGGTGCCATCCCATGGTGAAGTGTGAGTTCTTCCTCCGGTATTTCACTCCTGAGCTGGCTGTTTAAAAGAGCCAGACACCCTCCCTTTTTCTCTCTTTTTTCTTGTCTCTCCACCAGATGTGCCTCATCCTTGTTGGCCTTCTGCCAGGAATGTAGGCTTCCTGCGACCCTCACCAGAGGCAGATGCCAGCACCACACTCTGCACAGCCTGCAGAAGCTTATGAGAATCGCTTGAACCTCCGAGGCAGAGGTTGCCATGAGCCAAGACTGCACCACCGCACTCCAGCCTGGGCAACTGAGATGCTGTCTCAAAAAAAGAAAAGAAAGGAAACAGCAAAATGGCCCCAGTGAGCACTGCCCACTGAGCAGCACTGCCCAGCACATCCCCACAAGGAACCATCAGGCTTGGTCTGCCCAGTGTCACTGACAGGACACTCGCTGACCCCTGAGAGCTCCCTGTTGTGACTGGGCTCTGAATCTTTGGAAATTCCTCCCAAACTCAGGCTGAATTTGCCCTTCTTTCTTTCTTTTTTTTTTTTTTTTTTTTGAGACAGAGTCTCGCTGTGTCTCCCAGGCTGGAGTGCAGTGGTGTGATCTCGGCTCACTGCAAGCTCCGCCTCCTGGGTTCACGCCATTCTCCCGCCTCAGCCTCCCAAGTAGCTGAGACTACAGGCGCCCGCCACCACACCCGGCTAGTTTTTTGTATTTTTAGTAGAGACAGGGTTTCACCATGTTAGCCAGGATAGTCTCGATCTCCTGACCTCGTGATCCACCCGCCTCGGCCTCCCAAAGTGCTGGGATTACAGGCTTGTGCCACCGCGCCCGGCCTGCCCTTCTTTCAAATTTCATGTCGGATACAGAAGAATGCCCTTTCTGTTACTACTTGCACCATCTTTTAGTTAATATTTTATACAGAAATGATTATTTTCTTACACGTACTTTTATGAAGAGCAAACTCTTTTCCGCCAGAAAAAAATGAAAATCAATCTTGTGCCACACATGGAAGATAGCCCCAAATTAATATGTGTGTATGTATTACACTTACGGATTGCTTTTGCAATCGTGGTAGAGCTGGTAGCTTCCTGTTGCTTATTTGGGGATTTTTTGGTTGTTTTTGTTTTTGAGACAGAATTTTGCACTTGCCACCCAGCTGGAGTGCAATGGCGCAATCTGCAACCTCTGCCTCCAAGGTTCAAGTGATTCTCCTGTCTAGCCTCCCAAGGAGCTGGGATTACAGGAGACTGCCACCATGCCCAGCCAATTTTTGTATTTTTAGTGGAGACGGGGATTCACCATGTTAGCCAGGCTAGTCTGGAACACCTCACCTCAGGTGATCCATCTGCCACAGCCTTCCTAAGTGCCCGGATTACTGGTGTGAGGCACCTTGCCCAGCCCCTATTGTTTAAAAGATTTCCAGCAGTACAAAAGTGTTGATGATATACCTGAGCCAAAGGAAGGCTTTATCATGGACACTTTCCTTTAAGAGGCTGGCTGGATTTAAATCAGTGCACAGCTTTTTATCTCTGTGAAGACCAGCCAGTTACTTGGACTCTTTTCTTTGTAGTCCTGTGATTAGCAAAACGGGTTCATAGATAGTATTTCCATTTAGTATTGCTGTGAGGATTCAAAGAATGAAAGAGATTAAAAAGGGACTGGTATAGACTCTACGTTATGCAATAGTCAGCTATACTGAAGAGAAATAACTGTATCTCTTGCTTTTTAATTTTTTTTTTTTTTTTTTTTTTTTTTTTTTTTTTTTTTTTTTGACGCGGAGTCTTGCTCTGTGCCCCAGGCTGGAGTGCAGTGGCGCGATCTCGGCTCACTGCAAGCTCCGCTCCCCCGGGTTCATGCCATTCTCCTGCCTCAGCCTCCCGAGTAGCTGGGACTACAGGCGCCCGCCACCTCGCCCGGCTAATTTTCTTGTATTTTTAGTAGAGACGGCGTTTCACCGTGTTAGCCAGGATGGTCTCGATCTCCTGACCTCGTGATCCGCCCGTCTCGGCCTCCCAAAGCGCCAGGATTACAGGCGTGAGCCACCGCGCCCGGCCTTTAATTGTATTTTTTTAAAGACGTTGACTCTCTATGTTGTCCAGGCTGGACTCGAACTACTGGGCTCAAGTGATCCTGCCACCTCAGCCTCCTAAGTAGCTGGGACTACAGCTTCTTGCCACATCACCCATCTTGCTTTTTAATGTAAAGCACGGTCTGCATATCATCTGAAGTCATCTCTCTTTGGGGACATCCCACATGTCCAGAACTGCCAGGCGGTACTGTGGTGGCCCGTTAGGCTGTGGGGAGCATGGAGACTTATCTGCAAACGAGGACCTGGACAAATGTGCCCACACATCCTCTCAGGCGAGGAGAATGGACGGGAGAGAGAGGCCGACCCGTGTTCCCCGTGTTGCTGTGTACGGAGGAGGGGGTCCGAGGGACCGCAGTGTAGACAGGGACAGGCAAGGCGGGGGACGAGGAGAAACGAAAGCCACATTGGTGGCGGGTGCTCTGCACACAACTCGCTCGCTACCGCACGCGCCCCGCTCGTCACTCAGCCGATCCCGGGACCGGAGCAAGAGGGCTGCACACGGGCTCTGGGACAGGCCCAGCTGAAAACGGTGGGAGGGGTGGAGTGAAGACAGCGACGCCAAGGCTGGGGTCCCGGAACACGCGGGGAGAAAGCTGGTAAACAACCGCAGGGAAACTGGGAAGCCGGCGTGGACCTCTGGGAAGCCAGCCGCACAGCCCTTTCCCGCGCGAGCTGCCGAAAAAAGGGGGCGGTCCCGCGCTGAGCACAGCGCAGAGCTCAGGGTATGGTGCGCCCGGCTCTTTTGCTGCGCACAGCCCAGCCCGGGAACGTGGGCAGCGCGCACTCAGAGGGGCGGGAGCAAGCGCGGGGCGGGACCTCTGCACCCGGCCCCACCTCGGTCTAAAAGAGGAGCAGCCGGCTGCAGGGTTCCAGCGCGCATTCCAGCTGCCTGACCTCCTGTTCGAGTCTTTGGTGGGAGCTCCAGCATCTCCTTGGCTCGAAATGGACCCCAACTGCTCCTGCACCGCTGGTAAAGGAAGCGCGTCTCTGCGTCCTGGGATCCCCATTTCCCAGCTCCAGTACAGAGGATCTCTGGGTTTTAGGAGGTCGCACTTTAACTTCTGAGCGGAAGAGGACTCCTTTACTTCGTTAGGTGCTTTCTTCCTGATCATGCCCCTGAGAGCACTGCCCTCCTCCCTGGGCCTCTACCTCAGACTTAAGGATACTGAGGCTCAAGGCTGAACTGCCCCACATCACCCAGTTGGTCAGGGTCCTGCTGGCTGGGCTCCAGTGCTCTGCCAGGCTACGAGCAATCAGGGTGGATGGGGGGCTGGAGATATTGAGTCTTCAGGGTTCAGGACAAAAGGTTCTAGCTCGCAATCTCAGTATTCCTGGGTTGGGTTTGCACCTGGGAGCTTACTGGTGGGGTAAACAGGAAGGTACTTGCCCTTCCCAGCGTGAGTGGAGAGGACATGCGGCTTCTGTTCCTCTGTCCTGAGTGGGAAAGGAGCTCTGAGGGCTGGCCCTGCACAGAGGAGAGGGCACTGGAGACTCATTGACCCGCTGCTGTACCTTCTGCATCTCACTCACTGCCCACTGCCTTTTTCTCTTCCTTGCAGGTGTCTCCTGCACGTGCGCCGGCTCCTGCAAGTGCAAAGAGTGCAAATGCACCTCCTGCAAGAAGAGTGAGTGCGGGGCCATCTCCAGGAATCTGGGGCTGTGGCTAAGGTTGGGAGGGAACCCAAGGCTGACCGTGAGTGCATCCTTCTGGGGAACTGGGATTTCTTTGCTCCTGTTGGCCATGTCATTCCCTCTCTAGGCTTTCTGCCCTGAGTTCAGATGGAGCAGGGAAACGTGTTTCTCTTGGGACACAAACCTCAACTGTACCCCCTATGGTTTCAGAACATAGCTGTGCCAGACAAAAAAAGCGTCCTCTGGATCTGGCGTCTGAGCTCGAGCCAGGCTTGCTATTGGAACAGGGAGGCGGCTGGTCCAGTCTACTGCCACTCTCACTCTCCCCTTCTTCCCCAGGCTGCTGCTCCTGCTGCCCCGTGGGCTGTGCCAAGTGTGCCCAGGGCTGTGTCTGCAAAGGGGCGTCGGAGAAGTGCAGCTGCTGTGCCTGATGTGGGGACAGCTCTGCTCCCAGATGTAAATACAGCAACCTGCACAACCTGGATTTTTTTTTTTAATACAACCCTGAGCCATTTTCTGCAAATCTTTTTATATTAAATATGTGATTGTTTTATTGTCATAAAAGAATTTTGACTTGAATCTTACTCTGGTCTTCTTTGTGCACCTTGGAAAAAATGGGCTGGGTTGGGTGTTAAACCAGGAGTTTAGAGACCAGGCTCTGGATGGAAATGGGAGCCACCAACAATGTGAACACCTTCAGGCCAGCTACTGAGTTTACACTTTTATAAAATGGTATTACACTGTGCACACCATATGGGTGGGAGTCATACATGATCGCTTCCTGTCTCATGTCAATGTGGCACAGAAACTTCATTCATCATTTTTATATTCTGATTTTCTTGCCCAACTTCAGATCCAAATTGGATTTTAGGCTTAAAAGTAGTACAGTGCTGGAACCCAGCTCCTCAGTTCCTTGAATCCTACGTGGGTGCCATGATTTGGATGTTTTGTCAGTACCAAATCTCACGTTGAAATGTGTCCTCCGATATTGGAGATGGGATCTAGTGGGAGGTTTCAGGGTCATGAGGACAGATCCCTAAAGAATGGCTTGGTGCCATCCCATGGTGAAGAGTGAGTTCTTCCTCTGGTAGGAAGAGCTGGCTGTTTAAGAGTCAGACACCGTCCCCTTTTCTCTCTTGTTCCCTGTCTCCCCACGTGTTGTGCCTGTTCTCCCTTGGTCTTCGACCAGGATTGCAGGCTTCCTGCAGCCCTCACCAAAGGCAGATGCCTGTAGCACACTTATGCACAGCCTGCAGAAGCGGAAGTCATAACAAACTTTCCTTTGTAAATTACCTAGTCTCAGGGATTCCCTTATAACGACGCAAACAGGCTAACCCAATGGGGCTTTTCAAACACTGTGGTGAAGGGACAGTTTTTATTTCCTATCTATCACAGGCTTAAACCTTGGTAAGTGTAATAGTATTGATTATGGAGATAATGAAATACAACATAAAATACAAAAGTCATTTTTCAGATTCAATGAGAAATAATTCAATAAATAGCCGGGTGTGGTTGCTCACACCTGTAATCCCAGCACTTTGGGAGGCTGAGGTGGGCAGATTATGAGGTCAGGAGATCCAGACCATCCTGGCTAACATGGTGAAACCCCGTCTCTACTAAAAATACAAAAAAATTAGCCTCATGTGGTGGCAGGCGCCTGTAGTCCCAGCTACTCAGGAGGCTGAGGCAGGAGAATGGCGTGATCCAGGGAGGCAGAGTTTGCGGTGAGCCAAGATCACACCACTGCACTCTGGGCGACAGAACGAGACTCCGTCTCAAAAAAAAAAAAAAAAAAAATCAATCAATAAATAACAGGAAATGAAAGATGTACAAACTTTGAACATATGATGACGTTCATTGCAGACCAGAAATAGCAAACTAGACCAGTTGTGGTGGCTCAGGCCTCTAATCCCAGCACTTTGGGAGGCCATGGTGGGCGTAATACTTGAGGCCAGGAGTTCAAGACCACCCTGGCCAACATGATGAAACCTCATCTCTACTAAAAATACAAAAATTAATTGGGCATGATTGCATGTAATCCCAGATACTCGGGAGGCTGAGGCAGAAAAGTCACTTGAACGCCGGAGGCAGTGTTTGCAGTGAGCCAAGATTGCGACACTGGACTCCAGCCTGGACAACAGACTCCCTGTTGTGGCTTGGCTCTGAATCTTTGGAAATTCCTCCCAAACTCAGGCTGAATTTGTCCTTCTTTCAAATTTCAGCCCTTGACTACTTCCAACCAGTAAAGTGACTGGGAATATGGAAGGACATGCACAGCATGTTCCTGGCAAAATGAAGTGTGTGTGATCATGGGTTCCACATGAAATACTTCGCGTCTGCCCATGCAGGAATGACGGCGGATTCTGCAGTTTGGAGGATGCAGTGGTGCTCCTTAGGAAAGAGTGAGGCCCTGGCTGACTTATAATTAAAGCCAACAATCAGTTCCCCTGGCTATGTGGAGGGAACGCTATTTGACATTCACTCAAAGAGGAAGATGATCCTCCTGGCCTAGAGGTCAGGAGCACGCTTGCCCACTGCTTCCCTGTGAAGAGGAGACTTCAGAAGGCAGCCTGCGCCTAGGGCACAGGTTTTGGTGTCAGGCAGTCCTGGTTCACAGCCTACCTCACCATGTACTGGCTGTGTGGCCTGAGTGCAACACTGAAACTCTCTGAACCTCCAGTTCCTTATTTGTAGAAACCAGATTATATCTCAAAGCAGCGATTAAATGACAACATGGTCTGGCCCCTGGCTAGGGTTTAATAAATAATAGCAGTTATGATCATTCTCTATACACTGGTTTTTTTGGAAAATGAATCCTGTTAAATCCCAAAGCTAAGAGAAACCTTATGGGTTTGAAAGCATTGGTGTGGATTGGATGCTGGGAATGGAATTGCAACCAAGCTGACCCTGCCAGGAGGAGTGTGGATGACCTTCTACAGAAAATGCTTTTCTTTTTTTTTTTTTTTTTTTTTTTTTTTTTTTTTTTTTGAGACGGAGTCTCGCTGTGTCTCCCAGGCTGGAGTGCAGTGGCGTGATCTCGGCTCACTGCAAGCTCCGCCTCCCGGGTTCACGCCATTCTCCCGCCTCAGCCTCCCAAGTAGCTGAGACTACAGGCGCCCGCCACCACGCCCGGCTAGTTTTTTGTATTTTTAGTAGAGACGGGGTTTCACCATGTTAGCCAGGATAGTCTCGATCTCCTGACCTCGTGATCCACCCGCCTCGGCCTCCCAAAGTGCTGGGATTACAGGCTTGAGCCACTGCGCCCGGCCAGAAAATGCTTTTCAATAAGATGCTGCCCCCACCTTTGAGCAGACATAAAATCCGTTTCCATCCTTCATATCATCTGATCACATGACCTCAGGAACGACAGCCACAGGCCTCAAGACTGGGACAGCAAATATGCAGGGCCTGGAGTGCTTATGTTGTCTTCCAGATTAGTTAAGTAACATATCAAATGTCATATAGCTCAGAAATGAAGGGATGAATGAACCTATGCTACACCTGGCCTGTGGTCCTGGCCACAGCTGGTAGATTATGATGCCACTGGATGCTAAATTTTGCCTATCTCAGTTCAAAGATACCAAGGCTCTTCGGGATGGAGGAACGTTGCTCTTGGCTTGACAGATGAGAAGTGAAGCCCAGAGAGGCCACAGAGCTGTGCATGACTGTCCACAGAATGCACTTCCTACTGCTGTTTCTGTGCTAGGTTTTCCCTGTCCTTATCATTCATGTAACTTGGTGGCAGAGGGTGATGGGCGAGTATGATGCTGCGGTCATCATGCATGGGTGCAAATCCCACCTCTGTTACTTTTAGCTGCATGACACAACCTGTTTATGACTCAGTCTCCTCACTGTACAAGGGGCATAATACTAACTTCTGGCTTATAGGATTAAAGGATTTAGTACCTATAAGCAACTTAGAATGGTGTGAGGGGTGGGTGCTCTACAATATTAGCTATTGCTTTTTTTGAAATCATTTTATGGAGCATATGAGATATTTATTTATTTATTTGCACACAGAGACCTGGAGTGCTCAGCTGTGTATCCTGTTATTCTCATCTACCACATGAGCACATGTCCTGTGGTCCAGAGAGAGCCATTCAGTGTTCCCACAAAATTGTAATCAACACTAGGGTTATAAAGCTATGAGCAAGACTCTGTGCTTCATGTCAGATACAGAAGAATGACTGCCCTTTCCGTTACCACCTGCACCATGTGTTAGTTGATATTTTACACTGAAGTGGTTAATACTTTCATAAACGTATTTTTATGAAAATCAAACTCTTTTCCATCAGAGAAAGTGAAAATCAATCTTGTCCCACACATGGAAGATAGCCCCAAATTAATGTGTGTGTGTGTGTGTGTGTGTATTACACTTATGGATCGCTTTTGCCACTGTCCATCATAGAGCTGGTAGCTTCCTGTTGTTTATTTGGTTTTTTTTTTTTTTTTCCTCTATTTTTTGAGACGGACCACACCTTCTTCGCCCAGCTGGAGTGCAATGGCCCAAGCTGCCACCTCTGCCTCCCGGGTTCAAGTGATTTTCCTGCCTCAACCTCCTGAGCAGCTGGGATTACAGGCAACCACCAGCACGCCAGGATAATTTTTGTATTTTTAGTGGAGACAGGGTTTCTCCCACTCCTGACCTCAGTTGATTCATCCGCCTCGGCCTTCCTAAGTGCTGGGATTACAGGTGTGAGCGGCCGGGCCGGCCCCTGTTGTTTAGAACATTTCCAGCAATAGAGAAGTGTTGACCAGATACCTGGGCCAAAGGAAGGCTTGATCATGGACACTTTCCTTTAAGAGGCTGGCTGGATTTAAATCAGTGCACAACTGTTTACCTCTGTGACGATCAGTCAGTTACTTGGACATTTCCTTTTAGTCCCAGGATTAGCAAAACGGGTTCATAACTAGTATTTCCCTTTAGGATTGCTGTGAGGATTCAAAGAATCAAAGAGATTAAAAGGGAATAGAATAGACGCAATGTTATGCAACAGTCAGGTATGCTGAAGAGAAATAACTGGATGTCTTGCTTTTTAATTTTATTTTTTTAGAGACGTTGACTCTCTATGTGGACTAGGCAGGACTGGAACTCCTGGGCTCAGGTGATCCTCCCGCCTCAACCTCCTAAGTAGCTGCCACTACAGCTTCCTGCCACCTTCCTCATCTTGCTTTTTAATTTAAAGAAGGGTCTGCATATCATCTGAAGTCATCTCTCTTTGGGGACATCCCACATGTCCAGAACTGCCAGTTGGCAGTGGGGGTGGCCCATTAGGCTGTGGGGAGCATGGAGACTTATCTGCAAAGGAGGACCTGGATAAATGTGCCCCCACATCCTCTCAGGCGAGGAGAATGGACGGGAGAGAGAGGCCAACCCGTGTTCCCCGTGTTGCTGTGTATGGAGGAGGGGGTCCGAGGGACCGCAGTGTAGACAGGGACAGGCAAGGCGGGGGACGAGGAGAAACGAAAGCCACATCGGTGGCGGGTGCTCTGCACACAACTCGCTCGCTACGGCCCGCTCCCCGCTCCGCACTCAGCCGATCCGGGGACGGGAGCAGGAGGGCTGCACCCGGACTCCGGGACAGGCCCATCTGAAAACGGCGGGGCGAGGGGTGGGGTGGAGACGCCCGCGACGCCAAAGCTGGGGTCCCGGAACGCGCGGGGAGGAGGGTGGAAGGCAACTTGGGAGAAACTGGGAAAGGCGCCCAGGACCTCGGGGACACCGCGCACAGCCGGGTGCACAGCCCCTCCTGCGCGAACCGACGCCCAAGGGGCGGTCCCGCGGCGCGCCCCGAGCAGAGCTCAGTGGGTAGTGCCCCCGGCCCTTCTGCTGCGCACAGCCCAGCCCAGGATTGCGGGCGGCACAAACACAGCGGGGCGGGTGCAAGCAAGGGGCAGGGCTTCTGCGCCCGGCCCCCTAGCGTGAACATAAAAGCTGCCGCAGGCTGTGGGGCTCCACCACGCCGTTCACCAGCGCCTGGCCGTCTGCTCGTTTGTCGCTTGAGATCTCCAGCCTTACCGTCGCTCGAAATGGACCCCAACTGCTCCTGCGCCACTGGTAAGAGAAGCCCTATTCTGTGTCCTGGGATTCCCGTTTCCCAGCCCCAGTACCGAAGGTCTCTGGGTTTTAGGAGGTCGCATTTTTAAGTTCTGAGCAGAAGGGGACTTTACTTCCTTAGGTGCGTTCTTGCTGATCACGCACCTGAGAGCACTGCCCTCCCCGCTGGACCTGTAAGTCAGAGTTAAGGATACTGAGGCACAAGGCAGTCCTGCTCCACATCACCCAGTTGGTCAGGGTCCTGCTGTCTGGGCCCCAGTGTTCTCCTCCAGGCTCTCAGCAATCAGGGTGGATGGGGGGCTAGAGACACTGAGTCTTCAGGGTTCAGGACAGAAGGTTGTGGCTCGCAGTCTCAGTATTCCTCGGTGGGGTGTGCAGCTGGGACCTTCCTGGTGGGGTGAAACAGGAGGGTGCTTGCCCTTCCCAGCGTGAGTGGAGAGGACATGGGGTTCTGTTCCTCTGTCCTGAGTGGGAAAGGAGCTCTGAGGGCTGGCCCTGCACAGAGGAGGGGGCACTGGAGACTCACTGACCCACTGCTGTACCTTCTGTATCTCACTCACTGCCTTTTTCTCTTCCTCGCAGGTATCTCCTGCACCTGCGCCGGCTCCTGCAAGTGCAAAGAGTGCAAATGCACCTCCTGCAAGAAGAGTGAGTGCGGGGCCATCTCCAGGAATCTGGGGCTGTGGCTAAGTTTGGGAGGGAACTCAAGGCTGGCCCTGAGTGCATCCTTCTGGGGAACTGGGCTTCCTTTTGCCCCTGTTGGCCATGTCATTCCCTCTCCATGCTTTCTGCCCGGAGTTCAGATGGGGCAGGGAAGCATTTTTCTCTTGGGACAAAAACCCCAACTGTACCATCTGTGGTTTCAGAACAGAGCTGTGCCACACGAAAAAAGCATCCTCTGGGTCTGGCGTCTGAGCTCGAGCCAGGCTTGCTATTGGGGCAGGGAGGTGCCTGGTCCAGTCTACTGCCACCTCTCACTCTCCCCTTCTTCCCCAGGCTGCTGCTCCTGCTGCCCCGTGGGCTGTGCCAAGTGTGCCCAGGGCTGTGTCTGCAAAGGGACGTCGGAGAAGTGCAGCTGCTGTGCCTGATGTGGGGACAGCTCTGCTCCCAGATGTAAATAGAGCAACCTGAATAACCTGGAAGTTTTTGTCGTTTTTAATATAACCCTGAGCCATTTTCTTTATTTCTTTTTATATTAAATATGTGAATGGCAATAAAAGGATTTTGACTTGAATCTTACTCTAGTCTTCTTTGTGTGTCTTGGAAAAAATGGACTGGGGTGGGGGTTAAACCACGAGTTTAGATAGCAGGCTCTGGATGGAAATGTGAGCCACTAATAATGTGAACACCTTCAGCCCAGCCAGATTACTTCACTGAGTTCACACTTCTGTAAAATGGGATTGCACTGTGCACACAATATGGGTGGGGACCATACACGATCGCTTCCAGTCTCATGCCAAATGTAGCACAGAAACTGCATCCCTCATTTTTATTTTCTGATTTTCCTGCCCAACCTCAGATTCACATTGGATTTGAGGCTTAAAAGTGGCTACAGTGCTGGTACTCAACTCCTCAGTTCCTTGAATCCTTCAACGGTGCTCTGATTTGCATGTTTTGTCACTGCCAAATCTCATGTTGAAATGTGACTTCCAATATTGCAGGTGAGGCCAAGTGGGAGCTTTTGGGGTCATGAGGACAGATCCCTAAAGAATGGCTTGGTGCCATCTGAAGTGTGATCTCTTACTCTGGTAGGTCACTCCAGAGCTGGCTGTTTAAAAGAGCCAGGCACTGTCCCCTGCTCCCTCTTTCTTCCTGTCTCTCCATGTGATGTACTTGCTCCCCCTTGGTCTTCTGCCAGGATTGCAGGCTTCCTGCGGCCCTCATCAGAAGCAGATGCCTGCACCACACTCTGCACAGCCTGCAGAAGCAGAAATCAAAACAAACTTCTTTTCTTTATAAATTACCTAGTCTCAGGGATTCCATTAGAGCAATGCAAACAGGCTAGCACAATGGGGCTTTTCAAACACTTTAGTGAAGGACAGTTTTTATTTCCTATCCATCATAGACTTAAACCTTGGTAAATGTAATAGTATCGACTATGGAGATAATGAAATAAAACACCAAAAACAAAATGCATTTTTTAGATCCAATGGGAAAAAATTCAATAAATCCATAAAGAAATAATAAGAAAATGAAAGATGTACAAACTTTGAACATATGATGATGTGCATTGCAGACCAGAAACAGCACACTAGACCAGGTGTAGTGGCTCAGGCCTATAAACCCAGCACTTTGGGAGGCCAAGATGGGTGGATAACTTGAGACTAGCAGTTGAAGACCAGTCTGGGCAACATGATGAAACATCATCTCTACTAAAAATACAAAAAATAAATCGGTCATGACGGCATGCGTCTGTAATCCCAGCCACTTGGGAGGCTGAGGCATAAGAGTTGCTTGAACCCCGGAGGCAGAGGTTGTGGTGCACCACGATTGTGCCACTACAGTCCAGCCTGGGCAACTGAGACTCGTCCCAAAACAAGAAAAGAAAGGAAACAGCAAACTGGCCCCAGTGTGTGGCTCTCACACCTTGAGCGGCACTGCCCAGCACATCCCCACAAGGAACCATCTGGCTTGGTCTGCCCAGTGTCACTGACAAGACACTCACTGACCCCTGAGAGCTCCCTGTTGTGACTGGGCTCTGAATCTTTGGAAATTCCTCCCAAACTCAGGCTGAATTTGCCCTTCTTTCAAATTTCAGCCCTTGACTACTTCCAACCAGTAAAGTGACTGGGAATATGGAAGGACATGCCCGGCATGTCCCTGGCAAAATGAAGTGTGTGTGATCATGGGTTCCACATGGAATACTTCATGCCCGCCCATGCAGGAATGACGGCGGATTCTGCAGTTTGGAGGAAGCAGTGGTGCTCAGTAGGAAGGAGTAAGGCCCTGGCTGACTTGTAATTAAAACCAATGATGAGTTCCCCTGGCTATGTGGAGGAAATGCTATTTGATATTCAATCAAAAAGGAAGATGATCCTTCTGTCCTGGAGGTCAGGAGCACGCTTGCCCACTGCTTCCCTGTGAAGAGGAGACTTCAGAAGGCGGCCTGCGCCTAGGGCACAGGTTTTGGTGTCAGGCAGTCCTGGTTCATAGCCCACCTCACTATGTACTGGCTGTGTGGCCTGAGTGCAACACTGAAACTCTCTGAACCTCCAGATCCTTATTTGTAGAAACCAGATTATATCTCAAAGCAGCGATTAAATGACAACATGGTCTGGCCCCTGGCTAGGGTTTAATAAATAATAACAGTTATGGGCCGGGCGCGGTGGCTCAAGCCTGTAATCCCAGCACTTTGGGAGGCCGAGGCGGGCGGATCACAAGGTCGGGAGATCGAGACCACAGTGAAACCCCGTCTCTACTAAAAATACAAAAAAAAATTAGCCGGGCGCGATGGCGGGCGCCTGTAGTCCCAGCTACTCAGGAGGCTGAGGCAGGAGAATGGCGGGAACCCGGGAGGCGGAGCTTGCAGTGAGCCGAGATCGCACCACTGCACTCCAGCCTGGGCAACAGTGTGAGACTCCGTCTCAAAAAAAATAAATAAATAAATAAATAAATAAAATAAATAACAGTTATGATCATTCTCTATACACTGGTTTTTTTGGAAAATGAATCCTGTTAAATCCCAAAGCTAAGAGAAACCTTATGGGTTTGAAAGCATTGGTGTGGATTGGATGCTGGGAATGGAATTGCAACCAAGCTGACCCTGCCAGGAGGAGTGTGGATGACCTTCTACAGAAAATGCTTTTCAATAAGATGCTGCCCCCACCTTTGAGCAGACATAAAATCCGTTTCCATCCTTCATATCATCTGATCACATGACCTCAGGAACGACAGCCACAGGCCTCAAGACTGGGACAGCAAATATGCAGGGCCTGGAGTGCTTATGTTGTCTTCCAGATTAGTGAAGTAACATATCAAATGTCATATAGCTCAGAAATGAAGGGATGAATGAACCTATGCTACACCTGATCTGTGGCCCTGGCCACAGCTGGTAGATTATGATGCCTAAATCTGACCTATCTCAGTTCAAAGATACAAAGACTCTTTGGGATGGATGAATGTTGCTCTTGGCTTGACAGATGAGAAATGAAGCCCAGAGAGGCCACAGAGCTGTGCATGACTGTCCACAGAGTGCACTTCCTATTGCTGTCTCTGTGCTAGATTTTCAGTGTCCTTACCTTTCATGTGACTTGCAGAGGGTGGTGGGTGAGTGTATGATGCTGCCATCAGCATGGATAAGTGCAAATCCCACCTCTGTTACCTTTAGTTGCATGGCACAACCTCTCTGTGGTTCAGTCTCCACTGTACAAGGGGTATAAGACTAACCTCTGGCTTATAGGATTAAAGGATTTAATACATATAAGGAACTTAGAATGGTACAAGGGGTGGGTGGTCTACAATATTAGCTATTGCTTTTTTTGTTCATTTTATGGAGCATAGGGGATATTTATTTGCACACAAAGTTCTGGAGGTGCTCAGCTGTGTACCCTCATCTACCACACCAGCACGTCCTGTGGTCTAAAGAGAGCCATTCAGTGTTCCCATAAAATTGTAATCAACACTAGGGTTATAAAGCCATGAGGAAGATTCTTGCTTCATGTCAGATACAGAAGAATGACGGCCATTTCTGTTACCACCTGCACCATCTTTTAGTTAATACTTTACGTTGAAATGATCAATACTTATTAAATATATTTTTATGAAAAGCAAATTATTTTCAACCTGAGAAAATGAAATTCGATCTTGTCTCACACATGGAAGACAGCCCCAAATTATTGTGCGTGTATGTGTAAGTGTGTGCGTGTTACACTTATGGATAGCTTTTGCCACTGTCCTTCGTAAAGCTGGTAGCTTCCTGTTGTTTATTTGAGGGTTTTTGGTTTGTTTTTTTGTTTGTTTGTTTTTGAAATAGAGTTTTACCCCTGTCAGCCAGCTGGAGTACAATGGCCCAACCTGCCACTTCTGCCTCCCAGGTTGAAGCGATTTTCCTGCCTAAGCCTCCCCAGTAGCTGGGATTACAGGCGACCGCTACCATGCCAGGATAATTTTTGTATTTTTAGTGGAGACAGGGTTTCGCCATGTTAGCCAGGCTGGTCTCGAACTCCTGATCTCAGGTGATTCATCCGCCTCGGCCTTCCTAAGGGCTGGGATTACAGGTGGGGGCCAAGGTGCCTGTCCCTGTTGTTTAGAAGATTTCCAGCAATAGAGAAGTGTTGACCACATACCTGGGCCAAAGGAATACTAGATCATAGTCACTTTCCTTTAAGAGGCTGGCTGGATTTAAATCAGTGCACAACAGTTTACCTCTGTGACGACCAGTCAGGTACTTGGACATTTCCTTTGTAGTCCTGTGATTAGCAAAACGGATTCATAACTAGTATTTTCCTTTAGGATTGCTGTGAGGAGTCAAAGAATGAAAGTGATTAGAAAGGGACTGGTGTAGACTCAATGTCATGCAATAGTCAGTTATACTGAAGAGAAATAACTGGATGTCTTGCTTTTTAATTTTATTATTTTAGAGACATTGACTCCCTGTGTGGACTAGGCTGGACTCGAACTCCTGGGCTCAGGTGATCCTCCGGCCTCAGCCTCCTAAGCAGCTGCCACTACAGCTTCCTGCCACCTTCCCCATCTTACTTTTTAATTTAAATCAGGGTCTGCATGTCATCTGAAGTCATCTCTCTTTGGGGACATCCCACATGTCCAGAACTGCCAGCCGGCTGTGGGGGTGGCCGGCTAGGCTGTGGGGAGCATGGAACTTATCTGCAAAGGAGGACCTGGGCAAATGTGCCCCCACATCCTCTCAGGCGAGGAGAATGGACGGGAGAGATAGAGGCCGACCCGTGTTCCCCGTGTTGCTGTGTACGGAGGAGCGGGTCCGAGGGACCGCGGTGTGGAAAGGGAGAGGCAAGGCGGGAGGCGAGGAGAAAAGAAAGCCACTTCGGTGGCGGGTGCTCTACACACAACTCCCTCGCTACCGCCAACTCCCCGCTCCTTACTCAGCCAGTACCGGGACTGGAGCAGGAGGGCGGCACCAGGACTCCGGGACAGGCCCAGCTGAAAACGGCGGGGCGAGGGGTGGGGTGGAGACGCCCGCAACGCCAAAGCTGGGGTCCCGGAAAGCGCGGGGAGGAGGGTAGAAGGCAAATTCGCGGAAACTGAGAAAGGCGGCCAGGACCTCCGGGACACCCCGTACCGCCGGACGCACAGCGCCTCCCGTGCGAACGCGGGACAAAGGGGCGGTCCCGACGCGCGTCCCAGCGGAGCTCCAGGGATGGTGCCCCCGGCCCTACTGCTGCGCACAGCCCAGCCCAGGACCGCGGGCGGCGCGAACCCAGGGGGGCGGGTGCAAGCGCGGGACAGGGCCTCTGCACCCGGCCCCCTCCCGTGAGCATAAAAGCAGCAGCAGGCTGTGGCGCTCCACCTCGCCGTCCACGTGCGCCTTGCTGTCTCTACATTTCTCGCTTGAGATCACCAGCCTTACCGCGGCTCGAAATGGACCCCAACTGCTCCTGCGCCACTGGTAAGAGAAGCCCGACTCTGCGCCCTGGGTTTCCTATTTTCCAACCCCAGTGCAGAGGGTCTCTGGGTTTGAGGAGGTCTCATTTTAGGTTCGGAGCCGAAGGGGGCTCCTTTACTTCCTTAGGTGCTTTCTACCTGATCACGCCCCTGAGAGCACTGCCCTCCTCCCTGGGCCTCTAAGTCAGAGTTAAGGATACTGAGGCGCAGGGCAGTCCTGTTCCATGTCATCTAGTTGGTCAGGGTCCTGCTGGCTCAGAGCCCAGTGTTCTCCAGGCTCTGAGCAATCAGGGTGGAGAGGGGGCTAGACGCATAGAGTCTTCAGGATTCTGGGACAGAAGGTTGTGGCTCGCAATCTCAGTATTCCTGGGTGGGGTGTGCAGCTGGGAGCTTCCTGGTGGGGTGAAACAGGAGGGTGCTTGCCCTTCCCAGCGTGAGGGAGGAGGGCATGGGACTTCTGTTCCTCTGTCCTGAGTGGGGAAGGAACTCTGAGGGCTGGCCTTGCACAGACGAGGGGCCACTGGAGACTCATTGATCTACTGCTGCACCTTCTGCATCTCACTTACTGCCCACTGCGTTTTTCTCTTCCTTGCAGGTGTCTCCTGCGCCTGCGCTGGCTCCTGCAAGTGCAAAGAGTGTAAATGCACCTCCTGCAAGAAGAGTGAGTGCAGGGCCATCTTCAGGAATCTGGGGCTGTGGCTAAGGTTGGGAGGGAACCCAAGGCTGACAGTGAGTGCATCCTTCTGGGGAACTGGGATTTCTTTGCCCTTGTTGCCGTTTCATTCCCTCTCCAGGCTTTCTGTCCTGAGTTCAGATGGGGCAGGGAAGCATTTTTCTCTTGGGACACAAACCCCAACTGTACCCCCATGGTTTCAGAACAGAGCTGTGCCAGACAAAAAAAGCATCCTCTGGGTCTGGCGTCTGAGCTCGAGCCAGGCTTGCTATTGGGGCAGGGAGGTGCCTGGTCCAGTCTACTGCCACCTCTCACTCTCCCCTTCTTCCCCAGGCTGCTGCTCCTGCTGCCCCATGGGCTGTGCCAAGTGTGCCCAGGGCTGTGTCTGCAAAGGGACGTCGGAGAAGTGCAGCTGCTGTGCCTGATGTGGGGACAGCTCTGCTCCCAGATGTAAATAGGGAGCAGACCTGCACAACCTGGAGGTTTTTGTTGTTTTAAATATAACCCTGAGCCATTTTCTGCATTTCTTTTTATACTAAATATGTGAATGGCAATGAAAGAATTTTGACTTGAATCTTACTCTGGTCTTCTTTGTGTGTTTCGGAAAAAATGGTACCGGGAGGGGGTTAAACCGCGAGTTTAGATACCAGGCTCTGGATGGAAATGTGAGCCACTAACATTGTGAAGACTTTCAGGCCAGCCAGGTTACTTCACTGAGTTCACACTTCTGTAAAATTGGATTGCACTGTGCACACAATATGGGTGGGGACCATACACGATCGCTTCCAGTCTCATGCCAAATGTAGCACAGAAACTGCATCCTTCATTTTTATTTTCTGATTTTCCTGCCCAACCTCAGATCCACATTGGATTTGAGGCTTAAAAGTGGCTACAGTGCTGGCACTCAACACCTCAGATCCTTGAATCCTACAAGGGTGCTATGATTTGGGTGTCTTGTCACTGCCAAATCTCATGTTGAAATCTGACTTCCAATATTGCAGGTGGAGCCTGGTGGGAGCTTTTGGGGTCATGAGGACAGATCCCTAAAGAATGGCTTGGTGCCATGCCATGGTGAAGAGTGATCTCTCACTCTAGTAGGTCACTCTAGACCTGGCTGTTTAAAAGAGTCAGGCACCGTGCCCCACATCCTCTCAGGCGAGGCGAGTGGACCGGAGAGAAAGGCCGACCCGTATTCCACTTGTTGCTCTGTACGGAGGAGCGGGTCCCAGGAACCTAGGTGTGGACAGGTACAGGCAAGGCGAAGGCGAAGAGAAACGAAAGTCACATTGGTGGCGGGTGCTCTGCACACAGCTCGCTCTCTACCTCACGATCCCGGCTCCGCACTCAGCCAATTCCGGGACCGGAGCATGAGGCTGTGGCTGCACAGACTTCGGGACAGGCATAGCTGAAAACGGTGTGAGGGGTGCGGTGGAGACTACCTAGACGCTAAGGCTGGGTTCCTGGAATGCACGGGGACTAGAGTTAAAGGCAACCACGGGGAAACTGGGAAAGGTAGCCAGGACCTCGGGGACGCCGCGTACCCCGGGCGGACAGCCATTGCCGCGTGAGCGGGCGCCAAAGCGTTGGGGTGGTCCCGCGGTCCGCACCGAGCAGAACTCAGGGAACTGCGCGCCTGGCCCTTATGCTGCGCACAGCCCAGCCCAGGACCGCTGGCGGGGCGGACTTAGCAGGGCCGGTGCAAGCGCGAGGCGGGGCCTTTGCGCCCGGCCCTCTTTCCCTGAATATAAAAGCAGTCGCTGACTGTGGGGGCCTCATCACGCCTTGCACATGCGCCTTATAGCCTCTCAACTTCTTGGGCTCTCCAGCCTCACTGCGGCTCGAAATGGACCCCAACTGCTCCTGTGCCACTGGTAAGGGATACTGGCTTTCTGGTTCTTAGGGTACCTATTTCCCCAATACAGGATAGACGTCCCTAAGAATAAAGGTGTTTTTTGAGTTCTAGCTAAGTGGAGCCATTTATTTCATTGATCTAGTGCTTTTCCTCTCAGCGCCTTCATCACCCCTAGAACATTCCTATTCTAATACCTCCCATTACAGAGGCAAGAGGACTCAGGCTCATAATTCTCCTGCTCCATGTCACCCAGGTAGTCGGGGGCTGCTAGGCTGAGCCCCAGTACACTGTGCCGTTCCTGGGGTGGATGGGAGACAGGGGTTAGTCAGGGGTTGTTGCCTTTTCAGGATTAAGGACATAAAGCCCATCCTAACCTCTAGGGATAGAAGTAAGGTCAGGCTTCATGGTGCCCTGAGTTGGACAGGAGCTATCTATCTATCCAGCCTGGCAATGCACTCAGTTGGGAGCATTTGTTGACCAACTGCTGTTATCTTCTGCATCAAATTCACTACTTTTTTCCTCTTCCTTGCAGGTGGCTCCTGCACCTGCTCTGGCTCCTGCAAGTGCAAGAAGTGCAAATGCACCTCCTGCAAGAAGAGTGAGTGCGGGGCCATGTCCAGGAATCTGGGGCTGAGCCAAGTCAGAGGCAGGAACCCAGAGCTCAGCAGGCAGGAGTAGGCCAGCGGTCAATTTCCCATCTCCCCTTCCCCAACAACTGATTCAGGATCAGAGCCAGATCTTTAGACATGATTGATTCCCAAATTTCATTCTTAAAATAGACAAACTAAGGCCAAGAGAGTGCACCAGCCTGCCAAGCACAGACATGACACCTATAGACTTTCCTCACCTAAGTGTATGGTTCTGGGGAGCCAGCCTTCCTTTGCCCTTGATAACCCCAGTCACTGCCTCTCCAGCCTTCTGCCAGGTCTGGGGCTCAGATGTGGATAAGAAGCTCTTCACAGAAGACCCTCACTCGAAAGATCCGCCACTTATCGCCCATCTCCAACAGTGCATGCCATCCTGAACTAAGTGTCCTCTGGGGCTGGGGACAGAGCTTGAGCCAGGCCTGTTTGAAGGCAGGGAATTCCCTGGTCAAGTCTGGTCTGACCTCTCATTCTCTCTTCTTCCCCAGGCCGCTGCTCCTGCTGCCCCGTGAGCTGTGCCAGGTGTGCCCAGGGCTGTGTCTGTAAAGGGGCATCAGAGAAGTGCAGCTGCTGAGACTGATGTCGGGAAGGCCCTGCTGGAAGATGTAGAAAGAGCGACCTGCACAAACATGGAATTTTTTCCATACAACCCTGACCCATTTACTGTATTGTTTTTTTATGAAATATGTGAATGATAATAAAATTGTTGACTTAATGCTGGCTCTGGTTTTCTTTGTGTGCCTTGGAAATACATCTTGCTGGGAATATGCTGGTTTGAAGTAGTCAAGGAATGGAACTTGAAAGAGGAACAAACTCAGCCTGAACTTGGGAGGAATTTCCAAAGATTCAGAGCCAAGTTCCAACAGGGAGCTCTCAGGATTCAGCGAGTGTCCTGAGTGTGCTGTCTGTGATGCTGGCTAGGCCAAACCTGATGGTTCCTCATGAGAATGTCCTGGCCTGTGCTGCTGAAGGTGTGTGGTCCACAGTGGGGCCAGTCTGCTGTTTCCAGTCTGCAATGCAAATCATCCATGAACGTATGTGCAGAGTTTGTAAATCTTCCATTTTTCTGTTATTTCTGTATTTATTGAGTTTTTTTTGATGTAACATGTAACAAGTGGGTTCTATATTTTGTGTTTCATTATCTTCATAATTAATATTACTTTATTTACAAAGGTTTACATCTGGGATGGATAGAAAATGAAAACTGTCTCTTCGCCATGGAGTGTGAGAAGCCCCGTGTAGGATTCAAGCAACTCAGGCATTGGAATCCACCCACTGTGGTCACTTTCAAGCCTAAAATCTGCTGAGGAACTGAACTTGGTCAGGGAAACCTGAGAATAAACATGAGGAATGGAGAAGTCCCTGTGCCACATTTAACATGATTGGAGCTGATCACGTATGTCTCCATCCTCATATGGAAGCATGATCTGGCACAGTGCAGGTGCATTTTACAGAAGATGGAGGTCTGTGATGTAACTGGGCTTGCCTGAAGGCACTCAGACTGTTAGACGCTCACATTTCCATCCAGAGCACAGTCTCTAATCTCCCAGTTCAATCTCCCACCCCAGTCCCTTATTCCCATAAAAAACACAGGAACCAGAACCAGAATCAAGTTTGTGTTTAATTATTATTCGTATATTTCACAGAAAAAGGAATGTAGCAAATGGGTCAGGGTTGTAGAAAACAAAATCCTGGATTTTATGTGCCATTCTGTTTTCATCTGACAGCAGGGCAGTCCCGACCTCAGGCGCAGCAGCTGCACTTCTCTGACGCCCCTTTGCAGATACAGCCCTGGGCACACTTGGCACAGCCCAGGGGGCAGCAGGAGCAGCAGCCTGGGGAAAAAGGGAGACAGAGGTCACAGCAGACTTGACCAGGGAGCTCCCTGTCCCAACCGCAGGCCTCACTCGAGATCAGACCCCAGCCCCCAGGGATCCTTAGTTCAAGATGACACGGCTTTGTCAGGAGACAAATGGTGGATGTTGGAGTGAGTCTTCCTGTGAGAGACTGCCCAGCCCCACAGGAGCCCTGGACAGAGCAGAAGACTGGAAAGGCAGTGCTGCTGCCTTTCGGGGCCAGAGGAAGGCCTATGGGGACAAGTGAAGGCCAGTTCCCCAGAAGCAGGCATTCAGGGCTATCCTTGGGTTCCCTCCCAACCTTAGCCACAGCCCCAGATTCCTGGAGATGGCCCCGCACTCACTCTTCTTGCAGGAGGTGCATTTGCACTCTTTGCACTTACAGGAGCCAGCGCAGGCGCAGGAGACACCTGCAAGGAAGAGAAAAAGCCAGTGAGTGGTGAATGAGATGCAAAAGGTACAGCAGTGGGTCAATGAGTGTCCAGTGCCCCCTCCTCTGTGCAGGATCAGCCCTCAGAGCTCCTTTTCTACTCAGCAGAGGAAGACAGGCCCAATGTTCTCTCCATTCATGCTGGGAAAACCAAGCACCCTCCTGTTTGTATTCCAAAGTCAGTCCCAGGTTCCAGGCACAGGCTAGGAAGACTACGACTTCCACATTCTGTCCTGAACCCCGAAGAGGCAATGTCCCTTGCCTCCCATCCAATCCAGATGCTCAGAGCCTGGTTAGATAATTGGGGCTCAGCCAGCAGCCTCGTGACCAGCGGGGTGATGTGGAGCAGGACAGCCTTAAGCCTCAAGACCCTCACCTCTGACACAGAGGCACAGGGAGGAGGGCAAAGCTCTCAGGAGCTTCGGCAAGAGGAAAGCACTGGACAAAGTAAAGGAGTCCCCTTCACCTCAGATCGCAAAATGCGACCTCCTCAAACCCAGGGACACTCTCCATGGTGTCTGGGAATTTGGCATCCCAAGACAGAACCCGGGGCCCCTTACCAGCGGCGCAGGAACAGCTGGGGTCCATTGTAAGCCGAGGTGAGACTGGAGTTCCAAAGCCAGAAGTAAAGAGGCAGTGGAGCAGGTGGAAGGCGTGGTGCAGCTCCACAGCCAACGGTTGTTTTTATAGTCAGGGGAGGGGGCCGGGAGCAGAGACCCCGCCCCGCCCTTGCACTCACGCTGCTGAGTCCCAGCCGCCCGCGGTCCTGGGACAGTCTGCGCGCAGCAGAAGGGCCGGGCGCAAAGCACCCTGAGCGCAAGCAGGTCGGTGCGCAACGCCTGGCCGCCCCTTTCGCAGCGGCTCGCGAGGGAGGCGCTGTGCACCCGGGTGAGCTGCTTCTCTCACCCTGCCGGGCCTTCCTAGTTCCCCGAGATTACCTGCTACTCCCGCTCCTTGGCATTCTGCGTGCCCCGAGATCGTGACCTGCGCCCCACACCCCCGGGCCTGCCCACTCCCTTCTCAACAGCTAAGCCTTTCCTGGAGTTCCAGTGCAACCCCCGTCTCTTGTTCAACTGTCTGGATTGGCGGGAGGAGGGAGCATAGCAAGGGAGTAGTGTGCAAGGGACAGGCGGAGGATGCGATCTTGGGATCTCTGGCATTGCCTGTCCCTGTTCCCGTCCCCACCTCAGTTCTTCCACCACGTTTCTCCTGTGCACAGAAACACGGAAGACACAGGGCCCTGCCTCCCTCCCATCAAAGTATGCTTATTCATATCCCTCTATGTCTCTGTTTTGCTTCCAGCACTGACCTTGATGCTTGATTTTGTTTAAAGATTTCAATCAGTGAAGAGATGAACATACCTAGGCCATAGGGAAACTTCATCACTGACCTCTCTCCCTTGAGAAGCTGACAGGATTCACACCCATCAGTGCCACTTCCCAGCTCCCTGACCCTGGGCTTGTGGCTTGAACTCCTTGTATTGTCATTGTCCAGATTAGGAATACGGGTTCATAAATAGAATGCATGTCCCTTTATGGTTGCTGTGAGGGTTTAAAGACAGAAAGTGACTAAACAAGACCAAACACAGATCCATGTAATGTAGAGTAATAGGAACATGAAAGGAAAAATAAAGCTCTCTTGCTTTCTAATTTAATGCAGTATCTTCATATCACCTTCAATGATCCCTCTTCTAGGGACATCCCACACTTTCAAAACTGCCATCCTGTAGTGGGGTACCCGGCTAAGCTGTGGGGAGACCCTGAAGAGATTTATGCAAAGGAGGACCTGGACAAATGTGGCCCATTCAGCCCCTCAAGAGTGGAGAATGGAAGAGAGAGAGGCAGAGCCCTGTGTATTCCCTGTTGCTGTGTAGAGGAGAAACGTGGCCAAAGGACTGAAGTAGGAACCGGGACAGGGAGGATAAGGCCAGAGATGTGAAGTTCGCACCCTTAATCTACCCTTTGCACACTAGTACCTTACTGTGTTCCTTGCTTTGGCAGATCCAGAAAGTGGAGCATAAGACTGGGGTTGCCTTGACTCCAGGAAAGGCTTAGCAATTGACTAGAGACCTCGGCATTGGTGAAGTTTGGTGGAAAGCCAGAATACTGGTAGGCGGAACGCCAATGGGCGGGTGTAGCAGGCAACCTCAGGGAAGCTGGGAAGGCCCGGCAGGGTGAGAGAAGGCTGCGCACGGGGGGCACAGCGCCTCCCTCGCGAGCCGGTGCGAAAGGGGCGGTCCCACGTTGTGCACCAGCTGCTCTCAAGGGACCTTGCACTTGGCCCATTTCCTGCGCACAGCCCAGCCCAGGAACGCGCGCGGTATGGACTCAGCGGGGCGGGTGCAAGGGCGGGGAGGGGCGTTTGCGCCCGACCCACTGTCTTGACTATAAAAGCAGTCGCTGGCTGTTGAGCTTCACCACGCCTTCCACGTGCACCACTGCCTCTTCCCTTCTCGCTTGGGAACTCCAGTCTCGCCTCGAGTTGCAATGGACCCCAGCTGCTCCTGCTCCGCTGGTAAGGGGCGCCCGGGTTCTGTGTCTTGGAATGCCAAATCCCCAGACACCATGGAGAGTGTCCCTGGGTTTGAGGAGGTCGCATTTTGCGATCTGAGGTGAGGGGGACTCCTTTATTGGTCCAGTGCTTTCTTCTTGGCCAAGCTCCTGAGAGCATTTTCCTCCTCCCTGTACCTCTGTGTCAGAGTTGAGGGTCCTGAGGCTCAAGGCAGTCCTGCTCCACGTCACCCCGTTGGTCACAGGGCTGCTGGCTGAGCCCCAATTATCTAACCTGACTCTGAGCAACCAGATTGGATAGGATACATCGCATGGGAGGGGACATTGCCTCTTCGGGGTTCAGGACAGAAAATCGAAGTCTCAGTCTTCCTGGGCCGTGTCTAGAGTGGGACTTTCCTTTGGAGTATAAATAGGAGGGTGCTTGTTTTTCCTAGCATGAAGGGAGAGGACATGGGGCTTCTCTTCCTCTGCTCTAAGTGGGAAAGGAGCTCTGAGGGCTGGCCCTACACAGAGAAGGGGGAACTGGACACTCATAGACCCACTGCTGTATCTTCTGCATCTCACTCACCGCTCGCTGGCTTTTTCTCTTCCTTGCAGGTGACTCCTGCACCTGCGCCGACTCCTGCAAGTGCAAAGAGTGCAAATGCACCTCCTGCAAGAAGAGTGAGTGCGGGGCCATCTCCAGGAATCTGGGGCTGTGGCTAAGGTTGGGAGGGAACCCAAGGCTGGCCCTGAGTGCTTGCTTCTGGGGAACTGGCCTTCCTTTGTCCCTGTAGGCTGTCACTGCCTGTCTAGTCTTCTGCCCTCTCCAGGGCTTATGTGGGATGGGGCAGCTTTCTCAAAGGAAGACCCACTGCAATGTCCACCAGTTGTCTCCTGACAAAACCATGCCATCCTGAAATGATGGTCCTCTGGGGCTGGAGGGAGGGATGGAGATCGGCCTCTGTTGGGGCAGGGAGGTCTCTGGTGGAGTCTGCTCTGACCTCTCACTCTCCCTTTCTCCCCAGGCTGCTGCTCCTGCTGCCCTGTGGGCTGTGCCAAGTGTGCCCAGGGCTGCATCTGCAAAGGGGCCTTGGACAAGTGCAGCTGCTGTGCCTGATGTCAGGATGGCCCTACTCCAAAGTAAAAATAGAGTGACCCGTAAAATCCAGGATTTTTTTTTTTTTTAATAAATCTTGACCAATTTGCTACATTCATTTTTCTGTGAAATATGTGAATCATAATTAAACACTTAGATTTAATTCTGGTTCTGGTTCCTGTTGTGTTTTTTGGAACAAGGGATGGGGTGGGAGATTGAACTGGGAGTTTAGAGACTGGACTCTGGATGGAAATGTGAGCCCCTAGTGGTCTGAACGCCTTCAGGCAAGCCCCATTAATTCACTGAGCTTTATCTTCTGTAAAATGTACCTGCACTGTGCCGGATCATATGAGGATGGGGACATACGTGATCAGCTCCAATCATGTTAAATGTGGCACAGGGACTTCTCCATTCCTCATGTTTATTCTCAGGTTTCCCTGACCAAGTTCAGTTCCTCAGCAGATTTTAGGCTTGAAAGTGACCACAGTGGGTGGATTCCAATGCCTGAGTTGCTTGAATCCTGCACGGGGCTTCTCAAACTCCATGGCGAAGAGACAGTTTTCATTTTCTATCCATTCCAGATCTAAACCTTTGTAAATAAAGTAATATTAATTATGAAGATAATGAAACACAAAATATAGAACCCACTTGTTACATTTTACACACAAAAAAACCTCAATAAATACATACAGAAATAACAGAAAAATGGAAGATTTACAAACTCTGTACATATGTTTATAGATGATTTGCCTTGCAGACTGGAAACAGCAGACTGGTCCCACTGTGGACCACACACCTTCAGCAGCACAGGCCAGGACATTCTCATGAGGAACCATCAGGCTTGGCCTAGCCAGCGTCACAGACAGCACACTCAGGACACTCGCTGAACCCTGAGAGCTCCGTGTTGGGAGATGCCTCTGAATCTTTGGAAGTTCCTCCCAAGTACAGGCTGAATTTTTTCCTCTTTCAAGCTCCAGCCTTGACTACTTCAAACCAGCATATTCCCGGCAAGATGTAGTGTGATCATGGGTTGCAGATGAAGTTATTTTGAAATGTTGCTTTTCATTTCATCGTCTCCATAATTAATATTAGTTTATTAACAGAAGTTCTCAGAACACAGCTATGGCAGATTGTGCAGCTGGCTGATTGTGGAGATGTTCCTTAGGAAGGAAACAGTCCCTGGATGTCTTGTTAATGACAAGTTAGTCCTTCCATTTGTTGGGGGGGGATGCTATTTGATGTTCAAAGAGGAAGATGAGTCTCCTTGCCTAGAAGTCAGGACCACACTTACCTGCTGCTTCCCTGTGAAGGAATTTCAGAAGGCAGCCTACACCTACGGCATAGTTTTAGTTGCCAGGCAGTCCTAGTTCACAGCCCACTCCACCACTTACTGGCTGTGTGGTTTGGGCAAGTCACCCAAACTCTCTGAGCATCTAGTGCCTCATTTGTAGAAAGGAGATTATTCTCAATGCAGGGATTAAATGAGAGAGTGGGCCGGGCACAGTGGTGCATGCCTGTAATACCAGCACTTTGGGAGGCAGAGGTGGGAAGGTTGTTTGAGCCCTGGAGTTTGAGGCAAGCCTGGGCAACACAGAGAAACCCCGTCTCTACAAAAAATACAAAATTATATGGCTCTGGTGGCCTGTGTCTGTCTGAGCTACTCTGGAGGCTGAGATGGGAAGATGGCTTAAGTCCAGGATATAGAGGCTGCAGTCAGCCAAGATTGTGCCACTGCACTGCAGGCTATGCAACAGAATGAGACAATGTCTCAAAAAAAAAAGGAAAAGAAAAAGAAAATGAGAGAGTCACCTGGCTGCTGCCTAGGTTTTAATAAACAAAGGTGATTATGATCATTATCTCTGCACTGACTTTCTTGGAATAAGATACCATTAACTCTACCTTGTCCCTGGAGAAGTTCTCATTGGTTTGGAAGCATTGCTGTGGATGGGATGCTGTGGAGGGGTTGCATCCCCAGCTGATCCAGTGCTAGGAGGAGTGTGGATGTCCTCCTGCAGAAAGTCTTCTGTGATAGATGCTGCCCCAACATTTGTTTTTTTTTTTTTTTTTTTTTTTTTGAGACGGAGTCTTTGCTCTGTCACCCAGGCTGGGGTGCAGTGGCGCGAACTCGGCTCACTACAAGCTCCGCCTCCTGGGTTTACGCCATTCTCCAACCTCAGCCTCCCGAGTAGCTGGGACTACAGGCGCCTGCCACCTCGCCCGGCTAGTTTTTTTTGTACTTTTAGTAGAGACGGGGTTTCACCGTGTTAGCCAGGATGGTCTCGATCTCCTGACCTTGTGATCCGCCCGTCTCGGCCTCCCAAAGTGCTGGGATTACAGGCGTGAGCCACCGCGCCCGGCCCTGCCCCAACATTTGAACACACATAAAGTCCTTTCCCATCCTTCATGTCATTTAACCTTCATGCAACCTGTTAAATGAAGGTCACAAGCTTCAGGACTGGGACAGAAAATATTCAGGGGCTGGCGTGCTTGAATCGTCTTTCAGAGGAATAAAGCAACCTGCCCAATGCCACACAGCTGAGAAGGAAACGGATGAATGAACCTATGGTACAGCTGGCCTCTGGCCCTCCCTACAGCTGGCAGATCATGGCATCCGTGGATGCCAAACCCTGCCCATCTTAGTTCAAAGCCATAAGGGACCTTGGAGATGAACAAATTTTGCTCTTCACTTGAGAGATAGGAACTGAAGCCCAGAGAGGTCATGGCTATACACAGCCATCTGTCTGCAACTCAACGTGCTTCCAAAGCAGCCTCCTGGCCAGATGTTCAGCGTCCTCATCTTTGCGTTGACTTGGTGGCATAGAGCACGGGGTAAGGACATGATACTGCAGTCAGCCTGCATGAGTGCAAATCCCACCTCTGCCACTTTGTGTGTGACGCAACCTCTGTGTTTCAGTCTCATCAACTGGAGTATAATAATATCTGGCTTGTAAAATTAAATGATTTAATTCATGTAAAGAACTTAGAATGGTGCCTGGCAAACGGTGAGTCATGTATAACATCAACTGTTGCTCATTATACATCGCATGGGGGATATTTATTTACCCACAGACAAAACAGCCAGGCCAGATGTGTTCACTTGTGTATCCTGTTATTCTCATCTACTACATGAACATGTGTCCTGTGATCAAAGGGACATTCGCTAACATTAGGGATATAAACCTATAAGCATGATTCCACGCCTCAAGTCAGATCAAAAAGAATATCATTTCTGCCCTCACAGTCACTGTACTTTACTTAACATACAATATTGAAATTATTAATATTTTCCTAAATATATTTTCACTTAAAGCAAACTCTTTTCCAGAAGCGAAAATGAAAATCAGTCTTATTCCACACATAGAAGGTAGTCAGAAGTATAAATGTGTGTTGTATGTCTGTGTATATATATTGCAGTTATAGATTGCTTTTGTCACAGCTCATGATTCAGCTTGTGGCTTGACATTGTTTAAAAGATGTCCAGCAATAGGGAAATGCTGATGACATACCCGGGCCAAAGGAAGGCCTGATCATGGACACTTTCTCTTGAGAGGTTGGCTAGATTCAAATCAGTGGCAACTTTTCCATTCTGATGTTGAGCAAGTTGCTTAAACTTTTTGGTATAGCTGTCAGATTAGTAAAGTGGGCTCATAAATAGCATTCCCCTTTAGGATTGTGGGAGGGTTCAAAGAACCAATGATTTAAGGGGGCCTGGCAAAATCTAAATGTTATATGACAGCATGGAAGGAAAAGAGAGAGGCTGACCCCCGGGTGCCAGGTTCTGTGTACAGGGGGAAGGAGTTTGAGGGTCCTAGGTGGGAAGAGCGACAGGCAATGCGGTGGGGAGGGCGGGGAAGAAACCAAAGTCACCTCCATCCCGCACATCTGCGCACGGCTCACTTTCTCTGCTCCAGGCTCCCGCCAATGAAGAAAGTGAGCACGAGGGTGGAGCTGCACACGGACCCGGGAGAGGCAAAGCTGATGACGAAGGTGCGGGGCGGGGATGGGGAAAACGCTACCACCTGGGAATGTCACGTACCTCCAGGAGCACAGCCCCTACCGCACGAGCGGACACCAAAGGGGCGTCCCCCGGGGGCCCACCAGGCTGCATTCAGGGGATGGTGCGCCCGACTCGCCTGCTGCGCACATCACAACCCAGGACCGCAGGCGCAGGGGATTCCGCTTGGGGGTGGGGGAGGAGGTGCTCTGCACCGGGCCCCCTAACTATAAATTGAGCTCCCGGTTCCTAGAATCCACCACGCCTCCCACCTGCTCCACTCCTTCTGCGCCGCTCTCTTAGAAACTTCAGCTGCAACTCTCGAAATGTACCCCAAGTGCTCCTACTCCACTAGTAAGAGATGCGGGGTTTCCGGGCCTTAGGATCTCCATTTTCATTCCAGAGGATAGAATGTTCCCGGGGCAGGAGGGAGGTGCATTTTGAGCTCTTCCTAAAGCGGCCTCCTTTACTTTGCACTTCTCGTGCTTTCTCCCTGCCAAGCGCCTTCATCACCACTTAGAATGTTGTCATCTTCCCAGCGTCTCCCATTTCTGAGTCGAGAAGATTGAGGCTCAAACTGCCCTCCTCCGGGTCACCCAGATCGCCAGTAGGGTCCTGGGCTGGGACCCAGTGCTCTGTCCAGCATTAGAGTTGCTTGAGGTGGATGGGAGGCAGGAAGGATTCCTGACATAAGGCCATGTGGAGTAAAATTAGGAGGGCGCCTGCCCATCTGAGCTTGTGTGGAGAAAAGGTGGGGCTGGGCTTCCGTGTGCCCGAGCAGAACAAGGTACCAGGTTTCCCGTGCACTGAGCAGGAGCCTGCTAAAGGCCTGCTCCTAACCCTGCACCACACTCACTGCTCACTGCCTTTTTCTCTTCCTTGCAGGTGGGTCCTGCACCTGAGCCAGCTCAGAAGAAAGCAGCATCTTGGCACACGCCTGTAGTCCCAGCTACTCTGGAGGCTTAGGCAGGAGAATTGCCTGAGCCCGGGAGACAAAGGTTGCAGTGAGCCCAGATTGAGCCACTGCACTCCAGCCTGGCCGATACAGGGAGATTCCGTCTCAAAAAAAAAAAAAAAAAAAAAAAAAAAAAAAAAATCTATCTATCTATCTATCTATCTATCTATCTATCTATCTATCTATCTATCTATATCCCTCAATAGAGCAGTGCTGACAACAAACCTAGGCCAAAGGAAGGCTTGATCATGGACACCTCTTGAGAGGCTGGCTAGACTCAAATCAGTGACAAGTTTTCAGCTCTGTGATGTGGAGCAAGTTACTTAAACTTCTTGCTACAGTTGTCAGATTAGTAAAACGGGTTCATAAATAGTATTTCCCATTAGGATTGTTGGGAGTGTTCAAAGAATGAATGATTTAAAAAGGCCTGGCACATTCTAAATGTTACAAGATAAGAACATTGAAGAGAAATACCGAGTTCTCTCCTTGATTGAAAGCAGGGTCTGCATGTCATCTAAAGTCATCCTCTTTGGAGGGCATTCCTCATTTTCAAAACTGCCATCCTGCAGTGGGGGTGGCCAGCAGGCCTAGGGTAGTCCGGGAGAATTATATGTAAAGGAGGACAAGGACAAGTGTTCCCGCCATCACCTCAGAGGAGGAGCATGGAAGGAAGAGAAAGAGGCTGACCCGTGGTCGCCACGTTCTGTGTACTGGGGAAACGAGTTTGAGCGTCCTAGGTGGGAAGAAGGACAAACAATGAGAGGGGAGGGAGAGGGAGAAGCAAAAGTCACCTCCACAGTGGCTCATCATAGAGCTGCACACGGACCCGTCGAAGCCAATGGAGCGGCAAAGCTGATGGAGACGGTGCGCGGAAGGAGGAAGGGAAGTTGGGGATAGCGCGACCACCTGGGAATGGGAAACGACCCTCAGGATGACAGGGGCGCGGCCTACCTCTGGCAGCACAGCCCCTCCCGCAAGAGCAGGCCCCAAAGGGGCAGCCCCCGAGGGTCCACCAGGCTGCACTCAGGGGATGGTGCGCCCGACCCGCCTGCTGCGCCTGCGGCGCACAACTCAACCCAAGACCGCAGGCGCCACGGATTCCGCGTGGGGGTAGGGGAGGGGGTGCTCTGCACCCGCCCCCCTCCTCTAACTATAATTTGAACACCCGGTTCCTGGAATTCACCAGGTGTCCCACCTACCCCACTGCTTCTTAGCCTCTCCCTTGGAACCCCAGCTTCACCTCACCTGGTCATGGACCCCAACTGCTCCTGCTCCACTAGTAAGAGATACCGAGTTTCGGGGCCTTAGGGTCTCCATTTTCATTCCAGAGGATAGAATGTCCCCGGGGTAGGAGGGAGGTAGATGATAGCTCTTCCTAAAGTGAACTCCTTTACTTTGCACTTCTTGTGCTTTTTCCCAGTCAAGCGCCTTCATCACCACTTAGAACGATGCCATCTTCCCAGCGCTTCCCATTTCTTTGTTTCTTTCTTTCTTTTTTTTTTTTTAATACTTCAAGTTCTAGGGTACATGTGCATAACGTGCAGGTTTGTTACATAGGTATACATGTGCCATGTTGGTGTGCTGCACCTATCAACTCATCATTTACATTAGGTATTTCTCCTAATGCTATCCCTCCCCCAGCCCCCCACCCCCTGACAGGCTCCAATGTGTAATGTTCCCTGCCCTGTGTCCAAGTGTTCTCATTGTTCAATTCCTACCTATGAGGGTTTGGTTTTCCGTCCTTGTGATAGTTTGCTGAGAATGATAGTTTCCAGCTTCATCCATGTCCCAGCAAAGGACATGAACTCATCCTTTTTTATGGCTGCATAGTATTCCATGGTGTATATGTGCCACATTTTCTTAATCCAGTCTGTCGTTGATGGACATTTGGGTTGGTTCCAAGTCTTTACTATTGTGAATAGTGCTGCAATAAACATACGTGTGCATGTGTCTTTATAGTAGCATGATTTATAATCCTTTGGGTATATACTCAGTAATGGGATCCCAGCGCCTTCCATTTCTGAGGTGAGAGGACTGAGGCTCAAAACTGCCAGGTCATCCAGAGAGCCAGTGGGGTCTTGGGCTGGGACCCAGTGCTCTGTCCAGCATTAGAGCTGCCTGAGGTGGATGGGAGGCGGTGAGCTTTGCCTCTTAGGGATTCCTGACATAAGGCCTTGTGGAGTAAAATTAGGAGGGCACCTGCCCATTTAAACCTGTGGGGAGAATAGGTGGGGCTGGGCTTCCGTGTGCCTGAGTGGAACAAGGTACCAGGTTTCCCATGCACTGAGCAGGAGGATGCTGAGGGCCTGCTCCTAACCCTGCACCACACTCACCGCTCACTGCGTTTTTCTCTTCCTTGCAGGTGGGTCCTGCACCTGTGCAGTCTCCTGCAAATGCAAAGAGTGCACATGAACCTCCTGCAAGAAGAGTGAGTGCGGGGCCTTCCCTGAGAATCTCGGGGCTGGGTTAAGTCAGAGGAGGGATCTCAGATTGTGCAGGCAGGAGCAGGCTCATCACTAGCTTCCCACATCCCCTGAAACGGATTCAGGATCAGAGCTAGAGGAACATTAGAGATGGTTGATTCCCATCCAATCTTCATTCTTAACAATGGGGAAACTGAGGTCACAAGAATGTATCAGCTGGCCAACCATAGACCTGATTCTTGAGGACTTTCCTCACTGAAGTGTATGGTCTTGGCGAATTGTCCTTCCTTTGTCTCCACGGTCCCAGTCACTGCCCGTCCAGTCCTCTGCCCTGTCCTGGCTCAGGTGGGGCTGAGCAAATTTTTCATAGGAAGGCTCTCACTGCAAAGATCCACCGTTGTCTCCTGACAGAGCGCACCATCCCGAACGAAGGCTCCTCCGGGTCTCGGTGCGAGCTTGAGCCTGGCCGGCTGTTGGGGCAGAGAGGTGCCTGTTCAAGTCAGCTGTGACCTGTCCCTCTCCCCTTCTTGCCCAGGCTGCTGCTCCTGCTGCCCCATGGGCTGTGCCAAGTGTGCCCAGGGATGTGTCCGCAAAGGGACATCTGACAGGTGCAGCTGCTGCGCCTGATGTATGGAAAGCTCTGTTCCCAGAAGTAGAAAGTGTACCAACCCGGAATTGCTTTCCGCACAACCCTGACCCATTAGTACATTTGGTTTTTCAAAAATAAAATAATAATAAAAGTTGACTTTATTCAGGCTCAGTTTTATTTTGTGTGCCTTGGACAAAATTGACCTGATACCTGACAGAGCTGGGATAAGGGACTGCACTGAGAGTCCAGTCACGTGCATGCTGGTACCATGTCCTATCACCTTTCACACTGAGTGCCTTAAGGAAAATCACATGACCAGTCTCAGCTACAAAATGTAAAAGCATTATATATGTAGGCCGGGCATTGTGGCTCACACCTGTCATCCCAGCACTTTGGGAGGCAAAGGTGAGTAGATCACCTGAGGCCAGAAGTTCAAGACCAGCCTGGCCAATGTGATGAAATCCCATCTCTACTAAAAATACAAAAATTAGCCACGAGTGGTGTCAGGTGCCTGTAATCCTAGCTATTCGGGAGGCTGAAGCAGGAGAATCACTTGAACCTGGGAAGCGGTGGTTGCAATGAACTGAGAATGCACCACTCTACTCCAGCCTGGGTGACAAGAGCGAATCTCAATTAAAAAAAAAAAAAAAAAAAAAGTATACATGTAAGAGACATAATGGTATGGGCATCTGTAACAGACCTAAGCTTTGGCAAAATGAACTAATATGAATTAGTATGAAATACAAAAACAAAATCCATTTTTAAACTCAACAGGCAAATTATTAATATATATAAAAATAAAATAATACGTATGAAAAACAATAAATATATGAAAAACAAAATATATGATTATAGTTAAATAAATAACAGAAAAATAAAAGAATTTACAAACATTGCATATCTGTTCGAGGGTGTGTATTTCACACTGGGAACGGTGCATAGACTGACCCTCGTGCGTGGATCACTCATCTTCAGCAGTGCTGGCCTGGACATGCCCGAAAGGAACTATCAGTCCCAAACTGCCCCATGTCACTCATGGAACTCTCGCTACCCCTGAGAGCTCCTTGTTCTGACTCGGCTCTGAATCTTTGGAAGTTTCTCCCAAGGTCAGGCTGCAGTCTCCTCCTTCAAATTCCAGCCCTTGGTTACTCCAGGCCAGCACAGTGAATAGGGAGGTGGAGCGAAGTGTCCAGCATTGTCCTGGCAAGCTGACTAGAGATAGCAACTGGGGCTCCCAGGTGAAGTATTTGACTCGGCCTCTGCAGGGGTGATGGCATATTCTGTAATTTGAAGGGGTGTAGTGTGCATTGAGAAGGATGAGGACTGATCATTGCTACCGACAGCTGGTCCCTCCGGCTATCTGCTCAGGGAATTGTTATTTGTGGTTCAATCACAGGGAAGATGAGACAGGTGGCCCAGGAGTCAAGCCCTAGATGGGCTGCAGGTGCTCTTTGTGAAGAGGGAATTTCAGAAGGGAGCCTGGGCGAAGTGCAGGCTTTGGTGTCACACAGCTGGGTTCACAGCCCACTTCACTCCTTACGGGCTGTGTGGCCTGCACAAGTCACTTAACCTCTCTGAGCCTCCATTTCTCATCTGTATACAGGAGATTTTATTTCCATGTAGGGATTAAATGGGACAGTGGCCTGGTACTAGTGGCCTAGGGCTTACTGAACAGTGTTATTATAATCATTTCTCCATGTGGACTTTCTAGACAGACAATCCTGTTAGCTCCCATCAAGCTCCTTGGAAAAGGCCCATCTGCCTGCAAGTGTTAAGTGGACTGGAAGTTGGAGATGGGTTTGGAGTCTTGCTGTTCTGGTCTCAAGGGCATGTGGATGACCTCCTGTACCAGCTCTCTGGGATAACACACTGCTCCAGCATTCAGACAGAGAACACGCCTTGCCCACCTTTCAGGTCATTTGATCTTCACACAAACCAGAGACACAGTGAATGTGCAGGGTTTGGTGAGATGGTGCTGTCTTCTAGAGGAGTTGTACTGTCTTCTAGAGGAGTTAAGCAATCTTCCCAAGGTCACACAGTTCAGAAGTAAAGGCATGAATGAATATAGGCATGAATAAGGCATGAATGAAGCATAACTGTGGGTGTCCTCATGCCCTCTCCGGAGGTCCCGGTTGCGCTGTGTGCAGCAGAAGGAATGGGCGCAAGGTCCCCTGAACGCAGCTCCCTGCACACCGCGGACCATCCCTCTGGAGTCGCTTTGTGCCTGCGTGAGCGGCTTCTCTGCCCTCCAGCCCGCCCTTCCCAGTTTCACCGAGATTGCCTGCTACACCCGCCCCTTGTGGTTCCAGGAACCTGGAGATGCTGGCCTTCGCCCCGCCCCCCGCCCCCGCCCTCGCCCCCGCCCCGGTCCTTAGTCCACAGCTAAGCCTTTCCTGGAGTCCCAGTGCAACCCCAGTCTCTTGCTCCACTCTGTGGATTGGCGGGAGCAGGGAGCCTAGCAAGGGAGTAGTGTGCAAAGGACAGGCCGAGGATGTGACCTTCGGATCTCTAGCATTGCCTGTCCCTGTCCCTGTCCCCCCACGTCAGTCCTTTGGCCATGTTTCTCCTGTGCACAGCAACACGGAAGACACAGTGCTCTGCCCCTCCCCCTTCCATTCTTCACTCTTGAGAGGCTGAATGGGCACGTTTGTCTGGGTCCTCCTTTGCATAAATCTCTTCAGGGTCTCCCCACAGCCTAACCGGGCACCCCACTGTAGGATGGCAGTTTGGAAAATGTGGGATGTCCTCAGAAGCGGGATCACTGAAGGCGGAGTTAGCGGTGAGCTGAGATCGCACTATTTTTGCACTCCACCCTAGGCAACAAGAGTGAAAATCTCTCTCAAAAAAAAAAAAAAGGAAAAAAGAAAAATAAAAACTTAAAATAAGAAGACAGGGGGTTATTTCCCTTCAATATTGCTAGCTATTGCCTAAGAGTGAGTCTGTGCCAGTCTCCTTTTAATCATTTTCCTTGTTTGAACCTTTACAATAATTGTAAAGGGAAATACTACACATGAACCCATATTACTAAACAGACACCTACAACAAAGAAAGTTCAAGGAATGTGCTCATCGTCACAGAGCTAAAAAGCTGTGCACTCATTTGAATCCAGCCAGCCTCTCAGGAGAAATTCTCTGAAATGAAGCCTTCCTTTGGCCCAGCTATGTTTTCTCTGTTGCTGGAACTTCCCTATGGCTTGAAATCTTTTAAATAATAACAAGTCAGGCTGGGCACCGTGGCTTACGCCTGTAATCCCAGCACTTTGGGAGGCCAAGATGGGCAGATCTCTGCAGGCCAGAAGTTCAAGACCAGCCTGGCCAACATGGCAAAACCCCGTCTCTACTAAAAATACAAAAATTAGCCAGGCGTGGTGGCACAAGCCTGTAATCCCAGCTACTTGGGAGGCTGAGGTTGCAGTGAGCCAAAATTGCACCACTGCACTCGAGCCTAGGTGCCAGAGACAGACTCTGTCTCAAAATGACAAGCTATCAGCATCAGCTTGTCATAATGACAAGCTATCAGCTCAACCATGGGCAACGACAAAAGCAATCCATAAGTGTAATAAGCATATATACACACACACATACACACATACACATGCACACATATATACTTTTCTGGCTATCTTCTACATATGGATAAGACTGATTTTCATTTTTGGTGGTGGAAGAGAGTTTGCTTTTCATAAAAATGTATTTAAGAAAGTATTAATCATTTCAATATGAAATGATAAATAAAATGTGCACGTGGCAGCAGAAATGGCAGTCATTCTATATGTGACATGAGGCACAGCATCTTGCTCATAGCTTTATAATCCTGTGTTGATGACATTTTTGTGGGAACAGTGAATGGCTCTCTTTGGTCCACAGGACCCGTGTTTGAGTGGTAGATGACAATGACAGCATACATACATAACTAGGCACTCCAGGCCCCGCTGCTTTATCTATGAATAAACAAATATCCACTATGCTATGTGTAATGGTTGTTTTAAAGAAGCAATAGCTAATATTATAGACTACTCACCACTTGCCAGGCATCATTCCAAGTTTCTTACATGTATTAAATTATTTAATCCTACACGCTAGATGCCATTATCATATACCTTTTACAGGGGAGGAGACTGAGACACAGAGAGGTTGCAAGGCACAGCTAAAGTGACGGAGGCGGGATTTGTACTCCTGCATGCTAATGGCAGCATCATGCCCTCACCCACCACTCTATGCCACCAAGTCACAAGAAAGATGAGGACACAGAAAATCTGGCCCAGAGGCAGCAGTGGGAAGCACATTCAGTTGGCAGTCACTTTCCCCTGCACAGCTCTGTGACCTCTCTGGGCTTCAATGCTCACCTCTCAAGCCAAGTGCAAAATTGGTCTATCCCAAAGCATGTTTATAGATTTGAACCAGGGTAGGCAGAGTTTAGCATCCAGTGACTAGCAGATCATGCTCTGCCAGCTGTGACCAGGACAGCAGGCTAGGGGTAGCATAGGTTCATGCATCCCTTCACTTCTGAGCTGTGTGGCCTTAGGCAGGTTGATTAACTACTCTGAAAGACAACACAGGCCTGCCAGGCCCTGCATATTAGCTGTCCCAGTTCTGAGGTCTGTGGCTCTCATTCCCAAGGTTGTATGAAGATCCAGTGATACGAAGGGTGAGAAAGGCTTTTGTGTCTGTACAAATGCCAAGCAGCAGCATGTTATCCAACACCACATTCCTCCTGGCAGGATCACCAGGCTGCAATCTCATTCCCAGCCTCTAATACAGCCTCTAATACAAACCTATGAGCCTTTCTCCAGGAGGCTGTTGGGATTTAACAGAATTTGTCTGTCTAAGAAGGTAGTGTAGGCTAGGTGCAGTGGGTCACACCTGTAATCCCAGCACTTTGAGAGATGAAGGTTGGCACGTCACTTGAGAGCAGGAGTTCCAGACCAGCCTGGTCAATATGAATAAACCCTGTCTCTACAAAAATACAAAGCTTAGCCGGGCGTGGTGGTGTGCACCTGTAATCCCAGCTACTCAGGAGACTGAGGCAGGAGAATTGCTTGAACCTGGGAGGCGGAGGTTGTAGTGAGCCAAGATCCCACCACTGCACTCCAGCCTGGGCAACAGAGAGAGATTCCATCTCAAAAAAATTAATTAATTAATTAAAAATAAATAAAAAGAAAGCGTAGAGAGAATACTCGTAAGCCTCATTATTTATTTATTTTTAATTTTTTTCATCTTTTTTTCTTTTTTCTTTCAGCGATGAGAATCTTACTTTTTTTCTGGTTGTGAAGCAGGCTGTGAACCAGGACTGCCTGACACCAAAATTCATGTCCTAGGCTCAGGCTGCCCTCTGAAATCTCCTCTTCCCTGGGCAGCAGTGAGTAAGTGTGGTCCTGATAGCTAGGCCAGGAAATCCATCTTCCTCTTTGATTGAACATCAAATAGCATGTCCTCCACAGAGCCAGGGGGACTAATGGTTAGCTTTTATTATAAATCAGCCAGGGCCTCACTCCTTAATGAGCACCACCACACCCTCCAAACTGCAGAATCCTCCATCACTGCTGCATAGGCAGCCAGAAGAACTTCTGCAAACCAGGATCACACTCACTGCATACTGCTGGAACATGCTGGGCATCTCCCTCCATGTCTCCAGTCGCTTTGATGTTCTGAAGTAGGCAAAGGCTGAAACAAATTCAGTTTGGGCTTGGGTGGAACTTCCAAACATTCAGAGCCAAGTCACAGCAGGGAGCTCTCAGGGGTCAGCGAGAGTCCTGTCAGTGACACGAAGCAGAGCAAGCCTGATGGTTCCTTGTGGGGACGTGCTGGGCAGTGCTGCTCAAGGTGTGTGAGCCACACCCTGGGACCAGTTCTGCTGATTCCTGTTTGCAATGCGCATCAGCAAAATATGTGCAAAGTTTGTGAGTCTTTCATTTTCCTGTTATTTGTGTGTATACTTACTAAAATTTTTCCTGTTGAATATTAAAATGGTTTCTGTATTTTGTGTTTGATTTCCTTTTATCTGTAATTAACAGGATTTTATTTACAAAGGTTTAGGCCTGGGATGGATGGGAATTAAAAAGTGTTTCTTCACTGTGGAGTGTGAGAAGCCCCGTGCAGAACTCAAGCAACTGAGGAGTTGGATTCCACCCCGTCATCACTTTCAAGCCTAAAATCTGATGAGGTACCAAAGCTAGGCAGGGAAAACAGAAAATGAAAATGAGAGATGGAGAAGTTTCTGTGCCACATTTGCACATTTGACATGACCCGAGGCGATCACGCATGTCCCCCCGACCCCGTCATGTGATCCGGCACAGTGCAGTTCCATTTTACAGAAGATGGAGCTCAGGGAGGAACCGGGCTTGCCTCAAGGTACTCAGACTGTTAGGGGCTCACATTTCCATCAGAACCGTGTCTCTAAATTCTCAATTCAGTCCCCCACTCCAACTGTTATTTCCAAGCCACACACAGGAAAGGAGAGTTGAATCAAGTCAAAAGTGTTTTATTGTCATTCACATATTGAATAAAGGAAGGAACATAGCAAACCGATCAGCGTAGTTTGAAAAAAAAAAATCCAGGTTAGTACTGGTTGCTCTATTTATGCCTGGGAGCAGTGCTCTCCCAACATCAGGCACAGCAGCGGCACTTCTCTGACGAGCCTTTGCAGACACAGCCCTGGGCACACTTGGCACAGTCCACGGGGCAGCAGGAGCAGCAGCCTGGGGAAGAAGGGGAGAGTGAGAGGTCACAGCCGAGTTGACCAGGGACCTCTCTGTCTCAACAGCAGGTCTGGCTCAAGTTCAGACCCCAGACCCAGAGGATGCATTTTTAGGTTGGCACAGCTCTGTTCTGATGGTGCATTTGAGGTTTGTGTCCCAATAGAAAAAGTCTGCCCTGCCCCATCTGAGCTCAGAGCAGAAAGCCTGGAGAGGGAACGACCCAGCCAACAGGGGCGAAAGAAGACCAGATCCCAAAAGCATGCACTCAGGGCCAGCGCTGAGTTCCCTCCCAACCTTAGCCACAGCCCCAGATTCCTGGAGATGGCCCCGCACTCACTCTTCTTGCAGGAGGCGCATTTGCACTCTTTGCACGTGCAGGAACGAGCACAGGCACAGGAGGCACCTGCGGAAGAAAAAAAGGCAGTGAGCGGCGAGTAAGGTGCAGAAGGTACAGCGGTGAGTCAATGAATGTCCAGTGCCCCCTCTGCCCCCTCCTCTGTGCAGGGCCAGCCCTCAGAGCTCCTTTCCCACTCAGAGCAGTGGAACAGAAGCCCCATGTCCTCCGCCATCACGCTGGAAAGGGCAAGCACTCTCCTTTATATACCCTATCAGGAAGTTCCCAGCTCCACACACAGCCCAGGAAGACGGGGCTGGAGGCCAAAACCTTCTCTGATGAACTCTGAAGAGGCCTCCTGTCAGAGTCCCCCGCCTCTCATCCATCCCAGCTGCTCAGAATTAGAGCAGAGCATTGGGGCTCAGCCAGCAGCCCCCTGACTAGATGGGTGACATGGAGCAGAACAGCCTTGATCCTCAGAATCCCTAATTCTGACTTACAAGCACAGAGGAGGGAAATGCTCGCAGGAGCTTGGCCAAGAGGAAAGCACTGGAAGAAGTAAAGGAGTTCCCTTCAACTCAGATCTCATAATACAACCTTCTCAAACCCAGGGACGCTGTGTACGGTGGCCAGGAATGGGCATCTCAAGGCCCAGAGCCAGGCGTCCCTTACCTGTGGTGCAGGAGCAGTTGGGATCCATTTGGAGCCAAGACAAGCCTGGAGTTCCTAGGCAAGAGACGAGAAGTCAGTAGGGCAGGTGGGAGGCATGAAGGAGACCAGGAGCCGGCTGCTCCCTTTATAGTCAGGGGAGGTGGTGGGGTGCAGAAGCCCCGCCCTGGCCCTTGCACTCACCCCTGCTGAATCTGCACTGCCTGTGGTCGCTGGCTGGGCCGTGAGCAGTGGCCTGGCCTGACTCAGGACTGTCAACATCTTTACCTCCCCTGGATACCGTGTGCAAACCCAGCCTCGTGTTCAACTTCCAGGATCAGCAGCAGCGGGAGCATAGGGAGAGAGTTGTGTGCAAAGGACTGGTGGAGGTTGTGACCTTTGGATTTCCCCTCTAGCCTGAGTCTGTCCCCACGTGGTTCCCTCAGCCACATTTCTCCTGTGCATAGCACCAGGACAGAGACAGGGCTCTGTCTCCCTCTCTTCCATTCTTCACTCTTGAGAGGCTGAATGGGCACATTTCTCTGGGTAATCCTTTGCATAAATCTCTCCAGGGTCTCCCCACTGCCTAGCTGGCCACCCTACTACAGGATGACAATTTGGAAAATGTGGGATGTCCCCGGAAGAGGGATCATTGAAGGTGACATGCAGACCTTGGATGAAATTAGAAAGCAATTTCCTTCCATATTCCTACTACTCTACATAACGTTAATCCATGTTAGGCCCTGTTTAGTCACTTTCAATTTTGAACCCTCACAGCAACCGAAAAGGGACATACATCCTATTTATGAACCCATATTCCTAATCTGGACAATGACAATACCAGCAGTTCAAGCCACTAGCCCAGGGTCAGAGGGCTGGGAAGTGGTACTGCTGGGTGTGAATCCTGTCAGCTTCCCAAGGGAGAGAAGTCAGTGATGAAGCTTCCCTTTGGCCTAGGTATGTTTATCTCTTTATTGCTTGATATCTTTTTTTTTTTTTTTTGAGACGGAGTCTAGCTCTGTTGCCCAGGCTGGAGTGCAATGGCCGGATCTCAGCTCACTGCAAGCCCCGCCTCCTGGGTTCACGCCATTCTCCTGCCTCAGCCTCCCGAGTAGCTGGGAGTACAGGCGCCTGCCACCTCGCCCGGCTAATTTTTTTTTGTATTTTTTTAGTAGAGACGGGGTTTCACCGTGTTAGCCAGGATGGTCTCGATCTCCTGAACTCGTGATCCACCCGTCTCGGCCTCCCAAAGTGCTGGGATTACAGGCTTGAGCCACCGCGCCCGGCCAATTGCTTGATATCTTTAAACAAAACCAAGCGTCAATGTCAGTCCTGGTAGCAAAACAGAGATGCAGAGGAGTATGAATCAGGAGAATTTGATGATAACCTTCTATGTGTGGAAGTTAAACTGATTCTTTTTTCAGTAGTGCTAATGAGTTTGGTTTTCATATAAATATATCTAAGGAAATAGGATATTTATTTGAAGAAAATAAATTTTAAAGAAAAATGTTGAGTCACATATTGGTGCAGGTGGTAGCAGAACTGGCAGGCATCCTTCCATCTCTGTTATGGGGACAGGGACTGTCTTGCTCATGGCTTTATATTTCTGGTGTGAATCCCTATTTTGTGGGAAGAGTGTAGGACCCTGTCGGGACCTCAGGTCAATCCTCACGTGGCTGATGAGAAAGACAGAGGACATCAGGCCTGGCTCTTTTGTCTGGAGTAAAAATGTCAACTATGCTATTGTCTGAGTCCATTTGGGCTGCTATCACCAGATACCTTAGACTGGGTACCTTAAAACAGCAGAAATACATTTTTCTCAGTTCTGGAGGCGTGGAAGTCCAAGGTCAAGGCACCAGCATATTTGGAGTCTTGTGAGGGCCCCGTTCCTCATGGATGTCTCTTTCTTGCTGGGTCCTCACATGGTGGAAAGGGTTAAACAAGCTCCCTCAGGCCTCCCTTATTAAGGACTAAGCCCGTTCATGAGCACTTTGCCTGCATACCATAGTCACTTCCCAAATGCACCACCTCTTAAAAGCAACACAATGAAAGTTATATTTCAACACCTGAATATTGGAGGGACACAGGCATTCAGGCCATAGCAGCCATGAATAATAATAACAACAAATAGTGGTTAATATTATAGACCACTGGTCATGTACAGGCACCATTCTGAGTTCTTAACATCCATTAAATCATTTGCCTCTACGAGTCCAACCCTATTACAGTCATGTGTCACTTGATGAAAGGTATGCATTCTAAGAAATGTGTCTTTAGGCAATTTCGTCATTGTGCAAACATTGTAGAATGTACTCACACACACCTAGATGATACTGGCTACTACACACCTAGGCTGTCTGCTTTAGCCTATTGTTCTTAGGCTTCAAACCCATACACTGTCAGGCAATTTTAACACAATGGTAAGTATTTGTGTAGCTAAACATAGAAAGGTACAGTAAAAATGCCATATTATAATCTTTATTTATTTATTTATTTATGTTTGAGACCGAGCTTTGCTCTTGTTGCCCAGGCTGGAGTGCAATGGTGCAATCTCGGCTCACTGCAACCTCCGCCTCCCAGGTTCAAGCTATTCTCCTGCCTCAGCCTCCCGAGTAGCTGGGATTACAGGCATGGGCCACTATGCCTGGCTAATTGTGTATTTTTAGTAGAGACAGGGTTTCTCCATGTTGGTCAGGCTGTCTTGAACTCCCAACCTCAGGTGATCCACCCACCTCGGCCTCCCAAAGTACTGGGATTATAGGCGTGAGCCGCCACGCCCAGCCTCCTATTATAATCTTAAAGGAATCGTTTTTAGCTGAAGAAGTGATCTGAGACAGGGAACCTGATTTTCCTCAGGGCACTCAGAGCGTAAGGTGATAGCACATGGTCCCGGCACCCAGGTCTCTGGACTCTTAATGCAATCACACATACCAGCTCTCTTGAGTATGGGGTCCCCTATTTCCAAGCATGCAAAGAAAACCAGAGCCAGAAGAAGTCAACAACTTTTATTATCATTCACATATTTCATAAAAGAGAGACAAATACAGTAAATGGGTCGTGGCTGTCTGGAAAAAATGCCAAGTTTATATAGGTCGCTCTTTCTACATCTGAGAGCAGGGCTGTCCCGGCATCAGGCACAGCAGTTGCACTTGTCCGACGCCCCTTTGCAGATGCAGCCTTGGGCATGGCACAGCCCATGGGGCAGCAGGAGCAGCAGCCCAGGGAAGAAGGGGAGAGTGAGAGGTCACAGCAGACTTGACCTGAGACCTCCCTGCTCCAACAGAGGCCTGGCTCAAGCCCTGCCTCCAGCCCCAGAGGACCCTTAGTGCAGGCTGGCATTGCTCTGTCAGGAGTCAACTGGTGGATCTTTGGGGTGAGGGTCTTCCAGTGAAAAAGCTGCCCAGCACAACCTACACCTGGGAGAGAACAGAAGACTGGAGAGGCAGTGACCTGGGCACAGGGACAAAGGAAAGCCAGTTCCCCAGAACCATATGCTTAAGTGAGGAAAGTCCTGAAGTGTCAGGTCTGTGCTTGGCAGGTTAGTGCACGCGCATGCCCTCAGTTTCCCCATTTTAAGAATGAAAGTTGGAAATCAACTATCTTGTGTTTTTCCAGCTGTGATCCTGAATCTCTTGCCAGAAAGGGGATGTGGGAAGCTGGTCACTGTCCTGCTCCTGCCTGCTGAGCTCTGGGGTCCCTCCTCTGACTCTGCCCAGTCCCCCGATTCCCACGGAAGGCCCCACACTCACTCTTCTGGCAGGAGGTGCATGTGCGCTCTTTGCATTTGCAGGAGCCAGCACAGGTGCAGGACGCAGCTGCAGGGAAGAGAAAAAGGCAGTGAGTAGTGTGTGTGGTGCAGGGTTAGGAGCAGGCCCTCAGCATCCTCCTATTCAGTGCACAGGAAACCTGGTACCTAGTTCTGCTCAGGCACACGGAAGCCCAGCCCCACCTTTTCTCCACACAGGCTCGGATGGGCAGGCGCCCTCTTTTTCGTACCACATGGGGACTTCAGTGGGGAATCTTGAAGAAGCAATGTCTCCCACCTCCCTACTAGCCCAGGCAGCTCAAATGCTGGACAGAGCACTGGGTCCCAGCTTAGCACACCTCTGGCCTATCGGTGACCTGGAGCAGGGGCCGTTTTGAGCCTCATTCCTCTCACCTTAGAAATGGGAGGCGCTGGGACAATGGTAATGTTCTTAGTGATAATAATAAAGGTACTTGGTAAGAGAAAAAGCACCAGAAGTACAAAGTAAAATAATCCACTTTAGGTAGAGCTCAAAATGCACCTGCCTCCTGCCACAGGAACATTCTATCCTTTGGCATGAAAATGGAGATCCTAAGGCCCTGAAACCCAGCATCCTTTATCAGTGGTGCAGGAGCAGTTGGGGTCCATCTGGAGACCAGGTGAGGCTGGAGTACCTAAGCCAGAGGCGAAGAAGCAGGCAAGCCGGTGGGAGGCGGAACAGAGCTCAGGAGCCACCACTGGCTTTGCAGTGAGGGAGGAGTGCCGGGCGCAGAGGCCCCGCCCCAGGTCTGGCCCCCGCTCCCGCAGTGTCAGAGGCGCCCTAGGGTTCACGGCCAGGCTGTGCGCAGCATGCGGCCCGGTGCCGGATCCTCCCTAGCGCAGCCCGTGGGCACCCTGGGGGCGGCCCTTTGACTCCTGCTTGCTTTGCAAGGGTTGTGCTCCCGGCAGTAGGCGGAGTCCCTACTATAATCCCCGCCCACCGGAATTTCCCGGGGATTGGGGTCCACACCTGCCCCTGAGCGGTCCGGGAACCCAGCCTCAGGTGGTCGCGGTATCCCCAGCCCATAACCCGCACCAGTGACTTGAGCTTCGCCTCTGTGGGAGCCTGTGTGCTACCCCAGCCTAGTGCTCATGTCCCTAGATAGGACCCAGGCGGAAAGTGCAGCGAGGGAATTGTGTGCAGAGGACCAGCCTCCCATGTGACCTTTGTCTCACCTGCATTGCCAGTCAAGTCCTTTGGCCATGTTCGTCTTGTTCACAGCAACAGAGCAGACACAAGGCTCTGCCTCCTTCCCTTCCATTGCCCACTCCTGGGAAGGTGATGGGCACATTTGTCCAAGTCCTCTTTTGCTTTAACTTCTTGGGGCTTCCCACAGCCTCGCTGGTCCACCAAGCCCAAGGATGGAGCTTCCCAAAACTTGGAATGTTCCCAAGGGAGCGATCTTTTCCCTGATGTGCTCACCCTTGCATTAAATTAAGAAGCATGAAAAGTGGTTGTTACTCTCAGAATTCTTTTTTTTTTTTTTTTTTTTTTTTTTTTTTGAGACGGAGTCTCGCTCTGTCGCCCAGGCTGGAGTGCAGTGGCGCGATCTCGGCTCACTGCAAGCTCCGCCTCCCGGGTTCACGCCATTCTCCTGCCTCAGCCTCCCGAGTAGCTGGGACTACAGGCGCCCACAACCGCGCCCGGCTAATTTTTTGTATTTTTAGTAGAGACGGGGTTTCACCGTGGTCTCGATCTCCTGACCTTGTGATCCGCCCGCCTCGGCCTCCCAAAGTGCTGGGATTACAGGCGTGAGCCACCGCGCCCGGCCTAGTCTCAGAATTCTTAACTGTTACAGAGCTTTTAGTCTCAGCCAGACCCTGTTTAGTCACTTTGGCTATTTGAACCCTCACAGCAACCCTCAAGGGGAATACTCTTTATAACAGCGTGTTACTAACTGGACGGCAACACAAGGAGATAAATAATTAGCCCAGGACAGAGGGTGGAAGTATTGCCGCGGGTGTCAATCCACTCAGCTTTTCAAGGCAAAGACATCAATAATGCAACTTCTCTTTGGCCTGGGTATGTCTTCAGCACCTCTTTATTGCTTGAAATCTTTAAACAAAAACAAATGTCAAGATCAATCCAGAGGGCAACAGAAGTGATACAGAGGGATACGTATAATTGTGTGGCTACCTTCCATGTCTGCAAGGTGAGACTGATTCTTATTTTCTTTTTTTTTCTTTTTTTTTTTTTTTTTTTTTTGAGACGGAGTCTTGCTCTGTCACCCAGGCTGGAGTGCAGTGGCCGGATCTCAGCTCACTGCAAGCTCCTCCTCTCGGGTTCACGCCATTCTCCTGCCTCAGCCTCCCGAGTAGCTGGGACTACAGGCACCCGCCACTTCGCCCGGCTAGTTTTTTGTATTTTTTAGTAGAGACGGGGTTTCACTGTGTTAGCCAGGATGGTCTCGATCTCCTGACCTCATGATCCGCCTGTCTCGGCCTCCCAAAGTGCTGGGATTACAGGCTTGAGCCACCGCGCCCGGCCGATTCTTATTTTCAGTAGTGTCAAAGAGTTTGCTTTTTCTATAAATGCATTAAGGAAATATGATAGTTTAAAAGAAAATGTTACGGAAAATAACAGCACAGGTGTTGGCAGAAATGACAAGAATCCTTTTGCATCTGTTATGCAGACAGGGACTGTCTTGCTCATGGCTTTACATATGCAGCGTGGATTCCAATTTGTGGATGGGGAGGGGTCCCTCTCTGGTCCACAGGTCATATGCTTATGTTATTGATGGGAACAACATGGGACATACAGCTAAGCCCACCAGGACTGGCTTATTTGTCTGGAAATATAAAATGTTCCTGTGCTATGAATAAAGGTAATAAAATCATAGCTATTACAGACTACTTGCTAAAGGCTATATTAAGTTCTCTATATGAATTAACTGATTTGTTCCTACCAGCCAGACCCTGTTACTATGCACAGGAACAGGGTAGGAGCCTGAACCACAGAGAGGTTGTGTCACCCAGGTATAAATGACACACCTGAAATTTACACTCATGCAATGTCATTCCTTCAACCGCCACCCTATGTCACTATGTCATGTAAAACACAAGGACACGAAAAACCTGGCACAGGGACAGCAGAGAGAAGAGTAATGAGTTGGTAGTCAATCTCTCTTCATAGCTCTTAACCTCCCTGAGCTTCAGTGTGCCATCTATCCAGTCAGGGCACAATTGAGTCAACTAACCAAAGGTCCTTCCAGCTAAGAACTGTGACAGGCAGAGCTCAGCATCCACTTACATGATGATCTGCCAGCTCTGGAGAGGGCGTGAGGACAGCTGTACCCTAAGTTCCTCTATACCTGTAGTGCTGGGTCATGTGACCTTGGGCAGGTTCTTAAGTACTCTGGAGGACAGTGTCCCCTGCATGGGGAGCCTCTGCACACACTGTCTCTCTGGTTTGTATGAAGATCAAATGACTCGAAGGGTGGGAAAGGCTTGTTCTCTTTCCAAATGCTGGAGCAGTCTTATGCTGGAGAATTGGTGCAGGAGGTCATCCACATATCCTTAAGACCAGATCAGCAAGACTCCAAACCCATTCCCAACTTCCAGTCCACAGTCATGCTTCCAAGGAACTGGACCTTTCCCAAGGAGCTTGATGGGATCTAACAGGATTCTCTGTCTGGGAAGTCCATGTGGACAAATGATTATATCAGCATTCTTCATTGAGTCCTAGCCAGGTCCGAGGAAACTATCACATTTCATCCCAATGTAGAGATATAATCTTCTTTCTACAAATGAGTAAATGAAGCCTCAGAGGGGTTAAGCACCTTGCCCAGGTCACATAGCCAGTAAGGGATGAAGTGGGCTGTGAACCTGCTTGTGTGACACCAAAACGCCTGTACTTTGCCCAGGCTGCTTTCTCTTCTTGTTTTATTTTAATTTTTTGTTTTACATAGAGAGAAGTTCTTACTATGTTAGCCAGGCTGGTCTGAAACTTCTGGCCTCAGGCAATCCTCCTGCCTTGGCTTGAGCAGAGCATGATGTGAGCCATCGAAGTGGTGTGAGCCACTGTACCTGGCCAGACTACCTTCTGAAATTCCCTCTTCACAAAGCACCTTTAGGCCAGCATGGTGCTTACTCTTGGGCCAGGTGACTCCTCTTCCACTTTAAATGACAAATAGCAATTCCCTCACCAAATAGCCAAATAACTAACAGTTGCCATGAAGTACAAAACACCTAGGGCCTTCCTCCTTCCTACTGAATATCACTGTACCTTACAAAAGATGTGAAGCGTTAGTATTTTATTTTTCCTGTTATTTTGTTCTTCCTGTCTGTTTTGAGATTTCCTTGTTGAACATAAAAAATGAACTTTCTCTTTTTATTTTTCATACTTATTCATTCTATTTTATCTCACCAAAGCGTAGGTCTATGACTGATTCCTGTGCCCTCATATCATCTGGCATGATGCTCTTACATTTTTAGCTAGGAAACTGACCTGAGACAGGTGACCCGAGTTGTCTTAAGGCCCTCGACTTATAGGATGATCCCAGTTCTGCTGGGTCTGAGGTATCTTATTTCAGGACACCCCTCAAAAAATTCAGGGGCAGAATAAGAGGCAGAATGATAATAAACAATGTTTATTATCATTCCCATATTTCACTTAATAAAACAGACATAGTAAATGGGTTAGGTTTGTATTTAAAAAACAAACTAGGTTTGCAGGGGTTGTGTTATTTACATCTGGGCACAGGGCTGTCCCAACATCAGGCGCAGCAGCTGCACTTCTCCAATGCCCCTTTGCAGACACAGCCCTGGGCACGTTTGGCACAGCCCACGTGGCAGCAGGAGCAGCAGTCTGGGGAAGAAGGGGAGAGTGAGAGATCAGAGCAGGCTTGACCAGGGATCTCCCTGCCCCAACAGAGGCCAGTCTGAAGCTGTGCCTCCAGCCCCAAAAGATGCTTAGTTCAGGATGGCATTGCTCTGTCAGGAGATAACTCCTGGATCTTTGGGGTGAGGGTCTTGCCATGAAAAAGCTACCCACCCTTCCTGTGCCCAGGACAGGGTAGAGAACCCAAGAGGGAGTGACATGCGCTTTGCAGTAAAAGGAGGGACAGTCTCCTAAGTGAGGAAAGTCCTCAAGTATCAGGCCTGGGCGTGGCCGGCTGGTGTGCTCTCTTGGTGTCCCCATGGTAAGAATAAAGATTGGGGATTAACCATCTCTGGTATTCTTCCGGCTGTGATCCTAAGTCATTTGCTGAAGCAAGAGGATGTGGGAAGTTCGTCATTGGTCTGCTCCTGCCTGTGGAGATCTGGGATCCTTCCTCTGACTCTGCCCAGATGCCAGATTCCCAAGGAAGGCCCCACAATCACTCTTCTTGCAGGAGGTGCATTTGTACTCTTTGCATTTGCAGGAGCTGGCACAGGTGCAGGAGTCACCTGCAAGGAAGAAAAAGGCAGTGAGCAGCGAGTGTTGTGTGCCTCCCATCTACCTCAGGCAGCTCAATGCTGGACAGAGCACTGGGTCCTAGTTCAGCACATCTTTGGCCTTCAGGGTGACCTGCAGCCGGGCAGTTTTCAGCCTCAGTCCTCTCTCCTCAGAAATGGGAGGCACTGGGAAGACCGCAATGTCCTAAGTGGTGATGAAGGCGCTTGGCGGCGAGAAAGCTTGAGAAGTGCAAAGCAAAGGAGTCCACTTTAGGAAGAGCTCAAAATGCACCTGCCTCCTGCCCCAAGGGTGCTCTATTCTGTGGTATGAAAATGAAGATCCTAACACCGGAAACCAAGCATCCTTGGCGCAGGAGCAGCTGGGGTCCATTTGGAGATCAGGTGAGGCTGGAGTTCCTAAGCCAGAGGTGAAAAAACAGGGGGGCCCGTGGGAGCCGGAACAGATCCCAGGAGTAGGCCGCCTGACTTTACAGTCAGTTCAGGGCGCAGGGTGTAGAGGCCTGGCCCCAGCTCTCACAACTGCCCAGCGCAGTGTCAGCACCGCCCAGGGTTCAGGGCCGGACTGTGAGCACCAGGCGGGCGGGCGCAGGATCCTCCTTAACATGACTGGTGCACACTTCGGGGGCGGCCCTTTGGCTCACGCTCACTCTGGAGGGGCTGTGCTCCTGGTGGCACGCGGCGTCCGGCTGTAATCCCGGTCCTCCCGAATTTCCCGGAGATTGCACTCCATTCCTGCCCTGGGCGGTCGGGGAACCCAGCCTCAGGTGGTCGCGGTATCTCCACCCCAGCAGCCCGCATCAGTGACCTGAGCTTCGCCTCCGTGGGAGTCCATGTGCTACCCCAGCCTAGTGCTCCTGTCCCTAAATAGGACCTAGACGGGAAGCACAGCGAGGGAGTTGTGTGCAGAGGACCAGCCTCCCATGTGACCTTCCACCCACCTGCATAGTCACCCAGGTCCTTTGGCCTCACTTGTCCTCTTCACAGCAACAGGCCAGACACAGGGCCCAGCCTCCCTCCCTTCCATTCTCCATTCCTGAGGGGGCGATGGGCATATTTAAGTCCTCTTTGGCTTTAACTTCTTTTGGGCTTCCCGCAGCCTAGCTGGCCCACCAAGACTAAGGACATCCAAAGCTTGGGAGGTCACAAGGGAGGGCTCTTTGCCCTGATGTGGTGACCCTGCATTAAATTAAGAAGCAGGAAAAGTGCTTACTTCCCTTTCAGAATTCCTGACTATTGCAGAGCTTTTGGTCTCGGCCAGACCCTGTTTAGTCACTTTGGCTACTTGAACCCTCTCAGCAACCCTCAAGGGGAATACTCTTTACAATGGCATCTTACTAATCAGACGACGACAACACAAGGAGATAAGTAACCAGCCCAGGACAGAGGGTGGAAGTGCTGAGGCAAGAGAATAGGCTCTGGTGGCAGTGAACCTAAAACTGACTCACAGTTTTTCTAGAACTAAACCAAAAGGAAAACCCCAGCTTTCTACACCCAAGTAACAAAAGGACCAAAGGCTACTTCGTTTGCAACCCCTCTCTCCTTTGTCTGCATGGCAGATGAGAAATTGAAAGTACCTCTGATTTGTCTCTTATGACAACCAATTGGACTGCCTTGGACTACCTCTTCATTTGCATAGCAGTAACTTTGTAACTTCACTTCAGCTTCTAATTGGTTGCTTTCTGCCATCAGTCAGATAGGGGGCCACTACTTCATGTACATAGGGAGTACACTAAATAACTAATGGGAAACCTCTGGAGGATATTTAAACCATAGAAAATTCTATAACCAGGCCCTTGAGCCACTTGCTGGGGCCAGCTCCCACCCTGTGCAGTATACTTTTGTTTCCAATAAATCTCTGCTTTTGTTGCTTCATTCCTTCCTTACTTTGTGCATTTGTCAAATTCTTTGTTCGAGGTGCTGAGAACCTGGACGCCCTGCGCTGGTAACAGTGGTGCTGTGGGTCTCAATCCAGGCAGCTTTTCAAGGGAAAGAGGTCAAGGGCAAAGCTTCCCTTTGGCCTGGGTATGTCTTCAGCACCTCTTTACTGCTTGAAATCTTCAAACATAAACAAATGTCCAGGTCAATTCTGAGAGTGACAGAGGGAGGTATACGTAACTTTATGGCTGCGTTCCATATCTGCAAGTGGGACTGACTCTTTTTCTCAGTAGTGTCAAAGAGTTTGCTTTTCCTATAAATATATTAAAGAAATATGATTACCTAAGAGAAAATGTTAAAGAAAATAACAGCGCAGGTTATAGCAGAAATGGCAGGAATCCTTTTGCATCTGTTATGCAGACAGGGACTGTCTTGCTCATGGCTTTATGTATCCAGTATGGATCCTTATTTGTGGACTAGTGGAGGACTCTCTCTGGGCCACAGGTCATGCGCTCCTGTTATTGATGAGAACAACATGGGACACACAACTAAGCCCACTAGGCCTGGCTTTTGTTTAGAAGTAGAAAAGTATCCCTATGCTATGAATAAAGATTAAAATCAAAGCTATTACAGACTACTCAACACAAGCCAGGCACCATTTTAAGTTCTTTACATGTTTTAAGTGATTTGCTCCCACCAGCAGACTCTATCATTATGTTAACTCACAGTTGAGGAGACTGAGCCACAGAGAGGTGGTGTCACTGTCATATAAACGATACAGCTGGGATTTGCATTCATGCATGCTGACTGCATCATGGTGCCCTCAACAACCATCCTATGTCACCGTGTCATGTAAAACCCAAGGACACTGAAAGTCTGGCACAGAGACGGCAGTGGGAAGGGCACTGAGCTAGCAGTGTATCCCTCTGCATAGCTCTGTGACCTCTCAGCCTCAACACGCCATCGCACCCATCAGAGGCACAGCTGCACTCACTGACCAAGGGCCCTTCTAGCTCTGAATTGTGACAGACAGTTCTACAAAGGAAGAAGTGGGACTCAGAGAGGTTGAGCAACCTGCCTAGGTCTCACAGCCCAGGACAGAGGTGGTGAAGTGGGCGGTTCAACAAGACTGCCCTGACCCTGATCCCCATGCTCTTTGCACAGGCTACCTTCTGGAGCGCTTTCTTCAAAAGGGGCACCTGCAGGCCAGCATGGTCCTGATTCCTGGGCCGCTTGACACCTTTTCTTCTTTGAACATCAAATAGCAATTCCCGCAACAAATGGCCAGAGGAACTAATTGCTGCCATTAATTACATGTTACCTGGGGCCCTACTCCTTCCTAGTGACCACCACCACAATTTAGAAACTGCATAATAGGCCATCACCTCCGCATAGACAGACTCAAAGGACTTCATCCGGAACTAATCCTTCTCTGTACTCCATCTTGCTGGGAGGATCCTGGGTAATTTCCTACACTCCACCAGTTACTTTGCTTGCCTGAATTAACCAAGGGCTGGAATTGAAGGAGGAACAGATTTCAGCCTGACCTAGGGAGAAACTTCTGAAGTTTCAGAGCTAAGTCACAACATGGAGCTCTCAGAGATACTGAGAGTCACATCAGAGATCCTGGAGAGGCCAAGACTGATGGTTCCATGTGGGGATGGCCTGGCTGGTGCTGTTGAAGGCGTGTGACGCACATACTGGGGCCAGTCTGTGAACTGTTTCCAGTCTGAAATATACACCCTAGAACAAATGTGTAATTTTATTTTTCCTATTTTGTCTTCCATATATTTATTGAAATTTTCCTATTCAATATAAAAAATGAATTTGGTGTTTTTTTCTTTTTGTCATACTAATAGATTTTATCTTACCAAAGCTTAAGTCTGTGACAGATTCCTGTGGCGTTATATCACCTGTCACCATGCTCTTACATTTCTATTTAAGAAACTGACCTGAGGCAGGTGCCTATTTGCCTTAAGGCCCTCAGTGTGTAAGGTGATAGGACAAGGTGCCAGCACCCAGGTCTCTGGATCCTCAATGCAATCCACTGTCCCAGCTCTGTTGGGTATGGAGTCCCCTATTTCCAAGGCACACAAAGAAAACAGAGCCAGCATTAAGTCAACAATTTTATTATCATTCACATATTTCATAAAAAAACAATACAGTAAATGGGTCAGGGTTGTATGGAATAAATTCCATGTTTGTGCAGGTCACTTTTTCTACATCTTCTAGCAGGGCCTTCCCGACATCAGTCGCAGCAGCTACACTTCTCTAATGCCCCTTTACAGATGCAGCCCTGGGCACACTTGGCACAGCTCACGGGGCAGCAGGAGCAGCAGCCTGGGGAAGAAGGGAGAGCGAGAGGTCAGACCAGACTTGACCAGGGACTTCCCTGCCCTCAAACAGGCCTGGCTTAAGCTCTGTCCCCAGCCCCAGACGACACTTAGTTCAGGATGGCATGCACTGTTGGAGATGGGCGATAAGTGGCGGACCTTTTGAGTGAGGGTCTTCTGTGAAAAGCTTCTTATCCACATCTGAGCCCCAGACCTGGCAGAAGGCTGGAGAGGCAGTGACTGGGGTTATCAAGGGCAAAGGAAGGCTGGCTCCCCAGAACCATACACTTAGGTGAGGAAAGTCTATAGGTGTCATGTCTGTGCTTGGCAGGCTGGTGCACTCTCTTGGCCTTAGTTTGTCTATTTTAAGAATGAAATTTGGGAATCAATCATGTCTAAAGATCTGGCTCTGATCCTGAATCAGTTGTTGGGGAAGGGGAGATGGGAAATTGACCGCTGGCCTACTCCTGCCTGCTGAGCTCTGGGTTCCTGCCTCTGACTTGGCTCAGCCCCAGATTCCTGGACATGGCCCCGCACTCACTCTTCTTGCAGAATGTGCATTTGCACTCTTTGCACTTGCAGGACTCAGTGCAGGTGCAGGAGCCACCTGCAAGGAAGAGAAAAAGGCAGTGAATTTGATAAAGACAGCAGCAGTTGGTCAACAAATACTCCCAGCTGAGTGCATTGCCAGGCCTGATAGATAGATAGCTCCTGTTGGACTCAGGGCACCATGAAGCCTGACCTTACTTCTATCTCTAGAGGCTAGGATGGGCTTTATGTCCTTAATCCTGAAAAGACAACAACCCCTGTCTCCTATCCACCCCAGGAACGGCACAGTGTATTGGGGCTCAGCCTAGCAGCCCCCGACTACCTGGGTGACACGGAGCAGGAGAATTATGAGCCTGAGTTCTCTCGCCTCTGAAATGGGAGGTATTAGAATAGGAATGTTCTAGGGGTGATGAAGGCGCTGAGAGGAAAAGCACTAGATCAATGAAATAAATGGCTCCACTTAGCTAGAACTCAAAAAACACCTCTACTCCTAGGGGCATCGATCCTGTGGCGGGGAAATAGGTACCCTAAGGACCAGAAACCCAGGATCCCTTACCAGTGGTGCAGGAGCAGTTGGGGTCCATTTCGAGCCGTGGAGAGGTTGGAGATCCCAAGCAAGAAGTTGAGAGCCTATAAGGCACACGTGGAAGGCGTGGTGGAGCCCCACAGCCAGGGGCTGCTTTAATAGTCAGGGGAAGAGGGCCGGGAGCAAAGGCCCCGCCCCGCGCTTGCACCCGCCCCGATGAGTCCGCCCCGCCCGAGGTCCTGGGCTGGGCTGTGCGCAGTAGAAGGGTCAGGCGCACAGTTCCCTGAGTAGCGCTGGGTGCCGACCGCGGGACCACCCCCGCTCCCCGCTTTGGCGCACCGCTAACGGGCTTTGCGCCCGGGGTACGCGGTCTCCCCGAGGTACCAGCCGCTTTTCCCAGTTTCCCCAAAGTTGCCTTCCACCCTAGTCCCCGCGCGTTCCGGGAACCCAGCTTGGCGTCTCGTTAGTCTCCCCCCAACCCCTCGCACCGTTTTCAGCTCGGCATGTCCAGAAGTCTGTGTGCAGCCACAGCCTCCCGCTCCCGCTCCCGGATCGGCGGAGTGCGGAGTGGGGACCGGGCGGTAGCGAGCTAGTCGTGTGCAGAGCTCCCGCCACCAATGTGATTTTTGTTTCTCCTCGCCCGCGCCTTGCCTGTCCCTGTCCACACCTAGGTCCCTCGGACCTGCTCCTCCGTACACATTAACACGGGGAACACGGGTCGGCCTCTCTCTCGCTTCCTTTCTCCTCTCCTGAGAGGATGTGGGGGCACATTTATCCAGGACCTCCTTTGCAAATAAACCTCCATGCTCCCCACAGCCTAGCCAGGCTCCCCACTACCGGTTGGCAGTTCTGGACATGTGGGAAACCCCCAAAATGAGACGATTTCATGTGATGTGCTGACCCTGCTTTAAATTTAAAAGCAAGATGGGGGAGGTAGCAGGAAGCTGTAGTCCAGGCTACTTAGGAGGCTGAGGCGGAAGGATCACCTGAGCCCAGGAGTAGGAGTCCTGCCTGGACAACACAGGGAGTCAACGTCTCTAAAAAAATAAAATTAAAAAGCAAGACATCCAGTTATTTCTCTTCAGTATACCTAAGGCATAACATTGAGTCTATACCTGTCCCTTTCTAATCACTTTCATTCATTCACAGCCAGCTGTGCAGTGACCCACCAGAGGAAGAACTCACCCTTCACTATGGGATGGCACCAAGCCATTCTTTAGAGATCTGTCCTCAACCCTAAAACCTCCCACTAGGCCCCACCTGCAATATTGGAGGACACATTTCAACATGAGATTTGGCAGTGACAAAATATCTAAATCATAGCCCTCATGTAGGATTCAAGAAACTAGGAACTTGGGTTCCAGCACTATAGCCACTTTGAAGCCCAAAATCCAAGTGGATCTCAAGTTGTGGAGGAAAATCAGAAAATAAAAATAAGGGGTGAAGTTTCTGTGCCACACTGGGAATGAGACAAAGCGATCATGTACGGCCCCCACAGTGCAATACCATATTACAGAAGTGTAAACTCAGTGAGGTAGCCTGGCTGGCCTGAAAGTTTTCACATTATTAGTGGCTCATATTTCCATCCAGAGCCTGGTATCTAAACTCGTGGTTTAACCCCCCACCCAAGTCCATTTTCTGTAAGACACACAAAGAAGACCAGATTAAGATTCAAGTCAAAATTGTTTATTGCCATTCACATATTTAATATAAAAAGAAATGCAGAAAATGGCTCAGGGTTGTATTAAAAAAAAAAAAACCCAGGCTGTGAAGTTTGCTCTATTTACACCTGGGAGCAGAGCTCTTCCCACATCAGGCACAGCAGCTGCACTTCTCCGACGCCTCTTTGCAGACGCAGCCCTGGGCACACTTGGCACAGCCCACGGGGCAGCAGGAGCAGCAGCCTGGGGAAGAAGGGGAGAGTGAGAGGTGGCAGTAGACTGGACCAGGCACCTCCCTGCCCCAATAGCAAGCCTGGCTCGAGCTCAGACGCCAGACCCAGAGGATGCTTTTTTTGTGTGGCACAGCTCTGTTCTGAAACCACAGATGGTACAGTTGGGGTTTGTGTCCCAAGAGAAAAAGGTTTCCCTGCCCCATCTGAACTCAGGGCAGAAAGCATGGAGAGGGAACGACATGGCCAACAGGGGCAAAGGAAGCCCAGTTACCCAGAATCAGGCACTCAGTGTCAGCTTTGGGTTCCCTCCCAACCTTAGCCACAGCCCCAGATTCCTGGAGATGGCCCCTCACTCACTCTTCTTGCAGGAGGTGCATTTGCACTCTTTGCATTTGCAGGAGCCGGCGCAGGCGCAGGAGACATCTGCAGGGAAGAGAAAAACGCAGTGAGCAGTGAGTGAGATGCAGAAGGTACAGCAGTGGGTCAATGAGTCTCCAGTGCCCTCTCCTCTGTGCAGGGCCAGCCCTCAGAGCTCCTTTCTCACTCAGGACAGAGGAATAGAGGCCCCATGTCTTCCCCACTCACACTGGGAAACGCAAACACCCTCCTGTTTCACCCCACCAGGAAGGTCCCTGCTGCACACCCAACCCAGGAATACTGAGATTGCGAGCCACAACCTTCTGTCCTGAACTCTGAAGACTCTATGTCTCTAGCCCCCCATCCATCCTGATTGCTCAGAGCCTGGAGGAGAACATTGGTGCCCAGCCAGCAGGACCCTGACCAACTGGGTGATGTGAAGCAGCAGGACTGCCTTGAGCCTCAGTATCCTTAACTCTGACTTAGAGGCCCAGCGGGGAGGGCAGTGCTCTCAGGGGCGTGATCAGAAAGAAAGCACCTAAGGAAGTAAAGGAGTCCCCTTCTGCTCAGAACTTAAAATGCGACCTCCTCAAACCCAGAGACCCTCTGAACTGGGGCTGGGAAATGGGAAACCCAGGGCGCAGAGTCGGGCTTCTCTTACCAGTGGCGCAGGAGCAGTTGGGGTCCATTTCGAGCCGCGGTGAGGCTGGAGATCTTAGCGAGAAATCGAAGACAGCAAGGCGCACGTGGACGGCGTGGTGGAGCGCCACGGCCTGGGGCTGCTTTTCTATTCAGGGAAGGGGGCCGGGCGCAGAGGCCCTGCCTCGCGCTTGCACCCGCCCTGCTGGGTTCGCGCCGCCTGCGGTACTAGACTGGGCTGTGCGCAGCAGAAGGGCCGGGGGCACCATCTTCTGAGCTCCGCTGGGGAAGCGCCGCGGAACCGCCCCTTTGGAGCCGGTTCGCGCAGAGGGGCTGTGCGCCCGGCGGTACGCCCTGTCTCCGAGGTCCTGGCCGCCTCTCCCAGTTTCCTCGAAGTTGCCTTCCACCCTCCTCCCCGCAGGTTCCGGGACGCCAGCCTTGGCGACGGGAGCGTCTCCACCCCACCCCTCGCCCCGCCGTTTTCAGCTGGGCCTGTCCCGGAGTCCGGGTGCAGCCCTCCTGCTCCCGTCCCCGGATCGGCTGAGTGCGGAGCGGCGAGCCTGCGGTAGCGAGCGAGTTGTGTGCAGAGCACCCGCCACCGATGTGGCTTTCGTTTCTCCTCGTCCCCGCGCCTTGCCTGTCCCTGTCCACACCGCGGTTCCTCTGACCCGCTCCTCCGTACACAGCAACACCGGGAACACGGGTCGGCCTCTCTCTCCCGTCCATTCTCCTCGCCTGAGAGGATGTGTGGGCACATTTGTCCAGGTCCTCCTTTGCAGATAGGTCTCCATGCTCCCCACAGCCTAATGGGCCACCCCGACTGCCGGCTGGCAGTTCTGGACATGTGGGATGTCCCCAAAGAGAGATGACTTCAGATGACATGCAGACCCTGCTTTAAATTAAAAAGCAAGGTGGGGAAGGTGGTGGAAAGCTGTAGTCCCACCTACTTAGAAGGCTGAGGCGGGAGGATCACTTGAGTCGAGGAGTTCGAGTCCTGCCTAGTCCACATAGCAAGTCATTGTCTCTAAAAAAAATAAAAAGCAAGACATCCAGTTATTTCTCTTCAATATACCTGACTATTGCATGACATTGATTCTGCACCAGTCCCTTTTTAATCACTTTCATTCTTTGAATCCTCACAGCAATTCTAAAGGGAAATACTAATTATGAACCCATTTTGCTAATCACAGGACTGCAAAGAAATGAGTCCAAGTAACTGGTCGTCACAGAAGTAAACAGTTGTGCACTGATTTAAATCCAGCCAGCCTCTTAATGGAAAGTGTCCATGATCAAGCCTTCCTTTAGCCCAGGTATGTCATCAACACTTCTCTATTGCTGGAAATTTTTTAAAAAACAGGGGCTGGCCCAGTGGCTCACACCTGTAATCCCACACTTAGGAAGGCCGAGGCTGATGGATCACCTGAGGTCAGAAGTTGGAGACCAGCCTGGCTAACATGGCAAAACCCTGTTTCCACTAAAAATACAAAAATTATCCTGGCTTGGTGGCAATTGCCTGTAATCCCGCTGCTCAGGAGGTTGAGGCAGGAAAATCACTTGAACCAGGGAGGCAGAGTTTGCAGCTTGGGCCATTTCACTGCAGCTGGGCGAAGAAGGTGAAACTCTGTCTCAAAAAATAGAGACAAAAAACCCCCAAATAAACAACAGGAAGCTACCAGCTCTAAGATGGACAGTGGCAAAAGCGATCCATAAGTGTAATACATACACACACACGCACACACACATTAATTTGGGGCTGTCTTCCATGTGTGGGACAAGATTGATTTTCACTTTCTCTGATGGAAAAGAGTTTGATTTTCATAAAGTATGTGTATGAAAGTATTAACCACTTCAGTGTAAAATATTAACTAAAAAATGGTGCAGGTGGTAACGGAAAGGGCAGTCATTCTTCTGTATCTGACATGAAGCACAGAATCTTGCTCATAGCTTTATAACCCTAATGTTGATTACAATGTTATGGGAACACTGAATGGTTCTCTTTGGACCACAGGACATATACTCCTGTGGCAGATGAGAATAACAGGATACACAGTTGAGCACTCCAGGCCTTTGTGTGCAAATAAATAAATATCCCCTATGCGCCATAAAATGATAAAAAAAAAAAAAGCAACAGCTAATATTATAGACCCCACACCCCTCACACCATTCTAAGTTGCTTGTAGGCATTAAATCCTGGGCTGGGCTGTGCGCCACAGAAGGGCCAGGGGACCCCTTTGGCGCCGGTTCACGCAGGAGGGGCTGTGTGCTCGTGTCCCTGAGGTCGCGGCTGCCTTTCCCAGTTTCCTTGAAGTTGCCTTCCACCCACCTCCCCGCGTGCTCTGGGATACCAGCCTTGGCTTCACAGGTGTCTCCTTTATACCTCCATAATACAGAGGTTAGTATTATGCCCCTTGTGCAGTGGAAGAGACTGAGCCATAGACAGGTTGTGTCATGCAGCTAAAAGTAACAGAGGTGGGATTTGCACTCATGCATGCTGACGGCAGCATCATATGCTCACCCACCACCCTCTGCCACCAAGTTACATGAACGATAAGGACACAGAAAACCTAGCATAGAGGCAGCAATAGGAAGCGCACTCTGTGGACAGGAATGTCCCCCTGCACAGCTCTGTGACATCTCTGGGTTTCAGTTCTCATCTGTCAAGCCAAGAGTAACATTCGTTCATCCCAAAGAGTCTTCGTATCTTTGAACTAAGATAGGCAAGATTTAGCATCCAGTGGCATCATAATCTACCAGCTGTGGCCAGGGCCACAGACCAGGTGTAGCATACGTTCATTCATCCCTTGACTTCTGAGCTATGTGACGCTGGGTAGGTTACTTAACTAATCTGGAAGACAACATAAGCACTCCAGGCCCTGCATATTTGCTGTCCCAGTCTTGAGGCCTGTGGCTCTCATTCCAGAAGTCATGTGATCAGATGATATGAAGGATGGGAATGGATTTTATGTCTGGTCAAATGTTGGGGCAGCATCTTATTGAAAAGCACTTTCCGCAGAAGGTCGTCCACACTGCTGGCAGGATCAGCCAGGTTGCAGTCCCATTCCCAGCATCCAATTCACAGCAGTGCTTTCAAACCCATAATATTTCTCTTACCTTTGGGATTTAACAGGCTTCATTCTCTAAAAAAGGCAGTATAGAGAGAATGATCGTCATTGCTACTATTTATTAAACCCTAGCCTCGGGCCAGATTATGCTGTCATGTAATCCCTGCATTGAGATATAATCTGCTTTCTACAAATAAGGAACTGGAGGCTCAGAGAGTTTCAGTGATGCACTCAGGCCACACAGCCAGTACATGGTGAGGTGGGCTGTGAACCAGGACTGCCTGACACCAAAACCCGTGCCCTAGGCGCAGGCCGCCTTCTGAAGTCTCCTCTTCACAGGGAAGCAGTGGGCAAGCGTGCTCCTGACCTCCAGGACAGAAGGATCATCTTCCTCTTTGACTGAACATCAAATAGCGTTTCCTCCACATAGCCAGGGAAACTGATTGTTGGCTTTAATTACAAGTCAGCCAGGGCCTTACTCCTTCCTACTGAGCACCACCACACCCTCCAAACTGCAGAATCCGCCGTCATTCCTGCATGGGCAGGCGTGAAGCATTTCATGTGGAACCCATGATCACACACACTTCATTTTGCCAGGGACATGCCGGGCATGTCCTTCCATATTCCCAGTCACTTTACTGGTCGGAAGGAGTCAAGAGCTGAAATTTGAAAGAAGGGCAAATTCAGCCTGAGTTTGGGAGGAATTTCCAAAGATTCAGAGCCCAGTCACAACAGGGAGCTCTCAGGGGTCAGCGAGTGTCCCGTCAGTGACACTGGGCAGACCAAGCCGGATGGTTCCTTGTGGGGATGTGCTGGGCAGTGCCGCTCAAGGTATGAGAGCCACACTCTGGGGCCAGTTTGCTGTTTCCTTTCTTTTCTTGTTTTGGGACAGAGTCTCAGTTGCCCAGGCTGGACTGCAGTGGCACAATCGTGGTGCACCACAACCTCTGTCTCCGGGGTTCAAGCAACTCTTATGCCTCAGCCTCCCAAGTGGCTGGGATTACAGACGCATGCCATCATGCCCGATTTATTTTTGTATTTTTAGTAGAGATGAGGTTTCATCATATTGGCCAGACTGGTCTTAAACTGCTGGCCTCTAGTTATCCACCTACCTTGGCCTCCCAAAGTGCTGGGTTTATAGGCCTGAGCCACCACGCCTGGTCTGGTTTGTTGTTTCTGGGCCACAATGCACATCATCATATGTTCAAAGTTTGTACATCTTTCATTTTCCTATTTCTTTATGGATTTATTGAACTGCTTTCCTGTTGGATCTAAAAAATGGGTTTTGTATGTGGTGTTTTATCTCATTATCTCTATGATCGATACTATTACATTTACCAAGGTTTAAGTCTGTGATGGATAGGAAGTAAAAACTGTCCTTCACCAAAGTGTTTGAAAAGCCCCATTGTGCTAGCCTGTTTGCATTGCTCTAATGGAATCCCTGAGACTAGGTAATTTATAAAGAAAAGAAGTTTGTTTTGATTTCTGCTTCTGCAGGCTGTGCAGAGTGTGGTGCAGGCATCTGCCTCTGATGAGGGCCGCAGGAAGCCTGCAATCCTGGCAGAAGACCAAGGGGGAGCAGGTACATCACATGGAGAGACAGGGAGCAAGAGAGAGAAGGGGAGGGTGTCTGGCTCTTTTAAACAGTCAGCTCTGGAGTGACCTACCAGAGGAAGAACTCACTCTTCACCATGGGATGGCACCACGCCATTCTTTAGGGATCTGTCCTCATGACCCCAAAAGCTCCCACTTGGCCTCACCTGCAATATTGGAAGTCACATTTCAACATGAGATTTGGCAGTGACAAAACATTAAAAGCCTAGCACCCTTGTAGGATTCAAGGAACTGAGGAGTTGAGTACCAGCACTGTAGCCACTTTTAAGCCTCAAATCCAATGTGGATCTGAGGCTGGGCAGGAAAATCAGAAAATAAAAATGAGGGATGCAGTTTCTGTGTTACATTTGGCATGAGACTGGAAGCGATCATGTATGGTCCCCACCCATATGGTGTGCACAGTGCAATCCCATTTTACAGAAGTGTAAACTCAATGAGGTAACCTGGCTGGCCTAAAAGTGTTCACATTATTAGTGGCTCACATTTCCATCCAGAACCTGCTATCTAAACTCGTGGTTTAACCCCCACCCAAGTCCATTTTTTTCCAAGACACACAAAGAAGACCACAGTAAGAT